>NC_045560.1:113969378-114678378 GCF_009819795.1 Aythya fuligula
AACTACACATTGATGACTACTTCTCTAGATAAGCTTTAGATGTGTTTTTAATTTAATTGAAGATTTTGTGTGGCACCGGTAAAAGAGAAAAATCCTCCAATCTTTCTGTCTGGTACCACTCAAAAGTGTAAGAACAATGAAAAGCACAGGCAGTATAGTAATGCAGAGAGTATTTGTCCTCATTTAAGGAAGAAACTACTAAAAAAAGGATATGGTTTTGTTGCCAGAATTCTTCCATTAAACGCATGTATAAAAACCTTTTTGCCTGGATTCTCGCCCAGAGCTGTTTCTCTCAACTTCCATTACGTTTAAAAATAAAAATCACATTGGCAAGAAGATAGAAGGTACAATGAGGCACTGTGGCATCTCTCTCCCCTCAGTTAATTTATGTGAATTATTCTGTAGATCATGCTGCCTCCACATCTTACAGGTTTTTCACTCACGTCCCATTATGGCCAATATAGTTATATTGCCAATCTACGGATAAAGAGAAACCCTATCATAAAACAAAATGGATGGTGGCTCATTCTCAGATCCAATCACTCTAAATTATGCCTATAGAGCTAGGAAGTAGGAAGGCGTTAATTTCACAGCAAAGATTTGGAACGGATCCTACTCAGTTACGGTACCTTCTCTTTTTCTTGCCTTGCCTAAATGCACTCAGTCCCCTCACGGTAGCCCAACTTTTACCTCCTGCTCACTTCTGACATAGCCCGAGGCCTTGGAGGGCCTCCAGCCACCAGGGAGCAGAGGCTTCTGTTTCAGTTCCACGTCCCTGTCCTTCCATTTCCCTTAAGCGTGGCCAAAATCCACCCTGTGAAATTACCACTGACTCGCCAGCGGAGCTGTGTTTTACACCACATAGGGCAGTGTGGTAGCAAATCAGCAAATCCACCCCTGGCTGATGCACTCCCAAGAACAAGCTCCTCTGCAAGGAGGTGCGCAGGTTTTAAGCGACAGCTGAATGCAACAGCAGCTTGGCACAACATATCCGCCAGGGGAGCCTCCAGTCTGGAAAGCAGAGTGTGCTTTTACGCCTTGGAAAACTGCTATAACCACTCGAGGAAGGCCATCAGCATGATTTATCCTCCGAATGTCAGGTAGGTTAGATGAACTTTCAGCGTGCCACACAGCCCACAGCGGCCAGCACGCGCTTACCCTTACAGATCCTACATAAAAAGCGGTCGGTAGTGACTAATGTAAATGCATGTAATAATTACAGATTGGAATGGTTTCAGTAGCCATCAACACAGATATGCAGCGTGCCAATACGCTCATAAGGGCTGCTGCCTGAAGTGCTTCACTCGGGGCTGCTAGGAAGGTGGTTAAGAGAGGTCTTTTCTTAAGAAATACAGCAGAACATTCTCAAGAGAAATATCTTAAAGAATTTTTGGAATAATTTTTCCAAGTTAATTCCTTGTGGCTTTTTTGGCTTTCTTCTAATCAATGTCTTGATTTCCTGAATTATTATTTTTTTTTAGGACCCAAGAAGCAAAGGTAAAACAAAGTCATGAATGAGAAAATCTGAGCAATGGCCAATATGGACAGTGAATACCCTTGAGAAAAAAAAGTCAAAAGCGATGACTTCCCACCCTGCACAAATAAATTTTCTCTCTGCTTTGAGTTTCTTGATTCCTGAGGAGAAAAAGTAATGACACAAACTACTATAACAAAAATACTTTCTCAGTGTACAAAAAGGTAAAGATAACAGGTCCCTTTCAAGTGACTGGGCAATTAAAGAAACAATTTATGCAGACTCATACAGCTAGCCTTTGGGATCAGGTGAAGTCACAGCTCCCCTGAGGTCAGTGACAAGTCTGATACTGATTTCAAAATTGGTCAGACTCTACTTTTCTCTAGTGCCTCATGTCAATACCTGTGACACGCTGATGTTTGGTGTCTGTAGATGACAAAACTAATGTTCTAAGCATAAACACATCCCAAAGTGCTGAAACTATATGAAATTGCACGTAATCCTACCTCCCTACTTGTGCAGTCACACCAGAAGCACATTTTTATACTAAATATCTCTATCAGCAGATGCACTGGTGATGCACTGAATTTGGTAATGCCACAGCTGCCTCCTGTTTTGTTCAGAGCTATAGCATCTACGCTAGGTGTATGCAACTCCCACAACAAAGCTTACTTTCTCTACAGCACACAGATACTTACACAATATGAGCCAGGTTTAGAGGTTTTTCAGGCTGGTCAGGGAACATTGGGTGCAAAGGTTCACGGCTGGAAGCACAGCTTAAAGACTTGCTAAGTGCATTAGTTAGCTTCTTAGCAGGTGATTTCTGGGAGGAACAAGGAAGGTAGAGGTAATGTGGACAAGTAAGGTGCATACTGTTTCTGCTGTAGGATGCACAAAACAACAGGAAGCTCTACTGCTTACATTGGTATGGCTGACATCCCCCCCATCCCTTCCCACCCCGAGAGTATGGCAAGCCAGAGACCATTCAGATCGGAGGAAAGATTGCTCTTACCTTCAGCTGCCTTTAGAGTAGGCTTTTTGGGGGTATATCTATACGGACAGGCGCAACCACCACGGGTTCCTGCAGTGCTGTGCTCAGGTAATGCTGAAGGTAGGGCAACACAAAGGAGGGTGCCCCTGGCTGGAGCTGGCTTGTGCCTCACCAGCTGGGGGTGCGAGCAGGACAAATCTGTTTATGCCCGTCCATATAGATATACTCTACAAGACACCGTTCACCTCCTAGCTGGGGGCCAGATGCAGAGCTGCTTGGTTCTTTCTCTAGGGCCCGGGAAATTTCAGACACAGACTTGGCCAGAATTGCACCCCCACGGCAACACCGTGTGAGAAGCAGCTGACGTACTGTCGCTGTCATTGAAACACCGAGGGGCTTTGCAGGAAAAGCATGCTTTTCTGCCCCAAATCCCACCAGTCTTCAAACAGCACAAGTCTAAAGAACTCATCTTCTGCTTTCCAGTTTTGCTTGGGCACTCTGTGCAGTTGGACACTTTTCTAAGGATGGGCTTGGAGGTCTAAAATCTCTTTTAGGCTTGGTGAGAGATTCTCAGGGAATCCAGTTTGCATGCCTGTGCTTTAGCTTCTCTGCCATCCAGACCAGGGGCTGATGACCCTTGCACTGTCTCCTCCCCCCAAAACACAGCTCTGTATGCCGAAATTTAAAAATGCTTTTAGAACTTAGCAGGAGAGGTATTGTACGTGTGCACACACATCCCACATAAAGTTATTACTGTAATCAAGATAATAATGATATATTTGAATTACAGAATTCCCACCTAAATAGGTAAAGTTCAGGCTTTTTCTCTTGTATTATAAACGCAATTTCACACTAAATTCAGATCATTTGAACTCCACTGTGTATAGGAACACCTTTAATCTGCATGTGGAGCTCAGTATAGATGCATTATGGATAATGCTAACCTGTTTTGAATGAATGCTAATGAACGCTATAGAAAGGCAATTTCAAACTTGAAGGAAAACATTTGTTTCTGACAATGAGACATTGGAAGCCACTAGGCACGTAGTCACGTTTTGTCTTCAGCTGAGCAGAAATCTTAAGTTTTAAAATGATTTCCTGCCTATAATTACAGCTCCCTTGCTACAGCCAAGAATGATTTTATAGCACAGATTGCTATTCGTGGAGTCAGAACTAGGTAGCAGGCACTCTCCTATTCAGAGACTAAGCTCAAGTCATTGTGTCTATGCAACAAGCAGCAATTAGGTCCCACAAAACATTTACAGACCCAGATCTGCTCTGAGGGAGTGCAGGGCCATGTGACTGGCATACAGAGCAAATCACATCAGTTTAACCCTTGCCTGCTCCACCAGCAGAAAGACTGAACAGAAGGATTTTAGAAGTGTCAAGTTTCAGAGCTTTGTTAAAAAAAATATACAGGAAGCACTGTATGTATGTGAGTTGCTGCTACAAAAATAATTTTCTTTTTTATAACAATTATAACAAGAACTTTTTTTTTTTTTTAATTTGAGATCAGTTAGGATTTCTCTGCTGGTCTCTGGATTTGTACCCTGAAGGATGCTCAGTGACCACGGGCTTCTCTTAGGACTTTGCTCCAGCCATGGAGAGCACAGCCCCTGGACCTGATACCCTTTTGAGAACATTAATGTA
Source organism: Aythya fuligula (assembly GCF_009819795.1). Classification (NCBI taxonomy): domain Eukaryota; kingdom Metazoa; phylum Chordata; class Aves; order Anseriformes; family Anatidae; genus Aythya; species Aythya fuligula. Next base: position 113,973,494 of record NC_045560.1, read on the forward strand.
GTTGCTGATACTTCTATGCCAGCTTAGTAAAAGTGCAGAATTATTTTGTTTAGCAATGAAAAGGTTGAAGTGTGTTTTTCTCCACAGTAAGCAAGCGCTACCAAGGATCTAAGTCTGCGACCACACTCAAATCTCCTGTGCCAGGACCATCCCAAATGCTATGCATATGCTACAGCCACTTGACTGAAAATATTGATGAATGCGCGTTAAGTACTCATCACTTACAGGCAGCCAACAGCATGTCAAACAGAAACAGCCAAGGACGAGTCCCTTGGGGAGGGGGAGACTTACTGTGTGGCTGGCGCTCTGCTCCGAGCCCTCTGGCGCTGCGCTGCCCCACAGCACGGACCGTCACGGGCACCCCAAATCCACGCTCCGAAAAGACCATTCCCACCTCCGCGCTCTCCCACCAGCTCCCAAGGGTGCAGCTTCCCAGACAGGGTGGCTGATCCCTGCCGGCAGCCCGGCTGGTGGCCACCCCTTGCCGGGAGCTCCCACCGGAGGGGCAAAGCTGCCCGCGGCGAGGCGCGAGCCTTCCCTTACCCATGACGTGTACTCTTTCATTTGGTGCTGGTTGCTGTGGGAACCGCTGGCATGGCCTCTCCAGAAGCAGTCCTGACAGAGCTGGTAATTGTGACACTGCTGGCAGCGGTAGCGAAACCCCATCATGCTCTCGCTGTGGCAGTAGGAACACTCGACGGGGTGGAAGACTGCGCAGGAGAGAGATGCCGAGCTTTAACCCGAAGCAGAGGAACCCCAAGGAAAAGCTGACGGACAGAGCCCTGAACAGAAGGGCAAATCCTCTCTTTGTTTGCAGCTACCTGCAGTGTAAGATGCTGTCTGTAGCTCTGACCCATGGAGAGCTACCCACAGAAACTTGTGTAGCCCTCCACAAATCTGTCCTGAGCCACAGACAACACCTGACAAATCAAGCCCCAAACCCATGATCACTTCTGGACAGATGCATGCACCTCCTGCTCACAGCAGCAGAAAATGCATTCAAATGACATCTAAGAGAATAAATACTCCATAGAGGAAATGTGAGAAAATGAGAAAATCCCCTGCATCCTTAAGCTGTATTGCTGGGGGAAGCCAATAGTTTTGCTGCGCTGTTAGGAGCTAAAGCAACGTGCCCCAGAGAAAAAGTCAGGCTTGCTGACTGGCTACACAAAGCACAAAAACGTCCTTGGGCATAGAGCTGTCCTTAACTACCTCTGTCTCATCTGTACAGCTGATGACTTTTAGGTACCTACATAGGGAGTTATAAATTTGGCATGGGATGCCCTGGTTTGGAAATCTGGCCATTGAAGGGACCAGCTGGGTCCCTTTCCCTGTTCTCTGTTCCTCTCAGAAGCACGCAGCAATGAGGATTCAAGTCACTGAGCACGCTAAGGCACCAGCCATGACATTTCGAACCTCCTTGCTCGCACTGCTGCTATCTCTGCTCCTCTCCCCTTACTGTACCATGTGTCGCATTTACCACAGGGTACTGCACATCTCCTTCTTCCCAGACACCTTCTGCTCTTCTCTCGTTAGGTTCAGTCTGGGAGGATTTGGATCAGTCTGAGTGCGTCGGGATTTTTATTCCTTGCCAGAATTTCACAGCCGTGAGGCTTTGTGCTCTAGGCTGGGAAACAGTGCAAATCTGGTGAGGATTAGGGATGGATGGCAAGGGCTTGTGGAAAACGGTGGTGACAAAAGCTGGAGGAAGGTGGGGTGGACAGCTGGCTCTGTAGCCAAGGAGGACTTGGGGATGTCATATCACCCCCCCTTGTGCCTTTAAGTGGAATGGGGATTTAGTATAAAACACATACAACATCCTTTTTCTCCTGTTAACATAAAAAATGGCTAGACACCCCCACTTCCTCCAGACTCATCTACTTGTAGGAAATATGTTATAAATATGTGAGTATATATGACATGTTCTGCCTCCTGCGCCCCACTTCTTTTTCCCTGCATTGTGCCAAAGCTTCAGTTATGTTGGAATAAACCTTCAAAGAAGCAACAACACAGGAATATTCAACAAGCCCCGTACACAGCAGCCCCAGAGGCAAAATACTGGGCTGGAAAATTATTTTTAAAAATCTATTTATAGTCAAAAATCAATATTTTATTTTATTTTATTTTACTTTATTTTTTCATTTCATTTCATTTTGTATAACCTTCCTCTGCTTCTAAACCTTCCTTGTTTTAGATTTACAGTACTGGAATAATGCTTGTCAGCATCATTGCCTCCTGATGATCATGATCACGAAATGTCACATTAAGAACAAGTACAACTAAGCAAGACAGGCATTTCTTGTCTTGACTTTTTTTTTGGTTTGTTTCTAATTAATATTGGCAGTGTTGGTCTTTCTGAACAGCAGAAGCAGGCTGTTCTGAAGCTGAGACACTCTCCAGAAGTACATGAGATCTGTACAGAGTTTGTGGGGTGCAATTTGCTCACACACTGAAATGAGATGTACAGGTTTTCTAGTTCTGCCCTTGTACTTTCAGTGTGACAACACTCTGTGTCCTACATAACTCATATGTATGAAGGGTTTGGTTGGAGGACTTCATAACTGTGAGTCTGTGAACTTTTCCCAAGGTGGTCGAGGAGTTGCAAGTCTGAAAAATGTTACTATCCAGAGACATACTAAGTGCACCAGACAATAATCAAATTAGTTGATCTTCATGGTCCCTTCCTGTTTTAATGTCTGCAACCTACTCATTTTGGAGAAAGAAAACCCTTGAGAAGAGACACCTCACAGTTAAATCCTCACACTCCACACAAGCAAAAGCTAAGTATGAATTTGGATCATCCTCGCTCCTTTTCAGAGTATATTGTCCAACTGTGTAGGCTCGGGAGGAGCTCCTTCAACCCTTTGGTTGGTGTTTTCTACTGCACTGGCCTTCTCCTGCCAAGAATATTGCATGAATGGAAACTGCCAAGCTGTTCCTTCGCTACTGCCATATGTTGTAGCTATTAAAAGCCGTGGTCTTGGAGTATGTGAATGGATCAAGTCCTGTCACTCTTTGCTTATCCAGAGCACAGGAGGAGCGGACATGATCAAGATAATTTCCCAAGCACAGCAAAAATTATGCCATGTTCCTGGCTGAAAGACCAACAGGATTTTTTAAATATTTTACCAGTGACTGTAAAAATAGCACATGGAATCGATGAACCCAGTGCAGTAGCTCCTACAAAACCACCCATAGAGTAAGAGAATCATCACACACAAGGTTACTCCTGTAACTTTTTTTTTTTTTGGTGGCAACACCTCTTACTTACCATTTTCAACATTTGCCAGCCGATGAAGAAGTGGTAACCACACTAGACACTGTGGCGGGGGATCAGACATGAGAGTATCCAAGAAAGTGTTTAATGTGACTTTTTTCTGCTCAAATAAGAAAACAAACATGCACAAAGAATCAGTAATCAGAGATATCAAAATGAATTTTATCTTGTACTTACAGAAACACTTGGGGACAGGCTTCAAACACTATTTACTTGTAGCCTTGGTTTACTAAAAAGAGCATTTGATACTAGCAAAGAACTTATGGGCTATTTCTAGAGGTTACAATATATATACCGTATATAATTATAGTATTGATTACTAGCTGTCCCTTTCATGATGCTGGGTTCCTGGTCACTTGCAAACTTTCTTCTAAAGTCATTACCTGAAGATCCTTTGTGAATAAAGTTCACATTTTTGTCCTCGTGTTTTGAGTACCCCCGAACAGGTACCAGTGCATGTAGCATATCAGTGTGCATTACTAATATTCAACTGAAAAGCAACTGCAAAGAATGACTGATGATGAAATCAATGAAAATGGAGTATAACTTCAAAAAAACCTTGCTCTTTCCTGTGTAGTATAGTGGCTACATAATGTGTGTTAAAGAATACAGCTACTAGTTAGTCAAGGACAGAGAGTCCTTAAGAAATCAGAAAATGAGACTTCCTTCAAAGTAAAATTAAGACACGAAAATATTAAGCCTGGTTGAGAATGTGTGTAGGTATAATTTAGACATACATATTTAAGTGGCATCCCCATATCCAAAGAGATTGCTAAGTTTTCATATCTGATTGCATAAGGTGCTGCTTTAGCTTGCTGAAGAACTGTGGTTACCCCATGAGAAAGGAAAACAGCAGCTATGCAGTGACATGTATCATCTCCATGTGTTGTGGAGTGCTTCTCAGAGCTGAGATTTCCAGATGGAATGTCTGAGCCGCATTTATATACAATTGCTGCCAGATGTAAAGAAAATCAATATTTCTCTTATACACTGAGTGATCAGTGGGAAACATCTCACTCTGTAACAGTTTTAGGGTTGATATATTACAAGATATTGGGAAATGTATAAAGGCTTCTGTTCCTGAGACAAGAGAATGTACTTCAGGCTGTTTGTGAAAACGAGCTTGATTCTTTAAAGGCCATAAATAGCTGGAATATGAGCTTTAAATCTCATTGAAAAACTGACTTTTCCCACAATACCTGCAGTATGAAAGTCCTAACATACAGTCTTGTAAGAGTAATCAAAGCTGTGCCAGTCCTGCAGATCAGCTTGTGTCCGTGTGCTATCAGAAGAGCTACCACCTGCTTGTTGTATGGATGACCTTCCCACCTGTGCAGAGTGGATAACCAAACCTAGGGGAAAAAGGGTCCTCCAGTGTCCCAGCTTCAGAGCCAAGTAGCCCTAAGTCTCCTCTCTGCTCTTGAAGGGAGGTATTTGGCAGAGCACCCACAAGTGGTCTAAACAAGCAAATATATGGGGAGACAAGACCAGCTCTTCCACAATGGAATAAGCTCCTAAAAGCAGCTGTAATTCAAAATGGGACTTGCACCGAATAAAGCAACTTAGCTTCACTGACAGCTTTATGGCTGAACTCCTCTGGTGGTCACTGATTTTATGGATTAGAGAGAATGATGTCGCTTAAAAAGGCACCAGCAGAGCAATTTCCATACATTTTAGAAGACATATTTTCCTTTTGCAGTTTCTATCAGTTGCTGGGAAAGTTGAAACTGAAAGCTGTTTTCTAAATATATGCTACATGCAGATGGAGTCTGGGTTTGTGGAATAACACTTAGCCAAGTGATAAGAAAATGAAGTTAGTATCTATGTATTTTTTTTTTTATTATTTTGGGATAAAAACGTGAAATAAAAAGTGTGCATTTTTAAGCATAATAGCACTTTTAAATATGAATACAATATCATATCACATTAATTCTACCCATGGGGGAAAGTGGCAGCTATAAAATTCCTTTTTGAGCCACAGATCTATATTCTGAAACTTTAAATCACTTGCTCTGTCTGGCATTTCTGTTCCATAAATTTGCTTATGAGGAAATGTTGCTTCTATTTTGAACAGCCATTTCCTCTAGCAGTGGTTCACAGACAGAGGAGAATACATGGTTTAATCAAATGAATGAGTGCATCAGGGAAGAATCAAACATTTCTGCAATAGGAAAATTCCTTTTACTTGCAAACTGAAGCAGATTTGGTGCCATGAGCAGAAGATCATTCCCAGAATTTTTTCTTCCCATGAAACTGCGAAATCTGTATATTGTGGGGCTGAGCACTTTTGGTAAGCAAAAGTGATCCCCACCAAGAGCAAAAAGGGCATAAATGAGCAACCCAGTCACTTCCCTTAGCACTCCAGGGTGGGTACTGGCTAGATCTAAACAGACACAAAATGCATTTGAAGTACTGAGGAAAAAAGATGACTCATGCGCATGTGTGAGAGGGCTCTTCTGCAGTGCAATATGTGCACTGAGCCAGAAACAAGCCTGAATGTTCTGTCCCAGGGAAGGCAAGGTCTAGGCTGAGAAGCAGATGTGTGTTTCCATAGAAAAGCACAGTACCGATTATTTTTCACACAAAAGAGCTCAAAGGTGGCCATAATGCTACCAAAGTAACTTCCTAGCTGTGGATAAAAAGTATGCGTCCATATTGCTCAGAATCTGACATCTCAGCTTTTTATACAGCAGAACATGATGGAGGACTGATTTTTTTTTTTTTTTTTGTCTTCTAGGTACTGCAATGAAAAACTTCCAAACTTTTTTTGGAAAGCACTTAAAAATAGGAGTGTTGTTACTCCAATAACATGCTAGCAATTTTATTTCAAATTGATCAACCTATTCATGTTTTTTAGATACTGTGCTACAGCGAAATGATCATGTTTGTCCAGGAAAGTGATATTTTGAGACATACAACTCTGAGGAAATGGAAAAAAATAAATAGAACAAAAATGTATTAGAATATCAGGATGAACATGCTAATTCTTTTTGGATGTACAGCCTCATGGGAACTGAAACAACCCTCCTGCCCCCCGCTGGAAACTTTAAAAACAGGACTGCAGAAATAATATGGTACTAATATGTAAAAACTCCTGTGCTCAGAAATACATGGTAATTGTTTCTACTTTATATAACCAATTAACTCCAGTGGAAGAAATATTTGAAGTTCATGAATGCTTAAAACAACAGGGTGACTGCCAAACTTATCCTAAGGTATACTAAGTGCAATATGAGAGAGTGAAAGAATGACCTTTGGGGTGACTAAGACTGTGGGTATCATGTATCAGAACGTCATGCATCAGATTGTCAATAAACTGTTTAGAGTCTCATTTCGAGACTCTGGTTCATTCCTAATGAGTATTTAATGAGAATTACATAAGTAAATTTAAGTGAATTATTAGACCAGATTTACAGGAACACTTGGCTGCCCACAGATGCAAACCAGCAGCTTTGTAAATTCACTGTGTACCTACATAAGTTGGAGACCTAACTCTCAGTAGCTTTAAACAGAGTTACAGAATTAAATCATCTAATGGCTGTTTGGAGACTGTTTCTTTCTTAAGGTAGCTTAACATATCTGGTCCACTCTTGGATGCGGTGTCAATGAAAGCACCATTTCTGATGACTGCTTAGATAGAAAACGAGTCCTGAACAACATTAAAAAAAAAAAGAAAGAAAAAAAAGAAATTGCATTTTGATTTTGACAGTATCATGTCCAATGTTCAAAGCCTGAATGCTCTGTTGCCATGCAGGAGGACTTTTTATTATCTCAACACAAAATTACCAAAAGTCACTTCACTATGTAAATTCTTCAACATAATATGAAATGCTATTTTAAATCCCCCACTGTGAAACAAGACTATTTTCACACATGCAAGCATCACCATTTAAAATCACTTGGGAGATGATTTAACAAATGAATTTCAACAATGCCTTTCAGTTGACTGGAGTGACTGTTGATTAGTGATGAAACTGAAGGAAAATAAGAAATAAGACTATTTTGCATGAAAATGACGCTATTCCTGCTCCATTCGTTCAACACCATTCAGTTATATTTTGGTAATGAATGTAAGGCTAAAGAGAAGGAAAATATCACTTTATTTCTAACATTTTCCCAGTTTCAGCATCTTCCCTTGTATTTATGCAGTGTGCTGCATGGCAAGAGCCAGAGGATCTCTTTCCTTCCACTGCATTGGACAAGTGGATAATCAGACCCAATTATGGGACCTTAAGGAGTGCTAGATCTTAGCTGCAGCCAAACTGCCATAATCAGTGTGCTTACATAGCCTGGTGAATTGTGGAAAATCTAGTTTTTTCTTCCCAGTAATTTCATTGTTTTCCTGACTCTGTCTCATTGACAGTATCTGTATGGGACTAGGGATTTTTTAATACCCACTGACTCCCATTTTCAATAAAGGTTTAAGACATAATTTTCTACTCACTCGTAAACTTCTCATGTGTGTACAGCATCACTTGAAAAAACGTGTAGTTTGATTTTTTGGTGAGAGTTGGGCTTTGTATGGTGAAGTTAAAGTCTCCTATGTGCTTGCAGCAACAACAAACTGCAGTGGACTGCATGTCTTGGGGCATTTACATAACCTAAAAGTAAACATCTAACTTCAGTGTTTAAATTAGGAAGTTATTCTCCCCAGGCTCCCTGATTTAGAAACATGTAAGTTAGGATCCTGCTCTGAATCACTTTTTGTCTAAGACTCTCCCTCTTCTTCTCCCTAAGATTCTCCCTCTTCTGTCTAAGACTCTCCTTCTTCTATAGGGGACCTATAGAGACTAGCTCCTTACCATAGGTACCTAAACTGCATGCCAGAAGTTAGCAAAGTGAACCTGCACCCAGCCACGTGTTCCCTGGGTGAATATGCACATATGTGTAAGAAAGTAAAGGAAGTCTCTGAGGTGTACTCTGAGGTGTGGTTGAAAACCCGTGTCTTCATTTACCTGTTGAGAGAAACAGGATTTTGCTGATTGCTCAGTATAACCAAATGAAGGCCCTTCAAAAACAGCCGTGGGCAGCTTGAGAACCTCCCGCAGAAACATGTCATATCTGCCATAAACCATCACTCCACTGGAGTCTGAAATCATTGAGAAAATATCTGAAGGGAGAAAAGACAAGAAAAAGACACAGTAACTTCAGTGAGCTACAGATTTGCTCTTAATTCAGTATCATCTGATCTGAACCAGAAGTGCTAAACAACATGTTCTGCTTATGGAAACAGCCACTATTACTGCATTTTAATTATAACCATACTCAATAAAATACACAGGGAATGATTTACATATAAAAAGGAGCTGATTTTGATATGAAAATATTCCTGCTTTTTCATTCTGTGGGGTCATTTTTTAAGTGAAGTCTGATGCATGACACGAGGCAGCAATTTAATCAGATAAGAAGAATTTAATTTGACAAGATACACAACATCAGCTTTTTGACTACTGCCAGCTTACCCTGACAAATCTAAATCTTCACAATGAGCTCATTAAGTTTGTTATTACTGTTTTGGACACACAAAGCACTGAAGCTCTTTCAAGTACATTACTTTTTATCCTTCTCCCTGTTTGTTTGTGTTTTGTTTTTTTTTTTTTTTTTTTTTTTCCATGTACAATAATATCACAAAGTTTTATAACTCCTGGATGTTTCTCCTTTGTCAGTCTATACTTTTCCCCCTGTCTAAAAGGATCCTAAGCTTATCAGGGGGTCACAGACTAAGAAACATGCATCATTTTTCAGGCTGTGATGTCAACTGCTTCGTTTCTAGGAAGCTGGAGTAGAAATTCTATTGACAGGAAGTATTCCGGGGACTGCTATGGGAAAATTCAGCATCATTCTCCAGCCTTCCACTGGATGGACCCTGTTCCTTATTCTTAAAGTAGCTTAGGGAGCAGTGTTCCCTAATTTACAGTCAGTGTTCCCAATTTACAGTCAGTTTATATTTGTATCTCTACATAGAAATAATGTATTAAAAAAATGGCACCGAATCTGGAAGACTAAATTCACATCTGTGATGTCTACTTGCCTATTCTAATCAACAAAAATTTGTAAATTTAATTTTCTATGGCTGTGGTAGAAGGCTTAGAGGAAACCGAAGGCTGATATTAATCCTTTGGTCAAAAAGTCTGGAAAATGGTGTTCTGGACCTGGGCTTCAAAAATCATAGCACTCAATAGGAAGTCTTTCATTGCTGCTGCAAGTAAACTATGCCTTAGCTGTTTGGGAACTGGGAATAAATCCTGTGAAATGAGAAGCCATTCTGCAAAATAGATGGCATTAATATGTGCCCTATGGGAAGAAATATAAATAGTTCATAAATATATCGTACTTCTAAGTGGGAAATGAGAGGGATGTTATTAAAAAAAAGCCCAAGAAATTGCTAAATGATGCCTCATGATGTTGAATGTTTGAAGCACTCACCAACCAGAGGCTGAATACATGCAATTTATCTTCAAAAATAAGAATTTTGATGTGACATTCCATCAACCTTTTAATGGGTTTTACTTGCAGATGTACACAGTGCAAATCCTATACCCAGGCATGAAACTATAGCTTATCGTAATTCCATCTTCTCTTACCTGTACTTTTGCATCTCCAAGTACAACAACGATTAACAGACAAAGAATATCATCCCAAATACTTACATCTTAATTTGTCCATGATCTTTCCTCCACAAAGAGTCGCCAAGGCCATTTTGACTGCAAAAACTGAAATTTTGCCATGTCCTTCCCTGTTCAAAAATAGAAAGTAGACATATTTTGTAATATGGACCTTTCAATTTCATATATTTATCATTGAGATGACACATTGTAATGCACACTATTATGTGGATTCATGTAAAAAGAAGACAGACCTTTAAAATCAAAAGTTTGTTTTGCAGGAGCACACATCTATACATTGTTCTGTAAAGATCTCAGAAGTGATTTATTAGGTATATGAACATGTATATGCATCTCAATATTAAAGTGTTTATCTCATTATGCATTAAGATAATGATTATTACTGCTGTTTGTGCCACAGCAGCACCGAAGGACATCTATCACACTCGAGGTCTCCCTTCCTGAAGTGCCCTGTGTGTTTTCTATCACCAAACGACTGCAAATGAATGCAAAAATTAACACTCTGGGAGCAAAAGTGAAAAAAATGAGAAAAGGATCACAGGATTACAAAAGCTGGGTATTGTACCCATTAATACATCCTAGAAACTTTAAATGATACACCTGACCCCCATGAACTTATAAGGACTTTGCTGAAAAATGTTGAAAGAACATGCATCCAGAATGGGCAAAGGACATTTGCGGTGGTATGTAGAAGACTCTTGTCTCTGATTAGTTCAGGCTGAGGCTACACCTGGCTCTCTACTTTCGCCTTAAAATGAATAATACTATTAAAGTCCAAATATGCATAAGAATATGCCATATAGGCAAAGAGACATTTTTTTCCTGTAAATTTAGTCAAGTTCAGGTAGGAAAAAAAAGATTTCTTTTCCTCCTTTGAACATATACAGTACTCTCAAGATGTTTACCTTTCACACATTGCTACCTCTTCATTTAACTGTCCTCAAGCATTCAATGGCTTAACTTCATTGCTCCTCTTGCTATATTCTCTTATTCTCCCCCCATAGTCCTGATGGCACCCAATGGTTATCTACCATTATAGAAACCTTGTTATATTCCAGTTGTCCGAGTAATATATTAGTTGACACACTGCAAGGCACTCAGCTCCTAAAAGTACTATCCCTTAAGTTTAGGCAAAACTAAATGTTCACAGGAACTGCAGAAAAAAAATGTTATAATGCTCAGTCCCTGAGATGAGAATAATCAGACTCTTTTAAGCTCATCTGCTTTTTAAAATTCTTTTTTTTTTTCCTCTTTGCCATTCAAATGTTGAAATGTGAGTTTTTTCCTTGAATCCTCGGAGTCTTATTATAAGGCAGTCCAAGTCCACATCTCACTGGCACATTTATCTATCATCCAAACTTCTCAGCATTACTTAGTAGCTTTGCATATATCTTTTTAATAACATCAGCAAAAAGACATTGCCATCATGTTAAAAAAAAAAAAAAGAAAAAAAAAGAGACATTCTCAGCCACTATCTGTGAGCTTAACAAAATGACACCTATGTTCCCTTCCGAACTCTACTGATAGGGCTAATGACGGGGACAGATAATACAGTTAGTTTTGTGTCATTTTGAAGTGGAGGTTCTGTAATATTCAGTGTTTACCAGGGAGCATTATGTTTATAAGGTATTTCCCGTTAATATATATATTTATCTCTTAAATAAGATTAACTGCACTGGCAATAGCAATACATTGAAATTTAGCTCTCCATCAATGTTTATGAAATTATTCCGTTGATTGTCGCTCATAATTTTAATGAATAAACTTATGTCTGATCAGAGATAAAAGATTAACTGATTCTGGAGAGACAAAGGGCCTGTGATTGTGTATCCCTCTGCTAACCCCAAAGCAGACTAATACAGTAATATATACGTATGTTGCAGACATGCATGGCATGCTCATTTTAGTACATTAAAGCATGCTACATGCTTCATGGCTATGTTCATTCTTAAGTCACTCTGACTTTACAAAATGAGCCAGTTTCCTAAGCTTGGCTAGCTAATCTGTAGGGTTCAGTGAATTAGGTTTGGTTTTAGTACAATGTAGTACATAATTTTAAATATTAATTCTAAATATTCTTTACACATTTACAACTCTGCTTTTTGTCAGAAAATCACCTAGAGATGCAGACAAAATGAAATAAATTCACCACTTCAGTATTTAAGATATAAATCTTTACTACATTCTATAAAGCTGGCTTTGGTGCACATTTACTTTTTCATTACATTGTGTTCTCTTTGACTGGCTTCATAAGATTAAAATCCCAGTACAGGAATTTAAGAATTTATTCCAGCCTTCTGCATTTCCTTCCTTTGTTGTTCAGGCTCTAATCTGTGCAAACAAATTGTAGGCATGGCTGAGAATTTGGTCATTTGGCATTCTTTTGGGGCATGTTACCCTTTAGACCTCTGGGAGTCTTTCCGCACTGTTTTATCATGAGGTTTTTACCTGACTTTAAAAGAAATGTTACACTAAAGAAAAATAAATGCTAAGCGGAAGCAATAGCATTATTAAGAAGCAGTGGAAGAACTTGAGGAAAAAATAAATCCCATGTGGAAGTGCTTCAGATTTAGATATCTTTCCCAGTAGGTTTAGTTACATTTACTAACAGGATTATATTCTTGAGTGGCAGGCTCATCAACTCGCCTTCAGCTTTCCACCCCAGAGCCACTGGCATTTCCTGTACTCAAACAGTTATGGAACAGAGGAAAAGGAAAAAAAAAAGATTTCATTTATCTCTTCAATCTCTCAGTTTGAGTTGATTAGTTTTGACATTGTATTTTGTATCGGTCATTTGTATTCATAAAAGCATCACTAGAGCCTGTACAAATTCAATTTGCCCTCCAAATATGTATGTGTGTGTGCATACATATACAAATATGCATGCATAAATATATGCGACTGATAAACAGACAAGATAATATGGCCTAGGACTTTCCAGTATTGCTTGGATCTAGGAGTGCCCTAAGCTGTTGCTGAGCACTAGATGCCCTTGACTGGCAGCAGTGGGGCATCGCACTGTTTGTGGCACAAAAACAAATGCCAAAGCAGTGGCTCACAGCAGCATGAAGTCCTCTGCTCAAGTCGGCGCTCCCTGAATGAAGCTTTAGGCTGGCTAATGCAAAGAGAGATAAATTCTACTAGTGGAAATTGGAGAGGACAGAAAATATTTTGATTTTATAAAGCACCCCTCTTCCAGCAGTTACTCTTCAGTTCCCTACAGAAAAGCACTAGAAGTGTTAATGATGGCCCAGGCAACTGTTGGAGCTGATGTGCACTTAGCAGCAGCACAGGATAGAGTACTTAGAGAAGGGAATGATGGCCAGGGCACAAAGGTTACCTCCTGCTGCTTGGGGGAAAAAGGGCAAAAAATAATACATGCTTTTAGACACCAGAGCAGAGCAGAAGGTTTCTTCTCTAAATGTGTGACTGCAGAGAGAGATGGATTCTCTCCAGAGCAAGGAACCCCCCCCCAGACTGCTTGATAAACTTTCCCCTGGTGCCCTCCATCACCTCTTTGTGTTACCTTTTCCAAAAGTTGGAAAATTTCTTCAGTTATATGTGGACCTCCTTGTACCCACATTAATTAGGGCAATGACAGCTGTAATGTCAGAGGCTGTAATTACAAATTCCCATTTTCACAAATAGGTTTCAGGGATGAAATTATTGGAATCAAGCTAAATTCTTTCATTTTGGAAAGCAAAATTTGTAACAGCCAAATCTCTTAAATACACTGTTTTGCAGGACTTCATTCCTAAAAACCAGCCAGACTGTATCACTTCCAAAGATTAGCAAAGGTGGAGAAGACAGGCAATTAAACACTTCACAGCTCCAAATGGATGGCCAAGCAAGACGTTATATTTCCAAAACAGATACTGAACATCTTTACGTGTTGAACTCAGCATGGCTCTAATGTACATTTGATTAAAAAGGGCATATATTTCCTCTTTTCTCTGCAGAAGCCTAGCCCCTACAACTAGATTTAGTTTGTTTCATCGCCCAGAGCTCACAGCTCCAATCATTAGACAAATGTGTCAAGGAACAGAAAAATCTGCTATGATCTTGTCAGTCAAACTTTGCAGCAAGAACAGCTGTATTGCAATACTGAGTAAGTGCTGAAGATGACCTAGCACAGAATATCTTACAGTCTGTATAATAAGAGTCTTTTTAGGAACTGCTTTATTGAATGAGGCTGACAATCCACCTAGCTGGCTGTCCAGGCTTTGACATGTCTTGGGATGATTTTTTCTGAGAGGTTTGAACTTGTCATCCTGTTACATAGCACTTTTGTGCCAGTGAAGGAAGTATGCTATTACTTCATACAGCCAGTTTATCACCTGAGGCCTCAAAGCAAAAGCTATTGCCCAATTTTCATGTGCAGTTAAAACTGCAGATCAGGCACATTTTTGTCCAGAATCTTTAAAGTCAGACGTGTTCACTGTTTTTTGTCTATCAGGGTCCTCTATGACACGATAATGAATTTCATACACTGGGGCAAACTAATTGGAATGGCACTTGTGTCTATGAACTTTGATTTTGTTGACTTGCAGTTTTATGAGGTTGCATTTTGATTTTGGCTTAGCATGATGGAGCACTACTGTCAGTGTAACATGAAATCTCACACACTGTAATTTCTCCTCACTTTTCCCTTCCTTTAGGATCAAGCAGTACAGTGATATAATTATCTGCAGGCCTAAGGAATCCCCAGAGACATGAAAAAATCTGTGTTTCATAGAATTGGGATGAAGTATCAGTACTGGCAGTAGGCAAGCTTGCCAACATGCCATGGCATTGCACAACAGTTCCTCTGAGGCTTGCTGGCCAGACTCTAGCTCCTGAGAAGAAAACAGTATTGCAGACCTAGAAAAATGCCCCCTGCCAGAGGGCAGAGAAACCTGCCAGGTTTTCAGTGGGCTATAAATGAAGGAAGAAGCTCTGTTTAAAGCTCAGAGGATCTTCAGCCTGTTGCTGACAGATTCCCAGCCTAGTACACATGGGGCAGTACACATTGACTAGAGCAGAATAAATGAGAGAGTGGTTAGGCATGTTGGATTTCAAATCACATATTCACTTGTCCCTTGTTGTCCTTTCATACATGCTAAGTGACAGACTCCACTTCTCCACTCCCTTTCTTTGCATTTCACATGGGACATGAGGAACCGAACAATCTCTTCTGGAACTGCCCAGAGCACAGCAGGAACAGCTTTTGCTCTGCATAGCCACAGACACCAAAAAAGTCTGTGATAGCTTTGAACAGCATTCACATTTATACTGAAGAGCTATTATGCTGTTTTGGTCTTAGAAAGCTGTTCTGCTTTTTCTATGGTTTGTTTTTTGTTGTTGTTGTTGCTGTTGTCTGTGTTCATAGAATCAAATGTGATCTTATTAACATTCATTAAAGAGAAGGAATAATTCCTCACAATCTGGAATTTTGGATGGCATTTGAGAAAGGCCGCCCATTTCCTGAAAACACAAGGCTAAAAATCTAAGGAGTAAACCCAGGTCAAAGCCAACAGGACTATTTCAGGGGTGACTACTGGGATTTCAGCATGACTCATGCACCTAATAAAACCCTTGTTCCCATCCAAGAAGGCTCTAGGGTAATTTAGTTTAACTGCCTGGTTTCTTTAGATGAGGGAAGGACATGGAGAGAAAGAACCCGGCCTCACAGCCCCACGCCTGTTTCTTCCTATATCCAACGTATGGCTTCTGTGTGAGCATGGGACCACCAGAAAAGGCCTTGCTCCTCCTTCTCCTAACTACTAAGTCAAATGAACCAAACACCAGATATTTGTAGCATTTCAACTAAGGTCATATGCAGCCGGTACCCTTCCTGGACCCCAAAGCAGAGTGTGTTTTCCTCAGGGCCCTCCGGCTGTCTCTGCCCTCCTGGGAAACGCATCCCGTGCGCCCTGCCTGGAGGCAGCTGCGTGAGGAGGACTGCCTCAAGGTTACAGCCTCCTCCCCTGCAGATCCTGACAGGAGCCCCAAACAAGTCACAACACACAGAACGTGTGATGTTGTGCTCAGGGAAAGCAAAACCGTGCCCTTCAGATTTTGTGTTTCCCTACAGAGGAGTAAAACCCTTCCCTCCATTTTGCTGCGAGCAGCCTTGACATCGAGCTGACATCTTTACCCCCGCTGCAGAGAGCTACAGAACAAGCACGTTATCGCAGCTCTTGCTTCCACAGCCCTGGGCCTTGTGTTTATCAGCTGGGAAGCGTTTTGCTTGCAGCATGCACCGATGCACGTGTCCGGCCATTTCCATTGTCCTTTAGTGCTCTTGTCACAGCTGCAACGGCATAAATTAAAGCGCCTGCTCCCTGTTTTACTGCCCTTGAGAGGGGAAAAATATTCCTGAAGGCTCCGGTTTCACAACTGATTGACTTCTTGTTTTTCCCTCGGAGCGGCCGGAGGGGAGGCTGGGTGCAGCCCTGTCATGTGGAACAAGTACTTTTTCTCCCCGTTGCCATGGCGACTGAGCCGCCCGGCTGATCTGGCTCCAAAAGGTGCAAGCCAGCACCAGGCCGTCAAGCCAGAGGATGGAAAGGGGAGGGGAAGAGAGGGGCAGCATCTTTATTTTAGGGTGTCACGACAGCATTTTCAGCTGGTGAATTTTCAAAATATAAGCCATAAGGAGATAAATTGCAGATATAACCACTGTTCTCCAATAATTTGTTTCTGAGGATTTTGAACACGGCAATGCGGGTTGATGTCTACATATCCACTAACTATAATATGTATACACGGTACACTTGTTAAGGTAAGTGGCTCGCTCTATCTTGAACTTTTCCTTTCTGTAATACAGGTCCCATGCAGTAATAAACAACATGAATTTCAATTTCACCTCCTGGTCTTTATCCTATTTCTGTCATGGTCTCAAAATCATGCTGCACTGGCATGAGCCAGAAAAAAAAAAATTGCTTACAGCTGCAAGAACTTGCAGGAAAATGAGCTCTTTCCAAATAATGAGCTATTAACCCCTGTCACTGCTGCAGAGTCATTGCAGTGGTGTCAGCCACTGCTATGTCAATAAATAACTACGCAAATTAGAAGTGGATGTAAATTCGTTTCTGTAGATAATTCCTCTTTGATATAAACTGGAACAAATCTGAGTAACTGGATGAAAACACAGTTGTGCTGAATTTGGCTCAGCAGAAAGGAAAGTAGAGGTCCTTAATTTTAGGTTCTCTCCCTAGTTAGCACTATTCACATGCTCATTATTTGGGTCAGAATATAGCTCGTTGAATTGTTTTCCAGAGATATTTCCGGAGCTAGCAAAATCCTTTTGCCAGTCAGGAAAGGAGGGAAGCCCGTGTGGGTACTGAAGGCAGACTTACGGATCAAAGGCCGCCAGCAAGAAGTTCAGCAGTAAGCTGATGGACTGCTCCACATTGATCTGGTGGGTCGTCGGCATCCGTTTGTTGAGCTGGTAGAAAATCGTCGAAATCACAGCTTCGAGGCGAGCCACGTTCAGTTCGATGTTGGGGTCCAGGTTGTTGAGGGCATTTTCTCGCAGTGCTTCTATCACGTTCCAGATGTCCACCAGGTGCACTAGGGGACAGCACACAGACAGTCAGGGGGACACACTCCTGAGCACACCATACTGTGGGGATAACACCATCATGCAGGACATGATCTTTGAATAATGAAATGAATGAATGCGTTTTCCATCATTGAGAATTAAACTTGGCATAGGGAAGAGCAAATAAAAATCAAATCCGTTAATATGCAAACAATATATTGATATAATTAGCTGCAATAAGTACAACTTCAGCTCAGGAAATCACTTCTCATTGTATAAAGTGTTCAAGTAAAAATCTATATTTTACTGAAATCACTGGAAGGTAAACATATGCTAATTGTTTTTCTGAACCATGCCTCTATGAATACCCATTCAGAAATTACTCTTAGATATTAATTTGCATAGCAGATGGGCTTTTCGGAAGATCCTACGAATACTAAGTGCTTAACACACACTGACATTTTGAAAATTCTTTTCAGCAATTTGTACTGAAGGCAAAATATTTTACAGAAACAGAATTGCAATTGAGTCAGGGTAGACAAGCCACATTTAAATAAAGTACACATAAGGAGCGATCCCAAAGTCATATTTTGGTCTTCTAAATATATTTGCCAAATGATTTGTTAAATCTCTCTCTTTGATAAAGTCCTGGTCTAAGCTGAATTTCACGGGGGCTGGTTTTGCCTGCAAGGACAGCTTAAAGGACAATCTCTGCTCAACCCTCACATTGTATCTGAACAAAAATCTTGTTTGCGTAGCACTGTTATTGTGACAGTATGATCAGCTTGCTGCAAATTGGTATTTCTTGAAATGGTGGACCATGCCAAAAATTAAAAAAACCCACACTCATTTGAAATCTGGATTTAGTTCAAACTCGAACTCAAAGAATCATCTCTCTCTTTCTCTCTCTCTCTCAGTCTTAAGTATTACCTTCTTTCCTACTAAATTTTCAATGGAAAACAAACCATGAGGCTCAGGGTGCAAATTCTCTCTTTTTACTAGATAAAGTACTGTACGGTTCCTATTACTTAGCATGGTGATATGTCTTCATTTCAAGAGCCACCCATATCTGGAATCCACCATTTTATTGTGGATAGAGAAATTTAATTCTAATCCTCATCATTATATTTTTACTTGCATGGTTTGAAGGCAGTGTCTCAGACTGCAATGTGACATGATAGTCTGGTGGCAGAGAAATGTAAACTGTCACTAGCTAGATAAATGAAACCAGATATACTGTCTTTTTACTTAGTCTAGAATTTTCCCAGTGATTGGGTTTCTTTCCTTCTACCTTAGGGGAAAAAAAAAAATCTGCTACTGCTGTGTAAGCTGCAACACCCAAGGAAGAAAACAGAGCATACAGGTGAGTGACAATAGCAGCAGCAACTACTTCAGGCATTATACAAAGCACTTTTCCACTTGATTGGGAAAAACTGCAAGATGTTACACTTAATTGTTTATTTGGCCTTTGTACTAGAAACTTCTACGGCTGACCTTGTATGCTGTCAGGAGATTGTCTTGAGAGACACATCCTGAATTAAGCCAGGCAGGGAATCACACAACTTCTCTTTGGATCCTTTTAATACGGCCATGCCCATTCCCATTCAATCAGTTTTTACTGTCAAGTTGCCACTAAAATAATCGGGGTAAATGGGAGATGAACAATCCCAAGGAAGACAGCTGGCACATATTACCTGCCCCTTTTTGGGAAGCTTCTCCACATGGCTCAGGGGATGGAAGAAGTCACCAGAAAGCAGGCCATTGGATGGTACAGAAGAGTTTTTTACAGAGAGAAGAGTTAATGAGAGTTTCCTACTCTGGGCCACCAGTATAAGGCAGCCAAGGAAGAAATATAGGGTGATATGCTGAAAGATGCAGCTAATAGCCAAACCATGGGCCTGTATTTTGTGGCCTTATTAAGAAAGGAAAGGCAAGCAGAAAGCAGAAGGCTAAGTGTGATATTTCTCCCAAGGTCTATCTGCCGCTGTCCATGAGGATGGTCCCTGGTAGTTCAGATAAGTAGACGAAGGAGAAGGTCCTTACACCAGCAGTGTCACCAGGAGGGTTTCTGGGTGCTGGGGTATGCATGCGACCTGTCAAACCTGGGTTGTAGCTACACTGGAAAGGTGGCAATGAGAGAAATTACAAGGCATAAGAAACAGCAGAAAGGGAGACATATGTATGCAGATGGCTAACCTTAACTTGAGGCTCCACTAACAAGAGAGCAACCCCAGAAAGAGCATAAACAGGGTTACTAGATGAGCAGCACTGCTGACAGAGGCAGAAATTACTAGGGCAACCCTATCATAAATACTGAGTAAGGATGTAAAATCAGCACCATTGTGGCCAGTGGGAAAGGAATAAACAGGGACAGGCTGTTTATTTGGGAGTGGATGAGAATGGTAAATGAAAAAAAAAAAAAAAAAAAGAAAGAAAATAAAACATGGCAGTGGAAAAAGAGAACATAAAGGGTAATAAATCATGTCATCAGGGCTGCTTGAGTGTACATCTCAAGCAGCCTCAAACCTGATCATTGCAAATGAACAAACACAGAGATAAGCCCCTTGTCCTGGCCATTTACATACCTGGTTTACTTCTGCAGTTGTGGGGAACTGCAATGGTTTTCCTAGCATTGATAAAAGGCCATCCAGGCAGGATGAACCAGACTTCCAGGCTCCCTAACAGTGAGAACTGAACACAGCATTTTACCTTTAATTGCCAGATCCTATTAGCAGAAAACACTTGAATAAGAGAGCATGGAGGAAAACACCTGGCATAAGGAATGAAGTGGAAATGGGGAATGGTGTCTTTATTCTTCATGTGATCCAGTACTGATATTATGTGGCTGTCTAATTTTCATGAGTTTCTTCTTTTCCCACTGATACTATATCATACCCAGAGTTAGTTTTGGTGATGGTCCTCAGAATGGAAATATCCAGAGGCTAGCAGAGGTGGGACTAATAATATCAATACACTAACACATTTGAGAGAAAAATATTGTTTTTAGCACTAACTTTAACTTGAAAGACTCACAGGCTATCCTGGTATTCATTGGTATGCCACAAAGGTAGGGCATGCGTCTAAGAAAGTGATTTAGTGGAAATTACATAGCAGTAACTGTCCCCCACCCACCATAAAGTATTAGTCTCAAGGAACTGCTGTGCGTTTGCACCATAAATAATTTCACTTAGGCTTTTTTTCCAGAAACACTTTGGTTCCACTTGAAGCCAAATAAACAACAATCCTACTGCACCATTTTATTTTTCATTTTACTCATGAATTTCTAATCTCTTTACAGAGGCTAGAAAGCAACGCTTCCTGGAGGAGGAAATGAAAGATGGACAAGATCCAGACTTTTTAACAAGATCTGCTAATTTTAAAAATATATGTTTAAATGCCTAGCAGAAAACCACAAGGAGATATTGTTAGATTGCTGTATGGAGGACTGAAGACCCTGGCCTTTACTCAAGTCAGTTGTTATGGGCAGGATTTTGCCCACCTGAATTTAAATGTCAGAAAACAGATGTCAAGTGTCAGCTGGTGATCAAGGCTCCCTCTACGACTGGTGAAAGGAACAGGCATCCAAAACGGCTGTTTGGAGACAAGTGGGATGAGCACTGCTTTGAAGGTGCCTCTGTTTCTTCATTGACTACAAAGCGTGCGGGAGCTGTGACCTCAGGGCTGGGAAGGTTAACGGAGACGAATCCCACACCTTGTTCTTTAAACGTCAAGAAAAGATGTCTTTTCTGTTCTGACTACCACATGGCCTACAATAATTAGTTTTTACAGAAAATATGAATAATAAATATTGTGATCTGTATAAATAGCTACCAGATCCTGTCATAGCCACAGCCTCCGCATCCCTTGACCTAGCACAGATTGCATCTGGGTCTAGTACCCTGCTGAATACTATTTTTAAAAAAATTTACTCACGTAGTAAGCAGGCTTAAGTATTATACCATGTTGCCAAGTCAACCTATCAATGCTGGGAAAAAGCAGACAAAAACACAGGCCTCTGTAAGCTCCTCTTTATCCATTTGTACTATTAGAAACTTATGACAGTATCAATCTACAGCTAATAAGGTATCTGTAGGGTCACACCCTTTTTAATATAAGAACAAAATGTTAATCCTGCAAACTTTGCATAAGCTTACTTTCCTCTCATTTTAATTTTCATCCTCTCTGCTGCCCATTTCCTACAGCATCTGTTATGCCATGTATTTATTCATCCATCCCGGAGATTGTCTTAACCTCACTGAAGAAGGCATTTCTCCTTACTTTGTACCATATTACACATAGGGCAATAAAACCTGAATCTGATTTCTAAGTACTGTGGTGATAGGAAGTTTGCTGCAAAACTAGCTTATGGAAGCAAGAGAGCATTCTTTCCTCTATAATCTGACCTAATGCCTTCAACAAAGTCAAACCTTGCAAGTTAATTATCTTCTTTTTTTTTTTTTTTTTTTTTTTTTTTTCTTCACAGCTACTGTTGCTGCTTTTGCTGCCTTGCCCACATTTCCCCCTAAGAAGGGGATTACCCCTCAGCATGAGGAAGATGCCCTTTCTGAAACGGATCTCCTAAGCTGCAGAAATCTGGCAGTTGTTTTTACAGTGCCACCAAGCTATCATTAGACATTAGGAGAAAAAGCAGCTTGTGTATAGCAACTATGTAGAATAAAGCAACTCAAAACCATACAGCCCAGCCAAACTCCAAGGACTCTTCAGGAAGGCTGCCCACTCTGTACACTGCAGAGCTACCCAGGTATAGCAAATCTTCCTCATCTGCCTGTTGTCTGGAAAAAATGTAGTCGATTTCCACAAGCAAATGCTCAACTAGCATTTCCCCTCCGATTTTTTGTTGTGATTTCTAAAGTCATGGCTATGCTAAACATCTGCATTATTAGATCTTTTATAGCAAACACTGTCTGCTAATTTAACGTTTATATGAGATTAAATAATATTTAAAGACTGCCGAAGCTGTTTCCGTATTTGAGCACATTCAGCAACAGACAGTGATTAGTGAATGTAAATAAAATTCAGTATCCGTTCAGACAGAAGTGGGACGAGGCAGATGAACAGCACTGCAGATGGCTGCCCTTCACTTCTCCACAGCAATTGTTAGCAACAAATGCACACTTTGAGGAGACATAGCTCAAATTGCAGAGAATTAAGTTTAATGCATGAAAATACAGTCCAAATAACAAATGTTATTTCCTTCAGTGAACTCCTTCACCTGTTAAAACAATACTTGGAGAGTGACTGCTACCAGCACATTGTAAATGAATTAGTCTGCCTCTTTTGCAGCATCTAAGTGTGGATGGAAGACGTCTGACTCACTTTGAAGGAGTTTTGCATTTTCCTCTAACTGAAAAGCTTTTAGAGATACCCCTGAAGTTTTATATCCTGCCCTTCTGCCTTTACTCGTGTTCAGAACATCTTTTCCTATCACCTTTTACTACTTCATTACAATGAAAAACAGTAATTAGAAGCCACAGTGCAGAATTCCACCATCCTACGACTCTGTCAGCAGGTTGATTTGTGGAGGAGGTGTACTCAATACACTGGGAGAGAGGAGAATTTTGGACAAAACGATGTTGTTTACTACAAATATACATGGTAGTTTTACTGATTTTGAACTTCATTCTTTAGCTTCTTCATTAGGAGAAAATCAATGTATTTTTAATTTAATGGCTATTTACAAGTAGTAGTTTTCTGTTTGGTAGATAAAGATGTATCAATAGCCAAAATGTGAGAGAAGAGGTGGACTACTCCCATTTTTTCAGCTTAAAGCAAAGAAATTAAAATTTATTTGTAAGGTGAAAAATGAAGTCTTGTTTCCATCATTTGATTTATTTAGAATCATTGTGATATACAGAGGCTGTGAGATATAGATAATCTTGGATATATCACTAATCTCAGAGGCAGAAGATTACTTCAAACATCAGTTGTCAAGAAATGATGTTGCTCTAAGCAATCATATAAAAGAAAACTAGTGGAAGTTTATCTTCTAAGAAATAAATAAAATAAAATAAAATAAAATAAAATAAAATAAAATAAAATAAAATAAAATAAAATAAAATAAAATAAAATAAAATAAAATAAAACAAAACCAGTCTGTGTGCTTAAGCTTTCTTAGCATTAAGCTGATCTACTTGTGCAAAAATCCTCATCTCTTCTACCGCATTTTTGGTATTCCACCTGAACCATGAACTCTACAATGCTATCTTTCCTTTTATTATTAAATGAACGTGGAAGAGAAGATTACATTTAATCAAACAAGGGAAGCGACTAAATTAGGGCTTTAATAATCAATTCAAATTTACTTAACGTACAGTAGGTCTAACTAAATCTAAGTTAAACATGCCAACAGAATAGCTACAACAGAATTCTGCCTTGACAGATTTTTGTTTGTTGGTGAATAGATGAAAAACTTTTTAAAAAGCATTTATCTAAATTATTTCTAAAATCTAAGGTGACGTTTCATTAAAAAATTTAGTTCAGCAATGGACTTACAGACATGCCTGAGCTTAAACATACTAGCACTGTCACTTGAAATCGGTGGCACTTGTATGCCAGGTATTTCACACAGATTTCATTAAAAGTGACAGATTTATGCTTCCTTGTCTTAACAATACCCAAAATATTACAAAATATGTTAGATGATTCTTCCTTTTCAGACTAGAATCCGTGAATGCATCGCAAATCAGGGTGTTGGAGCTGTTTGTCATCGTTGTTATGAAGCCCTGGAAAGTTGCTCACTCTTCCTGCTCCTCTCCTCTTTCCTGCTGCCAGGGGGGTAGCAGAGCACTGAGCAAGGTGTGTTTTCCCACTAAATGACACCTCTTTGTGGCCAAGCTGCCCCTCAAATCCAGCAGCCACAGCATGCTAGTGAAAGCTTTATCTATGTGTCCTACCACTACACAGACGAATGTGCCAGCTACAGTGGTTTGCAATGTTTCACGTTTTCTGGTGCCAAATTACATGAAAAAGAAAATATACCAGGGTGTTGCTGCTGCTCAGGGCGATAAATGGGGTATGCAGCTCTTTGGCTGGGTATGTCTGGTGACAGATGCCACCCTACATGGCCTGGCACACCCAGGCTATGCTCATTGCCCAAATATCTGAGCCTGCACTCTGCCTACACTTGGAAACATCCTCTATGCTCCTATTTCTGCTCCCACATCTCTTGAGCTCCCCTCTACTCCTCTTATCTACCCCTCTGCTGCCAGACAGTTTATACAGCACAGGGATTTCCAGCACAGCTGGGCACCCATTAAGCAGCTAACCCAACAAGCTTGGTGTGCCCTGGGCTACTTCTGACTGCTCTGAAAGCTGTTAACATCTCTTGGGCCTTTGCTTTCCAAAAAGTGAGAGTAGTGGACATCTAGGTTGTCAGTGCATATATGAATTTGTCATTATCAAAATGTGTTTCATTGCATCTTTCTGCCATTTCAAGGGATTTCTAGGTTTTGTAGATGTAGTGATTGCAGAGTAAACACTTTAAGCTTAAAAAAATGTTCAGAATGCTTACTGCTATGCTATTCCGATCCCCAAATGCTTTAATTTCTACGGAAAATTCAGGGTACTACACAAAAAGAAATCTAAAGAGTTTAGATACCTGTGTTGTAGCTCTACATAATAGTTTGAAATAGGATGATTCACTGATAAATTGATAACCTAGAGTAACCAGAGCCAATATTTACTTTTTTCTTTGTAAAATTGAAGTCTTGTCAAAGACAGCCCATCTGGAGCTGAGTTTGGCAGGGGATGTAAAGGGTAACAAGAAAGGCTTCTACAAGTACAGCAGCAGCATAAGAAAGATTTGGGAAAATGTAGGCCACTGCCCTAATACTGGGGCTGAAGCTGTTGAACACCTTCATTAATGGCCTGGATGATGAGACAGCGTGCACTCACAGCAAGTTTGCAGCTGATGAAAAACAAGGAAAAGGTGGCTAGTATACCTGATGGTCGTTCTGCCATTCAGAGGGGTCTGGACAGGCTGAGTTCAGCCTGGAGGAGAGAATGTCAAGGAGATCTTATCAGTGTGTATAAATATTTGATGCAAGGGAGTAAAGACAGTGGAGCTAGACTCTTCTCAGGGAAAGGATAGTGAAAGGATGGAAAGCAATGGGGCACTAAAAATTCAACAAAGTCCATTTAAACGTATGGGACAAAATGTCATTGTTAAGGCCACCAAACACTGTGATAGGTTGTCCAGAAAAGCTGTGGAGTCTCCATCCTCAGAGATAACCCAACTGGACATAGACCTGAGCAACCTGCTCTAGGGTGACCGTGCCACCTGTTGAGCCACCAATTTTCTATAAAGACATTGATCAAGTAAGCTGAGCTCTAGGTCCCTTTTCTGATACATGCAGGCAAACTCAAAACAAAACAAAACAAAACAAAAACCAACCAACCAAAAAACAAAAAAAAAAACAACTACCAGAGCCTGCCTTGAGGCACCTTGAACACTTGAGAAAGAGTCCTCTGCATCCTCAAGATGTTTTATGTCAGGCATACAGAGGGCAGGTGTGTGGTGTACACTAGCTCAGCAGAAAGCTGGAGTGAGGCAATCTACTTCTGCCTACCCACCCCACTGACAGATACCCACAGCGAGGAGTAGTGTGCGGATAAGTAACTAAACACTCAGACCAGCCAACTGAAACATCCTTCTTCCAAACTACCGTGCATATGGAGCAATTCAGATGTTCTTGGTCTCCCTGAATTCAGGCAGCTCACCTGCCCACATGGCACACGTCCCAGAGGACAATCTGGACTTTGTGCAACATGGAGCTTTGAGTCAGTCTGCCTGAGCAATGTACTGCCCGGCAAGACTGGGGTTGTTTGTGCACGTGCAAGCTAACTACATGCACGGGAGATATTTCTGAATGGCTGCTAAAGCTGGCTGCTGGATACCTGGAAATCTGTAGAACAAGATGCATAGAGCTGAGGCACTGACTTTTTTTTGGGAAAGTTTTAAATCTTTTCCTGTCCACATATCCAGGCTTGCATCCTTGTATCCTTGCCTATTGTTTTGCCCAGAATGAAAAATGAGTTATTGCCAAGCCTTTTGAGACTCTGATCACTACAGCACATTAAACAAATGTATTCTGTTGGAAGTGTCTGTCAACTTGGCCAAGAGCTATTAATGAGATAGAACTGCTAGGATAACTACACACTGAAATGTGGTCTTTTCATCTTTAATATGGCACCTGAAAAAGCCACTAAGATTGTTTGAAGATCTCCGGTAAAATTCTCCTCTTCTACATTAATTTCACTTACAATAAAAGCCCCTTCTCCCCCTGCTGTCATTTCCTGCCTATTTTGTCTCACCTAAATTAACTGAAGACCGAAGGGGTCTGTGTGGGTGGCAGAAGAGGCCATCAGTCTCCCCGGTGAGCACGGCTAATGACAGTCGATCCTGCAAAGGGGAGCGGTGGGTGAGGCACCCTGCAGTGCTGGGATGGGGAAATGCTTGTCGTGTGCTTGTCACCCAGCTGCTGGGAAAGAGCGGTTCTTTTTTTTTTTTTTTTTTTTTAAACACACTTGGAAATAATTTATTCAAAATGCTGAATGAAGTACGGCATATATAAAATTAAATAATAAAAAATGTAACTCTAAGCCCCTTAATATTTTTATGAGAAACGGGAGAGAACACAGTTAAAATGCTGTGCCATTGCTAAGGATTCACAAAGTTTAGATCCTTTGATTACATATCATTTACCTGTTTTAAAAGGTGAACACATTTATGAGTTAAAGATGAAGTCTCAGTATTGGATGTGTTGATACCTATAACCTATACCCAGAAAGTTTGTAAATTTAACCCAAAACAGATAGCAGTATTCCTATATTATAAATCTCTATTATGTTTCTATCCCACCCTAACGGTATTCCAATAAGAAATGCTTCATTTGAGGCACTGTGCAATCAGGCCTCAACCTGACTGAACAGTTCCTTCAAATGGGTTTTGCAAGTGCCAGCCTTAAAATAGCCAAAGAATTCACAGGGACATGAGGTAACAAATTTTGGTCAGTAAATACAGATGGTACACAACAGATTACTCATTTCTCTTAAAATAAAAGGTGATTTGCCTTACATCTGAGTTCATAATTCGATTAGTAAAATTATACCATTGCAAATTTTTGATTAGATATAATGTTCCCGTACTATACTGCAGCAAAAATACGTATTAGGAAAAAGATTCTGCACTCCCAAAAGGAGGCAAAAATGTCTCCAGGGTGGGGTGATACTGTATCTGCAGCTGATTTTCAAAGTGCCATCTCTGCTATATGTATCTGGTGACAGAAACTGGATTATGGAGATTTTCAAAAAAATGTTTCCGGAAAAAAATAAAAATGGTTCTGCATTCCTGTTTATGAGATTAAACTAGAAGTTCAGAAATGACTGATTTGAGTGGCAAACCATAATTTTACAGCCTGGCACAACTCAGATTCTGTGTAACAATCCAAGGCAAAAGAGCTTTTAGGGAACAGGCAGGAGGTTGTTCACAAGCCTTCTGCTCACCGTGGTGCTGACCACAGGATGGCACTACTGGGCGCATTTTAGGAAATGCAGCACACATTGGCTATTAAATTTTAACTCTCTATTGGCACAACGTCAAGCAAGCTAACACAAATCAAAGGCTGTGTATTCCCACCGCTGCCTCCAGAAAACTGCCTTGTCCGTGCATTTAGCTGAATAAAGACTATGTGCTTGGAGATTTGGCTGTGTGAATAGCCCATAAAGGCTATCACATCTGATAGGCAAATAATGCCAAACCTCGGAGGTGGAAAGGGCAGAATAATCTTCATGTTGAATGTCCTTATTATGGTGATAAAACCTCCTCCAGAAGTGCGTTTCTTCATGTGCCAAGTCTGACTAATACCACATCTTTCTCTCTGAAATAACTTTTTTTTTTTTTTTTTTTTCCCTTTGATGCAACTGCTCCCAGCTGCCCTCTAACCCACAAAACCTCTCCATACCACAGGAGGCCTTCAGCTTGCTCTGGCACTGCTACTTGCAAAAAGCAATTGTAAAGCGAATGCAAATGTTGAAAAAATGAGTTACTACTCATACTGTTCGTTAATTTTGAAGTAGTACGTGTTGCCAGTTCTAAAGATGCAAGGTATTATCCCCAATCTCACATGAACTGCTGTTTTCTCTAAAATCCCTGACACTGAAAGCTCGTGATGACACGCGAATATTCAGTTTAACAGTTCCTCATAACAATTTCTTCCCTCATGGCCATAGAAAAAATGTTGAGATTACATTCTCAACCTTTAATATTCAGTCATATCACAAAGGTCAGTGAAATAGAATGAGCACTTATTATACATTCAAAACTGCTCGAAGACAAAACCTTTCCTTGGCCCATCTCCTGTTTTTCAGAGTTTGACTCATGGTAATATTTTCTTTTTTATTTTTTTTAATCATTTAGGGTTGGCAAGACTGTAAACAGCAACACAAGGTACAGAATACTAATGAATTAGCAGCTGTGTATTTCCTTGAATATGAAAGATGTAGTATTTTAAATACAAACATATAGTTAAACTGACATTTTTAATATTAATTTAAATAATTTCTTACATGAACTGGACTGAATTTGGCCCACAACATTTTCATCAATTAAAAATAGAGAACTACTGAGACTGTACTTAATGCCTGAGTAAGCTTCCTGATATCAGAATTGTATTTTTCATCCTCAGAACAGAAGAGACACACAAAAGAGAGATGGCATACACTTCTCTCTTCTTTTCTGAAGCGTTTGGGTCAATCCAGAGGGTTTCTGGGAGTGGCTGATTTATTTTAGGACAAAATCTCCAAATCTACCTCAGCTGTCAAGAGCAAGAGACTCGATATAAAGTAGGACGTTCATGTGGCACATTGGACTTAGGCAGAAAACCATCTTATGTCTGAAGTCATAGGGACAGTTCAGACTTCAATCTCATTTAACCTTTTGTTGAGACTGGTAATGGAGGTGCTACTTACTGCCACCGATTCAGGCTTTCGTATTTAAACACCTATTACATTTGAAAGTGAGGATTTTTTTGCCTAAAAGTCTTTGGGGATCTGAGTTATAATTGGCCTTGAGAGAAGGAGAGAAGTATCCCGGAATCCTGAAGATCCATTTTTTTTTTTTTCATATTAAATTTGTTTGAATAGACAATGCCTCATTCAGGCAAACTGTAGAGAACATTTGACTAAAATCTGTCCTTGTGTTCACATAATCTTTCTGCATTTGCTCCCCAGCCATTACTCATATTCCAAGCGGTGTCTTCTCCAAGAACCAGTGCTCCAGGCCCTGGATGAATCATTCAGCAAAGAGAACCCCAGAACCAGGAGGCAATTGCGGCGACTCCCATTTCAGCAAGTTGTGCTATCACGTACCAAAACATCACATTTCTCAAGGAAACAGGCATGAGGAATAGGCCAAGAAAAGGAGAAAAGCTCCCGTTGACACAAACATAACTCAACAATCAGCAACAATAAGAAAGGAAACAAAAATGCAGAATGCAAAATGACAGAGAAATGGGATTTAAGTGAAGTAGCACACATCTATATCCTTTCTCCTCTGTTTAATGGTGTTGTCAGGGCCCCTAGATGGAGTAAGAGTCTCAATGTGCACAGCCACTTATTTGTCATCCTTTATTTTACGCATGCAGTTCTTAAAGATATCCTATAAATCTGAGACAATAAAAAGAGTTTCAAGACTAAATGTAGATGAAAGAAATGTGGAAAATTAAACTTGGGGAAGGTCAGCACCTTTACACGAGATGCATTGCTATACCAGTGTTGACTTCATTTGTTAGAAATGTTCAACCTCCTCAAACTATATATACTGAGAGACTGACTCACTTCTTTCCTCATGTCGTAGTAATGTCAGCGAGTTCAACAGACTTACTTTCAATTTACTTTCTGTTGGGACAGAAGACACCTACAGGAACTGAAGTAAGGGCTGAGCATACACGGAACTTCTACCAGGATTTGCCACACTTTGCACAGAGATGTACCAGAGACCACTGGCAGCTCCACTGCTACAAGCCTTCTGCAGCCAACAACAATATCACAGAGATATTTCAGTTTGAATTTGGCCTAGAAATGGCTTAATCCAGCACAAGGAAAACTGTCTCTGTAAAGCCACTGTGCATCATAAACGAGTCAGTGCTGGGAAGCTGAATGTTCATTGTGTGGAGTCCCAGCACCATACTGAGAACAACACACACTGAGGACATTATGCTGTGCAGTCTCTTCACACTTACAAAACTGGGAAATTATTTTTATGGCCAACATCTTCTGTTCTCACAATTTGTCCTAACATACCAGATATATGCTGTAAGAAATCCTCCACGAAGGCTTAGAGAAAATGATCCTAGGTACAGCTGGTGGGTAAAAATAAGAGATAACCGTTAAGCTAAAGCCTGCCTTTGAATTTTCTGAGGGTTACGAAGCTGACCTACAGCATTAGAGATACACAGACTGACTTTTGATGTGACTCTGGAAACAAATTAACATGGTTTTAGAAGGAAAAAAAACACTCTTTGGGAATTACAGAAGAAGTGATTTATAGTGAAAATTATGTCAGGCTCTACACTTTGAGTTTTCTTCTTTGGACTATTTGCTCTGTTCACCGTAAAGAAGCCTGTAATTGCTGAGAACATTCACCGCAGACAGACAGCATGTCTGCTGGCTCCACAGCAGCTTTATTTGTAAGAGTTGCTGGAGACAGAGGCTGAAAGGGAATGAAGCAGGGAACGAGGAAGGGCAGAAGATAGATCAGACCTTCTGCAGAGGAGGTAACTGTTTAGGCAAGAAGATGGTGCAGATGGTTCAGTTAAGGTGGAGGAAAGCTGCATAGTGCCTAGCCATTCTCCAGAGCTATGTGATAGCACCCAAACTAGAATAAAGAAAAAAGAGAGAAAAAAGAAAAAATAAAAAAAGGAAAGGAAAGGAAAGGAAAGGAAAGGAAAGGAAAGGAAAGGAAAGGAAATGCGAGGAAAGGAAAGGAAAGGAAAGGAAAGGAAAGGAAAGGAAAGGAAAGGAAAGGAAAGGAAAGGAAAGGAAAGGAAAGGAAAGGAAAGGAAAGGAAAGGAAAGGAAAGGAAAGGAAAGGAAAGGAAAGGAAAGGAAAGGAAAGGAAAGGAAAGGAAAGGAAAGGAAAGGAAAGGAAAGGAAAGGAAAGGAAAGGAAAGGAAAAGGACAGGAACCACAAACCAAACTAAACAACAACAAAAAACACCTCAACAAAATTCTCAACTCAGCAGACGATATGGAGAAGTACACTTTGAATGCAATGCTACTGCACGTGGATGAGGCAAAATGTTGCAGATTATCTTCTCAGGGAAAACATTTTTATTGCATGGGCATCAAAACTGTCCTCTACTCTTCGCAGAAAGTAGGTATGGACAGAGCTCTTGTATGACTCCTCAAAGAGTTTTCTGCTTTGAGTCCAGAACAGAGGCAGGGCTAGCTTGAGATGATGGACTGAAGGTTCCTAGGAACAAAGGACTACGATCACCAAACTCACTCCAAAGCTGCTCCAAGGAAAACTTAGATATTTTTTCCCCTTTCTCTGTTATTAGTTTCTTTCCTTTGTTTCTCACTTCCCTAGCTTGTTAGTAACAGGCAATAAATCTTAGTATCACCATACTCTGAGTCTGTTTTGCTCATCATGAGAATTGTTGAGTGATCTCTCTGTCCTTATCTCAACCCTTGAGCCCTTTGCATCGTATTTTCTCCCCCCTTCCCTTTGAGGAGGGGGAGTGAGAGAGCAGCTGTGGTAGAGCTCAGCTGCCCACCCGAGTAAAACTACCACAGGTTGTGAAAACACAGGAATGAAACAAAGGCTCAAGTGTAAGAGACAGTCCGCCTGAAGAAAGTGTTCTTGCAGCCATGAGGGTAACATGAAGGAGAGAGCAACCAAGAGACCAAGGGCTGAAGAGAAGTCAGAGATAAAACATGCCACAGGTAATAAGATGAAGCTGAAGAAGAGGGAGTGAAATGATGAAGGGGGAGGCTTAGAAATACAGCCTCAGGTTGAAAGGAAAAAAAACCAAGAGGGTCACAGAAGAAAAAGCTCTCACATGAAGAAGCAGCAGCTCTCAGAAGATACAGTGATCGTGTTATCATCAGCAAGATATCCATTTGTTTTTATGAGATTGTATGTCTGCATGTATCTTACAATTTTTAGAATGTCTAGAAGAATACTAAGCTAATAACTGTTTTGTTTCTTTTTGTTTGTTTGTTTGTTTGCCTGTTTGTTTTTTAAGTCATTAAGGCCATTGGTCTCCCTAATGAAATACAGAAATAAGATGCACAAGCTTTCTGGTTTTGGGTGACTAACCCAAAGCATGCCGGGTCACAGGTGACTAATCCCTGGTGCCTGGAGCAAATGCTCAGTCATCAGCTGGTGAATTGAGCAGACTGCCCAACCTTAAGCCTGTGTCAGAAATAGCACAGTGAATGGCAGTGTTAGCAGAGTTCAGGAAGTCAGTCAGACAAGGTTTTCAGCTAGGATCCAATTGCAAAGCTGTCGGCATCAAGCCTGGGCTGAGACACTTGTGTAGCGGAGGGCAGTCTATCTGTGTACCTGGGACGTGGCCTAGTCTATGTGTCTGTCAACTACTGGCTCAAAGGATGCCAGTTCAGTCATTTTCCTCTGTAAAGGACAAAATAATATTATCTGACAATTTTCTGCAGCTCAGTTCTTAACAGGAGCTGCTTGGAATAATGGTATGGTTGAAAAATCAGTCTCTAAGCACATGAGGAGGTAGGAGTTTAGGATACACAGCCTTTTTTTTTTTTTTTTTTTTTTTTTTTTTTTGTTTGACATTGAAATGAATTCCAAATGTCCACTGATAGGTCTTGTATTAATCCTGTACAAGACAGAATTGTGGTGGTAGCCTTTAAGAGCAAATAATCAGGGACATCTGAGAGACCACAAACCTGGTCCACTTTGTGCCACTGCTGAAATAAGGCTGAATTTGTAATCGTGGTCCCTCTGTGAACGTGCCAAATACACAGGTTATATGCCCGCTCTCTAACAGCTATTAGGATCTGTAAAGCATATTAATAGACTTCTACAGTTAAAAGGAGAAGAAAAGAAAATCTGAACCCATTTTTGGGATATTGTTCTGTGAGTGAACACTTACAGACTGAAATCCTTATGAAGGATTTGTCTGCAGGGAATATGCTAAATCAAGCCCTTTTGAACTTTTGATTAAATAATTGATGCATAATGCAGAATGTATAATATATGCATCCTTTTCCCATAGTTGCCTGGAAACCCATATGGAATAGTACTAGCAGTTCCAGGAGCATTTAGTCTCTAAGTCGCTGGTAAAGACAAAGGAACAAAAAAGTTTTTAAAATCATTAGCTCATCTTTCTTTCCATTATTCAAGTACAGCAGGATACCAGAATTAGTAACTTACACAATGGTATTGTGGGTCTTGTAATAGAGTGATTTTTTTTTAAAGCTATATCATTTGGAGTTGTATGAATGACTATATGTCTCAGATTCTGATTAAAAAAAATAAATATTAAATTAATGGTAATAAGCAGATGATAGAATATCCAAGAGGATCAACAGAGAATAAAGATAAGAAATCTATTTTTTAAAAACAGTTATAGAACTTCTAAGCCAATCTCCCAGAAGACTACCACTGAGGGTCTAGAAGGATAAGAAGATACCATGATCAAAAATTCTGGAGGCAGATTGTTTTCACAGGAAATAATGTTTCAAATTGCAGGCAAGCAGACCTTTTACACTTCTTAAATATGCAACTTTGCTTGTCATTCAATCTGATTGCTCTGTGACCCAGCCCGAATCTATCTTGTGCTTTACTGCTTCCAGGATGAAATGAAAAACATGATAAAAACCAACAATGAGAAAAGAGCACTAATCATAGAACCCTACAATGATGGAGGATTAAGTTATTTAACTTAAACAACTCTATAAATATGATAATTTGGTGCCTCCATTTCTTATGGTCATGCTAAGAAAAAAAAAAAAAGAGAATGAGGGACAAGCAGAAATTGCACAGCCCATACAGTCCTTGAAAACTAAAAGGTAGGATACTGGGAATGATGGCCTCTTGCCACAGCAAGGATCTTCATGGGATTCTTGCACACACCATCAAGCATTTCTTGTGGACTCCGGACTCTGTTTCACTTTAGAGAAAGTTGGTACTGAGTCAAAGAAAGAATGGCTGTATGGTATGGTAGTGAGTCGTTTCATTTAAGTAAAAAGAAACTGTTGTGAATGCCTGAATCAATGAACTTTCATATCAAAATATGAAAGATTTGGTGGGTTAAGTACCAACAGACCAGTCCTGAACACTTCTAAATATCTTCTAGGTTTGTTCAAAAAGGTCCCAAACAGGCAACTTTTTGGATATGGAGCATATTTTCTCATGAAGAAGAGCAAATTGAAACTGTATCTATTATCGACTTCCTAAGCCATTGGACAAGAAGAAGGTCACAGCACCGTTTCCAGCATGGAATCAAGACTTTCATATCCTTTCCTTTTACTCAAAGTAGCAGATAATGTGACTTTTCATTTTGTGGTGAATGGCAGATTGAATGGGATGTGTTAAGACAGTATTTTAAGCATCAGTCCAGTAAAGAAAACAAACCAGACCAAAACCTACCAGTAATTCTATTTCAGTTTAATAAAATCATGTTTTTAAAAGTGATTGCCATCCTGAGCAGGGCCAGTAGCTCACACAGGTTGATCTCATCATTTTATACTAAAATTGCCAGTTTCTAGGACAAACCAGTTTCAGCAGCTTGCTGTAGTGTTACAGGAGGTATAAGAGCACAGAAGGAAAAAAGCTCTAAGTATCTAAAAATAGTGTGTTTACAATAACTGTCATTCATTTTCAGTGGGAAATTATTATATTTCAGGAGGGTGAGAAATTATTCTAACTTAAAACAAATGTAAAAAGGCAGATCAGATCAGAGAGGCACCCAAGAGCACGTATGGAGATTAAGCTGACATGCCTACATGCCTGGCTGTGACTACATAAGCCCAGGGGAGGCAGGAGGAAGGGCAGGGTGGAGGTGGAGGAGGCTGCCCTGGACATTCACAAGGTCTCCATCACAACAGTGGCAGCTCCGCTTCCAATGTGCAAACAGCTGTATTATGACTTGGATAAGACAAAACAAAACAAAAAATCATTCATGCAGAAGACTATTGAAGGGAGAAACAAAGACAGTGAAACCCTAAGGTGTTGGGATTAAACTAGCAGAGAAAAAAGCTTCCTTTTTGTCTGCATTAATTAAGCCCCATATTACCATCATCATCATGGCTTTAGAGTCAAGCTTTCAACTGCCAATGATTTATTCTGATCTAGGGAAATCAGCAAAATCTGCTTTTTGCAGCCAGAGTCATAGAATAATCTCACAACATGTTCAGAA
This sequence comes from Aythya fuligula, assembly GCF_009819795.1. Taxonomy (NCBI): domain Eukaryota; kingdom Metazoa; phylum Chordata; class Aves; order Anseriformes; family Anatidae; genus Aythya; species Aythya fuligula. The sequence continues at coordinate 114,009,337 of NC_045560.1, forward strand.
AAGTTCATTAAGGACAGCAGTAGTTTTCCAGCTGCACAGCTCTGTATTAGTGAGTGATGTTTAATTGTATAATGGCTTTGATTATGATATGTTGTTATGTTCTACTCCTGCTGCCACCATATCCTGGAGGGAATTTGCATGCGAACATGGTATTTCATCTCAGATTGTTTTTCTGTATAAACAAATGGGTTTTAATAAATTCACTGGAAATCAAATATTAAAATAAACCAACAGAACAATGATGACTGGGGAGTACTACAAATCATACTTTTTGGTGTTTCCTGAATACGTGAATGTTGAAAAATACATGCAGCTGCTGCCATTGGTCACTTGTACCTTATTTTAGGAAAGCCTTATTACTCTTCTGTGTCTGAATGCTATGGATAGAGAGCTGTAAGTCAAGATGGCATCTTCCTTGCATGGTGAGAATGTACATTGGATGTTTCAAAACCTATTTCAACACACAGGAGGTCAAGCAAAGTACAGCACCCTAATGTTTGACTTTGAGCAACGTTGGGTTTGTAGGATTTAAGTTCCGTGACTGTTGCAGACCTCATAGTGCTCATCTGTAGTTTTTCCATCTCCCCCCTTGACAGTGGGCACTATTTAGGGCCTCCTTTAAAGCACACTAGGAAATCTAGGTGATGAAGAAGTCAGCTAGCTGCATTTTGTACATTTTGCGCAGTACAGACTGCAATAAACATGTAGCACTTTTGATCAGGTTTCTGCACCTGCTTCCTGTCTGTTTTGATTATCCCAGATAATGAAATTTAACCTCAGATGATGAGGGTGCTGTTATTTCTGAGACTACATTCAACAGAAAGACCCACTAGAGTAGCCATGGTCAGCTCACATGCTCCTGCTTTACATTCTTAGATCTAAGGATGATGCAACCACCAGTAGGGTTTTCTTTCAGGTCCATCTCTCCAAGACTATTGGAATTCATCTGAAATTATTCATGTCCCAGTCTGAAGACCTTCTCAAGATTTTTCTTTTTCTTCTCCTCAAGATTTTTCTTTTTTAGCATCAAATTTTCTTTGAGTTTTGAGGGTTTTTTTTTGTGTTTTTTTTTTTTTTTTTTTTTTTTTTTTTCAGAAGAGGTACATACATCTTGTGCTAGTCCTTATGATTAAGAGAAGACTACTGTTATTGCAATAACTCTATTTCTACAGGAGTTGTGCAAACTAGGAACCAAGTAGCATGTAATCGTCTCTTTCAGTACCCCACAAATCCTCAAATGTACCTACACTACCGACAGAGTTTGTCTGTTCATTACTCCTCTGCTTGGAAATTGTAATCAGAAATAGGGAAGCATATAGTGAGTTTATATTCATGCTGCACTAGTAAAGCTTCCCAGGTTTTGGAATTCCTGCATGCAGAATTTGATTGATCTTCTACTTCTGGGATGTCATAGATTGCATTCCACGTTTGGGCACTAGCAGAGTCAGAGGTGTGCCACCAATATTTTGTAAATGTTATTGTTATTCATTGGTAGCATCAACATAGGAAAAGGAGTATGCTTAAATCTGAAGGAAGCTTTCTTTAAAAGATAGCTTTGCTTTTTTTTTTTTTTCTTCAAATTTATGTACATATTTTCTGAGTCCTTATGAAGAATTTCTTGCTCCTCTGAAGAATTAAGCTGGACTGATTTCAATTCCATCCTGTTTGACAAATAACTGCAATGACTGATATTGATTTTTCTCACTCTGCTGATTTTATTTAAACTGGCTGTTGGTTTAAATGCTCACAGAGATTTTTATAAAAGAAACACTTCTCACATGCACGGTAGTTTTCCTAAAGTTTTACAGAATTATCACAAAGACATATATTTGCAGTTTTGAAGAATGTTTGCTATGTATCTTTAGTTATCTTCCTATTGTGAAAATGAAATAATTCAGTCGTGCTGATCAACAAGTGTTAGTATCCAGAGTACAACACATGTAGGGGTATTCTGGTAAAGGGTGGTAAATTGTCACCTCCTCTATAATTTTTGGCCACATAGTCTAACTAGCTCAAGGAGAGATACTGCAAGAGAGAACAGCCCTTAGACTGCCAGTGCATCTTCGCCCATTATACAGTGCTTACTTCACCAGTAAACCCCATTCTTCTGATGAAGGTTGCAGCAAAACACTCTTGTAGTGAGAGAATTCACAAAGGGAGGCAAGGAAATGAGGCTGTGCCTGCATTAAAGACAGCAGAAACAAACATTGCATTGTTTGCGGTAAGTGGAGCTGCCTGATATCCCAGGACTGTCACACACTGTTCTATGCTAATGTGCACCTTTGGGTAAAAAAGCTGGTGTTAATAAAACCTCTGCTCTACTTTTCTTGGAAGAGCCACTTCTGGCACTCAAAGCAGCTCTTTGCTTCCATCCTCATACACCTCCAGCCTGCAGCCAAGAGCAGCTCCTGCAATTTATTAAATTAGTTCTTTTAAAGAACCCCTTAAATACATTTTTTCCGAGCAATTTTTTTCCCAGTGAGCCTGGGCTGGTATGAGTGAGTGAAAAGCTGGTCGAGGCAGGGCAGGAGAGCACAGCTGAAAGCATGGCTTGAGTGACAGGAGGTGCTATCCACAGGGAGTGGAGTGGGACTGCCTTTGAGCTTTTTCTTTTTATATCCTCCCCTAAATGAAACATCTCGCATGCAGCAGAAGGGCTTTTTTTTTTTTCTTTTCCCTATGTCACTTTTTTTTTCTCTTGAACATATTACTGGGTACTGCTTAATGGCAATTTCTGCAGGAAATAAAAAAGAGTCAGCTCACTGACATGAGCAGGAGGTCTGATATTAACCATTTCAGGGCAGCTCTTGGGTCAGCAGCTCTCTGTTTAGAAGCATTGCTTGAAATCTCATCAGGTAAATGAATGACTTCTCTTCCTACTAGTAAGAGTAACCCATCTGGGAGAACAGCAGTTGGACAGAAGCAATGAGAAGAAACCTGTACTTCATGGTGAAAAGATGTGTGCAACTCATCCCATTCCAGAGCAATGGAAATTATTTCTTAAGTTGCACAGAACCTAATTCTTAGGACAATATTTTCATGTCTCTCTCTCTTTTTTTTTTTTTTTTGGAAGAGGTTGTTACAACATAACTCTTGATATAAAACCTGAAAATTGCTTCTCCTAGCTTATCAGTGGTAACCAGAAGGCCAGAAGGCAAGCAGTGTCCATGAGGGACTTGGCGCAACCTGGCAAACTGAAGGGCATGTTCACTATATGATGAACAGAAAGAATAGTTCCATAAAAGCAGATCCAACTTGATAAACATGAGGAACAAAGTAAAGATTAACAACCAGTATTTTTAATTAGCCAGCCACTCCCAACAATGAGGCTACTGCACCTTTATGTCTTTGTTTTCGTTTTTGTTTTTCATTTGCTTCATACACAGTTACCAAAGCAATTAGTGCTACAAGTTTGCTCTCAGCATCAACTTCATTAGATATCTCTGTCACTTCAGGTTATTGAACTATAACCATGAAAATGAAGTGGAAATTTCATCCACTTAAGCATAAAATATAAAAAACATAAAATTAACAACTGAACACAGCATAAATGTATCTTTTGATACATTTCCTTCTGAGTGGCAGAAGACAGCTGCTGGACAGGTACTAAAACCCTGCTTATAATGTGATATGAATCTTCAGCTAAACACAAATTAAAAATATTAGAAATGTGCTGGAGACGTGACTGAAAGGCCATCTCTGTAGCTAACAATCTGATAAATACTCTCCAAAGTCTTCCGCCTCAGCTTGGCCACTCTAGTATGTTTGGACAGCATAAATTAAATATTTCTGTAATACTGATAGATGTAGCCTCAGAACTAGGACTTCTGTCCCAGGTGGGTAATCCCTATCTACACCGAGCTTTTCTTAATGTATTTACCACTGCACACAGCACAAAGCACAGCCAAGCTATCACTCTGGTTTAAATGTGATAACTAAAAAACTTGTTTTCTCTGCATTAGTCCTCTCCCTCCTAGTACTAATGAAAAGAGTTCCCATGGGTAAGATTTTTTTTTAATTAAAATTAGTGTGAAAAGGTCCAGTAAAGCACATAAACCAAAACCCACCATTCTACATAATTGCACAATATTTCAGACAGAGAACAAATGATACAATCCATTACAGATTTTATATGCATTTTTCCATTAAAGTTTATAGCTTTTCTCATGAATGTGTTCATAGAAGTTGAAACTGTAGAGAAAGACAGACATAATCTCAGAAGAAATGCTAAAAAGATCACTAATTAAGTGGGAAACTTCTCAGGAATGAAGCCTAGAAGGCGGAAGAAAGGCATGCAGAGATTACAAGCAGGTTCCTCCACTCGAAAGAGATCTTTCCAGCTGACCTTCTGGAAAAAAGGTGCCGACTAATGTTGCACACACTTTGCTGCAAACCAAATAGACTAGAATCACCATTTCTCCTTCGCAGAGTTGCTATAAAAACACTTAATTTGCAGGATTGCTGGAACTCCCAAATATGATTTACAAGAAAATTGGACAATGTAGTCAGCATACATGTTAATTAAAGCTGTGGCCTTCATGAAGACCCACACTTCTGTGACAGTCACAGGCATATGTGAGACAAGATCCTTACATAAACAAATCAGTATTTAAAATCTGCCCAGGTACTCTGGTTAGTGTGTTGTGTTGTTTTTTTTTGCCATGCAAGATCCAATAGTTCTTTTTTTTTTGTGTGATGGCTCTGAGGCACAGACCATGGAGTGCAATGGACAGCTAATTGCAATAGTATATGAAAAAAGGGCTGACATACTTACAGTTGCATTTCTTCTGAACAAATCTGAGCTTACAGGCTGTTCGGTAGGTGGACAAACGAATGCGATCCAGATCTTGAGCCCCTAGTGGAAGAGAATAGCAGAGACATTTGTATGGAATATAACCTATGTGTATCTTTGGTAACAGGGATGCCAGAGAACAAAGGGGACACAGAAGCTGACTCTGTTTAATTATTTTCAAGGTTATCTCCTTTGCAGGGAGAGCGATGAGGGGAGGGCAGAAAGATGGAGAAAGGTGGGAGCTACAGCGTTAAAAAACTTTTACGAAGGAAGGCAAGGAATAGTCAGCCCACTGTGTCTGTCACTTTGAAGAACAATCTGGTCAAGCTGCAGGCTAAAAGACACACTGGCCAGGCTCCAACAGAAGGGAAAACCTCCATCTAATTTTAATATTTAACAACAAAGCTCATAACAAATATCTTTGGCAGACGCGTCAGATCAGAACGAGGTATTGCCAGCAAACCAAATTGGAAACAATATCATGCCATAACTAAAAGGCTGATAGTGATCTGCAGAAGGGGGCAAAAATGCTGCAAGGAGCATGGGGCATCCTCCGTTTTGCAGAGGTATGTTCTCTGCAACGGAGATCGCTGAGCCGGCTCCCTGGCTCACACACAGCTTGGCCCTGGCCTCTCCAGCTTAAAGATCTGGCAGCGTTTCCAGAGCAGCTGTCCAGGAGATACGGGTAGGAGCTGACTGGTAGCTACTCCACGTGAAAGAGCAGCCGAAAAGGACCGGGATGGGGGGCAGAATCTGGCACGGTGTCTTCAGGCATACTGCTGGTGTGTATCATCTGCTACACTTTCCAAAAGTCTCAAAAAGTTGATGAGTAGGTTGTTATTTAAATGTTTCTCCTTCTTGGCTGGTATGCCTTACACAAGAAGTGTTGCTGCATAGCTACAATATGGCCTATGAGATGCGAGACTGCTTATTAATTGTGCCACGCATTTCATGGAATGATGTACAACTGAGCTCTTGCATATTTGTTTTCTCACTGTGGTTGGCCCTAGAATAAAAGAGTGAAAACCGTTCTGTTCAGTTGAGCAGCCTCCTCTCTAGGAACGGTACCAACCTACAAGAGCAGGGCTTCTCCAGGAACTGTCCAAATGAAACATATCAATACAAGTGAAATATGGCCCTATTCTGCTTTTACCCATTTCCCAAAGGCTTTCCTTGAAATTCCTCTTCATGTTATTCGACTGGCCGCTCGGCTTCACTGCTGCATGTATGGCCATGTCAGCATCGTTCACATACGCTTTCTTAAACAATCTGGCACCCTTTGGACCCGAGTATTGCAAATGTGCTCCACCCTGTGAGATGAAAATGAGAACGATACTCTCCCCTCTCCCCAGACTCTGCTCTTTTCCTGACCGCATTGTCCCACACCATCTTCCCGGGGCTCTCAGCTACTCCCTTCTGCCAGCTGGTTGTCTTAACACCATCTGTTCCTGGAAGAAGCTATCTTTAACTACTTCACATCAGGTCTGGAAAGTCTTGTGTTTTTTTCACCATAGGCTTATTGCTAAATTACTGTTTTTCTCTTCTGTATTAGTACCCCATTGACAGCTTTTGGAAAACTCCTTTACTGTTGAAGGAGAGGGTAACGCTTACAACAACAAGTCTTTCCTTTTTTAGTAGGACCAATGAGTAATACAAACTTCACTTTTTTCCCTTTTAACCTTAGTGCAAGACACTAATAAAAGCTTCCAAAGCTCCTTCAGCATTCTAATAAGATGAACAGGTTCAAAGCAAAGTGAGACTGGCTCGTACTTTCTAGGTTGTAGTATTAATTCCAAATAAACAAAACTGTAGGCAGTAATGATGCTTTTTTTCCCCCTACTAATTGCACACACTGACTTGTATTACTTTGGGAGGAGGTGTTTTTGTTGATAAATCCATGGAACATACGACTTAATTCTACCATGATTCACATTTTACCACGGTCTGAGATCCATTTGTCAAATAACTTCTGTAAAAACATGACTTCATTTACATGGAGAGTGCTGAAAAATATGTAGAAAGATGTGTGGGACTGAGCACGGGAAATGAGAATGGGAATTTACAACTTGCCTACAGGATTGCCAGTGGCCTCTCATTCTCTTTGCCCACTGGCAGTGTTTCACGGTTTCTTTTAAATATTCTCATCTAGGTAATACTGTTGGCAGTTCTCAAAAATAATAAAAGGATACACTGCAACCCTTGGCTGCTGTTTTCATGCTGGATAATATGTGCTGGCAGCACTACCATAACGTACATTTTGATTTTTTTTTCATCAGAGCAGTCTGGATATATGAGCATGTCAGGTAAGACTAAGGGTAGCCTACTGATGTGACATCCAGTGGTGCACCTTGAGAGATAAGATTCAACCTAAACTTTAACTCTACAGAATATGATATTGGTTATGATACTAATTCACAAAGGTTTGTAATTTGGCACTAGAAAGATGCCTCTCCTGAAGAAAGGGAAACAAAGAAGTCAAACTAAACATCTCTAATTACAGGGAAAATCATACACTGCCCCAAATCTGAAGTGAGAGTCAAATTCATCTACTCTTTCTTCAGAACAAGCTTCCTACAAAGGCATGAACAATTGGATTTTTTTGCTGTCTGGAACATGATCCACTTCTAAAAACATAGCAGGGTTTTAATTACAGACTTGCAGATATCACCACAAGAACCTAAAACACTGGCAAACTCCTCTACATCATCTATTTTTTCCTCTAACACCGGCAGGTTGAGGAGTTCAACTTTCTACCAGCAACTTATGTTTTTTTACAATGCTAGGAAACTTTGCACGACCCAGGGTATGTAGGGCATGTTAAGTGCATGATTTTTGTTCAGCATGGACTGTGTGGGCTTGCACCCATCTGAGGGGACCTGAATGCAATGACAGCAGGATGAGTTTCTGTTTCAGTGCAGCATACCCTTTATACCCACAGGATCTCAACATGCAAAATTGAGCGTTTTATGAATGTGAATGCTTCTTTGCCTAAAACATATTTAGTTTGTCACACACAAAAGAAATGCATTTTCCCCTCTATCTTTTTACCTGGTTGGAACCTGGTTCTCTGTGTGCATGTGCAGCAATAGCAGGAACAAAGGCAGGCAGATAGGAAAGGCAGGAACACATGAGATAAACCAGACATAAGTAAATATGTCAAAATACTAAAATGTGAAAGAAAAATAACTATTTGTGTAGACTATGGGAAAATAATCCCTCCTCATTCTCTAACTATTCATTGTCAATTTTCCCAATTTTCCCAGCACTGCCTTACTTCCCTCAAAACAACCCAGAACAACAAAGCAGCCTTCAGCCCTGTGGGAGCAAACCATAAACACCCACTGCAAATTCTTAAGGAATTATCTCCTGGTTTGGGAGTGCAGAAGCATTTCAAACAGACTGAAGTTAATGGAATTTTTGCCATTGACTTGAGCTGAGACAAGCTCAAGTCCTCCGTATAATTGTAATTAAAAGTATACTATGTTATGGATGTTATGGTATTGGAGAAATGCATCATCATCATCCTTTTTTTTTTTTTTTTTTTTTTTCCTTCTACCTAAAAAACATGCTTTCCTTCCACTGGCCTGGGATGTTGTACCAAAGGGACAAGAGGAATATCCATCTGAGTTACAACAGAAACCCTTGCGTGGTATTGAAAGAAGTACAGAGCACAACAGAGCTCGTGGACACCATGGAACGGGCCAAGACCATTCTCAATAGGCCAGCTGAATGAAAAGTCCTAATTTTGGAGAGTTTGTGATCACAGATGCAGGCCTTTTGGTGCCCTTGGGAACCGAAGAGCCCTCACTATATTGATTCACCAGCATAGACCTGGCCTTTCAGTGTGCACAGTTGCTCTGGTCCCATTAATGCTGCGATCCATTATGGCCTTGTTACTTTTGAGTTCAGAGGCCTAAAGTCTTGATAAATAGAGCAGAAAGGGCAACCAGCTCCTAGTGATAACCAGATGAAATATTTTGAACAATAAGTATTCCTAAAAATCAAAGTATCACTGTTCTGTCATTTTTACTATATTGTGAGGGACATCGTACTTATTACCGACAAAACTTTGGTAAATCTAGTAAAAGGGCGACAGTCTCAAACTTCATACATAATGCAGCTTCCCTGAGAAATGGTGGTTTGTTTGCAAGGGAAATAAGAGATGAGTTCCAAGAGAATAGTAGGAGCACTGTTAGTATAGCACACCCATGACACACGGGTCCGTGGGGACCACAAAGCTTCACTAGAAAATATAAAACATGCACTGAAGTGAGATATGTTCTACATGAGACCCTTCACTGGGCCTGGCTGGGATGGAGCTATCTTTCTTCATAGCAGCCTGCACGGTGCTATCTTTTTGATTTGTGGCTAAAACAGTGTTGATAATACACCAATGTTTTACCTATCACTGAGCAGTGCTTGCAGACTGTCAAGGTTCTCTCTTTTTCCCACTCTGCCCCAACAGTGAGCAGGCTTGGGGTGGGCAAGGGGCTGAGAGAAGACACACCAAGGACAGCTGACCTGAACAAGGCAAAGGGGTAGTAGTCCATATGATATAGGGTCATGCACAGCAATAAAAGCCAGAGGTAGAAGAAGGGAATGGGAAGTTTTGCCTTCCAATGTATATACTGCTTGAAGACTGCCTGACTATTGGTTTGGTTTTGGGAGATGGTGAGTGACTGCCTTTGCATCGCTTTTTTTTTTTCTCTCTTTTTTTTTTTTTTTGTTCTCTTTCCTCCACTTATTTAACTGTCTTCATCTAAACCCACAAGGTTTTTTGCTTTTGCTCTTCCTGTTCAGGGATGTGAGGGGAGTAAGCAAGTGTCTGGGTGCACGCTTAACAGCTGGTTGAGCTCAACCCACAACAGAAATCCCCCAAATACAGTCTTTTGGAGACCTATTTTCCTTCTTCCTTGCTACCTGTGTATTTCAACATATTTGTCTCAAGGAGCCATTGATTAAAATAATTCTTTATGATGTAGAAAAATACGTACGCTGGTGTAGAAAATCCCTCTCCCCTGCTATTTGGTCAAATCAGCCCATTTTCCTGTAGTTTTGGTCTCACAATATTAAACTTTCAGTGAAACAAATGTATCAGTTACTTGAGATGGAAAGCTTACATAAATTTTACTGACATTGCATTGCAACTGGCATGGTCTACCACAGTGACATTTCTAGGAAGTACTTACGCATTTCTGCAAACAGCTGCCTTCTTTCTGCCATGGTATTTCCTCTTTTCCCGCAATCTTCAATCATTCTGGAAGACAAAATCGTGTGAAAATATTGAGTATTATTCCCAGGCTGAACATACATATTTAAGCATCCAGAACTGATCCCGGAGAACCTCTGAGGTTGACTGGTGCTCCAAATGCACCCAGTGCCTTTTCCCAGCCTCTCTGTGGTGTCGTTTGGGGGGAAGCTGGTCCCAAAATTGTCTTCCATTCCCTAGACTCAGCTTTCAAGCATTTGTTTTCCCTCTCTCTCTCTCCCAAAGGCAATGTTTCGTTTTTCCGCTTGATGTAACTGACTGACTTACATAACACAAGCTCTGAAATTCAATTTAGGTTTTGTTAAATAAGGAATCTTCAGTTTAAGTTATATAAGAGTGAGGAAATCATAAAAGATTCAGATATTATTTTATAGTTTAGAAAATGCCTTTCTTGCCAGTTCTGGGTGGAAGAAACAGAAACAAAAAATAACACAACAGCAACTAAATCCATGTAACACCTCCATTTACTCAAGCAAATACACTCCAAATATTCATTCAAATTCAAGACAGTATGGTTCTGATTAAACAGGTCCCAGTAAAAGGCTCAGAAGTAAGGATATTTTTTTCCTTCAGTGCTCAGATATCCAAATCTTCAGAATATTACTAAGAGCGCTACTGCTAGATAGAGAATAAACAAAGGCTTACTTCACAGCCAGCATTCACACTGGGAAAGACTAAAGCCTCCAGAATAAAGACAAACATCTTTAGCAGCACTCAAAAAATGAAACCAATGTCAGCTTCACCACTTCCTACGGATAATTACTCTAGCAAACCAAAATCTTTCCCTCCCTGCCAAGCCTGGTTAGGGCTTCTGACCTGCATTTTAATCTACACCCGTATTTCAACTAGATTTTGTGAGATAACACTGGGCCACCTGGGATTAAAAAAGAGATATTCTGCAGAGAAACACAATCCAAAACATTCTGCTGTCTTCAGTAGCAAACCCACATATGAATTTAATAGGAAGGATGAAAGTATTGGATGCTGAAGGCTACCATCTGCCCACCAAAGGACTCAGGATGGAAGACCAGTTTCCTTTCACTTCTTGGAGAAAGGAAGGCAATCACATAAGAGTTTTTTGATTTTTTTTCTTCCATAATGCACTGTTCAAATGAAGTGCGGCGACATTATAGCTGTCTTTTCCAAATAGTCTATTCATCTCTCAGAGTACTGATAAAGGCTCCACTAAAGTGCTATTTACAGTGGACGTTTTGTGATGTGAGCAGCAGCCCCACTAGGAGGAGGACAAAGGGTATGGCTGCATCGTGTTTGCAGGTATATTCAAGTTCGCTCATGCTCTAATTTGGCTGGGAGTGATACGGATGTGTGTAGCATGGCATTAAGCTGGAGCTAATATATCTTGCCCTTCTGCAGAGATAACAGCTTTCAATACAGAGCTTTGCTGAAGTGGCCACACAGCCTCTGATCTGAAGCTCGTTCACGCCTTGCTGTTTGAGAAGTGTCAGGGAAGGCTCACATCTATCTGCAAAATGAGGTACACCTTAAGATCCCCAGCCTGCATCCTAAATAGGAATGTTGTTTGTCCCTGCATCAGCCTTAAATCTCTGCCCATAAAAGATGAAAAAGTATGTGATCCCACTAACCCCAGCTCAAATCTCCCACCCCTTTCTCCTTCTAACTGAACTTACAGCAGTAGACAAATTTGCTATGGAAAACCACCAGGTCTCCTACGACAGGTGGGTTAATAAAGCCATTTGAAAAGATAGCATCTTTTACCAGGCAGGACAGTTGAGTGAATACTTCACAGCAAATACAAGTTTAGATTAACTTTTATTATTTGTAGGTTTGTTCAAAATGGTCTCCCTATGGAAGCCTGAGTTATGTGCATATAAATACAAATAACTTTGAAAGACTCTCACTGCAGTAGATATTTTTCAGATTTTAAAACCTTCATCCCAAATGACAATCCTAAAGTTCTCTGCAACAGCATACATGCCATTAAGCTAATGAGAACATCAGTGGTGGCAGTATTTTCAGAAGTACCTTCTATCCCTTCTTTGCATTTTTCCAGATGAAAAAAAAAAGAAAAGATAGACAACGTTGCTCAATAATTAATATTTTTGAGTCTCCATTTGTAGGAGTTCATTCATCTTTACCTTCCAGGCTTTTCTTACACATTTTTAACTCTAGAATGTACCTGAGTCAAGGTTCAACTAAAGCCAATGGTCATGGGTTTTGTGCATCTCCCTGTTTAAGCTTGTTCGCCTTAGAATGACAGAATCATAGAACCATGTAGGTTGGAAAAGACCTCTAAGATCATCTGGTCCAACCACTAATCTGGCACTGCCGAGTCTACCACTAACCCATTACCTACCCAAAGAACCACATCTATGCATCTCTTGAATACCTCCTTGTTCCAGCTCGCAGATATGCAGCTCTGCTCTTAAACACGGATTACAAAGACTTGTACTTTGAGGTGGCAATGCTCTCAGTTCAGTCCTTGGGGCTGGCCATGAGCATAATTGACTATAGTCATGTTCCAGCATTTCTCATTTGGCTTACAACAGATGTCAATTCACAGAAAAAAGTACTTTTTGTTCTACCGGGAAAAAAAGGAAAGCACAAAGTAAACTTTATTATACTTTACAAAACAGAATAAATTATCAGAGACATAATTTTTAAAAATATTAATTCATGTATACTCTTCCCAGAGTAGAAAAGGCGTATTTATCTTCTCTTGATCCCTTCCACTATCTGTTTCCCTTCACTTTTCTCTCAGGAAATAACTCCTCCACTGCAGGTAGGGAGAACACCTACTGTGCATCTAATTAAAATTCTTGTCATGGGCTAATTAGTAATGTACTGATTAGCAAGGTATTAAGGCTTCAATATATTACAGACATTCTAGAGCAGAAATCATTCCAAACATAAGGTTTCCAGCCTCTGAAAAAGATACTGCGAGTGTTTCACATCCACTGGTGCTTTGAGCTGAATTCTTTTATAACATCAGCAGAGCTTGAGGGAAAGCAATCAATAAACAAAGAGCTTAGTCTGATTTGAGCTGTTTCACGTGCAATTCCATCTTCATGCTTGTCATGTATCAGAAGCATAGCTGGTTCATTTTTTAGTATACTTTATTTGCTTATAAAGTCTGGGAAGGAATAATTTATACACATAAGGTGAGAATTACACGCCTTCTTTTTCTTTCCTTTGTGCTGCTTTGATTTATGAATAATATAATAACATTTTCTCACATAAGAGTTTTTCTTGCTTTAGTATATCTAGAGTAAATAGTTTATTTTATTAACCTTTGTTTTAAGTCAGCCCTCTTGTAATTAGTGCATTTCTAGTTCTTGAGCTATTGCCTGTGCTTGGTAAAAGCAATGCCTGTTACTACTAAATCATTAGCTCCAAAAACCAAAAAGAGGTAACTGCCTGTTTACCTGGAGAAGGAGCTCCCTACTCAAGACTCCTGTAAACTTAATAGGAAACTGTCAAAAATTACTGATGTGACACATGCATACGTGCTCAGTTTGATGACTCTGAGAAAAGCCACCCCATTAACACTTCGACAAATCCCCATCTTGTTTGTCTGTGACAGATGAAGTGCCACAGGGAGTCAGGAAGTGTGCCAGCGAGGAAAATCATATGCTGAAATTGATTAATTGTGGCATGGAAAATTTATAAAGTCCCACGTGATGGCTGTGACGCAGCCGCACATTTTTATATCTTTGACACAAGATGCTCCGGATCCTGACCAGTAACATCCCTGACCATCTTGCTGACCAGATAAAAGTTGCTCGTCCCATTGCAGCTGGCACAGAGGAAAAAGAAAAACACTTCTGTCTGCCTGAGCCTTGTCCAAATGTGCTCACTGCGGCTCTGAAGCGCCTGGGAATGTTCTGGTATGCGACTTCTAGATGGAAGTTTTGCTCCAGGAGATTGGTAAAATCAACAGTGAGTACCCCAAGATCACTTCTGGAAAGAATAACTTCATTTGGTAGACAACATCAATAAGGCTCAAACATCCTTTACCTAAGCAGCCTGTATTTCCCCTGCTGTGGAAATCTTCAATCTAAACAACTATTTCTTTTTCTACCATGAAATTTCAGAAGACTTCAATTTAGGTATTTGTTTAGGTATCTCTGGGAGTTGGAGGTGTTAGGATGCAGAGAAATGTGCAGGTTTCTCAGTGGCTATTCTTCATGCTGCTGACAAATCAGATGCTATTTCCTATGCAGCTGGTTGAAGTTTAAAGCCAGGTTTGACCAGGCGATAGAAGCATTTTTCAGTGGCACAGGCTTCTTGTCTGCCATTGCTTGGGACAGTTTTATCAGAACGCTGCTATTCCTTTTCAGGCACTATCAGCTCCAGAAATTTTGATGCCTGGAAATGAAAAAGCCAGCTAAGGTCTAGTTTTCAGTGATTTGATGAGGAACTTAAAAGCTCTAGTCGATAGCTGGGTTTGAAGCACTTTTTTTTTCAGAAGTCACAGTAATATGAAAGAGAAGATTTCAAACCCATAGTTTTTCCCTCTTCTCCATCTTCTCCAAATTCAGCCCTGGTAGGTGGGTGCTGCTCAGCTAACTGTAGCAGGGTTAGAGCTGCTTATTTCAAAGTGAATTTGGACCAGAGCATAGAGGGTTAAAAGGGACTGTGAGTGCTAGCTAAAACCATATTTGCCAAGTCTCCAACCTCAGCAATCTTTGAAGTTAATAACTAGAATCATGGAAGGCCATTTCTGAGTTCTCTTCCCCTTAATGGATTTATTGGTGCCTTATGAATGTCTTGTTTCACATCTTTTAATGAAGCAGGTCCATAATAGGCCTCTCTCAGCTTTACATTCCAGGACTCATCTTTGGCACTCTAATAAAATTGTTCAGAGCTCTTTCCTGAGGCTAGGTATAATTGCATTGCACTTACAGTACTTGTTTGTATTTTATCTAGATGAGCTTTTTACAGTGAGGAAGGCAAATAAAAGCTGTTGCTAAGCTTATCATCAACACGACTCTCCACAAATCTGCCTCTTCTTAATTGTGTCATATTTTTGCAATTTTAATGTTGCCCCCCCAAAATATCTCTCTCGATTTATTCTTTCAGCAAAATGTGTCTTTCATTTTAAAGAAAAGATAAATCCAAAAATTGTTCACCAGTTCCCTTTTTGGAGCTCTATATCCTTGATAGGAAACTGTCAAAAATGCCCTATAAGGCACCCACTGCAACTCATTTTTGTAACACCCCGTATTCAAGGAAGTTTGAGGGTTATGCAAATCTTATTCGGGAGGTCTAAAAAACAAATTGTGAAGAAGTCTGATGGTAAAAAAAAAAAAACAAAACAATAAAGAACAATTTGGAGATAGAAAACATGAGAGTCAAAGCATACTAATTTTATATTTAATACCATACAGATTGAGAATCTTAACAGTGGATTTAATGACTGACAATGCATTTCAGGGAACAAGTGAACCACCAGTCATTCATTTCCCATGCACACCAGGCATTGTCAAGTTTAAGAATTCAAATAGTTATTAATTAGGTCAAAATATATCCTAAAATCATTGTGGTTTTTTTTTTTTTGTTTGTTTGTTTGTTTGTTTGTTTTCTGTTATCCATGTGTGCTTGTATAGCTTTCAGCTTTTCTCTGCAAAACTAAGGAGGAGGACTTCTCTCATGTAACAGAGAATCTTACTACTCCAGACATGAAAGACACTTAAGAAAAACAATGCTTGAGACTTATAACAAATACATGAAACTTTATAAAACTGCCTTGCACGAGTTGCTCAGGTGAGTTTTTCCAACCACGTGCTTTTAGAGTCGGCCTTCCTGGCACTGTAAGAAACTGCTCCATTGTGCTTTTAGAGTCGGCCTTCCTGGCACTGTAAGAAACTGCTCCATTGCAGCACCTGAAGGAAAACCAGCGTTCAATGCTTCAAATATGTTTTGACCCTCTGAGAGTATAAAATGATCCAATAAAATAATTTTAGTCAGCTCCAAATTTTTTTTTCCAGGACTTCATTGACATCACTTCTGATAAAATAGTTCTGATAAAGAGACATGATTGATTTTAGCTAAATGGTGTAGAGTTAAATACAGCTCTTCAAAGTCCCATTGAAATGCTATCTTTAAATCATATTTAGTCTGAGTTTCATGAAATATTTTAGAACAAATAAAGCAGGTATTGATTTTCTTTATACTCCACGATGTTTCAGAGCCTTTGTACAGCCGAGGACTTGTTAGAAATAACTTCCGCTACCAGTCATCTCTTTTCTTGTTACACTAAAAACGTTCCAGAAAAAGAACAAACCCCCCAACACTCAGGCTCAAAAGTCAACAATAGTCAATGCCAAATCTGCTCATCTGATGTGTTAATCTGCTATGGGAGCTTCGCCATGCCCTCATCAGGGACCTGGATTTCACCCAAAACGTAGTTTTTCCTTCAACATCTGTTTTTATACTATTTTGCTAAAAACAATAACAACAACAAAACAAAACAGGATCAATAAAGTATTGATTACCTCTAAC
The DNA here is from genome assembly GCF_009819795.1 of Aythya fuligula. Classification (NCBI taxonomy): domain Eukaryota; kingdom Metazoa; phylum Chordata; class Aves; order Anseriformes; family Anatidae; genus Aythya; species Aythya fuligula. The sequence continues at coordinate 114,025,881 of NC_045560.1, forward strand.
CACTCAAATTTGCAATTCTACTTCTTTCATTTACTTAGGCAAAGAATAATTTGTAGGGAAAACCTTAATGAAACTTGAGGCATAAAAAGTTAGGACTTTATCACAGGAAGCGTGTAATTGATATCTGATACTTCGGTACTCTGGTCTTCTCTCAGGTCTTTCATTTGCCATTGTAGAGGCACAAAGGAGGTTGCAGGATTTCACATATAATTAAACTCCTACTTAGTCAAAGGTTTCTTTCAGTTCTTCTTGTGCTGGCATAATTAAACCCAAATTCATTTGAGTAAGCTGTCAGTGATACAATTGTGTTGGGAAGCATTTCCTGGCTTCTGCCAATTTTAATAATACAAGTTGTCAGTTTTTGTAAATAGGGATTTGATGATTATTTGCTGCAGGACAGTGGGTACTTTCATCTCCTTTGAATTACAAAAACATCTAAATAAACCAAATGGTAGCTGTGGGAGAAGACACATTCCCAGGCAGTTGAAATTATTGAGCTCCTTTGCGTGCACCAGGAAAATCTTTCACTGAAAGTATTGTTGAGTAGTCAGACAAATTAGTTAATAAGGGAGCTGCTGGCTTTTGTCACCTTATCTGATCAATACTTTCAGCATCCAAACTATTAATTGAATAGCCATAGATTTAGAGAAGATGAAACAACCTTATCAGCTAAGAAGAGTTTTCCATTATTCAACTGAGATCCAAGAAGAATTTAAACTTTTTCATCTTTATGCATGAAATAGGCCCCTTTGGACTTTTTCTACTTTTTAGCTTTCTGAATCATTGTAACAAATTGGTTCATGAAAACATATTCTGAATTTTATCTAAAAAGCTAAGAATTATAGCTAAGAAAAAAGATTCTTGAAAACCATTCCCACGGAAATCCAAGTCCCTCGAGATCTAATTTGGGGAAAGGTGGAAAACAAATTACGAATGAAAGAATGATGAGGCACTGATGAAAATGTTCACATATATTCCTTCACAGTGGTAGCTGTTAATTTGCCTTAAGTTCAGTGATAGCAGGCACTAGAAGAGAAGAATGGCACTAGGATGGCAATTATTGAACTTATGAGCATACTTGGGATAAGTGTACTTTCTGAGATAAGAAAAAAAAAAAAAAGCTTTGATTTCTGAGTCTTCATGACCCTCATGCAGCGAAAAAACAGATCTTTAATGCAAGTAACAGCAACATACAGGCTGATCTAATCAATATGCGAAGAAGACATTTTAGCAATTAGCTATTGTCAAGGAATAAGGAAACAGGAGATTTTCTCCTTTTTACTTGTTCATATCTCTTCTGTGAGAATCCTGATGACTTGGGTGAAAGTGCAACTTCATCACTTTGGTAGCTGTATTCAGCTGAAGACTTTAAAGCAGACACCAGCTTTTAAATTCTGTTTTCAGCTTTTAATTCTGCTTTTAATTCTGTCCTCAACTACCAGATCACAATTAAGGACACCTGTTTAAGTCTTATTATAAGTTTGTGGTGGGAAAATAAGTGCCATATGTATTGTTTGAATGATTTCATTTGGCAGCCTTAGCTACAACAGTTCAGCCCTCAAGATACTCAGTTAAGATACTAACTGTCCAAAGTCATAATGATTGATACCAGTGTCTGTATATTCTCATTCTGCATCTGCCTGCACACCCATGAAGAATCACACCAGCAGCAGAGCAACACAATTGCTATATCCAATAGAGACATAACAGCCAGGTTGGCAGTACCACGTGATAAGAGAAGAAATAGCAGGGAAAAAATCCAAGCAATGAGGCATCTAAATTTGTAAAAATGAAAGTGACCAGAAATTACAGCCAAATACAAACATTTGCGAGTCTTCTAACAATGAACACAAAGGAAAGGCAAACTCAGATAGGCTCCAGTTCAACAAAAGCTGCCTTTAATACGTCCTTATTCAGCAAACCCTTTATACACGCGTTAGACTTAAAGGATATGCTTGAACTCCATTGTGCTGACCGAGCATTAGCTGAAGAGGAACGGACTGCTGAACTGGCTCAAAGATTTTTCTATTTTGTCCTCAGTAAACACCTTACAGAAAACGACAGAACACAAACAGTGAATAGAAAAGGGAATGCACTTGGAAGTGGCCCTTGGAGGAGGCAGAATTCCTTCCGATACGAGATGGGCTTTAGTCACACCGAGATGTATGTGAACTCTCATACATCCTCCGCATAACAAAAAACGTATGTCCACGTATACGTAGAAGTTTAGAGTATTGAGGTCACTTAGAAAACACAAGGAATTGAAAAATTTAAGAGATTTAAGAGGGTAAAAACCACAAGAATCTTTCCCTCTTTCATCCTCTCCCCTTCATTATTCGGCTGTAAGTTGAGACGCTGTTCAGGACACTCCTATAAAAGTGAGGGGCAGAGGAGACCTAGATTTTCTGTCAGTTCATACACCACTGGGTATTCCTCAAGTATCCCACCACAGAAGGCTAGCATAAGCTCTTATGCTACAAAACCGCCTTTGATGCAAATGTCTTTGCCTCCTAGCAAGTCTAGGCCTGCAGCTGCTGAACTACTCACATGCAGGATTACCACACGTCCTCACATTAGCCTGGTTATCTCGTTTCAGTGATTAATAACGTGAAGCTATTTATTAGGAGTGGGAACTTTTGCAAAACTATGCATTTAATAAATGGTAAATCAGGCAGCTTGCATCCTCACTGCAAAATAAAACTGCTAGATGTGAGGTGCAGAGGGGCTGTAATAACTTCATTAACAAAAAAAGCTAACCACACACCAACCCTTATTTCAACAGGTAAAGGATGACAGGAAATGAAAGCCAATGCAAACTAAAAAAATGGCTATTTTGATATGCACTACTGGCTAGTTTATTTTCTCAAATAAAAAACCTAATACACCAAATTACTTTTAACCTAATTAAAATCTGACATTATTTTATTAGGCAATATCATTATTACAATAGTGTACAGAAGAAAATGAAATACAATATAATTACGTAGCAAATAGTCTTATACAGTAAGCCAGGACACAAATCTAACGTTTGAAATATTGAAGGCAAAGCTAAATACCAGCAGAAATACCTTGCTTTGTATGTATGATTACTGACCCTGCTCTTTCCTCTCAGCTACACACATTGACACTGCTTGGACCCTGCTAGATTCAAGTTACTGTTGTATACACAAAATATGCTCAAAGAGAAATATTTTTAACAAAACATTATTAATTACATTGCGAAGGAACGTTTAGGTTATAAAAATCCTTCCAGTGCAGCATAAACATTGCAGCTGGTAGAAATATGCTGGTGAGCAGACATTCAGCTGGAGAAATTTCGGTGTCCTGAATTTACCTCTCAGATGGTGAGGAGGGAATGTGAAGACAGCAAAGGGGAGAACAACAACCGCAGAGGAAGAACAGCTCATCAGGCTGGCAGCTATGTTTGCACGGATTCCTGGTGTGCTTTGAAATCCCGCACGGCTTGTTAAAGAGATTTTTGTTCATGTAAATGAAGTAGTTTCTAGTTTCTTAGAAACACCAATCTAAGGGCAGTCAGGACAAAACACATGCTCCTACGCAAGCATGGCTCTAGGATGCTCAGAATGCATTAGCTTTTGTGGAAAAAGATACTTTTGCAACACTAACTGCAGGTTACAAGAGGTGTCAAAACAGTCAAGATACAGTCACAGAGCACTTTAGGTCTGTGCGTGGTTCTGTCATGTTGCACAACAGACCAGACTTCCTCAGGCTAATATTCCAGCACCTCCTTCATTTACAAGGATCTCCTTCCTTCTGTTTCTGCTCAGGTCTATTATTCTACCTAGGTTTAGTACAAAAACAAGTTCGCATCTAAATGCACACCTAAAGGTGTGAAGGAAATTAAATATTTTCCATGCTGTAAGTCTCCCATTGCCAGGAGGAATTAATGGTCTGAAGCTCACACTGCCACTGGTGCAGGATAGCCCTAGGAGAAGTGCTGTGGACTTCAGTGAGGCTATTCAATACAAATGGATGAAGAAGATCCAAACCCAGCTCTAGGAAACCAGTTACTTTTGCAAGTTAATATTGGAGGCCACAGCTGGCTACTTCTTGTTTTGTGAAGTAAGCAGATACAAGGTAAGCAATACAACAGCTCTTCCACAGCACCTCATGGACAGGATGCGGCACTTCTGCTCCAGAGAACAGACAGCAGGCAAAACTTTCTTTCCTCCCCTAGAAAACCAAAGAGGGCACAAACAGCCTGCTGCAAACACACAAACACCTGTGCAGACACATAGTCAGTGCTGCAAAGCACAAACCTGAGAGCGTAGCTGGAGTGGTGACCAAAACCCAACAGCAAAACGAAACACGGCTGTGTCCCACCACAGCTGGTGCTGATCTTTGTGCCTGGAGACTGTGAAAATCTGGCATACGTCACCCTTTCCCTTCTCACAAGCTGCTATCAGCTGTGAGGGTTTTAATTAGGCTGGCTGTGACAGATGGTACATAACAATCCAAGACCACCAATCTCTAAGTTTTTGGGGATACTTTGCAAGACTGAACCAGTAAGACTGCAAGTCACTATGCAGCCGTATCGGACTTTCCTGTCCCTGTCTTTATGTCACGATCACATTCAGCAGCACTTTTTGAAAAACCAAACAACTCACTATTTTTAGGTGAATGGTCTCAAGTAACACCCAGCAGAGCAATCCCAACCACTGAACTTCTAGCTGTCATGGTGTGATTTCCGAGATCCAGCATATTTATGTAGGTATTTTGCAAAGGCTGGTAACCAAAAATGGGTGGCCATCAACTATCAGATAGGTTCACAGCTGATGGAAGAAGGAGAAAGGATGGTTGTTGCAAAACCAAGACAGCTTGCAGCACTGCCAGGGCCTCCAGCAACCTGCAAGGCATGATATATTTTGGAGAGAGGGGTACTAATACAAACTGTTGCACATAATTTTTTATGTGAAATGCTTTGATTCTGAGCAGGTAAGCCAGTACATGTATTTTCAGTAATAGGCACTGACGACCTCAGTGGGACCTGCTGGGGTATTTGTCCACAAGGGGACTACAAACTGGGCACCAGGAACGAGAGTATTACACAGACCTCTGGGAGAGCAGTAACCTCTCCAGGCTTGAATGCTGATCCAAAAACATACCTGAACCGACTGTGACAGGTAGAGGCACACTTCTCTGGGTAGTTAGGACCAGCAGGTAGCACAGAGCTCTTTCACTCCCAGAAGCACCGTTCATTGCCCTCTGCTGAGCCAGCAGCCAGCTCCTCGCTGTGATGCTCTGACCACGTGCTGCTTTCAAAGCAGCAACCAGTTTACTTCAGAAAACAACAGAAACTGAGACTGAGGAGAACTCTGTGTTAGTCAGAAGTGTCACGTAGCTGCCTTGACAAAACCACGTCCAAACTGAACCCTGCTGGGAGATGCAGCAGATACTTACATTGGTGAGCAGGCATCTAACTTGAAGTAGTTTAAGCGGATTTAAACTAAGCTGCTTAATGATATTTGCAAACAAGAATAAGTGCATTTGCACCTTGAGTGCCATTTGCTTAATTCTCAGACCATGTCTAATATTCTTCCGAGTATTCTGGCAAAAAAACAGCAGCAGTGTGTGTTATCAAATGCATCACATCCGAGCAGGAAGCAAGAGACTTTCTCCCTTTGTTTGGCTCTGGTTCAACCACACTCCAATATTACATTCTGGTTTAGGCACCGCGTTGTCTGAAAGCTATTGACAGAGTGGAAGGAGCAAGGAGGAGACATGGGAAAGTAATCAAAGGGCGGACATGGGAGGGTCTGATTTCTGGGAAGAGAATAACATCAAACTTACACAGTTTTGTTAAATGGTGGTGAACTGGCGAATGAAACAGCTGTATGCTGCTGATGTTGAGGAGAGAGATGAATTATGAGGTGTGACACAGGGTCTGATTAGGAATAAAAGGAGTGATATTTAAACACAGAAAATGTCGGATCTCAACAGGGAAGTTCTGAAGTGAAAGATGTATTATGCTGTGGACAGGCTCTCAAGAGATGTGCTGAATGCCCTATAGTCTGTGGTTTTTAAAACTATCCCAATAAATCTTTCACATATATGTTGTAGGCCAAACCCTGCATTTCCAATGAGGTGCAATGGAGGCTCTGTAAGTGTTTCTGGGTCAGATCATCAGATGGTATAAAATAGCATGTAGTGGAGTTTCATTAGCAGAGGATCCTCATCCATCCCCCAGGTGTATATACATTTTTTCTTCTTACATATTTCATATTTTAGTTTCTTAGACACACAGCCTTTAATATAAGGCTAGTTCTTCAGTCACATCATATTCCCTCATTGCTTTTTCTGCTTTCACTGTTACCTTTCTTTTGTCACACCTCTCTCAAACCATTCACTTTGCCTCTACTGATTTCTGCCTCTCAGACCTCCTCTGTGTTGTGTCATCAAGTTTTGATGTCCTACAGCAGGCTGCCCAGCAGCAGCCAAACACTTTATTCTTGCCTCAGCCAGCAGTGTAAATGGAGAGGAAAGGAGGCGAGTGAACGGCATAGCTGGATTTTGGATGCTGGGTTCATCTTTTCCTTGTACTGAACCAACTCCAAAGGCTGAAACATTAAAAGGACTGAAGAATCACCAAACTTTCCTTTTAACCTATGAGAAAGAAGACAATAATGCAACAAACTATACATCAGTAAAGTGCATTAAAGTTACACAAGGTGACTAAGAGTACGGACGAGTGTTGTTAGGAAGCTGCTCCTTCCTGCAGAAAAGGAAAAAGCAAACCTGTCTGTTGGGTCTCTACCCCACTGCTTATCTAAGCAATGGTGAGCCTTGCTCTGCCATCATAAAGCATTATCAAGAGATAATGTCCTGTTGCAGGACTGAGGGCCTTGAAGAGGCTGTCTGAGCTGACCAGGGCCTTTCATTGTTCCCTGACCACGACACTTCCAAGAAGAGGGTGTCCTTCATGCCCAGCTGTGTAGGCTATCCCTGTGTGCCGCTGCTGATTTCCCACTGAAGTGGGAAATTTTCCTCCTCACCTCTCCCACTGCTGCAGGGGTTGTGGCACCTCCTCACGGGCATTGCTTTCTCCCCAGACAACCAGCTTGGGAAGGGCTGGAGGGGACCTGGGAGCCACAGGGAGCCCCACAACATTCAGCTCAAAATATCCTTCAAGCACCATCTGAAGGACCTGAAACACCCAAGCCCAGCTCAGCTTTTCACCTCAAAAAGTTCCATTTCCAAACCCTGGAGAAACAAAGGATGGTGCTGTCTTCTCTACCCCTTACCTATTTACTCAGGTAATCAGTTATCTTAACTCTATTTCAGCTCTTCTAATACCCGCTTTTCACTACATATGCCCAGAGGCAAAGGGTACTTAGGAATTAGAGGTGTGAATTCATTTCCAGAGGCACTGAAACAGATTTAACAAAATCTATTGGGTAAATATTTAGCTGCAGGCCTGGTTCTAAGCAAGCCCGTGGAAGCGTGGTTTTACAACACAAATGAGTTAGAAAGGGAAATTTAAAAAGACAGAGAGGCTTTTTCTCCAGTTACTTATAATTTTATCTTACTTTCAAAATTATTTACAATTTTACCACTCAATTATATTCATACAGCAGGCAGAGAAGGCAAATATCTTTGTCTGGAACAGACTTAGACGCTGTAAAGTGTTGAAGTATTTGTTTAAAGAAAAAAAAGGCTTTTTGATGGTGTTCATTGTGTACACCTCATTTCTCTTCAGCTGAGATATACTGAGAAGATTTCCACTGGCAATCCCCAATGCCAGGACCATTCGTTTGTGTCAAGTGCCACTCATTCTTCACTGCAACAGGCTATTTAAAGTATTACCATCAACTGCATTTTTTTCTGCACAACATCCCAGAGATTTAGGTGGGGTAGAAGAGAACTACAGAGCAACACTTTTGGAGGTAAGCACTGCCAGTTGTATGAGATGCCTACATGAGGAGGTCTTCTCAGGGCAGAAGTCCCGAAGGGTCCACAAGAGAGCAGGGTGGAACAGATCCTCCTCCAAAGTAGCAGTGATCATGGAAGCCTTAGAAACATGAAGTTTTTGATAGAGTCAGTGTACCTGCGAAGGTTTTGAACATAGCAGTCACAAGGCTATAAACAACCCCGGGCATTAATAAGGTCAAAATAACGAAGGCACACACACACACACAAAATGGGATCTCTTCAAATGTTTTTTTTTTTTTTTCATCTAAGATCTGATACAAAGAAGAAAACCAATACATCTTTCGAAAATCTTGTTAGCTAGATAAGAAAAATACTCAAGGTTGAGACAAAAACAGCTGAATTTTTTTCTGAAAGACCTGCTGAAATTTTACTGACTTATAATCTGTCATTGTCTTAGAGGGAAAGACTGGAAATCACTAAAAATGTTGCAAGATTATTAATTTGTAAAACCTTAAAATGATGAACTAGTGCACTTAAAAAAAGACTTGGAGAGTCAACAGTTTTACACACCTGGAAGTTGCTGCAGCTGCCAGCAATAGTTAATGACACCAATCGAACACTTCAGCACTGCTGAAAACTCAGATGCTGGAACAGTTTTATGTGAGATGCTCCGAGGAGGAAGAATGCTGAGCACCAAATCTAACACTCGCTATGTTCATATGCTTTCCCTTCACCTTTAATATACAAACATGTTTTAAAAAGCAGCTCATCAGGCTTGAATAATATGTTTGCTAGGATCAAAAATATTCATCCTACAATCTTTGTCTTGCCTATTCAGTTGTTGATATAGCAAAGGATTAGGCAAAAACAAATGCAGTACTCTCAAGTGTCCAAAAAAAGAATTTGCCTCCCTCTTACAGTTTTTGTAGGCAGAGAAAAACCACTCACATCTGCATTAAAGCTAATACTTCCCTCTAACAACATTGTTTCAGAGAACAAATACTATCATGCTGCCTGCCCAGCTACTTACTTTGACAAAAGGACAAACCACACCAAACAGCTCTCTCAGGTAAGCAGCAACCCTCTCCATCCTGCCACTCATTTTTTATCAAAAAAAAAATAAATAATGTATCACACAAAGTCTGTATTTCTTCTGTACAAACAACTTTTTTTTTTTTTCTGTACCAAAAAAAAAAAAAAAAAGAGAGAAAGCAACTCTTCATTTGCTCCTTTCCCTGGTTCTCATTCTCCTTATGCATACTGAGCAAACAGAGATCACATCTGCACACATTTGATTATATCAGGATAAAAGCCAGCGTGTTTTATATTTGTTTCCCTAGTACTGCGAACACTGACTGCAAAACAGGCAACACCTGAATGTATACAGGATGGAAAACCTTTTAAAATTAAGCCTCTTAGGCTTCCTGCGGGCCACAGCTACTCAGAATAATCTTTGCTGCTATATCCCTATCTATGAAAAAGATTTCTATCCAGATCTCCCGTCCTTCCAGGGAAGACACAGCATCTGGACTGCCTCTGTCCAGGTACAAAGCTTTTTCACTTGTTCTTGAAGTCCTGGATGTATCCGCAACAACTCTGAACTTCACTATATGCATCTGTTTATGCTGATACTTCTGGAGAAAAAATACTGATCTGGAAAGAGAGGAACTGTAATTGACACTTCGCATCCTTTTCAGAGGGTGGCTTTAAAAAAGAAAATCGTCCTTTATTTCTTTTTTTTTTCTCAGTAAACTGTGTGTGTTCTGGGTAGGTAATTGCATGGGTAATTGCTCTTTAAAATCGTTTTTTTTTTTTTTTTTTCTTTTTTTCAGGGGCTGGGCCAAAGTTTGCCCTAGAACAACAAAGAGCACACAGTTGGGGAGACTTGTGCTTGAGGACTCCTGGCCAGGGTTTCCATGAGCACGTGAGCAAAATATTGTGGCAAATTTATCTTGGCTGGAACAAACTCTGCAAATTTTATTTTGAATACATGGCACCTTGGTACAACCCATGCTTCTTACTTAAGGACGTCCATTGTAAAATGCATGATTGTTTCATTGCTTGCAGACCCACAGGCAGTCCTTCTTGGGTTAAACACCTGGAACAAGCCAGACCTGGCAAGGATCTCTGCTCTTCGGATTTCTGCCACATGGGGAAAGGGTGGAGCTGACATCTGTCTGTGCAAACAGACATGTTCAAAAGTGAATAGCCTTTTGTAATCAACATTGCTGTGGCTTAGCTCGCTGCAGAGTGGGTATCCAATACATTGTTTCAAGCTGCTCTAACAATATATTTTTGCAAATGTAGCCTGCATAACATTTTATGGAAAATGTCTTGCACTGAATGAGAAAGCTTCAGGAAATATGATTGAAACTTCTCCAATTAAACATGGCAGGTGAAGCCTGTTGAAATCTATGTGGAGTTGTGTTTTTTTTTTTTTGCTGCAGTTGAAATGCCCTGTCTTTTTGGAACAAAAAGCACTGGCTGATGCATATGTCCATGATTGTCCTTCACTTCTTAATGCTTCTCTGCTATTGGCATGACATCTTTCGTAAAGGTTGTGAACTTTAAGTGGCTCTTTCCCAGCACAGTACGTTTATAGCAGAAAAAGGAACAGAAAGTGCACATGTATCTGTGTGTGAAAAAAACAAAGAGCTCTTCATCCTTCTTCATCTTCTGTATAAATACAGGATTTAATCCCAGTCCCACTTAAACCAATAGAATGGTTTTCATTGACTTCAATGACAATGAATTCAGTTTTGTCAGGATTTTACCCATGTTTAATTTTAGCTATAATGGCTTACGTTTACAAAAGTAACCTGTGATTTAGGACATCTCTATTACTGGAAATATTTAAAGATGTCCATTAGGTGTCTGCCTTTCACAAAAGGAAGAGTGCTTGTTCTCCCCCCAGAACCAAGCTGGGCAATGAAAATAAACATCATCTTCTGAAATCAGAGTCTAGCATGTTTGTATTTTTTGTAGTGTTGTGGTGTTAAAATTAGAATGCTGCAAGGTTAAATTGTAGCACGAACAGATCACAATCAAGAGAGAGTCGAGACAACAGAACAGCAACATCAAAAATAACAACTGATAAACAATGAGTTACTGCAGTGCGTGGATTGGCAGTCCCTTCTGTTCTTTAATTATTGTAAGATTCTCCATGAAAAAGGTGGTATTTGTTATAAACGACAAAATCTTGTTCCTCCTTAAGTGGCAGATGTGAAATACCCACTGCTGGGAGATATTATGCATCATCATAACCAGATCATTTCTCCACACCTTTATCCACTTCAGATAATTCTGGATTTAAAATTATATGTTGTTTTACAAAGATAGGAAATTAACCGAGTGACCTTGATGTAATAATTTCAGTCACTGATTCCAATGAAAATAATCTATCCCTTAGCTCTCCAGAATTTTGATAGGAAAAGTGTATCTACTAAACAGTGAATATATAAAAGAGAGGATGCAAAGGTATAGAGATAGACTGGGATACTCCCAGAAGGGAGACTGGCTTAAAATATTGGCTATTTTTATGCAACAAATCACGGGGTGGGGAGGAGAAGTTATTTTAAAATGCAGGCACAACCACTTAAAATGTTCTTCTTGGCCTGCAGGTATTCTCACACACCAATTTTTCATCTGACACAAAAAGAATTTAAAGGGCCAGGATTCTAATTAGCGACAGTTCACACAGTCCTGCCCTTTACGGCCAGCTTCGAAAGACAGATGGAAGATGCTCCAGGCAGCAGGGCCATGTGCTATTCTGTCTCCAGCACACCAGTGGGACCTCTCTGTCTGTGCCCGACCAGCCGTTGTAGACAGGAACATGGATCACTGTACTCACAGGTAGAATGCACTTACAGCCCTGGTGTCACTTTGCCAAAAGTCCTGGCCACAGTTTCAGAAGTGGGATTTCAAGTTTTTTTCTCCTTCCAGTAGATACAACTGCACAATATTTATGTCTGGGCTTGAGAGTTAACTCAAGATGAGAAATATTATAAAGACATACAGTCGTAGAATCATTAAGGTAGAAAAAGATTTCCAAGATCGTCTGGTCCAAACATCCCCCTACCACCAATGTCACCCACTAACCCATGTCCCCAAGCACCACGTCCAACCTCTCCTTGAACACCCCCAGGGACGGTGACTCCACCACCTCCCTGGGCAACCCGTCCCAGTGCCTGACTGCTCTTTCTCAGAAGAAATGTCTCCTCATTTCCAGCCTGAACCTCCCCTGGTGCAACTTGAGGCCATTCCCTCTAGTCCTGTCACTGGTTACCTGTGAGAAGAGGCTGACCCCCAGCTCCCCACACCTTCCTTTCAGGTAGCTGCAGAGAGCAGTAAGGTCTCCCCTGAGCCTCCTCTTCCCCAGACCAAATACCCCCAGTTCCCTCAGCCGCTCCTCACAGGACTTGTGCTCCAGGCCCTTCACCAGCTTCACAGCCCTTCTCTGGACATGTTCCAGGGCCTCGATGTCCTTCTTGTACTGAGGGGCCCAAAGCTGAACACAGCACTCGAGGTGTAGCCTCACCAGAGCAGAGCACAGGGGGATGATCACCTGTATTCTCATGTGATAGTAATACTACTTGCACTGGTGCACTGATGATTAAACTCTGTATCTCCTCGGTTTTAGAGAAACAAACGGGAACAGAATGGCCTGGCTAAATTCTGAACTGTCTTTCTTTGCCCCAGATTTAAGGGCCTAGGATATTCTGCAATACAAAACATATTTCCGACCTGCAAGACCTATTTCTGCACTTACCTGACGCTTTCTCTGCCTTACAAAAAATAAGACTCCTACAACGTCAAGAGTTTTAAATCACTTATGAGTAAATGGAGGTGAAAGGCTCCATTATAAATTGTTTTGTGACTGCTGGAAGACTGGCAGGAGGCAGTTGCACTTACCCAAGCCTGCAACGAGACGGCCCCAGAGCAAGTGTGAGCTAGTGGTGCTCTGGCTTGTGGGACTGTGCCTGACTGCTTTGCTCTGGTTCGAAGGCACAAGCTTTCCTATTGTAGCCAGCTCTACCTTAAAGCCAGCATAATTACACTCAGGCTCTTAAAAAATCAAAACCTGACCCCAAATGAATAATTATTTAATTCTGCTTTTAGTCTTTTAGCTTATTTATGTGATTTACAGACTTTTACTTTGCCAACTGGGAGAACTCCTTACTAATGACTGGCTTAAAACACCCTCCTTCTGCAGCTTCTAATCATGGCTCAGGATTACACTATTTTCCCGCATTCAATATATCACTGCAATAAAATCACCCTGAAAAGGAGACACAGCAGTGAGGTGCAGCAAGAAGAAAAAGATGGCACGACAGAAGCTGGCTTCATCTCCTTCTGCCTGGTGCAGCTATGAAAGGTTTCTCCTGTTACAAGCAGGTAGTCCGTGTCTCTGTGATACCCCACCATCACCTTTGCTCACTTGCGCGTTGATTTTCCTTTCCAAAGATCAGTGTTCAGTGTCCACAGTGCAGAGACTGGATTTGTTTCCTCTCTCACATTACCTCACTCTGCTCCCTCCTTAGGAATGAGCTTCCTTGGAAGCACACAAAGATGCTGCAGAAATAAGTGACTTTGCAATTTAGATGTTTTTAGGGTATGCCTCTACCCTGTGGTGTGCCCTTTGGCAGCCTTCCTGAGGCTGCCCTCTTGACAACCCGGACCTGGTGCCACAGCCCCTGGCACCTCCAGAGGTCACCTTCCAGACCTGGGTGGAAGGCCCCATGCTGCTGACAGCTCAAAACTTGCTTGTACCCCAGTGGGGACGCCTGGAGAAGGCGATACCCTGAAGTAACCCAGTGGTGCACACAGGGCAACCAGATGAACTAGAGGCAGAGGCAGGTGGGTTAAGGAACACGCTTTGCTCACAGCTTCTTCTGAGAGCAGCTGCTCTTCAGGAGTGACATGGGCTTCATTATGGAAAAGGTCTACAGAGGAAAAGCTTTCTTTCAGCACTTTTCCTCTAAGTGACTACAGGTAACTGCTGGGCTCTGGCAATGCCTTACTTCACTAAGACACATAGGACATCGAGTAGGTTGCTTTATCAGACAAAAAGCAAAGATATGAGGCAGTGTGGGTGAAATCCAATTAATATTGCTGAATAACATCAACGATGGACCCTCCACAGAGTGTAAAAATAATTGCAGCTAGAATGTCGAAAACAATCAGCATTCATTCATCATGCATGTAACCCGTGCTCCACGAGCACAGGAAAATGTGCCATCATGGAAGACATGACAAGAAGACACGACATATGGAAATCATTAAAGGGAATGAAAAGGAGCAGGGATGATTATTAGGAGAAGAGATTCCTTGCATGGATGTTAAAGGACAGATGTGAAGGAAGAGCATCTGGCTATTAGAAAATGTGAGTCAGCTGCAAGGAATAGAGCAACGGAGGCAAAAAATTGCGTACATGTAATGAGGAAGGGGGAAGGGGTGAAGAAGGAGGAATGGGACCGATGGGTGAGAGAAAAGAGCAACAAGGCAGACACGGCAGGACAGTAAACATACAGGAGGTGTACGAAAAGCAATGAACATACAGCATGGACCTTAAGGGTTCCTCTTGATGCCCTTCACACTGAGGTGTTGGAAGTTTCTTCAAAGCCCGCTGAAGTCACTGAATTTTACCTTTGCACACAGTTTTCAGGTTCAAAGTTATATTTCCAACATGTGATAAACACACCAGACTCATGGATAAAACCTGAATAGCAGGTATTTGAGGTCAGCCTACTCGTAAACCACATCAGTTTGAAGCAGTGCACCAGGGAAGCATTTGGGTACCTATTCTCTGCTGGGTGACAGCTGATGTGAGAGCCATGCGTGCCCTGCACAAAGGAAACAAAGAAAGGCTTACAAAAGAGGATCAATATCATCTCTAGTCACACTTCAAGCAAAACAGGAGGCATCCGAACCTTTCTCTCCATCTGCCTCCTGTCTCCTCTCTTGCAGTGCAGCCAGCAGGATGAATAAGCTCACAAAATCATTTGGGGTTAAAAGCCCCCTTCCTACTTATCACAGGCTGGTGGTTTTGGTATGATACTGTTCCTGAATACCCATAAGTGAGGCAGATGTTATAGTGGGCAAAATACCTAGTAAAATCTGAACAGAGCTTTAAATGCTATAAAGCCAATGAGGTCTAACCCATTGGTTACTTGCTAAAGATTAATAATTACCACAGTGCTGTTAAATGAGGCACCCTAGAAAAGCCAACTAGCATGAAAACTGGTTCCTTCCAGGAAAGCAGGAATGAATTGGTTTCCTTTTCCTTCCACCTGTACAGCCTGACCACTCTTGAATCAGAAAAAAAAAAAAAGAGAAAGCCAGCATGCTTCTCCAATAACTCTTTATTATGAGGATCTTTGCTGTCCAGTCTCAGAAAAGACCTCAAACGCAACAAAAGAATCACAGAGCTGGTTGTTTTCTGCCAGGCAGAAGACCTTATGAATATTTGCTGAATCAACCATATGTTCAACACATTTTGTATTTTGTAAGCTCTTTATCTCGACACCTTTGAAAACTTCAGTGTCCTCAGTGGCGACTGACAGGAAACCATAAAAAATTTGGCTTTGGGGTTCAGAAAAAACTTTCCTTGTTTTGGTGATATCCTCTCATTGACTATTGTTTTTAAGGAATATTAATGGCTATTTATCTTCAGAATACAGGTACATTAATTCTTTTGTGTGTGGAAACACATGCACAACTTTTTTTTTGTGTGTCTTGGTTCTGTAAATATTCAATTAAGCTAATAAACATTTTAACTGAAACAAATCAGCTGTGCCAGCACAGTATTTCAGTTTCAATTAACCTTTTAATTTAATGTTCATCTGCTTGCTTTCAATACAATTTAAAGCTGGTAAAAATCCAAGAGATCTTCAATATACGTGAAAGATGGCCTGACTGGAATGATAATAGATTCGTAGGTGAGATGTCAGCAGTGATTTCCCGAGCAAATTGACAATAAGGAAGTGTGATGCATTTATGAAGCCTAGGGGTTATGAAAAGGAAAAAACCCTTCTTTTTCTGCTTTGCTCTGCTAACTTCAGCAGAATTAACAATCAAGATGTTCCTATTTTTCCAGTATTAGCGTTCCTCAGTGCACCCACAGCTTCACTGTGGTTGTCAAAGGGTGCTTGAAAGTCTAATCTGCCACTTTAAATTCTAAGCAGCATTCCACACAAAAATATCCATAGCTAAAGAGAGCGAGCAGGCTTTTAGTTTTCACCTCATGATATAAATGTATAAGAAATACATACTTAATTACAGTTAGTAGGTAGGTGGCACTGTGCCTCTCAGCCCTGTAAATCCCGTTACTTTCAACCCAGCATTAGGTTGCAACTCACAAGATTGGGATGTTCAGCCTCAGAGGCAGGAGAATCTCTTCATCATCTCAGATCAACACATAATTTGACACAATTAGTAGGCTACCAGTGCACTAAAAGGAAGGGGAGACTTAGAGTTTGGTCCTGTTTCACTCACCCTGACCTAATGTGATACTATGTCACTTGTCTTTAATAAAATAGCTTGCGGCATTTAATATTTTCTTCAGTCTTTTTTTATTTGCTTGTTTTTGTAAGCCATGAAAACCAAAGGAATTCATCCCAAATCCAGTAATTTGTGTCCAGTGACATACGACGATCCATGATTTATTTTATGTGTCTGTGTGTACATGTACACACAAAAGCATGCATATGAGGGTTGGATTACACAGGACGGGAAGGAAGGAAGGAGTCTTGATGTAGATTAACTACTAACTTATAATAGCCTGAAGCTGACAGAGGAGGTAGTAGAATCACGGCGAGGAGCTTTTCCTTAGCACGGTGTTTGACATTCTCTGTCAGGAGAAGTTCTCATCTCTGACTCTAACAGCATTTGGCATTTTTTCTGTAGAGACCATGCGGCTGGAATCAGGGGGCTAACCATCTCTTTCTGCTCCACAGTGTAGTCCTCCAAGGTTCATGGTTGCAGAAAAGAACATGAAACAAGTCAGAAAGACTCAGGCAAAGAGAAGGTTTGAAATCTCATGACTGGCCTGTTGCATTGACTCATGATCTATGAGCAGTGGGACTTCAGCAGTACTGAAGTCAAGTGCCTGGGAGGAAGAATTATAGGCAGCTTGATGGCCAGCTGGTGGCTTTACACCTCTCCCTGAGCCATTTGTATACAACACTGCCTCACTCACTCACTCAGTGGCACAGCAGTCAGAAAGACTCGTTTTCTGCAAGTTGTTGAGTGTGTTTGTTTTGCTCTGTTCCAGCATACCCTTAAAACTGAAATGGGTATTGGAGCTAGCTGTGCTGACATCCAAGATAAATATCCCGATGCCACAAGCGCTTGTGCTCCATGAAGAACTGAATCAATGGCTCCTGTGATGATTTCACAGCGAATTTCTTTCCAGGGAATAGATTTCTTTAATTCTCTGTATCGAACGCTTTAAAGTAGCCGTACCTTCTGGAAATAACTGGTCCCAAAAGCACAAGTCCTGCATGTAAAGAAGATACCTCGGACTGCTGTCAGTCCACCCACTCCTGATCTGAGATGTGGCTCAGGAGATATTTGCCCTCCTTTTGGAAAGCCCATTTTGCCCATTTTGACTTGAGCCAGATGAACATTTGGATGTGGAGCTCGAGCTCTTAAAGTAAGCATCTGTTGCTGTAATCCTCCTTGTACATATTTATCCCTAGAAAAATATCTCAGCCATCTGACAGTTGAGTGAGGAACTGGCCTGCTCCTCCTGGTACACATATTCCTGCATCAATTAGTCACTGCGACTTGTTCTTTATTAGAATTTGGCCTGCATTATTATTTGCATACAACACATACGCACATCATAGTAACTAGCCTTAAAATTTTGTGTCTGTTTTGATTCTGGGAAATCAAGACTCCAGATTTCTTCTCAGAGGCTGATGCAGTTGTGTCAATCCAATGGATTAATTTTTTTCTTTCCAGTGGAGTCAGTTTGACTTTTCCACTGTTTTCCACGAATCCAAGACTAGTAAAAAGTTGACTACATTAGCAAATCATGTAATTTTAATCAATAGGATCAGGCAGATGAGATCTCTCTAGTAACCTTGTTGATATTATTAGTGAGTTTTGAGTTTTCTATGGGTAAAATCCAAATAACAAAGCCATGTAATGAAATTATTCTGATGGTAGGTTCAGGAGGACATTTAAGCAGTCTCTGGAGTCTTTCTCAATCAGTCCATGTATAAGAGGCACCTGTATGTTATAAAGAATTGTTATTGGTTTTACTGCATCTTTCAGAGGTTCCAGTTAGCACTGGATGTTAATACCTTGTGTGGGCTGTAGACAAATAAGACAGTGTCCCTCCAGAAAGCTTTATACAAGAATCAGTAGGATTAATGAGACAGTAGAGAGTAACTGGAACAAAAGGCAAGGGGGAAGGCTGGTATGTAATTACAGTTCCTAAAAATGGACAAAAAGGGACTTGAAAATAGTCTTCTTCACCAAATCATGACCACTTTTCAAAACAATGATGGGCATTTTTAGGAACAACTGCAGTCAAGTATTGTCCAAGAAAAAGGAACTAGTATTGTCCCCACAAAGGAACACCTGATTTGGCCTAGGAAGCTTTTTCTGACAGTGCTCATGCTCCTTCTGTTTACATCCATACCCATATTTATGAAATCTTTCACCTTTTTGCTGCTCTAGAAAAGAAGACTGCACACACACAAACTTTTTTACCTTGTTTGCTGTTGTTTAATAATGACGTCCCTAACTAAGACTCTTGCTTCCTTTTCACCCTCCCCCGTGATAAGCTATCACAACAAAAGCTCAAAGATAAATGAAATGGAGAGGGAACTACTTATTAGAGGGTGCTTTATCTCCTCTCATCTAAATTCCTTAATTTTTGAATCCCCTGGACAAAATCACATCTAGTGCATCTCTGTGACAGTCAGCTGGATGAGTGTGTTAGTGATACTATGCGATGAAGCAGCTGCTCCCCTGATGCTTTATGCTTTGGGCCACAAAGGATGTGCTGTATTAGTGATAATCAGCTCCTGGGTGTTTCAATTAGATTCCTCATTCACCAAATTGAACAAGGTCCCTAAATCTAGAGAGATTAAGCTTCTTTGACTGCTTGGATAATTAGATCAGAATTTTCCTTGCTCTGCTTGAACTGGTGGAATCAGAGCTAAACCACAGTCCTACTTTGCTTGACTTTTTCCCCACACGGTTAATCTTCCCCTTCAAAGATTTCCACCCCTATCAAATGCTCATTTTTGAGAATCCCGATTCAACTCCTTGTAAACCTGTTTCCTTCTGGGCTTATAAGCAGACTGCTCAGTTTTGCACTTTCCCAAATTCTCTCCCGTAAGCTGACGGGCAGGGTTGGCTGCTTCTTTCTCCACCCCTGATAAAATCAGCTAATTACATAAACTCTGGGCTCTGACCACTTACTCCCTACAGCATGGCATAAAGCACACGTTGCCTTTGCTTGTGGCAAAGTTGCCTGCCACTCAGACTCGTTTTAGTTACACCATAACTCAGGTTGCTGCTGCTTGCCACTGGCAGGGGCGAGCAGGAGGGGCAGGCTGACCTTCACCGGCTTCCACAGGAATGCTTCCATTTTGCCTGCAGTGAGAACGAGGGCTTTAAGCACCGGGCTGCCAGGGAGGTGAGTACATCTGGAGGAACAGGAAGGTTGTGTGAAAGCTTGTTCTCAGAGCCATGGAGAAACACTGCACGTTTGCACTCCCTTGTTATGCCTTGTGTGAAAGTGGAGAGCCAGGCCGCCCTTTCCTTGCATTTTATATCCCTCTACCATGAAACACTTTGAGCCTTGGACGTGGAGCAGCTTCATGCACATGTGTGCAGCCTGTGCTTTCTGACAGAACCCGGGAGTCAAGGACTCTTAAGCCCCACCACTGCCCCTAAAAAAGCACTAAAGCTACCTAGATTAGGGCAGTGTGCCTCAGACTCTTTTATTATCTGTACAAGCAGAACCATCGAAGGAGCAAAGGCTGAGGCTCTTCACCACCCCTGAGTCTGTCAGGAGAGAAAAGCAAAGAGGTGAAGCAAAGAGGAGCCCAATGGTCAGAACGAAACAGTTTCTAAGTAACAGAAAGCATTCAAAATGTTGGAAACCCCTAATGGGAAGCAGGAAAAGTACTGAACTGTCTAACTTGAACTTCAGACAGTTTGTCCACTCTCCTTAGTATCCCCCTTTTGTCCCTCAGTTATTCCCTTTCCACAGTATAGCCGTTTTCCTTCACCTAATGGGTGCTACCTGAAAGCCTGTCCCATTTAATCTGGTTATGTGAAAAATAAAAAAGAAAAAAGAAAAAAGAAAAAAGAAAAAAGAAAAAAGAAAAGAAAAAGGAATAAAGGAATAGAGTGAATAGAGAACATGGGAGAATAAATCTTGTTTGAGTTTGATATGGGTCTGAACAAACAGATAAATCCAGTGCTGAAGGTAATTATTTCTATTTACCTGTATGCAAATGAACGGTTAACAGGGTGAAAACCAGAATACACTGTGGCACAGTTTCCACTTTCACATCCTTACAAGTGCACTGAAGTTTGGTTAATGGCACTACAAGAGCTACAGACTTAAGGAGGCAGCATAAAGTCTGAAGGAGGAAATTGCACAGCAATTCATTTCCAAAGACTCGGAGGCACTGATGTCACCGATCGGGAAGGAAGAAATGTTAATAATTACTAAAGATAGCAGAATCTTAAAAAGTATTGATAAAAAAAATGCCTAAGTAGATAAAGGTATTGTTACAAAATGCCTGACTGATGAGAGATGTTCCGAACCATTGTGCAGATAATAACAAACCCAACATTTGTCCAATACCTCAAAGCAAAGCTGACAGAAGAGCTGAAATCTCCAAACACTTCTGCATTGATTTGAAGGCACCCGCCTCCTGAACTCTAAGATTTGCTTCTCTGCAGTGAGAGAATCTCTCAGGCAGTCTAAACACCTGTCAGCATACTCGCATTGCCACACGAGCAAAGTAACTTCCCACAACTCGGAAAAACTAAGAGAAAACTCTCTGGGAAGTTCTGCTGCTGCAGGGAGCAAGGTGAGACTGCGGGTTAATCGATGCTTACCTGCTTCTGCCGCCCTTGCTCCTTTCTCTGAGCACAACATGTGCCGGAGACCCGAGCCCTTGACCTTGCCCAGCTCTGCAGCAGCAGCTCCAGAGCCACCTGTGCCTTCAGCAGGGCGCTGTGCTCTCTCATTTCCCCCTCGTGCTCCGCCGAGCAACCTACTGCACCTCATCATGTGGTGTGTCGCCTTGGCAGCGATGAATCCAGCTGCTGCGACAGAAAAGACTGACAAAAAGTTTTGGGGAGGCGCTGTAGGGTGTTTTTTTTCTTCTATCCACCCACCCGGAGATAGTTAGGGTTGTGCAGCCAACCCCATCCAGACAGACTCATGCTGCCTCTGAGAGCTAAGCAGTGAAGACGACTAAAAAGAAAGACACGATTAAACTCTGCATTTTACTTCAGGGGATTTGGGTTTCGTTTTTAAGAGAACAAATGAGTTAATAGGTATGAAATCATCACTGATCCCTTAAAGAGCCGATTGTTATTTTTCTGCTCCTGCCATTGACTGGCTCCAAAATTTAGGTCACTACTGCCATAGGAAATGCAAGCACAGGATCGTGCTCGGCGGGCAGAAATGCAGTGGTACAGCTGCATGATCAGTACAGGTGGTGACACACCCCGGGTTCAGAAAGAAAGCAGGCATGCACTTCCACCTCCTTGGCCTGGAAAAGTTTTACAAAACTGTGTGCTTGAGGAACAGGATTGTATGTATCTGGAAAATGCTAAACTATCATTATTAGCGCTGCCCTACTGCATTAAACATGAGCACTAACCACAGCAGAATTTCTGGAGTTAAACATCGATGCTCTCCAGCTTCAAATGAATTCCTGCACTGCTGAGAGGGTATAATATTATCACTCAAAGCCTGCCTTGGGAAGTGTACTGGAATACATGAATTATCACCCTGCAACTGCACCTTTGAGAACAAAGTCTTGCTGCGGAGAGCAGGGTAGGCTTCCCCCAGCAGTTTCAGCAGGCAGAAAAGGATTGAAGGGCAGAGGAGCCAGGCCTCTGCCCTGCAGGAAGCTTCTTCAGGAGCAGTGGCTGAGCTGACAGCGACCCGATCCATGTCACAGCAACTGTGCCGGTATTTTCAGAAGTGCTTCTCCTGGGGTTTTCCCAGCAACGAGCCTTCCCCCAAAACCCGCTGGGCATTTTGAGTCGAAATAACTTCATAATGTCTCCAAGATAAAAAGGTTAGTCAAGGTGTGACAGATATCATTGCTCCAAAAACGTCCTAAGTAAAAATGTATTTCTGCAACTATATCATCAAAACTTCAGATTTCCACTCGTCTGAATAGGACAAAAGATGCAGAGAAACCAGCTACTGCTGTCATGTTAACTACCCTGTTAAGAGTCCAAAATAAAGATAAAAATAAAACCCTACCTAGTAATTAATTCTCTTGCTGCGTTATGATTATAGTCAAACTCTGTCCAGGTTATTTCATGATATTTTTATCCTATTTTCATAAAAGCCAGTGAAGGCTGGCTTCAGAGTTTACAGATCCCCAGTTTTGAAGATGTTCAGAGCCACAGCTGTCCTATGAGACCTCTGAAGATGGAAAACAGCAATGCAGGCTCTGGAGTC
Organism: Aythya fuligula; assembly: GCF_009819795.1. NCBI lineage: Eukaryota > Metazoa > Chordata > Aves > Anseriformes > Anatidae > Aythya > Aythya fuligula. Next base: position 114,048,451 of record NC_045560.1, read on the forward strand.
TTATTTTGCCTTGAAGTAGGTATTTATTTATTCATTTGTGAAATTCTGTCTGGCATTCTGGATTGAGGGACAAAACACGTGGCGCAAGAGGATTCTCCTCAGAACAATTTCTACAATTACCCAACTCGTATCTCCGTAATTGTTAGCACACAATGAATTTTCTTCCCCCGAATTCTTGCTATCAGGAGAACGGGCCATAAAACGCTTCCTAAAGCTGTGTAATGTGATCCAGTCTCGGTTGTTACATAGCTGTTTGCAAACCCCGTGATAAGCGCTTTACGCACAAAAAAAATGGAAAACAAAAACCGAAAGCCAAGAGGCAGGGAAACCTTCTGTGCACGTCTCCTAAAGGTACTGTTTTCCCTGTATGCTTTTAATGACTTGGCTCTACTTGTGTGTAGACCAAAATACACCGATATAAATATACACAAAGAAAAGGAAGGGGAAAAAGTCTACCAGGGGCGCCTAATGGACTGCTGGAGGAAGTTCTAAGAGCAATGAATGAGGAGCTGAAGCTGCACATGGGAAGCCCAGCTCAGCTTCCTTCCCCCTTACCCGAGCAGAGGGCTTTCCTACTCGGCAAGACAGCCCCTGCTAGCTGCTTGTCGCAGGGCTGACAGCACAAGGATTACCAGAGCCATCATTTCAATAATTCATGCCTGCTCGGCTGCCCCGAGGCAAAAAGCCGACTCCTGTGGCGCTCACGGTTTAATGCCTGAACAGAGTTTATCCCTTCTGCTGTGCTGCCCCCCAAGCCCAGCTCTCCTTCACCCTTGGGGGTTTGCAGCAAGCTTCGGGGCACCTGCAGGAACAGCAAGCCAGTTGCACAAATTGTGCTTGTTGGTACTGGGGAACGGCGCTGAACCCTTTTGTGTTTGAACAGAGGTGAGACCCGGGACGTGCTCCTCAGGAAGGTGGGAACCAGCCTGCAGGTGAGGCTTACCTTTGTATGGGAAGGGCCGGCGGGGCTTGCGGGTGGTGTGCTTACTGTCCTGGAACAGTCAGTTAATGGGAAATAGCTCCCACTCCCTGGGAAACGCAGGGTGAGACCGAATCCATGCCAAACGTACTCACAGGAAGGTGACCCTGCCTTTCGTTACATGCCCTCTGGCCAGGGACTGCCTTACGGGGACCTCATCCAGCACGTTTGGGCTTCTGAGATGAACGGCCACTTTGCCATCAAAGCACTGGCTCATCAGAAATGCTGCTGATCCATTTCAAGCTTTCTGGAGGGCTCTCTCCCTTCTACAATGCCCCAGCCATGAAAAACGAATGCAAAGCCTGGCTCCTACAGGAGCCCTGCAAGCTGGAGCAGGAGTAAGGGGGCAGAGACATCCTGATAGATGGCTTTGTAGAGCCTAGCCTTGGACTGGCACGGACCAGAGCTGACCCTGGTGCCCTTTGCAAATAAGTCCAGAGCCCTTTGTAAGTTAATAAAGCCCTGGTTTTGCAAATTAATAAAGCTTGAGGCCAGTGCTGTGGAAATGCAATGCAGAAACATCTCCACGGAGCACACGGCCAGCGACAGCCCTGTGAACCTGCACTGCAACAAGCACTTGCCCCCCTGGACCATGACTACATGGCACAGGGGCACTTCAAGTGCTTCCTAAGCCAGGGCATGAATGTGCAACATGCTTTTAGCAATGTTTCTCAAAGGGACGCATTTAAAAAACATCTACAAATAAAATAGCAATTAGGTTCCCTTCCACTACAGTCCCTTCTATGCTCCAGCAGGGTGTTTTATTCAAAACCCATTGATTTGTTCAGCTTTTAGCACGTTCCCACAAAGGACACAGCTTAAACTGCCTCAAAACCCCTCTGGGCTAAGCCAGCCCAGCCACCTGAAAGCCCCGTGGATGTTTCTGGCCCTGCACAGGCCAGAAGCTTCCTTCAGCAGGGAGGTGATAAATCGCCTTCAAGACACAGATAGATGTAAGCAGTGGACTAGGTGAAGCTAGCAGACAATTTGAATTTGCCTACCTGCTATTTTAGGAATCTGACACGAACGACCTGAATTGCCCACGTAGGGACATCTGCCTCTCTGCGGTGAAGTTGCGGGGAATTTCTGCTCCCAGCGCTGTCCTCTGAACCGCATCCAAGTTGGGTGCACAAAGCAGATGGTATCAGTGCATCTCCTAAGGCTCTGCTTCGAGCAGACAAACCCTACCCTCTTTAGAAACCTTAAAAGCTCAGTTACAGGAGCACGGAGCACAATTCATGCAAGCTGGAGACTGGAGAGACCCTCAGCAGAACCCCTTATTCTACAGTGCTCCAAAGAGCCCAGCGATGAGGGCTCCCCTCAGAAGCTCTAGCATCACTTCACCCATTTATTTCCCCTCAGGAAAATGCCATAAATCAAAGAGGGCAAAATCAGGATAGAAAAAACACTCCAGGGGGGAAATCGAGGCCAGCCAAGGAGGAGGGTGGGGACTGGGATGTGGCCCCTTGCCCTCTGCCGCCCTGCTGGTGCTGGTTCTGGGGCTGATGGTGAGCGCCAGCCGATGCTCTGGGGACTCGTAGGCAATAAGCCAAACAATACTTCTGACTGCCCATCCTAAGGGATCACGAAGTTCTTCCTCACAACGTCCTGACCTGGCCAGATTATGCTATCAGTCAGTAATTCCCATCGCTCCAATTTCCCCTGCAGCTGCAGCCCGACACAGCAGCCTTCCTCGCCTCCGACCCTTGATGCAGGTCCCTCTGATAGGAACGGGTATTAAGATTCCTGTAAATACACAGCTTTATGCAATCTTCTGCACAGCTTAATCCCTGCGATTATTAGGGATAGATTTACGTATCATCGTTATCAAATCTTGCGGGGGGTTGTTATTTATTTTTTTAAGGCTACAGCTGCCACAAAATATATAAAATTATGTCTTGTAGAAGATCTAAGGATTTTCTGTCCTTAGCTTAGCATGAACTATACATGGTGATGTTTTTCTCTGTAGATATGGATAGGAATCCTGTTAGCATTTATATATGCCTCCCTAGATACTTATTCCACGCTTTAATTAACCCTAGGATTTGAGCCTTTCATGAGAAAATTAACAAGTAGGGGCACTGTAGTGTGACTTAACCAGTCAGCCAGGGGGGGACAAGGATATTTTAGTCTCAAAATACGAAAGGTACACCAACAACCTTTTAATGACAGCAGTTTGCTGGTGGTAATGCCACTGGAACAGAGCTAAAGTCACTGAAAATAGTACCATGATGTTACTAGCTGAAAAGCTAAAACTGATATGCGTAAGTCTGTCACTTGTCATTGAAGTTTGATTAAGGACATCAGGAGAAGCGTGCCCTACACATCAGACAGAGGAAAGCGGCAGTGGCAGCATCCTCCTCGCAGCACCCACTTGTGCAGGGCTCCTTGAGGCAGAGCCTGGCCCTGCAAAGGTGGGTGCTTGGCTCCCTGGAGCACGGCTGAACAGCTAACGCATGCTTCACGTCTGGGGATTTTCCTGAATGTCATAAAACTAAATAAATAAATCAGTAAACGTTTTCTCCACAGGCTACTGGGGCCACACCGCCTATCTTCGGCTGAACCTGGCTGCAGGTTAGGGCTGCAGGTTTCCAGAAGAAACGCAAAGAATCAGACGCGGCCGATAAGTGAAGTAAACAGGGTCCGAACGTCATGGCAACGAGAGCAAATTCCTACCTACCTGCTCTTATATATGTCCTCTCAAGCTTGCTGCAGCGTTACCCTGCTGCTCGACAGCGTGTGCTTTCTGCTGTCGGGTGCAACAGCATGCCTCTGCGAGCGCTATCAAAGTTATTTTGCCCTCGAGCAACAGTAATCTGCACGGGGCTCTGTTTGACTGCGCTCCTTACTATAAAGAACTGCAGTACTTCTATGAACAGCCCTTAAAAGATATAATCAACCTTTCTTTTTTTAAAAAAGAACGCTTCTGTGACTTTCAAATGTGCTATAATTATGTGATACTTAAAATGATTTCAAATAAAACAATTCTATAAATAAATAATTCCTGATTTTCTGTTGTTGTTTTCTATATGGTTTGAGCAGCACTTTGCACTTCTGTTTGTGTCGCTTTTCAATGCAATAGCAGAAGAAAGGGAAACTTGGAATAGAATAAAAGTAATATTGAAATAAAAATATGGACAAGAGATTAAGGGAACAGCAGTAACTGAAACTATTTTTAACTTTTACTTTAATATTTGATTACACCTCACGGCCCATCTACATTTTTGAAGGGAGAAAATGAGGGAGCTTTTGCTGCAATTTCATATATTGCTTTATTACCTTACCTCAAACACTTTCACTTACAGTGCTTTGCCAATAGGCTTCCGTGTTTTTTAGCACCTTGCCTTAATATGTTTGGAAGACCAGTTGGAGGCAATAAGGTATTTGAGATACTTCAGTCTCTTCATTACTTGCATGGAGCCAGCCATTTCCCTGTGTGTTTAGCATAGTATCACAAAATGGTTTGGGTTGGAAGGGACCTTAAGTATCACCCAGTTTCAACGCCCTGCCATGCGCAGGGACACCTCCCACCAGACCAGGCTGCCCAAAGCCCCATCCAGCCTGGCCTTGAACACCTCCAGGGATGGGGCATCCACAGCTTCTCTGGGCAGCCTGTGCCAGTGCCTCACCACCCTCACACAGAAGAAATTCCTCCAGGGAGAAGAGCTAAGCTCACAGGATCTCATCCCTCCCAGCATTATTGAATGGATACAAACCCACACTCAGGCATGGACCTTAGAGAAACCCTGGAGCACAGATTGTCACCTGCCCCACCACTGTGTTGTTAGTGCTGGCCAAGGCAGTCTGGTCTCTGCATGCATCGTGGACAAGCCGGGTGCATCTACATCCTTCTGTACCAGCCCTAAGCTTCTGTCATTTAGCCCTCATATTGTGCACAGGTATCATCTGGTTGACTTCAAGTGGGCACACTGCATACACTCTGTCTTCAAAGCGTCCTGCATCACCTCTAGGAAAGAAGGTATCCCTGAACAGACACATTGCCTGATGTCACGGTGCCCCCATGCAGGGGAATCCGGAGCTGGTGATGTGAAGGCTTACAGGAACCAGCTCCTGTGCCCCTGCTCCTCACAGCACAAGGAACACCACTTTTGAATCCAGTGAGCCCAATTAAGCATATTCACAAGCCTTGGGAGGACTGGAAACCAATAAATCTTGCACTGACAGAGATGCAACTATCAAAAAAAAAAAAGCCACCCACAAACAAACAAACAAAAAAACCTCTTGATTTTCATTTATAGGCCTATTTGCATTTTTTTAAATTAATGCACTGGGATGTAGTGGTTTCCCTCTCTCTCTGTCTCTTTGAAAACATGTTAATGTGTCTTTTTTAAAATTTAACAAAAGTAAAAACAGATGGATTCAGCAAATCTAATGGTACTCAGAAAGAAGTGATGTTAAATAGGGCAGCATCAGCACCAATTATAATAATGTGTTAGTATTACTGTGTTTGCTATTAGGATGAACAATAAGTATGAGGAATAATATTGCGATAAGTGTAAAAGCCTTTCTAGAGAAACCTTTAAAGAAAATGTGATTAAAATGAAGTGGGCAAATGGACATCAAAACCCCTCCAACTGGCTGTGCAATTAATTACATTGCATACCAATGTCCAAAGAGCTTCAGGTTTGCACATTGGGGCCTCATCCATAATATCCATGACTTCTCTCACTTAGACGGCTTTATGTATGGAGTTGCATGAGACATAGCAGTGCTTTCTGGCTAGGATTTGCTTGTGTGGTCCAACGGGGGCTCCCAGCCTCCTCAGGGAAAGTCTGTAGCAAGCTTCAGACATGAAGCCTGAAAGGGACTTCAGAATTACTGCAACAACCCAATTTCCACATCTAAAATGGACAAATGGCTTCACAGGTGTCTGTTCAGCTCACCTGGAGGACCCTTTCCTGTGCCTACCCTCTCCCCGCATGGTTGCTAGAGGCAGCAGCAGCACAGAATCATAGGATCATTCAGGTTGGAAAGGATCCCTAAAATCACCTGGGCCAACCTCTAACTTAGCACTGCCAAGTCTGCCTTTAAGCCATGTCACTAAGCACCACATTTACATGTTTCTTGAAGACCTCTAGGTGACTAGGTGGTGGCTCGACCACCTTCCTGGCCAAACTGTTTCAATGCCTGACTGCTCTTTCTGAGAAGAAATATCTCCTCATTTCCAACCTAAACCTCCCCTGACACAACTTGAGGTCATTCCCTCTGGTCCTATCACCAGTTATCTGTGAGAAGAAGTCGACCGCCATCTCCCCGGACCTTCCTTGCAGGTAGTTGCAGAGAGCAGTAAGGTCTCCCCTGAGCCTCCTCTTCTCCAGACTAAACAACCTCAGCTCCCTCAGCCGCTCCTCACAGGACTTGTGCTCCAGGCCCTTCACCAGCTTCACAGCCCTTCTCTGGACACACTCCAGGGCCTCAATGTCCTTGTACTGAGGGGCCCAAAGCTGAACACAGCACTTGAGGTGCGGCCTCACCAGAGCAGAGTACAGAGGGATGATCACCTCTCTGTCCCTGCTGGCTGCACCATTCCTGATACAAGCCAGGATGCCGTTGGCCTTCTTGGCCACCTGGGCCCACTGCTGGCTCATGTTCAGCCAAATATTGACGGAGACCCTCAGGTCCCTTTCCACTGGGCAGCTTTCCAGCCACTCTTCCCCCAGCCTGTAGGGTTGCATGGGGTTGTACCCCAAGTGCAGGCCCCAACACTTGGCAGCCTCCCCCACTGCCAGTGCACAGAAGGACTGTCAGCCCCAGCTAACAGGAGCTGGAAAATGGGGGCGAGAGGTTGAGAGAGTAGGATATGAAGCGTGAAGAAGTATCACCCCTGAACTGGGTCACTGGGTAATTCACCTGGGTGTGCAGGTGGAGCCAAAGCTGAGGGGAGTACAGCAAGGCTGAAGCCAGCCATCTGGTCTGTCATCTCCTGACATTTATCCATCCCATTGTTTCCCCTAAAAACATCCCACAATGAGTTTTGGCATAAGGGGCTCTGCCAGGAAGCGCTGTAAGAGTTAACACATTCCGTTCCCAGCTCTGGCAGGCTGGATTCATTTCCTACTTGTATTGCAAATGAAAACAAATTCAATCATCTCCCAGTGCTTTCCCACAAAAAAACAAGTCCCCACTCCATTTGAGAAGATAAGCAGCCTTTTGCTCTGGAGAGGCCCACGCAGAAAGCAAAAAAGTGATGGTGATTACAGGAGAGGCAGAACGGTCCCTGCCTTCCTGAGGAAAGCTGCACAAATCTTACAAGAACCACAGCACGGCTGCACGGCGCTTCAAATACAAGACGTGACTCTCAGGTGACAACCCTTTGGATTGGGGTCCTGATCACGCAGAAATGCAGCATCACCCCAGACCGCATTCATACAAGTGGAACAGTAGTTTTAACTAATTTTCACTGAACAAAGACATTTCTTCACTACATTTTAAACGACGTGCTCAAATGATTTTTAGCAATTGCACTGCAATTAATTTAAATTCTACTTTTAATGTCAGCTGGAAAATTGAAAGGTATTCTCTTAAAAACAGTTTATAATCTTTGATTTGGCAATGTTTTATAATCTTTTCTTTTTTAATCTAAAATTAACTGCAGCTGCTTTTCTTTCAAGAGCAACATTTGGTATTTACACCAAACAATCACTATAGCAAGGAGGTACCTTTAACTATGAACCCAAGAGAATTGTTATCAAAATAGTTCTAATAACAATGTTAGACAATTTATAAAATCCCACATATGGCAATACTTAGGTCCCCATTTTCCCCTGAAAACAAAAAGAGTTGAAAACTAATTTCTGGCTTAAGTAACAGATGAGGTTTAAAACCATATCAATCAATCCCTCTCTCCCCTTCCTCCAAAACTCCCTGGCCAAGCTAAAACACAGTGTTTGGTGCTCTCCCAGCTGAGAGCTGAGAACCACATGAAGGACTAATATCTGTAGCAAAAACGAAATGTCTCACCTACAGTTGTCTGTGGACATACCACTGAACTCATGGATGCTACTATCTTCTTGCACTGACTGTCAATCTCCTGGTATATGAGCTATGTCTAATCATGTCACAGTTCATGTACATCCTCCAATTTCCCTAATTCCACCAAAAGATGCATTCCAGTAAGAAGCTGTTGAAAAGACAAGAACTCTGCAATACTACATGCAGTACAAAAACCCATGCAACTTCTCTCCTGTCTCTTCCCTTAGAATAATCTTTTATTTCCACATGTACGTTGCCAGTGGGAAGAGAGGCTGGCACCCTGATACTCATTGCCTCACACTCAAGAGACAGAGACCGAAATCCTGACTTTGACTGGGAGCTGGAGGACATGCTGACCTATGCCCTGACCTACTCCCTCCCAGATCCAGCCTTTTCTGAAGACAGAAGAGCATCCTGTCCCCAGGCTAGTGCTCTGAAACCCAGCAGTTTGACTCCTGCATACCTGACACATGAATTTAAAAGGTGTTGTGGAATCTCTGCCCACTGGGCATTGCTACATGCTGGAATTCCTCCCCCTGTTCATGCAAGAACCCCTAATCTCTACTTTCTTCTAGATGCAAACCAGCAAAACATCAAGCATGACAGCAGGATTTCTCTCTACTACTATTCACTGTAATGAAAGTCTTAAAGTACCCCTATAATACCCTCAAATCCCATAACTTATCCGAGCTTCTTGGGATCTGTTTCTCCTTAGCCAGCTTTGAACATCTTAAAAGCAGCATCTGTCCTCATCCCACTGTCAAGCTGCACCTCATTCATTGTCCTAAAGCACCTCTTCAGCGATTCTGGACAAAGGAAATCCTACTCCAACATCACTGAATGTTTGTACAGGGGAGAGGATGGTTATGATGCACAAGAATCCCTGTGGTATTTCAAATTGCAAGCAGGAAGGATGGAGCCTTTCTGGTCACCAACAACTCCCTGGCCTCAGGGATGATTCTCCAGGATGGGCACTGCAGAACAAAACCCTGGTGACCTGATGAGATAAATGCATCGTGGCCAGGGGAGGTGGTTCTGCCCTCTTGGGATTCAAACGCATTAGAAATGACTGACGAATTACAGCGTTGACCTCCAAACAGAAGCACTTGTGTAAATATGGATAAAATGGATATTGTACTTATCTATCTTTACAGATATCATTAATACATCTACAGATAAATGTTGGGCGAAGATAGATGGGAAATGGTATTCAAAGTAATCAAGTTAAAGACAGCTGCAGCTGATTAAAAGAGTTTTAATTTAACTAGCACTGAGAGAGTCAGCCAGCACTCAGGAGTAAGAATGCAAATGAAGTGTTTGCTCGTCTGTCTGACAGGCAGCCGGGACTCCTGGCCACCCTGCACAGCCGAGGCATCAGGCGTTGCAGAAACCGCAGCACTCCCAAAATACAGGCAGGTCATGACGCTAGCATCGGTACGACAGATCATTCGACTGTGGTAAAAAAATGCATAATGAAACAGAGCAGGATTACAGTTTTTTGAAATGAAAGCTTTCTGGGGTGGGGGAAGCAATGCCCAAAATGCAGACCACATAGGGCAATACATTTACCTCTTACACTGTGTTGGAAGAGGGGCAAATATGAAGGGTATCAAGTTGCTCTTATCCACAGCGTAAGGAATGTCATCCTACATCCATTGTGATTGTCCTCAGGTGGCATCAGCCCAACCAGTTTACTTTGCCTATGATAAAATCTTATAATGACAAAGTATGACCAAATTTTCAGAGATATCACAATCTAAATCTAGTTTTTGAAGAACCTGTGTCAGAAGAGTTCATGTTTACTTTGAAAATACTGTATTGACCTAATTTATTTAGTTTTAAAAACAGAGTTAGTAAAGCTGTGTGGTGCAGTTAACACGCTGGAGGGCAGGGATGCCATCCAGAAGGACTTGGACAGGCTGGAGAGGTGGGCCTGTGCAAACCTCATGAGGTTCAACAAGGCCAACTGCAAGATCCTGCAGCAGGGCTGGGGCAATCCCAAGCAAAAATACAGGCTGGGTGGAGAATATATTGAGACCAGCGCTGAGGAGAAGGACCTGGGGTTGTTGGTTATGAGAAGCTCAACATAAGCCGGCAATGTGTGCTTGCAGCCCATAAACCCAACCGTATCCTGGGCTGCATCAAAAGCAACAAGGCCAGCAGGGTGAGGGAGGGGATTGTGCCCCTCTGCTCTGCTCTTCTGAGCCCCCACCTGGAGCCCTGTGTTCAGCTCTGGGGCCCCCAGCATAAGGAAGGCCTGCAGCTGTTGGAGCAAGTCCAGAGAAGGGCCACAAAGATGGTCAAGGGGCTGGAGCACCTCTCCTATGAAGACAGGCTGAGAGAGCTGAAGGTGTTCAGCCTGGAGAAGAGAAGGCCTTGAAGAGACCTCACTGCGGCCTTCCAGTACCTAAAGGGGGCCTACAGAAAAGCTGGGGAGGGACTCTGTGTCAGGGGGTGGAGTGATAGGACAAGAGGGAATGGCTTTAAACTGAATGAGAATAGGTTTAGATTAGATATTTGAGAGAAATTCTTCACTCTTAGGGTGGTGAGGCACTGGAAAAGGTTGCCCAAAGAAGCTGTGGATGCCCCATCCCTGGAGGTGCTCAAGGCCAGGCTGGATGGGGCTTTGAGCAACCTGATCGAGTGGCTGGCATCCCTGCCCATGGCAGCGGGGCTGGAACTGGGGGATCTTTGAGGTCCTTTCCAACCCAGCCCATACTATCATGCCATGTTTGAGAAAAGCTGTGGATTTCTCTTTTTTACATTCTCTTTTGAACAGTCTGATCCCGAACTTGCCCCCTACCGAAACCACTGTCCATCTTTAGTTCAGCAGCAATGAGGTTGGTCTCAGTATGGAAATTATTTTAATAGTAAAACATACTTTGCATAAATACTTCAGAATGAAATGTGACTTTTACATTAAAACCAATTATTATTTGTATTTTAATATCGCTGACAGCATTTATTTTAAAAACTGCTCCAGAGAGGGATGAGAGGCAAGCTGTAAAGTCTGAAGGAATAAGGAAAGAGCAACTTAATTCATCATAGGGTACATTACTTTTGGTTTACAGAAGGAAATTGGTTTCAGAAAAAACACCTGTCACTACACAGACACATAGTAAGGGCAAGTTTCAGAGAATATGCTAGGCATTTGGGGACCTTATGTAGCCTAGAGATTAAATGTTCACGAAGAGTGGATCAGAAAGCCCATGTAGGTCTGATTTTCCATATGGGGGACTCTATTTGGAGTTCTTCTGTTCAGACCATGTTTCTTGCTTAACATAGTTGGGAGGAAGGAGAATGAATCAAATGAGAGAAGAGGAATCAGAATTATTCTCCACTCTGCAGTCAGCCCACTCCTGGCACTATTTCGAGTACTGCTGCCTCTGTGTCCCTTGAGAGCATCTGAAAATCTTTGTTTACCCCATGATTTATTCTCCTGGGAGGTTGGAGTTGGACCTGTATTCTCCCCAGCAGTGATTAAATTCACTTACTTTTGCTACAGCTAAATCCAGTACAGATATCTTAAGTAAATGTTGTCTTTTTTTTTTTTTTTTTTTTAAATGACATTGAGCTGAAAACAAATAGAAAGCAATCAAATGAAAGGTAATTGAAATCAGCTTATCTGCCTAGACACTCAGCAAGCATGGCTAACAGGGTTCAAAACTTGCACACGAAAGATGAGAACATTTCTCACAGTGTGAAAAGCCGAGCTGGCTGGGACCTTTTCCAACACGAATTTGTAATAAGAAAATGCTGATTTATCGAACACAACACCCATCACCTGCATACCCTATTTTTATAGCAGGTTTGTTGGAAAGGTTTCTCAGGTCTACAGTAGAATTTCTATTCGAAGACTAGGAGAGGTCCATGCACCCCCAGTAGTCAGGACATCCAGTGATGACTGAGAAGACAGATGTTGGGTCCCTTGTTCTGTCGCCGTAGCTTAGGAGTCTTGGAACTGGAACACCACCCGGAGAAGCAATTGTCCTAACTTCTGGGCTCTTATGATGTATGTTTGTAGGAATCCACCTCTGTATGGTATTTTGAGTTAAGCATTATTTACTCTTAGCTTTCAACCAGTGATAGATGGAAAAAAATCACAGTATTAATACCGACATATTTGCATACCAAGAGGACAAGGCTAACATCTCTAATAACAGGGTTGTTCTGTAATTCCTTAACTCCTTCCGCCTCGTATAGTCATCCTCTCTAAACCTGAACAGCCTTATAACTGCTGGTTCACTCCACCTTTAACAATCTTCTGCAATCATGCTTAAAAAACCACTATCCAAGCCAACTGAAACAAAGAGAATATTCATAAAGAAGGCATTATCATACACATTTGTAATTTGGGAGACTCTGGCTAAATTCCCTCTTCGTTCTGATCTCAGCCCCCTGCCTAAGAAATGGGATTAACAGCACATGCTATCTTACTGATTTTTTTCTGGAGACACAAACATTTATGATCCTGATGCAATAAGACAATCACACAGGCAAAGAGCTTGGAAATATCCAAGACAGACATTTATCAGACCACTCCTGCCACCACTCTTTGAACTAAAATCAAACAGCACTAGCCTGATATTTAAGGGAAGTCCCCCTGATATTTAAGGGAAGGACTACCCATTCCCCAGAGCCCCACGCCTCCTGGGAGCAGAGCAAGCCAAGCCAAAGCAAATGGCAGTGGCCAGGAGACTCCCTGGGAGGGTGTGGGAAGTCAGAAGAGATCAGGTAGGAGGAAAAGAAGAAGGCAAAGTAGCAGGTAAAGAAATGATGACAGATAGGGTCAGAGCAGAAGAGATGGGCAACAGTGGAGCAAATGATGGTGAAAATAGATTAAAGGAATGAGCTGCTACAAAAGAAACTTTTTTGCTCAAGGCACGTGTGCCTCACCTGTGAATCATAGCAGTGTTGACTGACATTAACTGATGTTCATATGAACCTACCAGGCATTTCTGGAGCTGCTTAGGAAACCCAGCTGGAGTCAGCTCAGGCTTTAATGCATGTTTTCTCCAAAGTTTCAGTTCATGTAGTCCTTGTGTCACATAACAACATCTGCAGCGTCTGCTCCCAGCAGCCTGAGACTTTACATTTCTCACTCCGTGCAAACCCACAAAATGACAATTAACTTATCTCTTGTAACACACGAAATATGTCTCCCCACAGGGTCGCTCCATGCTGTCAAATACCATTCCTTCTCAACCAGAGCCATCACTGCCCCCACCAGCATTACCATTAAATATCAGCTGTGAGGAGCATGAGAAGCCCACTTATCAGTTGACTTTCCCCCATCACTCGCACGATACACCAGAAAGACGTGAACACCCAGCCCTTGATCCTTCATCAGCTGCATGCCTGTTAGCTTCTCCAAAACGCCACATAAACGGGGGGGCAAGAAAAGAGCAACCAGTATTACAACATGCCTTGGAGTTCACTGCTCATTGTGCAAGCCCAAATAACCGGACATAAAGGCCAAGCTGGAGACAAGGGCACTTTCTTCCTCTCCCTAACTCACTCGTACGGTATGAAAGCTTTCAAACCTTGCTTTCCCAGACATGAAAAGGAAAAAGCAGCTGCTAACACAGGCTGTTATTCTGGAGGCTGTTAATAGAAATCAGGAAGAAATGTATAGGTCTCGCTGCTTCTCATGCACGATTGTTGGGATGCAGTTGAATAATTGAGCAATAAGTCAAGTGAGCCAGAAGTCTAAACATCCTTCCGGCTCCCTAAGGCAACCGCGCCGGCTTTCATCCTTGTGGTTAATAGAGCTTAACCCTCGCCCAAATGACATGAAGGCATAATCTCCTGGTGGAAGGCAAGGGTTTTCCAGGCAACTCACCCAGGTGCGTGCTATGACCACTAGTTACATATACAATGGGGCAGGGGGTGAGGGGACTCTTTCTTGTTTATTTTGTTAGCTTGAAAAAAAATATTTACTGGAACAATAAACAAGGCTCTGCAATTGTTGTTTTGGACCTTTAAACTATGGGGTTTTGTAGTAATTTCCAGTGTCTCATTGTGACTTCCAATCCACCCACCTCAACAGCAATATGGTAAGACGTGAACCAACAGCCCGAGCCGTCTCACCCATCACAGCCCTTCGGATTGCACTTCTAAACCAAGCAGCTGCAAAGCCTGTGGGAAAATCTTTGTTTACCAACATTTGTATTTGTTTCTTCTCAGATGCTCTGTGTTGCTTTGGCTTCCGACTACCTCAGTACCTCAAACTACCAGCAAGCAGCACTTGCTGATGTTTTTCAAGACCAGGCTTCCCCTTGCCCCAGCCCCCCGGGCTCTGCAGAAATACCCTTCAGAGATGTGTTACCATGTTCTTGCTGCTTCCACCAAGCCTGCAGAGTTATACTGATCGTTATTCACTTTACAATCTAACTAAAACTGATTCTTCTCCCCAAACACCCTGCATTTGGCTGCAGTGCTTACTGAGTCCATGCACACCGAGAGACGAGCAGACCCCGTTCTTTACCCACGCCAGTCTAAACGCAGTCATTTTACTGACTTGGCTGCTGGGTGTTTCTGTACAGCAGGACCAAGCTAACTGGCTGCTGATTTCCAAGGCAGGTTTTCTAAAGAAAACATAAGTCAGACTAAACCCACCTGTGCTTATTAGTGACAACTTTCTTAGGATAAACCTCTTATAAATGAAGGATGCAGAGAGAAAAACAGACCACTTATACACTGCAGATTTGTGCATCACAAGGACAGCAGTGCTGAGACACACTGACTTCTGTGTAATGCTGAAGATTAGACTCATAGAATAACGTAGAATCACAGAAGGATTAGGCACGTAAGCGTTAGCATGCTTTTATTATGGCCCAAAGTCTTAAAATTATATGGGAGGTCACATGTTTCATTGCTGGTTTTACGACCCAGGAAAAAATGAATGGAAAGCCTTCCTTTTTTTTTTTTTTTTTTTTTTTTTTTTTTAATCCATTTGATAATTCTGGCTTGCAGACCTTCCTCCTGTGATGCTGAAGGACTTCTGAAGGGATCCCACCAGCTGTCTGTGCTGAGCTGCTGTGGAAGCTGGTGGGAAGGCCCCACTCGTCGCACTGTCACCCGGGCTCCTGGTTCTTCTCTCCCCTGCCCTCACCTCTCCCAGGCAGGTGCAGGAAATCCTTCTTCAAAACACGTGGCTTCGAGCAACTCCAGGTCTCAACAACCAGGTGGACTGCGGAAACTTCCAACCCACACAAGGGTTTTTATTGTAAATGAAATACTTCCTCTCCCACAAAATCAAGACAAGGCCCCCTCCCACCCAGCTTGTTTGTTCTAGGCAATAGTTTAGGCATTGGAAACTTCACAGAATCACAGAATCACAGAATTTTCTAGGTTGGAAGAGACCTCAAGGTCATCGAGTCCAACCTCCAACCTAACGCTAACAGCCCTCCACTAAACCATATCCCTAAGCTCTACATCTAAGCGTCTTTTGAAGACTTCCAGGGATGGTGACTCCACCACTTCCCTGGGCAGCCTGTTCCAATGCCTCACAACCCTTTCAGTGAAGAAGTTCTTCCTAACATCTAACCTAAAACTCCCCTGGCTCAACTTAAGCCCATTCCCCCTCGTCCTGTCACCAGGCACGTGGGAGAACAGGCCAACCCCCACCTCGCTACAGCCTCCCTTGAGGTACCTAAAAAGAGCGATAAGGTCACCCCTGAGCCTCCTCTTCTCCAGGCTGAACAAGCCCAGCTCCCTCAGCCGCTCCTCGTAGGACTTGTTCTCCAGGCCCCTCACCAGCTTCGTTGCCCTTCTCCGTACAAACTTGTTCAGTTTCTTTTTATTTTGCAGGGGGAGAACATGGAGAGAAAAGGGGCACTCACAGCCCGGACCAACAGGCCTGGCTTAGGGGATGAAGCCTGGGGGGATGTTTGCAGTCTGACCACACACCGACGCTGTTACATGTGGAGACCTCACCACTGCCTCAGGGAAGTCCTCAAGCCATGGATGCCTGTGCTGGGAATACATCTTGACCTAGCATCAGCGTATTTCACCTACCTACCTTTGGTACCTCTGTTGGATCCACGTGCAGCACCCCAGAGTGTTTTGCAAGCCCTTATGCTCATGAAGGGTGCACCCCCTCTGGCAGTAGGTCTGGCGCAGGAGCTTCCTGGCAGCCAGGCACGCCAACGAGCCAGCCCGGGAAGCTGCGAGGACAGCAACCCCTGGCACGAGCTAGGGAACGGGGCCGGTGCCGAGAAGGGATGTGCCGCGGCACAGGGCAGCTTTTCTCCCCGCTTTTCACACTGACATCTGTCTCGGGATGCTCCCTCGGCTGCTGGCGACCGTCACACGCCCCGAGCAGACGCTGCAGGCTGTTCAGCCTGACAGATTTCCCCGCGGACTAGAAAAACAAATCCCTTCTTTCCCCTTGCCAAGTGACTTCTTATTTTCTTTGTTTTAAAGCAAGAAGGAATTCCTGTTCTTCCACTGAATAAGATACCTGGTATTCAGCAGCGACGTGCTTGTTGTGGGGGAAGCAGCAAGGAAGGGCTCGGTGTGGGCTTACTGTGCTCAGCACAAATCAAATTAGGAAGGATGCCTCTGCAGAAGCTGTGCACAGTGCAGCCAACGCTTTTACATATTACCGTGTGTTTTCCAGGGAGGTTGTGTCTATTGTGGCTGCTAGGAGGTCCATCAGCTAAGGTATGAAATCAGGATTATTTTTAGAAAAACACCGGCTGCTGGAGGAGGCAGCATGCGATCAGAAATGCAAAAGCCATTCTTGGCTACAGATCTGGTCTCCTCGGGGCTTAAAGGATATGGCTGTAACAAGGCCTTTTTGTGCACAAAAACAGGAAGAAATCTGGCTCAGCCTACAGACTTATTTTCCATGGCACTCTCCTCTTCTCCTTCTATGGTCCAGTGTGATACTCCGTTCAGTGAGCAGCTAATGCGCTGCTCCCTTTGTTTCAGAAGCCAAGACTCAAGCCATGTTCATTTTTAAAACCAATTTGCAATTTTTAGGCACCACTTGGTGGACATCCTAGCAGTTCTGCCTTGCGGTCTCAAAGCAGCTTTTTCACAAGGAAAAATTTCTCATAATCCTTTGATAGAGAAATCCTCCTCACCTAATTACTAAGAGTTGCATCCTGAGAGGGTCTCTGCTGTGTGATCCCGCCCACACAAACAGGAAAAAAAATAGAGTGAGCTAGTGAGCCTGGCAATTACACACTGCCAGTAAAAGCCTACGGTCCCTCAACCACTTCTGAATGCCCCGGGGAAGTCGTTCCCAAAAGCCCTTCTTGCTGCCCACCCAGGAGACAGCGGGCTAACATTTAACTTGAAAACAATGCACCAAGACCTGGTCCCTGCTCCTAGAAAAAGGCTGAATGGATTATAAACTGTGTGGCTTGTGAACTAATTTCAGACACCAAAAGACTGAATTTTCTGTCACAAAAACTTCCTATTTCCGTCATACAGAGAAGTGAGCTTTCAGGGGTACCTCAGAAGGCTAATTTGCACCAGATTTCTTTTATAAGGCTGGTTCGGGCAAACATTTTAGACAGCCCACCCAACTGGTTCCTAAGCCTTCCCAAATCTGAACCTGTATAGTGGCCACGTGTAAAAAGATTTGGTCACTGCCTGCCCACCGGAGCTTGGAGTCCATTCCAATTTCCATCCCTTGCTCTGCTACTGGTTAAGCCATCAAAGACTCCTCTTTTTCTGGCACAAATGCTCCTTTCAAAGCTAAACTTGGACATCCTACCTAGACTACACAGGCCCGGCAGCTTCAAGGGGGACTGCTATCCCTCTTAGCAGTCTGGGATGCCACACCGTTCAGATGTCCTGAACAGCCACAGACTCAGCCTTCCTCACCACAAAGCGACTTCAGGTTTGGAAATATGTCCCATGGCAGCTTTTTTATCTTCACTTTGAAAATCCTGTTTTCAGGCTCTTTCTCTTTGCTGGTCTGGCTCAACAATTCAATTGCAACACGTGGAGAAAGGCAAACCCTAAGGAAAATGCAGCCCAAGCACTAAATTTGTAAGTTACAAGCCAGTACCAAATTGCAAAAGGAAGCAAACTGGAAAACAGTGCAGAATCAAATATAATGTGCTTGCTGTTTCTCTCAAATACTTTTTTTTTTCTGCATTAGCTGAAGTTTTAGTGGCCATATATATAAAGGCAGAGTAATTCACTACTATGTGTTAGACAAATCCTGTTTAAGCTTAAAGCTCCTCCAAGTGTCAGGACGTGCTGAAGTCAGACAGCCTTTAGGAGGCTTTTTCAGTAGGTAAGTTAGAAAGTGGGTAAACAATACCATTTTTTACGCGAGTCTTTACAGTTCACACTGAGATGTCCCCACAGATGTCTCTAATGCCAAAGGTATGAAATATTACCTGCAGCCAACTTGACAAGCGTTTTTCTTCCAGAACTTTGCCTTCAAGCCCACAATTCTCAGCAACAGCCAGGAGCATGACTCTTTAAAAATGGGAAGTGGATGGCACCTGCCGCTTTTAATTCTCTTTTAATCTTTCCTGAGCTGCTACGGTTACTTAATTCCCCTCCTCAGCATTATCAATTGATTATAATAATAATAATTATTATTATTATTATGTAATTATTTCTTCTTGTCTGAATGGTGGAAGGTGACAGCCACGTCACAGTGCTACAGCAGCCCTGGTGATGCGGTGGCCATGTCGCAGGGAGCAGAACATTGGTGGTGGCCCATGTCACAACGGGGTGGGTGGCATGTTGGCCCGGGAGGGGTGTCTCCTGGCCATCAGGGACACATGAAACAGATGGACCCAAAGACCAGGACCTCCATCGCTCAACCAGAGTGGTGCAGCTTTCTGCAAAGACATTGCTGGGCTGCACATGTGCCATTTGTGCTATTCTGTGAGCTGCTTATGCAGCTTTTTGCAGTTAGCTTTATTTTTTACTAATGTAAACAGTATTATGAACAAATGGTATTATGATAACTTTTACTTCTACCTGCAGAAGTGGAACTTGAGGTATATTCACCTGATTTCAACAAATCTTGAAGACTGCACTTTAAGAAGGATCCAGGGGAAATATTTTGGTATAAATTATGTGTTCTCCTTCCTGACAACACCTGAAAATAGATCTCTGAGGGGGAGTGAAAACTGGGGTGTCTCATAAAGATGTAGCCTCCAGACTTTTGTTAGTTCCGTCTTTCATTCTGGTTTTAACCTACACAGTCCTAGGTTTACCCTAACTACATTTCCCAATCCCTTATCTAAAATTAAAACTGCTGTTACCTAACCATATGTACGGCTTCTGTGTGCAGCTTGGCAGTTTTTAAAGAAATCCTGTCACACATCCACTATAGTCTCTGATTCCACAAAAACCTTCTGGGAAATGTCATTTGGGACACCAATAATTGCTATAATAATTTATTTTAGTAAGGGTAGCAAGAAGAAAAAAAGTCAGTAACAGCATTTCCCTACTCTGGTTCCCACGATCAAAGCAGAAGCAAGTGTGGGGCGAGTCCTGTGTCTGTTTTGTTCGCTTCCTTTGCGAGCTGGGTCCTGGAGAACATGAACACAGTGGGCAAGCAGAGGGCACGTGAAGCTTGGCAGGCAGTGGGCCCATGGGCAGCAGGAGTACCAAGTGCTCAGATAATGACCCAAAACTTGGTAGTGCCTCAATGTGTCAAGTCACCCAGCACAGAGCAGCCCAAACCTAGGGCTGAGAATAGGATTGCTGTGTTCAGGTACTGACAACGCCCCTACCTCATCTGTTAAGCCGCATCTCTACCATTTCCCCACGACACATGCCTAGATGGAAAATTCCAATAAGTTAGTTTAGATGGTGATTTTGTTTCTGCCTGCTTGAAGAAGACATACAAGAGCATGCAGCAAGCATTAAATCAAGAGGTTTCCTTGCTTTTAGACCTTGTGTGTTCTCTGCACCGTCTGTAGAGCTGTGTTCACTCGTCCTTGCTTTGCTCATGACTTTTAAAAACAATTTGGTTTACGACAGAACGATGCAAAGAGCTGATAAGTTGCCACTTTACCATTAACTTCTGATTTTGTGAAGGTTACTTTTGATTCCCATCGCTCCTGTACACAGAGATCCTCTCGCATTATCAGAAGTACGGCATGCTCCCTGAGTGCCCCTTTGCTTTGCCCTTTGGCAGGCGAGATGCCCTAAAATAATCCGATGGACGGAAACACAATTGCTTTTACAAGCACAATACTTCATTATGTATTTGTTTTGAAAACAGTTTCCAGAGCCTACGGTATGTCAGCAAAAGCCAAAGAAAGAATGTTGATGGTGCTGCAAGGTCAGCCGCTCAGCGCCTGTAGGCAGCAGTGCTGGCACGCCGTCAAGTTATCGCCATGGCAAACATGGCAGCTGGCGGGCAATGATTCAGCTCTCTGACAATACCCCGGCTCCGGCTGAATGTGAAGATGAGTTACTCATACTCCCTCACACACGCACGCACGCTGCCTTGGGAGTTTCTTAATGTCTGCTTGTGTTGTTCCAAACGGGCACAGGGTGCAAGAAGGGATAAAAGCAGCATGCTTAGGGCTGACGAACCAGAGCAAGCTCCTTCTCCTCAAATGCATATGCTGTGCACATACACCCACATGCCTATACAGACACGCACATGCAAATGCACACCTCCTGCAGACTGTATTACAAACAAGCCTGTCCTTAAGCAGTAGAAATTGTGAAACCTGATTCTCAAAAGACTTCCTTCCTTTGCATATAATTCCCAGCTCTCTGTAATTGCTTTTAATGCCCCTTGCAAATATCCCTGTACTGCTTACAGGCCATGCATAAAGTGCAAGTCCTCCATCTGGCAGGGTTTTGGGAAGGCTGCAGAGCTGCTCTGTAATGTACAAATTTCACTTGAGTTTTTTTTTTTTTTTTTTTTTTTTTTATTGGGATGTTTCATTATGAATTCATGACTTTTGTTTAATTTTGAAGGTCTACGAGGACGATTTAAAATAAACAGGAATGAAAAGATGGCTTGAGATAAACTACCTCCAACAAACACTTGAGGGTTGTTAGGAGACAATGCCTGCAGCTAGCTCTGAAAAGTCTTTTTCCAAGCTAAAGCAAGCTATAAACTTTGCTTTGCTATACAAGGTGCTTTGTTCCCAGTTTTGATATATAAAAAAAAGAGCTTTTGTATCTGGGTGTGCACTGCAGCCATGCCCTCACTCCATGTTAGGGCAAGAACTGCGTGCACATCAGCTCCCTCGTCTGCCTGCCTTGGCCTGCACCCAGCAGCCTGCAGCTTTTCCAGAGGAAGGGAAACCAGGCGTGGGGAGCTCCTGTGCATCCTAACCTGGCCCCTGTAGCACCCTGTGGGGAAGGGAAACTCCAGCCCTGATTTACATCCTCCTCCAGGGGAAATAAACCAGCATTTCTGCATGAGTAGGTTCTTCCCTACAAAAGCTACGTGGGGTGGCTGCTCACCTGTAGGGTGGTGCATGAAGAAGGGCCAGGACCAGGACTTGCAGTGTGGTGGGCAAGCCCATGCCAGCAAGGCACACAGGCCGCAGAGGAGGCTGTGCTGCTTTCTTGTCCACAGAAATTTTCCCAAGTAAGGATTTTTTCCTTTGAAGCAGAACTGTGAACTGACCAGGCAGTCCCTGGGGAGTGTAGGTCCACCCCCCCTCTCAAGCTCTGCAGTGGGTACACAGCCTGAAGGATACAGAAGCCTGGCTGCTTAGAAAACAGCAGCACTAATAGGCATTTCCTAGAAGTCTCTAATGGGTAGCGCAGGAAGTCTACTCATTTTCTGAAGGATTCAAAACATCAAAAAATACAGTAAGTCTTTTGAAACACAAGGTTTTCTTTCTGGAAAGACCTGGGTCTTGGGATGCTTCAGAGCTCTCGAGAGACTGGATGAAATCACAGTCTGATGATGACAAGCATCTACAAGTATCTATTCAACTGACCAGATATGGAAAGCTGAAATTTGGCACTTCTGCACCAACAGTTTTGTGTGGCTCCCTGTACATCCTTGGCAATCAGAGGTCACTCAGCCGTGCCTTGGCCGCCTTACTCATTCTTTACCCTTCGGTGGTTTTGGTGTTTGGGAACGGAACAGGCTGGAGACAAGCACTTGGCAGCCAGGCCCAGGGCCTGCCTCACCACGCCATGCCTTCATCCCATCCTCCATCCCATCCACCTCCCCAGCCAGGCCTGCACCTCCCCGTGCTGGTCCCACAGCAGCAGGCGCAGGAAGGTCTGAGGGTTTTGGACGGCCACACGAGGAGAGGTGGGAAGCCAAGCCCGCTTCCACGTTGGGCTGTTTTTCCTGAGGAGAGCTTATTGCTGAAAAAAGTAACTCAAAAAGACACTCGTCCAGAGAGTATTAGTGGGAAATGAAAGACAGGAGCCGTGTTCCAGCGTGTGTGATCACGCATGATTACAGAGAGGAAAGATAAAGTTACTTTCACCGAGCACAAGGGCCGCTGTCAGAGCTGGAGGAAATGGGGACTCATTAGCCCATTAGGGGACTACATAAAAGGCACGAGAGAAGTAAGGCCGGCAGTGTTTTCGAAATGAGAACGCACATATGGATGCAGGAGTCTAATTTTAATCTTCCACGTATGAAATCCTTGGCCCGGCTCCCAATCTCTTCCGAGCAGAGCACTCGTGCAGGATTCCCTTTCTTGGCAGGTGCGCGGCCTGCTCCCGCTCCTCCTCTGCAGGGCCCGAGCAAACCCTCCAGCTCCTTCTCCAGGGCACAGCAGATGCCCGGAGCAGGGGCTCGCCGTGCACCAGAGTAGCCCTGGTCCCCCTCTGGCAGAGAAAATGGGCCTCAACCAGCTGCCTCTGCTTCAACCTCCCCAGATTTGCCTCCTGCTGCCACCCCTGCCCCTCAGGCTGGGGGGAAGCCGCCTTCATGGAGGTTCTCCTGTTGTCCTCAAAACAAACACAGCCCCTGCCATACCCAGAGGAAAAGATATTACAGATGACGAGGAATTACACTGCCCAGATGCAGAGTTTCTCCTTCTGTTAGCACTAGGAATCATCCCGAAGATGGGTAGAAATGTATTTTCGAAAAATTAATAATCGCTGACTTCCTGCTTTATTTTTACCACGCGCTTAGCAGGTCGTCCTACCCACTCAGCAAGATCACAGCTCTCGTTTCATTGCTGCTGGCACTGTGCTGCTACTTTACAGGAGAGCAAAGTGAGGAAAATAAAAGCAGTCTCGCAGGAAGGTTAAAGATGCATCAGAAGTGCTCGTTGACCCACGAGTGTGACTATTGACCAGCAACATCTTGCAAGCCCATTCATTACCCAGCTGCTGGAAAATGGAGTGTAATAAATAATTCACTGATTTTCGGTAACCTAAAGAACGAGCGATGGTATCAAACTTCAGAGAAGAAGGAAGAGAGAAGAAGGAAGACTTTTTCAGCACTAACTACGAATTAATAGTTTATCCCATCTCTGCTTAGAGAAGAAGTCACAGCAATACTATTAAGATCCTGGACAAAAATATTCCTTTAGAAAAATTTAAGTAAACAAACTATATATAACTTAACAGGAGCCAAAATCAAAGCAAATGGCACCACAAGCAACTCTGCAATAAAAATTTGAAAATGCTTATGACTTCCTGAGAGCAAAATGCAGCCGGCCATAGCCTGTGAATCACAAATCGCTGCCAGCAGCAGAAAGTATTTTAACACTCTGCTGCTTTTGGAGTTTGGAATCAGTTCTACTTAAGATTTTACAGCAAAAAACCAATTTCAATAATATCTCTTTGTGAAAATAAATTTTCAGAGGCAGGCAAGACTTGGGTTAACTAGCTCCAAGACTGCAGATCCTGCCTTAGTGAGAACATTTTCAGAGATGAGACATAAAGGAACATTAAATAACTCTTCCCTTGCAAGCTAAAAATAAAACACGTGAATGCCTGCTTCCTTTCAAGATGCTAAAACAAGCCTTCCAACAGTTACTTGAGACAGGGTTTCACTGGTTCATGCTACAACACATCATTCCCTCTCATTTATTTTCTGTCCTTGGCAACTGTTACAGAAAATGCAAAAAAAGACTGGCCTAGGTACTGGGCCCCTGTGGAAAAACATGATACCTTCGGGCACTGGGACAGGCTCTCCAGGGCAGTGCTCATGGCACCGAGCCTGTTGGAGTTCAAGAAGCGTTTGGACAATGCTCTCAGACACAGGGTCTGGTTTTGGGGTGGTCCTGTGTGGAGCCAGGAGCTGGACTCGATGATCCTTGTGGGTCCCCTCCAGCTCAGGATATTCTCTGGTTCCATGATTCTCTGACTCCTAACTCTACAAATAACTCGCCACGCTGTCGCTCAGCCCCGCAAGCTCCATGGGGCTCTGGGGGCGCTGACGGGGCAGGCAGCAGCTCCAGAGAAGCGGTGAGAAGCCTTCTGTGGTTGGATGCCAGTCAGAGACTACTTTGGTAAGATTGCCTATTTTTTCCTTTAACAGTATTCTATCAACAGGAAAGGCTAAATTAAAAACAAACAAACAAACAACTCTTAGCTGTATTTTTCAAAAATGTCACATTTTTCAAGTTAACCAGTTAATTCCACTTTTCACTCTGAATATGCAGCTAACCTGGCCCATTGCACCCCAAAGACCGAGTATGTAAGCGCATGTAAAGCTGTGCCAGAAACCTAAATCTAACAGCCTTTGTGCTAGCCTGTAATCCTTTAAAACTGATGTGGGAAACTAATAAATATCTTCTACTTAGAGGAATTTGAGGAAGAAATAATATTTCCAGCAAATGCATCTTCTGTAGGCAGAGTTAATTACCTGGACAGAGTAAAGCATGTACCTAAGTGTTTACAAGACCATTGTGGAGAGCAAGAGAAAAATGAAATAACTTGCAGTGCTATGGGTACCCATAATGTTACAGGTACAGAGACAAACAAAGTGCACTACTTTAAAAATTAAAAATTTCCCCTGGTAGTTTTCAGGATAGTCCCATGACCTTCACGGGAAACTAGATTTCCCTCCAAATCATATAACTGCTAGTCATTAGTACACCCAGTGGTGTCCCATCTGGGGCTAAACGTACACTGGAAATGGAAAGAAATGATGAAGAAGTCTAAGAATCAATTGAGCTTCACCAAAACCCTAAATGCAGTTCATGGCCCCAAATCATTTACTCTTCAAGGGTTAATTAACTACTTTCTTAGAGAATATGAAGTTCTTTATAAAAAAAGACATTCCCAGACCTCCAAAACAATTAACTTGTACAATTCTGTTGGGGATAGAAGCAGAAATAACATTTCCTATCACAGTGAAGATATCAATGAGAAGAATATCTACACGTTTTTCCAGTCTCAGCTCTTATTCTTTGGGGGGGAGGGTCCCCACACATTTGGCCTTAAAACGATTAGGCGTATTAGCTAATGATCACAGTGCTGTTGCAAATGAAACGCTAAAGATACCAACAAGGTAGGTGCTCAAAAATCTCATGACGTGAGAAAAGCAAAAAGCAACTACATCAGTTGAACACGTTACTAATGATGGTCAGCCAGATGAAATTGTGGAAGAGTTTGTTAATGTCTAGCAAAGCCTGGCAATCAGATGTAGGTAATTCAGCCTTCCAGAACAAAAGCAATCCCTGTAATTCTCCAGTGACTCTCAGGTTCAATACACAAGCAGAACAGGTGTGACCTGGTGAGTTGGTTACTAGCTGTGGTCATCAGAGACAAAACTTAGCAAGATAATCCCTATTGAAGGGCATCAGGTACAGCAGGAAAACCAGACTTTTCCCTCTAGACCTTCTACTTAAAACAAACAAACAAGGGCCAGAAATAACATTCCAGAGGAAATGTCTTTTTTTCTAAGCTATTTCTTAAAGAAAGCAGAAGGTGCTACTTCATTTCCTAGGGCCCAAAAGGATTTTCCCTACAGTGAATATGACTCGTTAAAACCACCCTCTGGGCTGCTGGGTGATGTCCAGGTCTCCCACTACCAGGTAACCCACATGGCCACACACCGTGGTCTGGGAACACAGATCCAAGGTTTCCTACGGAAACAACTCTGCCATGCATGTCTGGAGTGGGACCGAAGAGGGGTATTGATTTTTAATCAACCTTCATGGCACGTATATACAATGGAAAAACAGAGTCATCCAACCTTGGTAGGTAGTGTTCAAGTCGCATCTATTGGGGGAACTGGAGCAGTCTCATGGAGGCAGCAACTGAATCGCAGAGGGGCTTCAGGCTGGAAGGGACCTCCGGAGGCCCTCTGCTCTCACTCCCTGCTCAAGCAGGGCCACCTAGAGCTGCTTGCCCCAGACCATGGGTGTCCTAACCAGGAACTGCTCAGCTCTTTCTAGCATGATAGTTAATACTACATATAAAGAGTGATTTCAGGGCAAACTTTAAAAGCAGGGAATTTGTAAATGCTGATAAATAAAGAAAAAGAAGAGCAGAACTGAACTCCAGAGTTTAGATTTTAGTAAAACTGTTTGACAGTGCTATATAGTTCTGCTATGTGGATATGCATGAATGCAACAAAAATCTGAAACATGAACACTGTTTAAAAAAATATGTTGTTATTGAAGTTAAAAAAAAAACAGTTGAACCACAAAGAACCCAGGAACCAGGGCAGTCTATTTAGAGCGTTAACCACATTTTGTTTACTGCTTAGGATGAATTCATCATGCAAACGGTCCAAAGTGCGATGCTGGCAGGCTGCAAACGTCCTCTGAAACGCGGAGGCCAGATACATTCTACATCCATATTAGGCTGTGGATCAAGTCCCGAGCTGGTTTCAGCCCTTCTGCTTTGCCTGCGACTTGAAAAATCCAGCGATGGCATTTGACGTGCAGCATCACCACTATCAAAACATCTCAGAAGGCATTCGATCACACTATACTAGTACCAGCTATAGGAGCATGAAATTACGAATGATAAACTGGAAGCAAAAGGTCCCATGTTAAAAGACCCGAGGAGGACATGGGGAGGGACTCTTGTCTCTAAGGAAAATGAAAATGTCTGCAAATTAAACAAGAAATGTTAGCCCAAAGTATAAGTCTAATATATATGTCAAATCAAATTTTTGATTTATACTACGGAAACTACAGGACTAGCCTGCTTACTCAGCACAGAATATATTTCTAAGAAAAGAAATAAATCCACCTCCCTAAAAATGTCACCATGTTTACTGTTATTACTAGACTGCAGAGTGTTCATCAGTTTCAGCTGGCCTACGCAGAAGTGTTTTTTTTTTTTTTTTTTTTTCCCCATGCCTCCAGATAGTGTGAATAACCTTAGTGAATCAGGTAGAAAGAGCAAGATGGGTGGTTCTACCACATTTAGGCTTTCCCATGATGGTATTGTTATGATTATATTTAAATGCAGCTACATTAGCAAGTTGGGCAATTAGCAAACACTTAGATCTTCACGTACCAGGTAGAAGTGGAGAGATATGAACTTTGTGCACTTCATTTTAAGAGTTTGTGTGGAATTAATTATCTGCCAAGTTTTGTGACCATGAACAAAGTTTTCTTTAAAGCCATGACTCGGGAAAACCTTCTTCTGTGAAGGAATCAGAGCTGTGTAATACCAGTCCTGCAGTTGACCTCCTGACTTTGATTGCTCTCATACCTACATACAAAAGTATCCCAATACAATTTGAATCAATTTGGAGTGAAGCTGACACTCCCTGGAAGCTCGGTATAATTATGAAATCAAATTTCCCCATCCAAATTGATTATCTCTTTGCACATGTGCACCATCTTACAACACAGCAATGTCACCATGTAAGGTGCACTGAGGTTATCAATGAAAATACTTCTTTATCCACAACAGAAAATAAATTCCCAGATATAGACTAAATAGGAAAAAAATAACACCAGAAATCAGTGCATGGTTTACTCCTCAATCCAAAGGGGTCTTCATCTGACAGAGCAGAAATTAGGAAGTAAACACCTTTTAAAGTGGGCCTCACCATGATGTAATATCTTTGCATGCAAAAGCAAAGAATAAGTATCAGCAGCAATATACATGTTGGGTTTTAACTAAGAAATAATGCCCTGAGAACAGAATGCACAAGGCTGTCTGAAAAATGTTTCAGGCAGGCTAAAAACAAGCAGGGCATCCGTGATGCACGGCAGCACACTGACTACAGCGCGCGAGGCCCAGCAGACAAACTTTTCTGTATCCAACGTTGAGATTTCCCCACAAATATTTTCATTGGTTTTCAAAGCAAATGTGTGGTGTCTCTTGAACAACCCTGCTGCTAGCAAGATCCTGCCCAACAAAAGACAACCAGCCGAGCCGGGCTCTGGCACTTCCCAGGGAAGACTTGGTCCAACTGAACTCGGGAGCTGCTAGGGAGGCAGCTTGCCCAGAGTTATTGAATAATCTGTTACAGCCTGCAACAGGGTTCATAACAGATGTCGTCAAACACGCCGGCGAGTGGCAGGAACCAAATCCCTGCTTTTTCTTTATTTGGTTCTACCTCCCTGATAAGACCATGCCTGTACCAGTGAGTGAAACTGGGTTGCCTACACCACTGAAGCATTACAGCAGCCTCTGGAGTGTTTGTAGGTCCTAAACAACTGTCTTTCTTCCAGAGAGCTGCTGGGCACAGTTTGGGAGTTTGCACAGGCCAGAGACATCGCCAACAGGCTGCCTGCTTGTGGGCACCCACACGTGCCAGAGGCGTCTCTGTGGCATGTGCCCTAGAACAGACATAGCCTCAGGGGCCCGGTTGGTGAGCTATTAGAAACAGCGAGCTCTCTACCTCTTCGGCTAGATGTGTTAATCTGGATGCTAGAGCTCTTTCCAAAGTGATGCAAAACTAACACGCTGCAGAGAAAAGGTCACGTTTCAAAATCAGCCTTTTCTCTTCCAAGTGATAATAATAACAGTAATAATAATAAATTCCAGACCAGCTGATTTATCTGAAAGATTTGCCACTTCCCTTGCACTCTGGAATGCATGCCCTCCATAACCAGCAGTGAGACGCCTGACAGAGGTTGCCTAGACCTAAAATTACTTTGATAAGGATCATATCCTTTAAACTCGCTGTTTCCGTGCTAATTCTTTAAAAATGAAATGCACTCTAAGATGCTCTCAGCGGCCAGAAACTGACCCCATCAGGGCAAACTGACCAACCTGTCTAGCAGTGACCATATGCTGGGAGCAAGAAGCAAAGAGCATCCCTGCCCAAGGAATTGTCATCCTCTAGGATATGAACAAAAAAAACAAAACCCTTTGGCAAGAGTAGACAATGGGTAAAGAACACCTAAAAAGTTGTTGTGCCTCACAAAAGGTGCTTCAGTTTTAAAAGTTTCCCTAAGAACCCGTATTTTAAGTTCAAGTATTCTAAAATCCAGATCGAGGTTATTAAATGAACACAGGTGATACTGAGGCAGGAAAAATCCAGACAGAGTATGAGAACACAGATGCTCTCCAAACAACTTGCTTGTGTTCCCAAGTGTAGGACTGACAGTGCCAAACCCTTCTCGCTAGAAAGGAAAACCTCAGACAAGATCGTATTTTTCAGAGCAGTACTTTCGGTATATGCTGTGCTGCCTATTAGGTGACGACATGCGCAATGGCACTTTTACTGAATGAGACTACCTATTTCCCTGTTCGGTGCCTACAACAGAACCGTTTTTCTGTTCTGCTATGCAAGGCGTGAGTTCACGGGACCAGAGGCGTATCTCATGGTATCACGTGTCCTGTGAACCACCAACTTCGTCTGAGCGCAGGAGTTTCAATTCCCTGAGCACCCAGCCAGAGGCAAAGTTTCATCTCCACAGCTTTGCTTAATGTTAGCAGTGAGACCACTTGAGCTGACATCCTAAACCCATTTCCCAGCTGATCCATCTAAATGACTTTGATGTTTAAGTCAGAGCGCAACTGCCACAGATGTTACTAGCGACTACACAGCCAAGATTTTAAACTTCTTTGGAATGTAGGCTGTTTTTTTTTTTCTCATTTATCCTTTCTTTCCACAACATTTGCACACAGAACCCTGAATTTTTCTGGCAAAACAGCATTCAAGTGCCTTTTCAGGCCTCTCTGGCTTCCTACGCGCTGCTGGGGCCGTGGGCAGAGCACCTGGGCCGCGGCGCGGGGCTGGCAGGGCCGGCGTCCCCCTGGCAGCTGTGGAGCCTTCCACAACCTTCGTCCCTGTGTCAGCTGCCGACACATGGGGTTGTGTAGGCTTGTGCCCATGGCTACATCAGTTTTGGGGTGAGCCCCGGCCCCACAGAGCAGAGCAGAGGGCTGGCACGCAGCCGGGCCTGCAGAGCAGTGACTGCCTCACACACGGCAGCAGCACGAGCCCGCATGGCTCCTCTCTGCACATCAGGGTATGAAAGCCCAGAGAATATTTAACAATGACTGAGTTCAGCACAACTTTCTGTACACCTCACTGTGTCGCTATACCAACACCTGTGGTTTAATGCACAAATTACAGGGTACATAAATACATTTACTGCTCCTCTGAAGGAGTCAGGAAGGCAACCTTTACCTGGAGTAAATTGTTGCTATGTGAGATTTCTTCTTTTTACTTGTTTCCAAATATGTATTTGCCCACACTGGGAAAATATGCTTTGCAATAACAAAAGGCCATGCCTTTAATAAACCACCTAACTATGGATTTTTGTTGAGTTCTTCTTTTGATGAACTATTTTATAAATTTGAAACTACTGGTGGAAGTAGTGTCACTGGGACATATCCATCCCTCTCCATGCTCTTTATGCCTGGGCCAGAAAATTTCTCACTGAGCAGTCAAGAGGCATGAAGTCCAGTGAGGGGAAAGGTAGGAGAGGAAAGCACTAAAAATCTCCTGAAAGAGATCACAAAAAAATCCCCAAGCTATTTTATTTCAGTGACCGGGGGATGGGATGTTGATTTGTGTCACGCATCTCTTCAAGACACCACCACTGAAGAGATGAAGTTTGTTTGTCCTTTCAAGAGGTACAGGTTGGCTTTGTAAAAAACACTGCTTCTTGCAAACTTTGCCTTTTACCTATCCTTACACCACTGGAGCAGTAGCAGTGAGTCTGAAAGCAAGGAAGGACTACATGAATAAGATCTTTTCAGTGGAAAATGATCTCACAGTGTTATAAACTGCAAAGTTATTTTTCACAATAAAGAGTTTATTTAGGCAGACATAAGAGGATTGGGGGATCAATAGAAGAACGTATCCCAGAGTATTACGTAGCCCAGAAAAAAAAGTATTAACTCTTTGCTCCTCCCATCATGCAACTTTCACATTGTTCTCAAGCAAACCTATTCACGTGGATAAAATACAGTAAGCACGGGGCATTTAATAAACGAAATAACATTCATCTGACCACAGTGAGCAAAACAGAAATTCAATCAAAGGCCTTTTCTGAACAGAGATTGCTAAAAGAGTACAAAAAATAAATACAGAGCAGATATGTACTCCTAACAACGCACACAATGATGACAGGAGGATTATTTTCTACTCAATACCGGCCAATATTCTGTAACCAAGGTTTCAAATTGCTCATGTATTTATTTTTGTTGTGTTTTGCCTTTTTCCCCTTTGAGATCTATTTAACCAGTGCTTGGCGGTATGGTAGAAAC
Organism: Aythya fuligula; assembly: GCF_009819795.1. Lineage (NCBI taxonomy): Eukaryota > Metazoa > Chordata > Aves > Anseriformes > Anatidae > Aythya > Aythya fuligula. Next base: position 114,079,946 of record NC_045560.1, read on the forward strand.
CCAGACGTTTGAAAAGCACTTCTTCATAAACCAATACAGCTCTGAACATCAGCCACTTTCCCACTCTGAGACTGTGCTGGCAGAGCACAGGAATGACCCCTCGCCCTGCTCTGCTTGCTGTGCCCTATCCTGCCCAACAGCTGCTCCCTGCTAGCTTTTGTGGTCCTTGTGCGTGTGACACCTGCCTCACAGGGCAGCACGTGAAGCCGGAAAGCACTTTGAGATCCTGGATTAAAATGTGTTTTGAATGCAGAGCAGTGTAGCTTCAACAGAGTGCCTTTCTGCCACCTTCATTCAACTAAATGAGGAGTAATGCTGCATTGTATACAGAATTAGTCCAGAGGAATTAGGCAACAAGAACATTACATGCTTGGTTCAGCAGTCTCAGCATTTAAGAGATGGGAGGTGCCAAAAGTCAGGTTGTCTGTTGCACTGCAGCATCACCCTCTGTGTGTAAGACATATAGATGCAGTCTTCAGCTCCTCAGTACATGCTTGTTTTCACAACCACCTCCTCATTCAGCGCACCGCTCTGCTGTCAACCAGATAACGCAGGTTGAGATATCTTCAACTAGACATCTTCTGGTTGAGAAGCTCCGTGTCTGCCTAAGCTGTGTGAAGACAAATGCAGCACAAAGCCTGCCAGGTGCTCAAAGACTCACAAATGATTCGGGTGCCAGAAGAAGGCACAGAGGCTCTCCAGCACATGCAGAGGAGAAGGATCCATCAAAGTTCTTCACCTGGAGCCAATTCTTGCCACGTGTGAGCTGCTCTGGAAATTTTTCCCCTTGAGGGCTAATAATAAAGGCCAAACACAGGCAAATTTGCACAGGGACAAACAACAGAAACGCTCCTTACGCAAAGGTCATGGGGTCTACTGAAGTTTATATCCCTGCTACAAGGTACGAGAATACTAAGGCATACCAATGACAATATCTGAAGTTCTCTTTTAACATGAAAAAAAACCAAAAAACAAACAAACAAACAAACAAAAAAACACAACAAAAACCAAACCCAACTTATTTTTATGCTAGCCTTGTTCTCAATCTTACTGAATCACTTGAGCTGAAATATTCCAAAAATACTCAGACTGAGGAAAACAGCTGCCCTGAAAATTTTCATCTCAAATGTTAAAAGTTTCAAAAATACCCTGAAAAACAGGGTACTATAATGGGAGCTGCTGGGCAACCTTCCTAATTGGCAGTGCTACCAACCTATTACATCGTTAGGACTTTATGTGTTTTGCTTATCACAGGCTATATTATCAACTACTCTCCAGTGAACTGATAAGAAGCAGAAAAATAAAGAGAGAAGGGAATCTAAAAGGCAGCAGAGCTGCCAGCTGAACTTGAGTGAGTCCAGAAAAATTGTTTTGTGGCCAGTCTGGGCAGTGACAGACAGGGAAGGAGAGTTTCTCTATCTGCCATGTCCTTTCAAAGTTATACAAAACACGTGCACACGCACATCATCCTGATACAGAGGGTTTTTGCAACGTGAATAGACTTTACCTCTCCCAAGGTCATGTGCCTGATGCCCACAGCTAGCCAGATTGCCGCCTAGACGTGAGTGGAGCCATACAGGCTGCTGAGATAAAATTATCACAGTCATATTTCTGCAGATGAAAAAGAAATCTGAGATGTGGGCCCGTATTAGATACAAGAAAGAGGATACCCAGACAAGTAGCACACAATTCTATTTGTGTGCCAAACGGAAATCTGGAGCAGGCTTTAAACAAAATGACCTTCAGAGAAAAAAGAGGAAAACAAAACCCTCTTCCAAGGCAGCAGAGGAGCATTTCCAGAGTCACACAATGACTCCATGGTCAGCATCGTGCCTCAGGTCTATCTGTGGGACCACCAGGAATGATCAGCACCGAGGTCTCCTCTTCTAATTCACCAGGTGAATTTAAAATGTTTATGCAGCGACAGCCGTAGGGCACAAAAGATCACACCTAGAAGTCAAATTCTGAGCCTATCCTTTGCAGTTCTCACAATGACACAAAGTGAAGACTGGTGGAAGTATAACAGCCTGACCTTTAAAATTGCCGCTAACTCTAAAATTAAAAATTACAAACAGCTTGAAATGTGTTATACACGTAGACTGGCTCAACGTGATTGTGTGTGTATGTGAGCTACAAAAAAAAGTTTTAGAATTTTTAAGTGTCCGTTGTATAATAAATAGTGGGTATTACAGATTTTTTTTTGTATCTTCAGTCCAGGCATGGAAAGACTGGATTTAGAAGTGCAGTAATGTATTTAACTTCATGGGGTCATAAAGTTAGGCCATAAAGTTTTCCTGTCAGGTCAGGAGAACTCCTGGAACACCACAAATTCTTTACTTCGTGATGAATTGCAGACAGATAGAGCTGTCATGTGGAAGATGATAATGTGAATGTCTTACTCAATAATCATTCTCATATAGGATGTTGCTTTTAAACCTGTAAGTGGGACTTTACACCTCTTACCTTTAATAATGTGCAATCCCATCTTCGGACTGCCTGTCACACTAACGTGAAGTGACACTTCTTTACCAAGGGTTCAAAGTTTATTTTACCTTCCATGCTGCTCTGGACAGGTGAATGAATAGGACTGTCAATTTTGTAATAACTAGTTGAGTTTTCCTTGTAATAAGATTTCCAGTGGAGATTACTTTCCAAGCAATTCTACCTGTCAATTTTCTACAGGGTCAGAAAAACTACTGCTGTTCTGGATCACAAATTGTATATGACAGCACAAAACAATGATAAATTACAAGTACAATATTTGATAAGTAAAAGACAAAAGATAAGGAGTCTACTTATATAGTAGATAACCAGGTTGCTAGTAGCAGAGTCTGGCACTGAAAGCAAACCAGTACAGACTTGGTAAAGAGAGTTACGCTGTTAACAGTGTGATTTCCATGTAGGCTTCCCATGGACTTCATTCAGAGTTACAGCTGCTCAGCATCTCCAAAAATCTGACAAAAACAGTAATACTGCATTCACAGCTCTGGAACGTGTATGTGTGCAATGCACCCCCTACCACTACTGCACTTCTGGAGCATGAAAAGGGGTTACTTAACGAGTGAAAAATGAATGAATTTATGAATGAATGGGCATCCTTTCCCAAAAAGCCATCAGGACAGAGGGCAGCTGAGTGGCAGAAAGGTGTTTTCTTTTTTCCTCAACCCCTCAGACAGTCTGATCTCCTCTGGGGTTTAACTCATGAGGCAGACTAAAGCACAGAGCAATCCTGGGGTGCCTTCACTTTGCTCTCCACCAAAGGCCACCTCCTCTCCCTGTCCCACCAGCACACACCGGCAGTTTATTCAAGAGTGCTGCTGGCCCAGTGAAAAGGGGGTATGCAATTCCTCTCCTGTCACTCCTTGATCAGAGAAGCTGTGAAGGGCATGCATGTGCAGTGCCTTGCTCTCTGGAGGGGTGAGAAAAAAGGGAGAAACAGAGGAGTCACTCCAGATCTATCTGGAAGCACGGAGCACAAACCATCTGGGTTTCTCGCCACAGAATGAGGCCCAGGACGACTATGAGAGCCAAAGAAAACTTGGCTTAAACTGTAAAGCTCTCACGGCATCGTATTCGCTAGTGGGAGGATGGTTTTAGCTAAGTTTCACTAGACAAATCCCAATAGTAAAACTCAGATTTAAACATGCCTGTCATTCTAAATCCTGCTACAGGAATCACAACTGCTCTGTTTTCCTGTAGGAAGAGAGGAAGGGATTTAGTTTAGAACCAACTATTCATTACACAGAGTCTTCTTCCAAAGAGAACTGCAATATCTTTTACCCAAACTTTAGCACTTTAAATAAAAGATTTCCAAGTGTTAAATCTGCTCTCTCCTGCTGCTTTTGTCACTTGCTGAAGTACTTGTAAAACCCCACTCTTTATTTAAAAGCCAAACTATCAGGAGTGGCTATTAACACCCCAAACCACCTCTCTTTTCCGATTTTTTGCCTAAACCAATAAAGGAATTTAAAGTGACCCAGGCTGTAACCTCCATTCTACTAATGCAGAGCTTCAGCATAACCGCAGCCCTGCAGCAGGTCCTTTCCCTTGCCCCGTCGCCACCCCAAACCCATGGAGCTGAGGGTGACAAGCCCAGGGAAGCAGGGTGGTGCCCTGCACCACTGCCCAGTGGTGAGAGGTTTCTTAGCAATAAAAATAAACCCCAATTTCTCCGCTTCCTCCCTGAGCTGCCCAGGTACAAGGCAGCTCGAACTTGCTTTCAGCCCCACCAGTTGCCCAAATGCTGTGAATCATCACAGGGCACTGTGCAGGGCTGAGCTCTGCAGCTCATGGCTGGCCGTGGAGCACGTCCCACCAGCACGGGGAAGGGACAGAGGAAGGAACTGAAGAACAATTCAAAACAAGGCTGCTTGAAGCTTTCTACATTCCTTCCTTTTTCTTTTATCAGTGACATTTAGAAATATGTCAGCCTGAAGCCAACCGAGGGGTAACGCCTTGCTGAGGAATGATAGCTCACTCGGCTTATCAGAGCTGAGTTCATCCGAGAAATCTCCTTACAGTGACCACAGATCCTGCACTGGCAGTGTGTCTAAGCAAACAACCCCCTTACCCATGAGTAAAAAGGTTCCCTTAAAGGGAGAAGCTTGTAGGTATGGGACCAAAATACACCATCCATATGCGTACGGAGACTAAAACATGCATTTATCACACATACATCAATACTCACGCTCCAGGTAACTTCACCTGGAGTCACCCGAACTTGTCTATTTCCTTTTCAAACCTGTGACAAGAGCGTGATGATGGAAAGTTATGAAAGTTAAAGAAAAAAGAGAGGTTCAAAAGCCCACAAGCATCTTCACTGAAAAGGCTTTTCACATCTTTGTACTCAATGTACTGTATTTAAAAAAATAAATCAGTTTAATAGCTGACTCTTTATACATGATTAATGTATTGTATTGCACGAAAGTGCTCTCCTGTTTCTAGGAACATCCAGTTGGGTAATACTCTCATTTGTGACTCATATGCATGTTCTCTTATAATTACAGTCAAATAACAGTTTGTGGGGAAGTGGTTTTTAAAGGTATGTCGGGCACTACAGGAGAAGATCAAAGCAAAATAAAACTTACATGGAAGCAAAAATCATGCATGAGTAGCAACAGCATGAGCTTCAACAATGGCCTGAATAAACAGATGTAATTCCAAACAGGGTGGACTGAATTTTTCATCATAGTAATTAATCGCGGAAGTCTACATTCAAATGAAAAGGCTGAGAAGATCATCCCGCACGTACCACCACAATCACTGCTTCAAAAATACATACATATACGTGCCTGGGTTCCCACAGGCAGGGAGATGCTCACCACAAGAAGTGAGCACAGATCTTTACCCGTTGTGTTTGGGATCCCACAGATACAGCAGCCACACAAGTGAAAACAACCTCGGTGAGCAGAGGAGTGACCGGAGCGGCTGGAATGACCTCAAGCCCATGTCCCCGCATCCCCAAGAAGCAGAAAAGAACTGCAAAATGGGCTGGATATGGCACATCAGGATCTAGCCACCTGTTGCTTTGCTTGAGTGAGGGAGGACATTGAGGCAGCGGCTGGGGACGGTGTTTTGCCTGGCTGCCTGAAACGAACAGAAATACTCTGTAGGCATGCGGCAGGCAGAGCTCGGACCAGCCTCGCAGCAGGTCACCCACAGGGTCCCTGCTCCTGCTGCCCCTGCAGCCTGCTGGGCATTCCAGGTTGCACCCAACAGCGCTGCAAACCACAAAGCAAAGGGGTTTCCAGCTTGGCCATCTGCATTTTGAACCTCTGTGTTCAGCATCAGGGTTTTGGCATTTATCTTGGTGAAAGCAAATCGCAAGTGCAGCGATCGACCAGTGAGCAGCAGTCTTTGTGGCATTACTCAGTCACCCGGAGTCCTCACACATCTCACAGGTTAGCTCATTGCTTCTCAAATACCAGACAGAAATAAAAACTGAACAGCCCAAGTCTGACTTAAACAACTGAGGCAATGAGCACAGAACAAAGCATGCCAGAAGGAAGTTATTTTTCAGAATGCTGTATGGCTAGAATAAAAACTATAGAGTTGTTCAGAACAAAAGAGATGCAGCAAATAACATATTGTACCTGTACAAAATTTGTTTTTCAGTAACTGTATTGACTTGCAATGCTTTGAAGGCGATATCCTAATATCACAGTGCTCCTTTAGTGCAGAGCTACAAGGATCCTGTTTTGCTGATATAAACTACAGGAAAGAAAAATTATTGGGACTCAAACTGCTCTGAGAATTCTGTATATCCCCTTTTTTTCAGGAATACTAACATGCAGTGCAATGTGAAAGAAGAAACAAAAATAGCCAACAAAGGAGAATGTCTTTCTTCATTCCCAGGTGAACAGATAACTCCATGACTTGTCTTCAAATATTTCAAAAGTGTCAGTGCAAGGGAGTGACAGGTGTTAAAGACACTTCCTACCTTCCTCAATAGCATCAACTATCCGACTGAAGAAAGAAAACCTTTATTTTCTTCCTGGTATTTATTTTCCTTCCACTTAATGGTCTTCTGTGGGATGTAGTGACACTTTAAAGGGAAGCATTCAACAGGCTGCAAGCTCTAGACAGCTGAAGGAGCAGGACTGCTGGCAGCACTTGCAAGAAGTACCTGCTGTGGTGGTCACAGGCAGGCTGGGGGATGCCCACGCCACTGTGGGATGGCAGGTAGGGCATGGCAGGGCACGGTGTCTCTGCCTGCACCCCCAGAAGTCTGGTCTCACCCATCCCCAGTGTGGTCAGCAGGATCTCTCCACATGCTATGTGACTCCAGGGCTGCCAGGGCTTTCATGCTTTACTGTTACACAGTAAAAACAGTGAAACTTTACTGCTGAGACAACAGTTAGTGCAAAGCACTGCCAGGAAAACCCCAAGGAACAGCCACCTCCAACAACAACAGAGAATTCAGGGTGCACAAAACACATCTGCACTGTTAACAACCTTGTGTGAATGACTTTAGAGCTCTTATCTGCCTCTACCCTCTGTGTAGTACTAGCAAAAGGTTTGAGAAGCACTCCAAACATCCACGTCTGACCTTAAGAAGCTAAAAACCTTAACAGAAATTGCACAAAGAATTTTGTTTCTTTCATAAGCTTCAGAAACACATTCTTTGAAATCCCCAGTGCTCTTCTGTCAAACAATGTAAAGGTGAATAAATGAAGCAAAGAGCAAAAGTATTATGGGGGCAGATCCTTCTCGGCCTTTCCTTGCATTGTACAGCCCTTCACATCTATAGCATAAGTTCAAAGCTTGAATAAAAACTCTGTCACTGTCTGACAAAGACTTTGCACTCACATTGTATCAAAAAGCACCCATTCACATTTTCAATATTTTTTTTTCCTCTCCAAGAAAGTTCTCAAATGTAAATCATGTGTCTCAAAGCCACTGCCAGTACCTGACAGCTTCCCACAGAAGACAGTTAGCTGCGCCCTACCCGTGGACATGATGCTCCTCCGACTGCTTGCTCTGTTCCCTGCTTCCTCCACCTCAGGGTGCTCAGATCAGATCCTGCCCCAGAGAAAAAGCAGAGTCAAAAGCTTGGGATACTCGGGGTCTAGTCCTGGAGCCAGGCTGTGGGAGGATCAAGGAGTACTGGGCTGAAGCAGCGAGGAAGGGAGACGTATCAAAACGCGCCATCACTCAGCCATCACGCACAGGTAACTGAGAGCATCTCAATTTGAAACCACTGGTCACCATCTGGTGATGAAACTAGGAAACACCAAGGGAGTTACAGCAAGCTTGTGCGTTTCAGGTATTTTACTTATGAAACCCATCGTCATCTGACTTCATGCTGCGGTGTCTTGCCCAGTTTAGCTGTTTAGAACAATTTATATTAGCTTTCTTTCTCCTCCTTTTCAATTGCAATTTTCAATTTTTCAATTTTCAATTGCTGATTTTGCCTTTCTAAGAGACAATCACACGTGCTTGCACACGTAATCCTCTAATTCAGAATATTTCTAACATGAAAGGAAGTTATGTGCAGAAGAGAGCAGCTGAGACCTACCAAGTTGTGTCACTCCTAATAACAGACATTGAAGACAGACATTGTATGTTAAACATGACTAATAAAGAGTTAAAAAAAAAAAAAAAAGCAGGATCTGCTCTCTGCCTGCTTCACAGCTCTGGTGTGTGCATTTATGAATCCTGGGACAGCAGCAAAATTAGGCCTGGCTGGCCATTATGAATGAATAATTTCCTAACGTGGCAAGATATTTTTCATATGTAACGGCTTTAAACAGCCGAAATGCTCTGCTTCTAATTATTTTTGCTACACATGAAATATTTGAGGAAAATGTCTAAGATACCTTTAATTTGTTTAATTACCAGCCGGCTCCTGCTGCGACTTACTAAGCCACTACGGCAGTGACTAATGCTTCTGACAATACCAAATTAGCAAAAGCACCTTGTGGAGGAATGTGACCTGAGTGGCCTGAAAAGGGCTAGCTGCAGGTGTTTATTTTCAAATAAAGATGGTTTATCAAGACAACAAGCTATAGACATCACGAGCTGGAAGCTGTGGGGTAAGAGGGAAGCTGAGGGGCACAGCCAGCACAGAGCCCTGTGCCGGGCCTGGCCTGGGGCTGTGTCCCCACTGCTCCTTGTGACATCCATCCCCAGCTCTGCAGGCTGCCCAGGCACCCATCTGGAGAAGCAGGAGCACTTGGGATCTCCCTCAGGCGTCTCTTTGTGCCCCATGGGCGCTCCTGGGCCTACATCTGGCCTGCAGGGACGGAGGGGCTCGGAGATGGAGGGCCTTTGCATCTGGGAACCAGGAGAATGAAGGTGATGGAAATGTGCTTGCCAGTAAAAGGCTCCTCTGCACAGTTCCAGGCACAACACTTTTCCCCTCACCTCCGAGTATAGGCCCTTTTTTTCCCCCAAATCCAAGCACCTCCTGCTGAATTGACAGGGTTAATCGTATAGCTCGGACAGGAACTTATACTTCTTAGCACTAAGTGTGTGAAATAATGTTACGTGCCTTGACAAATCCTCCTGGAGTGGTTAGAAAAGACAGTCCTCTCCTGTGCTGCTGCACTTTAAAATTGCTGAACAAACCTATTCTGCTGTAATGGGAAGGGACACGTTTTCTTCCCTGCTGTAAGTAGGTCAATGAAAACATGATGTTGGAGGGTGAAACTGTTTTCCTCTGTCCTTTTCCCCCTAATGATAGTTTCAGATCATTCTGATTTAATTACGTTTCCAGTGTTAGCTGTAATAACACTGGAAGGTTATTATCAGCTGATATATTGGTGGTGCTAAGGTCTGGGTTTTGTGCTTCCTTGCCTCGAGGACATGCATGCAATTCACACGCAGGGTGCAATATCGCACAGCTGAAAAAAGCCTGCAAAGAAACGTGGATGTGGAAATGCAACAATACATTACCATGCGGGAAATTTTAATTCCCAGCCCTGAGATTAGCACTGAGCTTTTACATCAGTCCGATCTCTATTTGAGGATGAACTTCTCGCTATCTACGCTAAATCTGAAGCACCCACAGTGTGAACAATGAACTTGCTCTGAATTAGTACTGGCATAAACCAAGCCAGAGTGTTTTCAGTGGAACAATTCCAGTTCACAACTGGGGACTTCTCTGCACATATCTCAACAGAAGGGATTAACCAGTAGCTAGCAAAACATTTAACTTGCAGTGATACCTATCTGAATATTAAATGAAAATTAAAGAGCATTGGAAATAAGAAATATATGTTGGGTGAGAACCCCCTAAGACAGAAAAAGAGAAAAAAAAAAAGTTACACTGAAGAGAATACAGAATGCCTGTAGTCTCAGCAAACAAAATTTTAAAAACCAAAAGGGTGCTGTCATTTTACTGAGCGTCTCTCTCTCTTTTGGGCCAGATGGTGTAAATTAGTTTTGTTGACATTAACAGAAAAAAGAAAAAAGAAAGAGTAATTAATTCCCCTGACGTAATGCCTGTTGTAATGCCTCCCTCACCCACCCAGGCCCCCTTCTGCAAGCAAATGTTTGCCCCAGCAGAGTTTACATGCTCTTACACCCCACTTCAAGCAGCCCTGTCTCGCACGCAGCCAGCCTGCCAAGGACAGCAAAGCCCAGTGCATGCAAGTGGACGCCACTCAGGCCTCAGCGTGAAATCTGCACCCTACAAAAACCCATGACTTCAAAGGGGACTCGCATTTCATCCTACGAATCCAATTACGTGTTTCAAATTTAGGATGGCTTGTCAAGTGCCAGCTGACAGAGTGATGTCCCCAAGTATTTCAGGATGATGATATTTGAGCTGAAATGCAAAGCCAGCTGTTTATGCCTTAACTACTTACCTAAGGAACATTTCAAAAGGCGGAAACTATACGATGATTAAGTACCTTTGCACCTCAGCAAAAACCATCCTGCTCTGCACAGAGACCTTTCCAACCGGAATTTAGAAAGCCCATGTTGCAGTAAGGAAATAATTCTGGGTGCAGGATTATCACCAGTATCAGCAAATCACAAGACTGGTAGAAAAGATACGTAATCCACCGCCCGCAGTGAGATAAAGCCAGCTATGCTTTGCTCATGTTTATTGAAGCTATTCCTAACACCACAGCCTCCACCAATAGTGCATTTCAGGGATAGCATTTTCCTAGGGCTTACCTCATCTTCTTCACTTCACTTCAGAGCCATTTCTGTTTGCCTGTAGGCATGGAAAAGAGACGACTGGCCTCCTTTTTGCAACAGCCTGTTCTGTGCTTGAATTCTCTGCTTTCTACCTGCTCCTGCTCTACTTGTCAGGGGCAGGGTGGGAAAAAAAGTGAAGACTTCTTCCGAGGATGAGATACCAACTTCTATTTCTTTGCTCAATCCAGAGTCTGTCTGTACAGGTAGCCTTGCCAAAAACAAGACAAAGCACTCCTCTACAACAGCATGAAGCAGAAAAGGGATGGCCCCAGTGCCCTGTGACACAGGTACAGCCAGAGCTGGCAACTCCAAGGTTGGCCTCTGGCAAAGGCTGGCTTCTCCTGGGCAGAATATGCTTTGTACATAGGGAATTTATTTCCACTTTAGGGAAAGGTGAATGGCCTGAGAAATTATCAGCCTATCTACTTTATGCCTTTTTTCAGAGAGAATACACTGCTTCAGTGTGGCCACACATTAAATAACTCAAAGCTTAGGTCCATTCACTCCAAGTTACCACTGAGTTCTCATATGTGACTGTGGCTCTCAGCAGACGCGTATCTGCCTTACAACATAAATGCACCGGCTTGCCAAGAGCTCACCTAAGCCTGAAAACAATTCAAAAATTCCCTGGTTTAGACTAGTTAGAGCTAGTTAAAACTCCAGCTCTTTAAATGCTGTTTGGGCATACATCACCAGATTTGATGTGGATGGAGAGCTCATATTTGCGTGGATACATTTTAATCATCAGCTACCTAATTATTCATTGAGCTGTATGATTACTGAAATTGCATTTACTACATCCTAGATTCCCATAACAGCTTCTTGCCATCATTATTTTAGCAAGTTTCCTCTGCTTACACCCACTTTCTACTACTTTCTACTTTTTTTTTTTTTTTTCCCAGTTGCTCTGCTAAACTCTAAGCTTGACCTGAAATTCTGCACACTGGATACTGCAGTCAAGCAGAATATATTATATATATGCATTCAGCAAGTTTCAAAGCTAAAGTTCAGGAAAAGATAGTTCCACCCGTGCTAAAAAAAAATCCGTTATAATTCTTATGCTGAGAAGCATTTGCTCCGCCATGCCTTCAAATAAAACTACGCTCTTGTTAAATGGTGTATTTAAAAAATGTGTTGGGAAAGGGTAAGATTAATTCTATCTGCAGCTCTTGTTTGGTAATGAGTACTCAAGGACAATGTTGCTCTGAGCATACTTTTCTGTGCTTTAGCTGTGCTTACTTTAATTGCGCTTGAAAGAACTAGTCACTGGTTGTCAATAAATTGTTTTTAATGCCTCTTTGCTCACAGACTTCTGTGTGTCTGATTCATTTTTCTCTCTCTCTTTTTTTTTTTTCCTTGGGATCTGTTGAGTGCAAATGTTCTTTGAAATTTACAGGGAGGTATTTCACAGGATAGCCTCATCCTTACAACAGATACAAAAGAAGGTAGGAGTGTAGCACTTAGGTACCACTTTCCATCCCTTGACCTGAAAGCACTTGACAAAACAGGGCAAATGTTTCTGTCCCCACCTTTAGATGAGATGATGCCAAGACTGGCACAACAGCTGCCACACTGTCTTCTGTCCCCTCCCTTGCCCCAAGGAAGGTTAGGCTCAGCTGATTGTGCCACACCAACAAATAAATTGAAAAGCAGGGATTCACCGTCTCCAGCATTTTCCCATCTCCTATAACTCAGCGTACACTTCCCTAGTTCTGGTTTTAAAGCCAAATGTATTGAGAGGCCACACAATTGGTTCAGACCCAGGAAAGACACCCCAAAACTTGGCCGCCTGCCACATCCCTCTGGAAGGGAGGGTAGTTTTCTCCAGGCTATTAGGTATTAGGCATTCTCTCAACTACCACAGCTGCAATTAGATGCATTTTTAAGCATCCTATTAGTGGGAAATCTCGCTGTATTTCCAGGTAGAGTCTCTTCATACAGTACTAATTAGCTCAGGAAGTGCTTTGTTGCTTGATGCACAGGGAGCCAGGATCAATAGCGAGTGCAGTACCTGCACAGGTTCCCAGTGAACGCAGCTGTGAGGGCTCCTGGCCTCCGAGGTTATAGGTGGCTAGAGAGGACACGGTGATTTCATTATGTTTGGTTGGGTTTGTGTGTTTTCTTCCGTTATACCAGAGTTACAAAATTACAGAATCGGGGCTTTCTGTAGTATGGTGCCTTGTGTTAGGCATCCCCTGTCATATTCCGCCAAAACAAATTAGCTGCTGGCGCTGGGAGTAGATTCATCAGGGCCCAAAGGAAATTATTTCACTGAGAGCTGCTCCTAGGTACTTGTGAGCTCAGAAACATGCCAGCATCTTCTCAGGGACCCTTGGGGAAACGGCCCTTACGCTCTTAACCAAGCAGTTCCTGAAAACACTCCTCTTTCCCAATTTTTGGCAGAGTGATCACTGAGAAAAGCTTGAAGATGAGGCTAGAAATAAAGATTTACAATGGAAAAAGTGGTGATGACAGAAAGGAAAAGGGACCCATGCAGAATAACTGTAGAGTCCAGCAAGGAAGGATTTTAACACCCATCTGTGTATCCCTGCCACGGGTTTTACCGCAGTTTGCAATGAAAGACTCACGGGATGTATTAAAGGGAGAAATGCTGCAAACCCATTCGGACCCTGGGAAGCACGTTTCTTCTCAACTCCTGCAGCAAAGTCACTTGCAACTTAATGGTAACAGACGAGGGGGGACTTGCTCAGAGCAAACCTGTTACCAGCTGTGATAAAGCAGGGATTGCCCCCAGGTGACACCAGTCATCTCGGGGCATGGCACCTGGCAGCGATGGACAACACGCTGGCATCTGGGGAGCACCCCAACAGCAAAGGCGACTCCCCAAATCTGGAGGCAGCCCTGCTGCAGCTGTCGGCCTGCGTGGTGCTCGCTGTGTTCGGTCTGCTCGCTGCCTTCATCAGCTGCCTGCTGAGGGGGGCCCCCACGACACCGACACGTCGCCCGGCACACATGGTACCACGTCCCCTAACAGCACACCGGGGCCGGCCAGGCATTCTCCATTTTGGGAAAAAAAACACCACAACGCTATAATAGTATATAGACTGTATCAAATACACCAACATTTTCTACAGGAAAATACCAGTTTATTGAAGATTTTCCATTTCCATCAGACTGAAAGATGCCATTTCAGGTGGGCTTGGTACACCAGAACATATTCTTTAAAGCCAACCCAACATCGCAAAGCAGCCCCTTATTCTGGGAATGCCCGCTCCTGGGTGAGATGCCCACTCCTTTCCAGGAACTATTTTTTTCTTCTTTTTTATTTATTTTTTTCTGGTGGCTTCTCTTCCCACAATACAAAGCAGGTTTCCCTCTGACAAAGCTCTCTGGTGCCTCCTGGACATTTAATTATGGGAGAAGGGTCTCAGATAATGAAATGGGAACATCATGCTCCTGAACCAACGCTTCTGGAAAAGCAATAAACTGCGGTAGGGAAATGCAATTTAATTTTGAACTGACTCAGGAATTTCCCATGGAACATTAATTCTATTTTCTGCTCACCTCTGAATGTCAGCCTATTTTTCTTTTTCGGTTTAGGAAGCTTATAAAAGGTGTTGTGAAACCGCTTCCAAATCTGTGAATTCCTCTTTCCCCCGCCCCCTCCTCCTGCTGTAGCCCTGGGGAGGGGGATGCCGTCTGAAAACAGACGCCTGTTGTACTGTGCAGAGGCGATGCCTGTCCCGAGGACCTGCTATCCACATCCGTAACACAGAGGAGTAAGGAAGGTGTTCCCACCCCCTTCCGTTCGGCAGGGGCTCAGAAAACTCAGCTTGCCCGAAGCTGCACAGGAATCCAGTGCACGAGCCAGAAACAACCACAGCTCTGCTAAGCCCCGCTGTGATTTTTAACTCATCCTCACATATTTTGTCTCAAACTTCTTCCGCTTCGATACCAAAACAAATAATTACAGTGATACCTTAATTTAGGAACCAGTTGGCCTGGAAATTTAGCACAGGACAGAAGTGTTTAGCTAGCCTGAACTGGTTAAGAGAACACCCAACTGTTATCAGCTATCGGAGAAGTGGCTTAAATGGCTTAAATACTCCCGCAATTGCTCTTCACATTGATGTTAAAAGTTCTGCATCTGCCTCTCCTTCATCCCCTAGATTCTACCACTCAGAAAACAACTCACGGCAGATCTGCTCACCCAAATGAACCCAGATTTTTTACAAAACTCCGGAGAGCTGACCAACAAGCATGGACTCGATCAAATGGAATAAAGCCCATGAAATGTACCAGATCCAGCATCTTTCCTTCAAACCAAGGAAACGTTTCTATTTCAGCTCATTCCGTTGCTCATATTTAGCAAGGCACAGATGGACATCGGACGAGTCTCTTTGCCACCCATATCTATAGCCAAAAATGTTCGGTGTTCCAGCAACCCGCTGGCAGCGCCCGCTTCCCAGGGCTGCCACGGGCAGCAGTAACACGTCAGGAATTCGGGGCATGTTTGGGCGAACGGCCACCGAGGCCACCGGCACCAGGGCTCGGAGCTCCTCTGCTACGAGCGTGCAACACGTGTACCCAAAATGTGCGATAAAAGTGATGCTGCCATTTTGGCAATCCTCACATCGTGGGTTTAGAGGCAACTCTCACAGTATCAGTTCCTGCTATGCAACAAATTTTACAGCCGGCTTCCCACCGAGTTGCTGATATTTAATAAACCCTTTTGGTCAAAGGAACACCACAACTTCACCAGAAATGTTTGGGAAATACCCTGAAAATACTATTGATCAATGCGGCGATGAATCTGCTAGATACTGAAATTACTTTTGGTAAGTTTAGAAAGAATATGAGAGCTTAAATCTTCTTGCTCATAAACTCACATCTCCAGTAATTACTACCAGGGGAACATGTACATTTTTTAATTACCACTGGAAATACTTTGTTGAGAGAAAACATAAAGGCCAAAATGGAAAAAATATAAAAAGTTTGAAAGCCCAGTAAAAGCACTCTTTGGGAACAAACAAACAGAAAAGTTACATTTAATTAGCCCTGTGTTGTGATCAAACTCACACGTAAGGAAATAGCAAATGAGTGAAACCATGGTGAAAAAAGCAAACAAATACTGATTATATCCTCTGTAATGCTGAAAGCAACCTGCTTCTCAGCTTTGTGATAATGAGCAGCATTTCACGCATATCTCACTCACGAAGAGCAAAGGGTTGTGATAAAATTGAGCTGACAGGCAAAGAGCACCCAGAACTGTAACGGGAAGGTTATTAAAGCCCAAGACTCCCTCGGCACGCCAAGACAAGAAACCTTGCGAGTTAACACTTCGCTGAGGAATAAAGTTCAAATAATCCACAACGGGAAAAGAGGGGAAAATAAATCACAGGGCAAAGCATTACTTAAAAATCTACCTTAAAGGAAGTGCTGAGAGCTCTGAGAACACGAGGCAAGCACAGAGACCCCGCGGCAGCAAATGGCAAAAAGGCAAGCTTCCTACTTACCCTATGGTATGCACCATGATCTCTTTGGCCACCTCAGTAATTCCAAGGAATCCAGAATTATGTGATTTTTACGGGAATATTTAAGTCTTGAGAGGAGGCAGAGGGAAGCTGACAACCAGAGCTTTGCGAGGAGCCAGGCGGAGAGGGATGAATTTAAACCCTGGCTCAGGATGCCGTGTTTTCTGCGTCTATCTTTAACTTGTAAATGATTTGGTTTCGCATTCCTCTGAAGTCCTGCTGGCAGATGCCTTTGCGGAGCTTGTACCAATCACAGGCACCCAGACCCCCTCCCTCCCTCTGCCTCCCTGCTTGCTCCCTCCCTTCCCGTCCTTCCCTCCCTCCCTCCCTCTCCCCAAGCCTGACAGTCATCCCCACCTCACCCCCAAACACAACACATACCCCCCGAAATACAGCACAGCACAGCACAGCACACACTTCACTCCAATAAAATCCCCCCTCCTCCCTCTCAGCAAGCAGCTCACACGCACTGCCACCAAACTGGCGCTTCCACCACGTTCCCCGCTCCGTTTCGGAGGCTCACGTAGCCTGCGCGAAGACGCTGAAACAATCCAGTCCTTCCTGCAAAGCTGTTTCAAAACATGCTATCGCAGCACGTTGGGATAAAAGTGGTAAGTGGCACTGTCTGCTTACGTTTGGAACAGAGGGGCCTGAAATTATTGCTCGTGCCAAATCTGGTATGAAGTCTCTGGGTTTGAAACCTGCAGTCGCTGATTAAATCACAGTAAGAAATAGGAGCACAGCAAGGCATTTCCCAGAGATGACCACAAATGCCACCAGCTTGAGGGCAGTGAGGGCTGGGGAGAGGAAGGCACAGAGCTGTGTTTCACCCTCTGCCATAGCAGCTGCTGCAGAGATTCATCTTTGGATGCTTACAGCACCTCTGCCCGTACAGAGATCTCTACTGAAGAACTGAGCAGAAAAATAAGAAAGATTGTACCTGATCTCAAACAAAAAGCCTCCAAACTTTCACTTGTGGTTAATTTGTGTCTCTTTACAATAACAATACATTGCAATTTTGTTCAGCAGTCAGACTCTGAAATAACCAGACTAACTATTGGCAGCACTTAGGAGACTGAAGTGAGCAAAAAAGTCCTTCCACATAACCCGGTACTACTAGCAGTGACTTCAGGAGTCACTAGGGTTGACACTAACCCCTGGCTCTTAATATCAGCCTTTTGAAGCTCCTAGTTTTTAATCTGTAAACGTGCATTCAGCCAAATACTGCTTGCCAGATAAGGTTTTCCTTATCTTAAAGACTGGTGCGAACAGAACGAGCCACAAGACTGTATGTAAAACATATGAATTATTGAACACTTCTGGCTGAAACTGGAAAATATCAATTTACAATCTCACCAGTTCAAACAGAAGACATGGTAAAAGGCTTTGTTTTACAGTATTGCAAGGCCAGGCTGGTTTAGTAATAAAACTCATCATACATTTAATCCAGGCTAACAAAAAAAAAAAAAAAATCAAACTTGGAAAGGCTGAAAGAGCAGTAAAAGAATAATCCTGAGGGCTGTACATTAGTGTAAAAGAAGTAAGCCTGCACTTCATCTCTGGCGAGCTACTGTTCATGCTGCTGCTGTAGGAGACAACACTGGATAAAAACAGCCACCGTCATGGTCAGTCCCACAGGCCCAAAGGCAATCTCCTCTTTACTTGGAGTCAGCTAAAGTTCACACACCTGGAAAAGTTGCCAGAAACATATAAATATTAAAGAATAAACCAGCTGACAAGATGACTCCTGAAAAGCTGAAAGATTTATTTGGAGTCGCTAACCTTTGTTGCTATTAGCAAATACAGACCTCAGTATGTTTAATGCGTGCCTCACAGAGAGCTTTAAAAACTCCAGCAAGTGAAAAACATGCCAGGGACATCATGCCAGACATTAAGGCAGTCGCTCAACTTCTCCTCTGCCTCGGGTCCTGAAACCGTGAGTTGCTGATACCATGATTCAGGGAATGTGCCCATTATTCGTTTTCAGGAGTTGCAGTGAATTGCAGGAAGGCTGCCTAGCCCTGCTTTCCAATAGAGCCACGTCTACCACTGCGGCTTACAAATCTCACACCAGAGAAAGTCCCAGACCCCAGGGTCTCCCATTCAAATGGAGCAACTCCGAGCAGTGTAATGGCATCACACCTCACACTGGCGTTTTTCAATTGTTTCATAAGGGTGTCAGGCTAGAAGGGCAGATAACCATCAGAAGCAGAGTTAACATTAGGTCTTAAGGAGCACAGGGCTTTAGATGCTCAGAGAGACAAAAGAGAAGGAACAAAGAGAAGTCGTGCTTTTGTGGCTGAGCAGCTTTTCATTACCCAGATAAGCAAAGAGGAAAGCAGCTCCCCACGGAAGAAAGCGTGATGGACCAATGTGATGGATCAGAAGTGAGGTGAAGGATTAACTCTGAGCTGTTTTCAGACTCCAGCCTACCCCAGAGAGTGCTTAAGTATGGGGAAGAACAATGGCAAGGAAATCCTCAAAAGCATGCCCACAGTTTTATCTGAGCTTTTGTATTTCCTTTACTATGTAAAAGTTTCCTTTACTAGGGTAAAAAGAGGTTGGGTTTTGGATCCTCTAAAAGAACACTAAGTGTTTCTTTCCCACGTCTCTTAAGAAGTTAATTATACACTTAACAGTATGTGGGGGTGACGCTTTGAAAATGGGGTGCTTGAAATTACAGGGAAGACTTGGATGTCAATATGGACACCAAGATCCTATTTCCATGAATGGGACAGAGAGGTCGCACGTCCCCAAACTGTGTCACGTAAGCTAGAGGAGAAGATGGGTGTCCAGTTTCCTCAGACGAAGAAGAACAGCAGTGCCTAACACAGTGGAGCTGAAGACAGCAACCAGTCGAGCCCAGTAGAGCGTACAGCTGGGAGAGAGGTCCCAAGGTTGGGAGAGAGACTGCTGCTCCTTCCCTCTCAGCAGGGCCTGTTGCTTAAAAACATCACCAAACACAACGGGGCAGAGAGCACTGTGGTATTGGATCTGAGATGTAGGAATGCAAACTAACCACAAGCTCCTGTGGAGGTGTGGGGGCTGCGTGTGGAGCAGGGCGCAGAGCAGGGAGGGATGTGGTGCCAGCGACGAGTGCAGGTGGGTGACATGTCTGGAGCCGTGTGACTTCCTGCCATCCCCGATTTAGCCCTGCGCCTGGGAGGCATGCTCTGTCCCTTCACATTCAGCTATTTTTAACATGCACAAAATTTGCTCTCGGTCTTCACTAGTCTGTCAGCGTCTTGGGTTCATTTCTCGTGACAGCCGTGAGATTTGGACTTACTGGGACAAGCAACGTTTTTCACCCGACAGGCCCGGTCCTTCTAAGCCTTACTCAGAGTAGCTCCTGCTCGTAGGATCATCTCATTAACCCCTGCTGCTGATTTTCAGGGTTTGCCCAAAAGTAAGAGCTCTGCGTAGAGGACTACCATTACGTGACAGGAATGCAGGCCCTGTGTGTCACGGTGCCTCGAACACGCTGACTTTTTCAGCATTATTCATCGACTCCACCACCCCCGGGCTGCCTCCAGCCCTGGTTACTCCACGGCTTGGCTGCCCCAGGAGCCCTCTCCAGTGGGCTCCAACAGGCAGCGTTTGGCCACGAGCTGCCCCACGAGTTGCTCAGTTTTGCAGCAACAGAGGATTCCCTGTGCTGGCTTTTCTGTTTTTAACGTCTGCACTTCTGTGACTGAAGCTACGTTGAAGAAGGAGAATGTCCACGGTTCTACGTCTAAGCTCCAGGAACGAATCATATTTTCAGTTAATCCATTTTACTGAATAAAGAAAAAAAATCTGTGATTTACTTTTGAATGCTTCTCCCCTTTTTGCTATGTCTGGTATTGACAGTTCGTGGGCGTTTTTTGGACAAGCTTGTGCTTTAAACTAGTGTTTATCACCATACATGAGCATCTCACAAGAGTTGGGACATAAAGGCTTTGACTTTACTTATCTACACAAGAACAAATTATGAACATTAACTAAGAAGAATTAGGCAACTTCTGACAAACCCTGTGCAGTTGCCTTGTCTCTGCAAAATAAAACCATTACTTACCAGATGCACTGACATTCAGTTTACTTGAAAAATACCAAAGAGGACAACCAGAATAATGCGGCTTCCATTTATCTTCAGTCCAAACACTAAATACAGTAAAAAGACTACTCTTCTTGGTAGATGTCCAATCTGATAGTAAAACAAAGATCTCCCAGCTTCGTAAAAAACCAAAGATCTCTGAGATTTAATAAAATCAAAAGAACCTAAAAAGGCTGTAAGATGTTGTAGGTAAAGTGATTGATTTTACTACACTGAAAGGAAAAATATTTATCTTTAAAAAAAATTTAAGAAGACAGGTAAAGCTACTCCCACACAGCACTGACCCTTGGAAAAGTCCTTCGTGGCCTGACGGTGCTCCTGGATAAATAAAAAGGCTGTATCATCCATTATTGGTTCCATGCCTGAAAACGCTGAACTTGAAACTTGGTTTGAAGTGACAGCTGTATTTCATTAAAGTTGCTTGGTGAGCAGTGCAGTTAATGAGGATCGTTTTCCCAAGGATTTATGATCCTTTGTTATTTACTGTTCCCAATGACAGCAGTCCCCATTTCCTGTAAACTCCCACAACCACTCCCACCCCTCAGGTCTTGAGCGCTGCCCATGTCTCCCTTCAGCTTCTTCACATCAGCCACACAACCAACCTGTGCCACCATCTCCACAAGGATCCTTTGAATGTCCCCAGGCCTCCATAGCTCCTTCTTTCAGCTGCTGCCCTAATCTGCAGTCCTGTTCACTTTCAGACTCCCTTACATAGAATAGTTTGAGCCAGAAGGGACCTTAAAGATCGTCTAGCTCCTTAAAGATCATCTACTTCTGACCATACTTTCTCGCTGTCTGGGGAAAAAGCAGCAGACAGGTGATAAGAGTAAAGGAGAATCAGTACAGTTGAGACTTCTTCTGCCATGCAAAATTCAGCAGAAGGTGTCTAATGAGTTCAAAACCACTGACTGCAACCTGAAGCGTGAGAGACACAAACATCATGACTGTGTTTCCTTACAAAGCCAAACTAAGGAGTGAAATAAAACAACCAAAAAACCTGTATGCCAGTTACAAAGATTCACTCCGGCGTTTGGGCCTCATCGGCTCCTCGTCAGTAAGAACCTGCTACAGCTTTGAAGGCTTCGTGTCTGCTCTGACCCAGTATGCAGAAGGCAGTGACAACTGCTCAGTAAGAGAGCTCACGGCACCCAGTGCCTGAAACACTTGTGAAAGTAAAGATCACAACACTGAAATTCGCCTTGTCACAACCTTCTCCTTCAATGCGTTTATCAAATGAATGGAATATTGTCATTAAGGAAATGGCTCCGTTATCCTCTCTCATCCCAGTACCTTGGTTTCATTGCAGTGCTATGTTCTGCGCTGAAAGAAGACTTCCACTACGTTCTTCATAAAGATGCCACAAACGTTAGGTATTCCTACTTGCCTGGACAGACAACCACAGGCCTTTCGAGAAATTTGGCCAACATCTGAAGGGCGTGTGCAGGCAGACACGCATGTGACCGAAGGGACACACACTTTTCTCAGGACTGGAGAGGATAATCTATGAAACACCTTCTCTGTTCAGTTTAGCCCACCACAGGAACAACCCTCTTTCACCCACCCCACATATTCTGCCAAAAATCCTTCCTGCTCTAAAATGAAACCATGAGGCTCACTATATTCAACCCTTCAGACAAAAACCTTGGGAAAAAGGGGAAACAGATATTTTTTTTTTTTTTTTTTGGTAGAAAAAACAACAACATAGCAGGAACATGGAAGGAAGGCTAAAAGTCTCAGAACTGGTAATGACTATTGGAGCATTAATATATAGGGCAATGGCAGAAATCTCATCAGATCAGTTACATAAAAGCACTAGTTACACAAAATTACACAAAAAGCCTTGCCCTGTGAAGTGCATCAGGGCTCTGCAGAGGCTGTGGTGGGTGTCTCAGCCACAAAGCCATCTCCTGCTGCCTGCCTCTGGACCCGGTGGCATCCCTGCGCCCCTCGGACTGGGTCTCGGTCCTGCTGGGAGTAGGGACAGAAAAGGATGCTGCTGAGCATCCCCGGGGGCCCCAGCTGGGAGAGAGCAGGCAGGGTGAGACAGCCTGGAAGAAGCTTGTCCTACTGCTCCCTCTGCTGTACCCATCCTGTGGAGAAATCCCAAATGTCAGCCGGAGAGGCTGGGATGAGGGATGGCAGCTTTCGGCGAGCAATCTGCTCGCAGCACAGACCCAGGCAGACCTGAGGAAGGGGCAAAGCCGCGGCTGACGAGGAAGAAATGACCACCACGCTCGGGAGACGGCGTGACGTGGATCTTTTTTTAGCGCATCCGATCTTTTTTTTTTTTTTTTTTGCCCTGTACCTGCTGGGAGAGGTGCTATCCTTCCGCTTCCAGAAGAGCTCGGGGAGCACGGGAAAGCAACGCCTCTCCTCCAGCACGGTCTTCCCGCTTTGTAACCCAGATTTAGACTATGAGCTCATCTTACGAGAGGGATGGGTGTCACGATCAGCTGCGCGGCTCAGCCTGCAGAGAAAGGCGCATGAAACTCCCCGGGCACGGTTGGGTTGCTCACGGCAGCCAAACGAGGAGTTATGCAATGCCGGCAGTAAATGCCTCGCATACCCTGGCTGCTCGCAGACATCAAACGGGGGGAAAAAAAAACAAAAAAACACCCGATTTGTGAGTCATGTTAATGTCACACTGAATTTAACAAGATGAAGCATAAGCGAAAGAGGGGAAAGAGGGAATACGGCTTATAGAAATGCAGTCAATTAATCAGTTGGGAATTAGCAATGTGATTGTCGGAGAAAGAACTTTTTTAACCCACGACCAGCTGAACATCACTTCAGTCAATAATCTCCCTGTGCACGCTATTCCTGAGGGTTGGAAAACTGGCAGCACTGGCTACCACCCACAAGAGACATTTGCAGCTGCCATGAAAGCCCTTCTCCGAATACAGTGAAAACTGGTACCCCAAGAAAAATACGTATTTCCAAACGCTCAGACATTACAGCGTGCTTTTTCCAATCTTCAGAGCAATATTTCATTTACTGCAAACTTCCCTTCTAGCTCTGATTTATGGAAATCCAAACCAGAGTAGAGACTATCTCAGAGGAAGAAATCACTCTCAAGCACTTTTCTCTGAGAAGGTGCAAACTCATCAGAACAGGAAGGGATGATTAGAGGAATCAGCACCTTCAGGAAAAGCATACGCTTTCCATATGAAAGGAGACGATTAAAGGCTGAAAGGCTGGAATGCAGCATTTAGGATTTGGCGACTTTGAAAGTCCAATCAGATACTCATCTTAAACCTTCTGGAGAATTTCAGGAACTTTACACAACGATTACTAAAAATAAAACCCCAAACCTTCCTAACACGAGTATGAGATTAAAAAAAAATAATAATTAATGAATTCTAGAAAGGCAGTGTTAACAGAGTAACTGCATTCCCTTTTTCTCCAAGCCCGAAGAATGATTTCCTTTTGTATTACAGAACATCTTCCAGCTAATGAAAACACCAGAAACTGGATTTTACGATATAACATGGTGATAAAGTGAATTACATTTAAATGTCAATGGGATCTATGGAACAGAGCAAACTTGAAAAAAACTCATTCAGTAATTTTAAAGTTGTGAATAATTAGCATGGCATTTTCAAACGCACTTGGTCATGACCTAATTCTTCTTCAAATGCTTCAATTTTAGTTTTTGCAAAGCTGTGCAAGCCCAGCAATACTACCATAGCAGTTGAACCAATGCTACAACAATAAAGTCCTACTGGAAAATCCCACCTTTAAATGAGAGGCTCTAGCAAAGGGAGGGGAAATGACAATTCGGGGTAGAATCCATTCTTTTCAGTTGCACTACTCCAAATTTACATAATGCAAACAAACACAGTTTGGTCTCAAGAGGGACACAATGATGTGCCTAATTCACACTTGCTCAGTTCACATCAAAGAGGAACTACTCTCTACATTTACAGCTGGAATGGAGCTGAAAGCATAAACTAAACTAACAACTTCCACAGGAAAAGTGATAAGATTGAAAAAATATTTTGTCTGTAATAATCCAAGAATACATACAAATTATTTTAACATGGCCCTGTGATGCATCATGACAAACAGCCCACACATAAATATACATTGTGTATGCGTAGAAACTAAGCACAGGTCTGGACATAATCTATTTGCTGTCAGATACCACAAAGCTGCTTTGAATAAACATCCTCATTTTTACAGCTCTTTCTCCCCTCTCTGAATTCATTTTGTTTATCCCCAAATAAAAGATATTTTTCATTTTGCTTTGTTTGGAATAGCACATGCTTTATCTAAGAACCTCAGACATTACAGCGTAAATTATTTGTACTGCTTGTTACAGAAAGTCTTGCTCCGGGACTTTGCGACTCAACACTGAATACCTGAGGGAAATCAAATTAACAGCAGCTGAGACAGGACTATTAAAGACATGTTTTCCCCTATGTACAGTAGTTTGCTAATGGCATCAAGACGGTGAGGATAAAGCAAGGACGTTTCTCTGAACCTTCACTATATTTCACATTGCTGTCTATTTCTGTGAAGGAGCTGTGGACACAGCGATGTTGATAGGTGCCACGCATAATATGAAGATGCTAACTTCCCAAACAAACCAAGTAAGCTTTTTGCTCAGGAATTGCAAGGCTGCTTCTGGCTTTAAATGCAGCAGTGCAAGGAAGGGGAGCACCAAAGCCCATCTCCCCTGCCCCCTCTCACCCTGCTGGGAGCTCGTGCCCTCAGGAGGTAGTGTCTGGTCCCAAAGAGAAGAGGAAGGCTTTGGGATGGCACCTGGCAGCCTTCTGCACACCCTGCCAGGGCAAGGTGCTCACCCAGGCAAGGTCAGACCATCTCCACCACCCACCTGCAGTGCTGTGGGCCTCAGAGGATGGTGAAAAACAGACCAATTCAGAAGGCAGTGCATTTTGTCCAGGTCACTAAATCTAAGTTTAAGTCCCACCCATTGCAGCGAAAGATTACAAATTGGGCCTAAAAATAAAAAGGACCCCTGAGCTACACTCAGACGCTTTTAGTTTCCAGTTTAGCCCACAGTTTCTGGTTTTCTCTTATTGCCCTCATGGATGTTTGTGGTGCTTGGAAAGAGTTTCCTTGCCCTCTCCCTAAGTCAGTTGGTTCCTCTGACTTCTCATAAAGGTTAAGGCTGGAAGGCACCTCTGGAGGCCATCTGATCCACCCCCCTGCTCAGTCATGGCCACCCAGAGCAGGGTGCCCAGGCCCATGTCCTGGTGGCTTTTGAAGGTCTCCAAGGAGGAGATCCACAGCCTCTCTGGGCAACTAGTATCATGCCCCATCACCCACACATAAACCAGTGCTGCCTGGTGTTCAGAAGAAGCCTCCTGTGGGCCAGTTTGTGCCCATGGCCTCTTGCCCTGGCACTGGGCACCACTGAACAGAGCCTGGCTCTATCCTCTCTGCTCCATCCCTTCAGGTATTTACAGATCCCCCCTGAGCCTCCTCTTCTCCAGGCTGAGCAGTCCCAGCTCTCCCAGCCTCTCCTCACAAGGAAAGGTGCTGCAGGCCCTTCATCATCTTGTTGATCACCCACTGTATTAACTCTCCCTGCGCAATGAGTGAGAGGACATCTCCACTGCTTTCAGAAGAGGGCAAAGGCATGATATCAAAATGTTTAGGCTGATGAGGACTGCTTTTGCAACTGGGAACACCACTCTGAAATGTGGGTGGCCTCTGGGTGCCCACCTCCCAGAAATGACCACGCACACGCGGCCCGTGCTGCTCAGGCAGCACCTGAGGGACGAACACGGCATGGCCGGCGTGGGCCAAGCACCGGGGAGCTGCACTGGGAGGCCTGCAGCAATTCTTGGCTCTGTGAATTTGGGAAGCTTTCCCTGGCCTCCATTCTGAGAACTGTGGTCATCACTTGCCTGCACCTTACCTGTTTGGTCTATTTAATCTCTTCATGGTGGGTGCCACATTACCGGGTGCTTCGAGCAACTAAGATGTTGAGCCAGGACCTCCCAGCACTACTGCAACTAAATTAATGAAAATTGCTTATGGAGTATTTTTATTCCATTTAGTAAACGGAAAAATTAACTAGGTAAAACAAGAAAAAGCACAGCTTCCTTCAAAAGCCTCTTTAATCAGCCCTAGAATCTGAATCAATGCTGAGCACAAAGACTTAAATTTGGCTTAATGAAAACTGAATAGACCAAAAAACAACAAAAGAAGTCTCTTTACAAAAGGTATGGATTCTACCTCGCCAGTAAATAATTAAAGCTCCTCTCTGTTCCCTTCCGCTTTCTATTTTAAGGCTTTTCATTACATGGGATCAAAGTCAGCTCGAGTTGGAGAGAGTTAGACAAATCCATCACGGAGACAGGACAGCTGTGTGATCTCAGCCTGGTGACAGCAGCCTGGAGATGCCACCTCGTCACTCCTGAAGACATGGCAATGTCAGGCATAGGGCTCAAAACTCAAGGCAAGGTGCAGAAACCCTCTTTGACCAGGGAAACAAAAGGAAACAAGCGTAAAGCTGGCATCAAGGCTGCAACCGCCAGTGCCAGCCACAGGGCTGAGGAAAAGCTGCCACAGAAAGGGGCCGGGTGCAGGGGTCAGCAAGGACCAGGAGTCTTCAAAAATCAGCTCTGTGGGGAAAGAGTGATTTTTGTTTGAGAGGCGGTAAATGAGGAGAGGCAGGATAGATGTAGGATAGCCGCATAAAAATTATAAATAGCACAAAGAAGGAAAACGAACCATTCTTATTTGCTTCCTCATAATAGAAGAAAAAGAATAGACTGAAGCCCAGAGACAAACTAATTACTGAGATAGAGAGGAAAAGTTAAACAGGAAGGTTAAAACTGAAAGGCAAATTTAAAAGAGAGTAATGAAAAGTCTGTTCTACCTTTTTAAACCTAAAGTACAGTTTACCCTGTGGAGCTGTCTGCCGTATAATATAATTGGGACCAAAAAGAACTATTAAGAATATTCATTAGATTGTTAATGAATTCTTGCACGTTCCCATTAGAAACTCATTTGTTTTAAAAAGAAAGAATATAATCCTTAATGAACCTTGCTTTCTTTAAGCAACAGAAGACAAACATTTATACTTCCTGACACAAGCAATGATTAAATGCCAGGGATTAAGAAGCAAATACCCCCTTTGTCACATTATCTCATAGCTAGCCACTGGCCAGTTCCTGCACACTGCCAGGGACAATGTACTGGGTCAGATCCAGCACAGCAATGTTTGGTTAACACTAAAGTTCAATCAAGAGATTTCTGTATAAAACTTCCGTTTAAGAAAAAAAAGATTACTGCCTTGGGACTGCACCATAAACCTTTGCTTTCTAATACATTTTTTTGCTCTGACTGCCAGTAGCTAGCAGCACTTGAAGATGAAGGCAGCAAGCATACATCAACTCTACTTCCTTTGGTGTGTAAAAACACTTTGCCCTAGATTTGGGCCAAGATGCATTATTTCACTTCTCTGAGCTGCTTGACATGCCACACAAACTTGACTCGTGGTCTGCAGCGAAGATCATTTGCAGTTCCAGGAGTTGCAGGGGCTGCCCTTTGATGAAGCTTGCCACTACACTGTGACACGGAAGAAATCTGTGGAATTGTTACAGAAGAACATAAAAAAACCCTCACTGCTGTGAAATGCATGCAGGCCATTTCTCAGAGCGCACCGAGATGAAAACAAAGAAACAGTTCAGCACATCACTGGCTGTAAGAGCTACCTCAAACCCTGCTCTAGATTACGACTGCGGACTGGGACTTTCTCCCGGTGAGGAAATGTGCCCCGGGGAGGTGCAGAGGCCCCGATCAGCAATGTTCTCCTGTGTGACCTCATTAGCAGCTGCTGGGTGGGAACATCTCCTTTAAATGCGCGATTCTCCCCTTTACTTGGAGACGGTTCTTTAATCAAATTCATGAAATTACTTTCACTCGGTACCAGACAGATAAATAAACCCACATTATTCAGGCCCAACAGTTCTTCAAGTGAAGAAAAAAAAAAAAAAAAACGCAATAAAAATTTAGATTGGAAAGGTTTTGATGCTTTATGTGGGAGTTAGCTGCATGCAGAATTGAACTGTATTTCTTGGTTCCAATGAACTAAGCCGTACTGACAAGAGCATGCTGAATTAGATCCGGTTGTAACCCGAGGTGAACCTGCAGGATAAACCTTACGTCATTCTCTTGCTGCAGTTCTTTCTTTCTCTATCTTTTTTTTTTTCTTTCCATGAGCAAATGTGGCTCACTTCCCTCAGTCTCTGAAATGCCACATCGGCAATGCTGTCCATGGGGTATAAGCCGAAATAGAGCATGTTTGGATTTATTCATTTCAGGCCTCTGGGAATGGAATCGAGCTACTGAAAGAGACTGAAGTAAGAACACAGAGGCATGAAGGAGGCAGACATGAAGACTTTTTAAAGATACCGGGGGTATAAAAGCCTGCCTTGTGCTGAAAGACGTACACCCACCCCTCTGGTTTGGACTGGACTGATGATTGATGAAACCAGCTCCATGCTCCCTCCCCCACGTGCCTGCAGGGACATCTTGCCTTGCATTGTGGAGGAACTGAAACTACCTGGTGATGATGCCAAGCCCTTCCTGGCTGCAAAGTGTTAAAAATACTTCATTTCCACAGCACCCTACACACAGCCTTGGAAAATAAGATACAAATCTCCAACATACTGAGAACTGCTTGTCTCAGCTTACCAGTTGCACAAAGGACAACGAGGACACAGGGTGCTTGGCACAACCACCCTCTCTGCCAAATTTCTAAACCACATCGTTGCTTCAGAGACATAACTGTGCAGGAAATACTGCTGCTACATTCGACCTCATGGCCAGACCAACAAAACGTGCTCTGTGTTCCTCCTGAGACACATTTCTGAGCACAGATCTACTTTCGGAGTCAGCTGGAAGTCTCAGTGAATGAGCACATGACCCTGCATCATCTCTGTACCTGAAGGCTCCTTTCTGTTAGGATTATCATTGACGTCCTGGGGCATGGCTGACCATACAGGAGCCCTCCCTGGATTAACCTTTGTACCCACGAGAAAAGCAACTCTATTTGTAGTTGGGCGAGCTGGGTAATAGATGGACCTCTGCTCCATCACACAAGCTCTTTGCCTGCAGAGGCCTGGAAGGAATCCTCTCCCTGCTCGGTGGGACTGGTAGGACACCGTAAAATTGATTCAGTACATCGGTCTGGAAGGAAAGACAATTATTCAGTGCACACCACTGCTGACTGCAAAACCCCAGACTGCAATCCATCGGCTGATACACTTTCTGCCTTCATCATAAAACAAGTCAGCTGGAGAATGGGGCTGGTGCAGCAAGGACAGGGCACGCAGCTGGGCCAGGCCAGCCTGCAGCCACCACGCACGTTTACAAGTAGCGACCACCCTGCAGAACGAGGATTTCTCTTGCTCCAAATTCTTGAGGAAGATACCCTGGCCATTTTCTTTATTTTAAAAATATTTTTCCTCTCCCTTCGCACTGGCAGCAGACAACATGCAGTCTGCTTTGATGACCTTCCACACTGTCAGGAGTTACTTTTCTCTCTCCTAAGAGCTATGGGTGCTAGATGTTATTTTCCAACCCTGTATAACCATTTCTTCAAAGGAAATTCAGGTAGATAACCTTGATAATGATTTTCTCATGTATATTCAAGCTCATATGCAATGGAAATGCTCTGGAGATACCACAATTTTGCTTAATAAAAATATAAATCTCTATACAATTTCATCACTTAAGGCCTTGAATAACTGGAAATCTTCCTCCTACATAATTTGTCATGATTTCCTCTGTATGAGTCTAATGTAAGACGTGTATAGCTAAATTATGCAGAACTATAAACTTGCTTAACTGTTTGTAGGAAAGGAGAACATGAAAAATAAAGCCTCTTTAATAGTCAGGAATATAGAAAAGCCTAACAGAAAGCTGAAGAAAAGACAATTTTTAATTTATTCTTTCAGTGGACAGGTTTATTTAATTAGTAAAAATAGAAGTGAATCTGAGAATATACTGTCATTCCTTAAGACATATGGAAACCAAGAGCTGGCAGAACTAATTACTGAGCAGCTATATGAACAAACATAAACATAATATGCAGAAAGGTCAAATTACATTGAGAGACCACGTATCTCTTGCCTTAGTTTCCCCTCTTGGAACCGCAGTGGCTGCACCCATGTGGCTCAATGATATCATTTGCACAGAATCTGGAGCATCAGACATCCACAGCAAACTTATAATTTCATTCATTGCCTGGCAGGAGGTTCATCAATAGTCCACCCTTTATGCCTTTTCTTGGTTTGAATTACCTTTTTTCTCTTGGAGTAGTCTATTCTTACACAATAGGAGACTTCTCCTATTCTCAGTGCAAATAGGGAAATAAAATCCATCAGTCCTCTACTTGCCTTATTACTTCTCTCTCACACTGCTCATCTCTCTCTGATCTCTCAGCTCACTACTGACAGGACTCTTAAAGCCTTTAGCTTTCTATCTGGATGCTGGGGACAGATCCCCACCTCAGTTTGACCAATCCCTGATCTCTGATAAGGATCTTTGCTTTCACTTTTGGTCTCTCCTACCTCTGCTGACACAGCAAAACACCCTTTACAAGGTCACATATATACATTTAATTGGATGTTCTTTGACTTAAGATGAAAACCATGGGAAAGCACAAATGAACCTAAGGTCCATGATGTGAGGTTCTGTTGTTACGAGTTATAAGTAGATATGGCCAGAAACTGGGATGAAAGTGGGTTCATTAACAAACATCAGCTTTTCAGCGTACTTCAAATATGTGTATTTGGAAACTCTTATTGATGCACCCCGTACTAATGACAATTTGCAACTCCCTTGCATTGGAATGGAATGGAATGGAATGGAATGGAATGGAATGGAACGGAATGGAACGGAATGGAACGGAATGGGATAGAATAGAATAGAATAGAATAGAATAGAATAGAATAGAATAGAATAGAATAGAATAGAATAGAATAGAATAGAATAGAATAGAATAGAATAGAATAGAAAAGAAAGAAAATAGTCCTGTTGGAGAAGACTTTCAATCACAGAATCATAAAATCACCGAATGGTTTGGGTTGGAAGGGACCTTAAAGATCACCTAGTTCCAACCCCCCTGCCATGGGCAGGGACACCTCCCAGCAGCCCAGGTTGCCCTGGGCCCCATGCAGCCTGGCCTTGAACACCTCCAGGGATGGGGCATCCACAGCTTCTCTGGGCAGCCTGTGCCAGTGCCTCACCGCCCTTCAAAGATCATCTAGTCCAGCTGCCTGACACAGTCAGGGCTAAACAAAAGGTAAAGCATATTAATGAGGGTGTTGTCCAAATGCCTCTTGAACACTGACAGGCACGGGGCATTAAACACCTCGCTAGGAAGCCTGTTCCAGTGTTTGACCACCCTCATGGTAAAGTCATTTTTCCTCATGCCGTCTGACCCTCCCCTGGCGCAGCTCTGTGCCGTTCCCTAGCATCCCGTCAGCATCCCAGGGAGCAGAGGCCGGCACCTCCCTCTGCTTCCCCTCCTCAGGGAGCTGCGGAGAAAAGTGGGGTCACCTCTCGGCCTCCTCTTCTCCAAACTGGACAATCCAAGCACCCTCAGCCTCTCCTCACAGGACATCTTCCAGCCCTTTTACTGGCTTTGTTGCACTCTCCTGGATGCTTTCAGGACCTTAACAACCCTGTTGTACTGCGGAGCCCAGAACTGCACACAATATTCCAGGTGAGGCCACACCAACACTACACAGAGTGGGAGAATCTCCACTTTTGACCAGCTGGTTATGATGTGTTGACTATGCCCGCTAACAGCTTTAGAACAAAGCTGTTCTAGAACATAAATGCCTTGCCGTAGCACCCAGGATAATCTTCTCCATAACTCTTCCAGGGACTGAGGTTAGACCAACAGCCCTGTAGGTTCCTGGGTCTACTCTCACACACTTGCTATAGGCTGGTGCAACACTGGCTGGCTTCCAGACAGCTGGGGCCTCCCCAGACCTCCATGACCTTTGATAAAATGTTGAGAGGGGTCCAGCTGCAACATCCACTACCTCCTTCAGTAAGCATGCTGGGGTGAATCCTGTGAGGCCCCAGGGACCTGTGAATGTTGAGCTGATTTTTAGATTAGTTTTTAGATTTAGTTTTTAGATTAGTTTTTAGATTTCTGACACAACATGGCCAGTGTTAAGTCGGGCTTTAGCTTTTCTCATTTTCTCCCTTGCAGATGCATCTCTGTACGCCCCCCGTGAAGCCCGACCTTGCTTCTGGAGGTCACAGATTTTCTTTTTCCACCCTAGTTCTAGCCAGAGTTCCCAGCTGGGCTGCTCTTCCGCCCCATTTGCTTGCCTTGCAGCACAGTGGGATTGCCTGCTCCTGGGCTTTTAAAAGGCATCTTTTGAAAAGCGACCATCTCTCAAGGACCCCTAAAACCTCTACATCTGATTCCCAGGTGATACTGCTAACTAGCTCCCTGAGAAGTCTGCCCTCTTGAAGTCCAGGGTGGCAACCCTGCTGACCTTTTTTCTCCTTACAGCAAAAGTTTTGAGCTCAACCAACTCGTGATTACTGTGGCCAAGACAGCCACCTACCATCACCTCTCCCACAGCAAACATCAGGTCCAGGAGGGCTCCCTTCCTAGTCAGCTCACTCAGTACTTGGAGCAGGAAGTTATCTTCGATATGCTTCAGGAATTTCCCAGCCTTACTTCTTGTGGCAGTACGATATTACCGGTTTATGCCTGGGAAGTTGAAGTCTTCCAGAAGGGTGAGTATGACCAGTCTCAAGATTTCCTCTCACTGCCTAAAGAACAGCTCATCCACGCTGTTGTCCTGGGTAGGAGGTTGATGGCAGACACCCACAACATCTCCTTTGCTATCCATCCCCTAAATCTTCATTCAGAGGCTCTCTACCACATTCCCCTAACGGCAGTGGCCGCACAGTCCCACCTCCCCTCCCCCTTGCATAAAGCACACCACCACCACCTCACCAGCCCTACCTACCCCCCGACAGCCCTCCATCGCAGCACTCCAGCCCTGGGACTCATCCCTCCACCACCTCTCACCAATACCAATGACACCACAGCTCTGGGAAAGGACCAAAGCTTCCAGTTCGTCCCGCTTGTTCCTCACACTGTGCACTGGTATGCAGGCATTTCAGACGTGCTCCTCTGCCCGCAGGAGCGGTATAGATGCTCCCATCAGCCTCGCCACCCTCAGGTAGTGCCGCACCATCCCCTGGCACAACCTCAGTTCTCCCATTAGGTGTGTGAATGAAGCATGGAAACAATTTGTTTTATCACCTCCATTCTCACAAAAGAATTGGATTAAAAATAGCAATAAGCCATCACAATTTAATGGGGCAGTATGACAGAACTGTAATAACTTCGGGCTCACTTCTTCCCTCCCATAGCATGTTCTGCAGTGGAAGGGAGGCTGTAGCTCTGCTTGGGATCCTTCTACCAGATTCTGTCCTGGGAAAAGGATTATTGAGAGGGAAGCCACTGTGGGATAAGTGCCTGAAGCCACACCTGTCCTCTCAGTCCTCAGGCCACATGGTTGGTTGGGCTGATGATCTGCTTTGCTGTTCTGTGTCGCTGGCAGCCCTTTTCCGTAGGGATGCTCTGCTAGAGACACCTGCCAGCCACATTTTGTGGAAAATTATTTTCTTCAGAAGGCTCCTCAATGTACAGCAGCTTTACTGTGAACCTAATGCAGGTTGTTATTTTTTAATTTTGACTGTCCCATGGGTGGATATTGGTACCCATATCCACAATTTCCCCCTCTCCTTCCCTACCATGCAAGGCATTGTGAGGCCTTCACCTCAGGAAACTGAGGGATGAGCAAGATAGGACACAGCATCTTCTACTGATGACATCCACTCGACACAACTAAAGCTTTTAAAAAAGAATGGGCCTGAATAGGTCCCTCCAAAACTGCAATTAATCTGATCTTAAAAAAAAGAAACAACAAGGACTAAAGATGTCATACTGACATTTCTGTGCAGTGATTCCTCTTAAGCAAATTTTTCAATAATATCAGCAGAAGGGAAAAATTTGTCTGTGGTATGCAGGCAGTACTCAGCTAATAAGGCTCCTCAGTTGACCCCCAAGATGCACGAAACTGTGCTCACTGCTGTATTTCCAAAATGCACAAAAATATACTTACCTGCAGATCTTAAAGTAGTGCCAGAGCTAAGGAACAGGCAACTTCAAGTCTTTATACTTAAGAATATATTTGCCTGCTGGAAATTCAAGGGATTTCTCTGTAGACCACTCATGTAACAGTGGCAGTAAATCCTACAGTAAATGTATGTGTGCCATTTCCATCAACCCCAGCAGATTTATAGGTGAAGTGAGATTCACCTTGATTCACAAATCTGGCACAAGGGCCCTTTGCTTCACTGAAGACCATGAATTGCAAAGGAAGATCAAGGACAGTGGCGCTAAACTACCCAGGGGGGTTTGTCTGCAGTCTTTCATGCACTGCTCGGAGATCTTTGCCAGCTGCAAAGAGGCTGTCAGACAGAAAGATGTAGGAGCAGGTAAAGGAAAGGATCATGGGACCTGGCAGTTCACGAGTCCTCAGCACAGGGCACTCACGACAGACAGCAGCTGACTCCAACTGTGAACTGTTCAGTCTCTTCTAGCCATCGGTCAGTGATCTGCTCCGTTTTACTATGCACACATTTGTCATGCAGCAGTGGTGGCCCTCCCTGAAAATTTCATGCTAAGGGTTGGAAAAACAGTTCCTTTAAACTTCCTAGAGTTTTACTCACAAAGGCCTGGAGCTTCTCCATCTAAAGCACACATAAATTAAACTGCAGCAACCACAAATGTTGTCAGTGGAAAAACCATGAAACAATGCAAGTTTTCCTGATGCCTCTGCTGTGCAGAGTAAGCACTGCTGCGGAAGCTGTGCGCTCAGGATGTGTTAATTGCAGGGCCCCAGGGGCGCTCCCTTTAGCCCGTTCCACATCTTCCTCTATGGCAGCCTTTGCTACATTGTGATGAGAGTCACTGACCCATATTTTGAAGGTAGATTATTGCAGTTTACATTTATAAGATAATCATTAAGCATAAGGTCATCACTTAATAAAATTCAGCTGGGGTTTGCTATGATTCTGCACCCCTAATAAATATTTACTTGCCCTTAAATTACTCTGGCAAATATTTTATATACGATTAAACTCAGCTGCTGTTCACCAGAACACAAGAACTTCTCACTCAAAAGATAATGAAGACAGCAATTAGAGTTGTATGTGTATCTTATATCCTAAAACCTTCTTAAGCTGCCATTTGTAAGAATATATATTCTCAACAAGCCAAAGAACACTGCAAGTCCAGCTCTCCAGTGCTCTGCTTTACAGCTCTGCTGGGCCAGTGGCATCAGGACAAGAAAGCCATTAACCTCTTTTGTTGAGGGTCACTGCATTTGTGACATGACAGAAGCACCAGCAGAAGGAGTCACATACACTTAATTGTATAGGCTATTTGCACGTAAGATAACCAAATGGCCACATGAAGACAGCTTGCCAAGCTCGGTATCTCTGGTCTATCTACTGCCACACAACTATCAAGACCTTGCCTATTACCTCATCTGCAAGAGTTTGGAAAACTATTCTGAACTCATAGAAGCTTAGAAAGATGACTAGATAAAAACATAGTTTCTTCTGTCTAACGATGTGACATTTCATTAGTATGTGACAGAATTAATTTCTCCCTTTGCTAAAAAAGGCTCCTTTTTCTGAATACACTCAGGTTTGCAGTCAGTGTTACCGTTCCACTGAGCTGTTCTGCAATATCATAAGAATTTTCCTGGAGCAAACAACAAGAGCAAATTACAATCAATTTTCCCTTGAACTATTTTGTACTTATGATTGTCAATAAATATACCTTCACAACTGCTTTTCTTGACTTGAACATTTCCCCTATGCATCCAGTACTGTTACCGTCCTATGTCTTCATTTCTTACTGCTGTGAGGTCACCAGGCTTCACCACAGGACCTGCCTGAGGATCAAGAGATGACATCAGAATGTGACAGCTACATGCCATAAGCTGGAAACCTCAGCCCTGAACACTGTTACAGACATATTTCTTCTGCCTTTATTGACTTTTTGATGTTCTTTTTTTCTGAGCTATTAAATCGTATCCCCCAAAAATCTTTCATCTGCCAACATAAATGTAGAGTTAATCACATCCATCTGCAAGGTCACTGTTTTCAGAGCAGACATTCAAAGACAAATTCATACAAAGCTTTTGTATACCTAAATAAACCCACATAACAAAATACACAACACTCCAAAAGGGTGAAAGTATGTGGTAGGATGTAAGTGTTAAGTAGGCATCAGTCCAGCCTACTCTCTGCTAGGTTATTTTTTTTTTCCTGCTAGACTCCCATTCTGATTTGCAAAGCCAATTCCTGATTCCTACCTCAGCTGATACAATTCCAAAAGTGAGGTTCAATTCAGCAAATGTATCTATTATAATGCCTCAGAAAACATACTTGCTTTGCGCTAATCTTTGCTTTCCATGCCTAGCAGCTGCTTCATATCTGTTATTTTCAAAGGTACTTAACCTGGACCTATTCCTTGGCAAGTCTACAGATGAGTGAGACAATACTGAGGTAGAACTAAAAACTCCCAAAACACCCAAGGAGTATTTTGAACTCCTCAGCATAGATCCTGTTAAGTCTCTTAAATATCTGGAATTTCAGTATGTTCTGCTCACCCACATTTCAATGAGAATAAAGGGGACAAAAGACTCATTTGTTAGCGTTTAATTTACTGCATGAATTTTATGCATGGTCAGTTATACTATATAAAATAAGGCCAAAGCCGTTCCACGCATTTTGCACAGTCAGCTTTGTCAGATAAAGTCTGAAGATTCAATTAATATTTTAAAAGAACAATTACCTTTTAAAAACCAGCCCTACTTAACAAAAGGGACGGTATGATCATCTACTGACAATATGATCATATTCTAGGCAAAGACAGCCTGAGCAGCTAAGCTATGGAAAAGACTGTTCAAACACTGAGCATTTGATTGTAGTTTTTGTAATATATTCACAGTCACCTTAGCAATGCCAATTAGAGCAAATATTGGGACAAAACCCAAAGGCTGATTCAGTTTTGACTTTCATTTTATTCCCCTGTACAGAATAAAATGGCACACCGGCTCTTGAAAAGGAGCTAAGAAAGTGCATTAAGATTTGTTATCTCAGAAGACAGTGTCTGCCCTTTATATCCAACTTTCTGAATAACCTAGCAAAGACTGAATTAGTTAGGGTGCCCAGTTTTTCTTAACTGTAAGGTCTGTATGACATTCTTGTGTCTTACTTCTCTTGCACGGCTTGCTTGGATATTCAGGAAAACTGAATACACAGAAACAACAGGAGATGTCATTTGGAGTCTTCTCATTGACTTCAAAGGACTGCTAATCTGTCCGGGTAAGATGCAAATATTTCAAGAAAAAGCAAGAGATATTGTTAAGTAAAGGGCACAGTCATGTTTGCTACCTTGTTCTCTGCATTGCAGGTATTCATTTCGTCCTCTGTAAAGTAGACGCCTATGCAACCTATTCTGTGAAATCAAGTTCTGTTTATCTTCTTGCCCTCAGGTAGCCTCAGTTAAATAAAAACAAACTTATCCTTTTCAAAATTACCGAGTTCTGTGGCAAAGGTTTTCTAGGGAAATGCTGTCATATAAAACACAGTAACATTCTGGGAAAAGAATAAAGATCCAGATCCAGAATAAACCTGACAAACTCTAAAGCCTTTAAGACAGTGCTCACTTCCAGGGCTAAGATACCATGGCTGAATCTTTGTCTGAAGCAGAAAAGGGACCCCTGCAAACTGGAACTATATAGGAAATTCAGCAGAAAGAGGGCTGACAGCTAGGACAAAGCCAGGGCAAAACAGATTTGTCCAAGACCAGGAAAGAAGAGAAACAGACGGATGCTAGAAGCGTGCAAGCCACCTGGAAGTTGTTCACATGATCTAAGGTTTGAAAAGACCACATAATTCATAATGGCAAATTTCAAAGTAGGAGTGCAATGAGCCTTGCTCAGCATGCTGTGGAGGAAAGCCATTTAAGTACACATGTATCTACAACAAGATGTTGTACACAGCTTAAATCAGATTAGATACCCGCACACAGAACCTAACTAAGGCAAAACTGATGGGAGATATTTTCACATAAGAACGTTGGCTTTGTTCTTTTTTTTCACTTAACTGATACCAATTGAAAATAGGCTTAAAGTCCAGGCAAGTCAGTGAATATCCCATGAATTTTGACAGATCTTGTGCTAAGCTACTGTGCTTTACCTGAACTACTGAAGTCCACCTGAATGCAAGGCAGAAGTCTTATCTTAAACCATCCCCTTGTGATGAGCAATGAATGTTCTTCATCCACTGTGGGGCAGAAATAACAGGGCAGCACAAACCAACACTTTGGTTTAAAGTAGAGCTTGCACTGAAATGGACTGGGGGATGTGAGTGTACCTCACTTGGGAAACTACTTTCTTCAACTGTCCAAAGTATCCTAAAATGCTCTAGACGAACCAGAAAACTCAAGGCACAATCAACATCTACCTAACATTTTACCCTACTTTAACTCTGCATGCCTCCTTCCAGCCTGTGCAGCCATCCTTTGTAAAACGTGGCCTAGGAGATTAACTTTCAGCTCACATTAAATTTTTAGCTGCTGTTTGTAATTACTTCTGGAGCCGTTGCAAAGATGCGTTGCTTCAAAATGAACTGATCAATTTTAGGACTTTCATTGGCTTACTCCTGCAAAACACAAGCCCGATTTACAAGCCTGTAGAGGTTAATTTGTACCCCTTTAAATGCACATGTAGGAGCTGAAAATAAACAGATTATTTGCAGGGTGCAAAACTCACGCTTCAAAGTGAGATCACGGGAAACTGCAGAAAAGACAGAAGTTGGTGCAATGAAATGAAGTTAATAAAGGAAAAATGAATATCACAAAATTAGTATATTTTTGACAGCAGATCTATTATGCTTTGGAACATTTTCCCCAGGGAAGCAGCAGGAGCCCCATTTCTTCAATAATTTAAAATTAGACTGGCAAAAAAAGTAGTAAATGTACAGCACAATATAGAATAACTCTATATAGGAAGGGCAATGAAGTAGATGACTAATAAGTCTTTCTTTCTAACAGCTATGATTCATACAAGCGCTTCTGTGGGGCTTGACATTGGAGTTTCTGTGCATAGATGGCAATGCAAACAGACAAGGTCTCACATGGCACTGCCTGTAATGGTTGGAGCAACCAGCTTTTCATACGCAATAAAACACAAATACACGTGATTAAAATGTTTGCCTAAGCTCTACAGAGACTTGATGTAATGATGCTTTACTTCCAATCCCCTCTCCCCCAAACAATAATAGCAATGCCTATTTCATTACGGTACGTACACTCATTTTGTTGGGAGAGGATGTCCTTAACTGAGAGAATATATTGCAACTAATTTATAAGCAAAGTGTTTTATGTGTAACCAGAGATAAGAATTTCTGGTCACAGGTTACACTGTGTTTTACTTGAGTTTAATTCATACTCTATTCAAAGGCATATTTAAGACAAACGCTTAATCTTTTGAGTACGAGTTCAATATTTTCAGAGAGAAGTTGAGGGAAAGAGAGAAACACAGACTTTTCATCTGATTCTTTTCTTTTCCAGTATTGTCTATACTGCTGTAGATAGGTAAGTGTTATTCAAGTTGTTTGACCCAAGCACTTTGTTGCCATTATTTGACATTCAGCCATTAGAAGAGTTGTGCCTTAGCAGCCACACTCAGAGCACAGACCAGGGGTTAATCATTGATCTCCACAGCAGCAATTTGCAAATCAAAAGAGGGAAGCAACAAGGTTCAAAATATCCACAGGATGGAGAGTATTTTGGATAAATCTGAACATGATCTAATTTAATTTTGTTGAAAGGAAAGATTGGCCAAAACTGCTATTATGAAGAATTTTTTGTCAAGGACCGTAGAAAGTGAAACTTACTGTGGTGCATGTTGGGCTCTTATAATTAAAAACAAACAAACAAACAAGTACCTCCAACTACAAATTTGCAAACAACATATCAAAGAACAAAGGTAATTTTCTTCAAACTGTGTAGGAATGCGGGAGAGTGGGACAAGATGTTCAAATACTTATAAGCTTTGCATTTCACCATTTTTGGAGAAAAGTATGCTTATGGAAAGAAAACTTTCAAGTTTCTTCAAAGATGCTATAATTGGAGCAGGCTGAGAAGGCTCCATCAACCCTGATGTTCTGACATTGCTTAAAACTCAGGAGCAGAGGAGCAACAATTGCTGGAACGCTTTGGAAACAACCTGTTTCCTTTGCAGGCAGGCAGGTCATTTTGTTTGTCAGGTCTCTTCTCCAGGAGTCCAAGCTCTTGGATGTCATTTTTCAGCCACCTTGACTGGCTTTGTTTGAGTGTGACTTTTCAAACGATTCAATGATCAGAAAAGTGATACATGCAACTCTGGTACAGAATTCAGATATTGATGCACAGAAGCATCACTGTGGAAGCAGTATAGGATAAATACTTAATAAATACTTAATAAATACCATAAATACTTAGCCATCCCCACACAACATTTCTCTGGCCTGCAAAATGCACCGCTCCGGTGGCTGTCCCATCCCTGCAGCCTCCAGCTCACCTCTGCATGGTTGTGGTACTGATTCCAGGATCACTAGAACTTGCTTCCTTTTATCAGCATGAGCAATCCCATGACGTGCAATGCAGCTACTTACATTAATAAGGACATGCAACTCTTAAGTGATTGTAAGATCAGGTCCTTTAGACTGTGAATAGCCTTTTTTTTTTTCCATTGACAGGTCACTGATGTACTGCAGTTTCCTTCACTTTTGACAGAGGGCTACTCAGGTAGACGTGTATCACCGTCATTTTCCTGTTACAACTTTTTAAAATGAGGAATCAGGTTTAAAAGGCAATCAATAGCAATTCAGTTGCAAGCATCTCTAATGAAGTGCAACAGAAACAATTTGGTATTAGATTTTCAGCTGAAGAGTCTCAGAAAAAAGCATTTTTCAGAGCCACTTTATCTGCCCCAAAAGAAGAGCGAGGTGTTTATGCCAGGCTCTGAGCCAGGGAGGATTGCATGCATTCAATGAACCTCATGCACAGCAAGAAATTCCACTGGGTTCCACAGCACAGCTCTTTGCAGAAAGTTATAGCTGCCGTAGAGTTTTTGTCCTGCTCCCATCTATTCTTCAAGTGCATATTTCTACTGTTCTGATTATTATCGTTAAGTATAGATGAAAGGACCATGATAACTATACATTCTTTAAAATGTTTTCAAGGAAAAAAGTGTTTCAGAGGGAATTTAAAAAGTGTTTTGAAAAAGTGAGAGTGTCTGCCAGGATACCCTTTCAATATATCTGTTGTATTTTTATTGCTAAGGATTTTACTAGCCAAGGCCTGCACACAGGATAGAACTCAGTCATCAAACCTGTTTTACCCCCCTTCTTTACAAGTCCCACGCACATTTCCGCTCTGCTGCTGTATTCATGAAGCGAGCTCATCCCAGAGGAGCGCAGGTGAATGATGCCCTCGCGGCTGGTTCTGAAAGGTGAAACCGTCTCTGCCAAGAATGAAACAGACTTGGAGGGAAGGGGGAAAAAAAAGAAATAATCAATCCCTTTACTAAGCCTCTTCATTGCGCTAGCCTTCAACATTTCCTGGAGCACCACTGGGCAGGCAGACAGCAGCGTGATGCCTCTTATGTTTGTGAAGAATGACAAATTGGTAGCACTGATACGGGTCAAGTTTAGTGCAAACTCTTCCACACTGGTCTGCCCATGCACAGCAGCTCTCTGTCCCCCGACTCCTCATCCAGCCTCAGCAAAGTATGGAAGTCACAGTAGCTTCACTTTTTGTCAAATACTGAGGAATGTCATCAATTAGAAATACTTTTCCTCCTGGTGCGGGAGCTAAAGATAAAGGCAGAACGAAACCTAGTGCATCAGTTGGCTAAGCCTGTTTTCAGCTTTTCTTTCCTAATTTTTCCATACACGCTTCTGTGATAATTCTCAGCAATGCAAACTACCCTGTATTCACAGCATAACACACAAGAAAGAGTTAACAAGTGATTCCTTCTAAAATATGATTACCACTTTTTGGTTTTATACGCTCAGTAAATATCCAATGATCCTTGAAAACCGAAGTGATTCCCATTTTCAGATAAACATTCTAGAAGAAGAGGAAGGATTAAATTTATGCTATAATTTCTTCAACAAAAGCATGAAAATATCAATAAGCACATACTGATGTGAATTGTCGCTATCTCCTACATCCCAACTGAAAATCCATTGTCTTTGCTCACACAGTAGATTCATGCACTTGACTTTCACTTCCCAGAATCAATTAATTCAGATTAAGGCACACTGCTACATATGCAGCTCTAATCCAAACTTCTGTTCCTAAGCGCTAAAAATTACTTTATTAAGCCCTAGACTTCAAATAGGTCTGCAGTACAGCAATACTAAAATGCTCTGGATGAGCTACTTGTTTGGTGCTCAAACTAATTCCTGTTAAAAAATGTGTTTGATGCTGACTTTGTTTTCAAAAGAAAATGGAGAAGAGTAGCACAAATCACCCTGAAATCATAGGGCTGACTCAAAATTAGTTTTTCAATTTTTATATTTGACATATTTTATTCCCAAGCTTTTCTGCACAACCATAACAGACAACATTGGTTTAGCTGAAAGCCTTCTACCACCTGGAAGTCGTATGTTGAAAGTAAGTGCAGTATCCTGAGGGTCAATAGTGCTGCAAAGGGCCCTGAGAACTTCACCTTCCTTGAGAAGCCAGCATGAGATTAAAAGGTGAAGTTTCTGAATTCACGCCCCCAATTCGGCACTTAATCTTTCTCAGCAACAGTTTGCTTACATGGCAGCAATGCAGTGAAGGTCTGTTTTACCCCACCTTGTTTTCCCAGATCCTGAAAAACCTCTTGGTCTCCCCAAACCGTATCTCAGCAGGCTGGGAACCATTACCATCGATCCTCTTTCCTTGACTTAAGGTCAAAGGTTTTGTACACGGTCACACAGGAGAATGGAGTCTTCAGCAGCAACTCTGCAGCCTTTGGCTCCAGGA
Source organism: Aythya fuligula (assembly GCF_009819795.1). Classification (NCBI taxonomy): domain Eukaryota; kingdom Metazoa; phylum Chordata; class Aves; order Anseriformes; family Anatidae; genus Aythya; species Aythya fuligula. Next base: position 114,123,309 of record NC_045560.1, read on the forward strand.
GTATCAAGTGAAGCCCGTGGTTGTTTTTTCCTTCTGAACTACTCTGAGGCAATAGCTTAGCGTGGATAACCTGGGAACGGCCTTCTTTAAAGTGCATGAAGCTCTATGTTTTCTCACAGCTGACACCAAGAACGAAAAGGGGAACAAAGCCACACTTAAAAGTGGTCTGCATGCTTGGTGTCACTTGCATCGGAATCAGGAACACCACTCTTCTTACAACATACAGCAGGCAACAGCACCTCCCTTCATGGAAACTTCAACATGGCAGCAAGGGCTGTGAGAAAGGCCTGCTAAAGCCCCTGGACACAACAAATGAGCTCTGTCAAAAAACAAACACGTTCTCTAGATACTTAGTAACAGACTGAGCAACTCTGAGAAGCATCTTGCAGGTCAAGCACCCACAAGAACAACCACGGAGAAGCAACTCTCAGCAAGGGTCACTCACGTAGCTCCAGCTCAGCAGGATGAGTATCTTGCAGCAGTGGGAGAGTGGGAGTGATGAAATGGCAAACCCTTACCCTGGCTGCACTGCAAGACAGCACAGGGCTTAAAAAGGCAGCAATACTCATGAATAGGTTTGCAAATGGGAAGTGCCAGGATTTTTATGAAAATGACTTATTCCTAATGTGTGTGTGGGCTTCCACTGGCCCAGAAGAAAACAGCAACAGCAGCAAAACAGAAAAACGAAATACAAAGTAGAAAACAGAATGACAGACCTCGATGCAAAAAGAAAAATCCATGACTTAATCTAGATTTAATGAAAACAACACGAGAACTCACGTTCATAGGTCAAATCCTTCACATTTATTTGGCTGATCACAGTCAGAAGCAGAAGAAATGCCATTCCCCAAAACGTTCCTTAGAATGCAAACAAAAACTCCGTCATAGTAAACTGACAGCTAAAAGCAAAAGCCAAAATGAAATGAGATGCCCTTCTATGTATTTTCCAGCTATCAAAAGCTTCCAATATATTTATCAGACTTTTCTTCTTTGGCTGGAATTTCACATTCCTGTCTTCTTTAATCCTAGCTTTCTACGTGCCCTTTTTTGGATCTTAATTCCACTTTCAACTCAGATTTTGTGTTGCCCTCGCAGAAATGCTGCTTGTTTAACAAGAGCTGCAAAATGATTTTTAGTCCATTCCAGAAACAACACTGCACTATTTCTACCCTTTTTTTCATGAATTGCCTTTACAAAGGTCATTAAAAAAAATATATGCTGCCCTACGCCAAAGGAAAGCTATTCCATCAAAGAAAATGCTAATAGGCACATAGCCACATTATTAAGATTGCAGAAATTACCCCATTCTGTGTGCTTTACATTTATTTGCATGCATTCACTCATGTAGTGTGATCCCCTGCCGCAGCTTCATGACTTAGAGGTGAAATCAGCGGTACGATGATTACCGGGGGCTGTGGGATCTCATGGCACAGGAGCTGAGGCCAGGGAAAGGACGTGGGTGGGTCCCGTCACGCATGGGGCAGGGAACAGATTTTTTCGAGTCCCCACACAGGCTCCTCAGCTAGAAGGTGGGGGCCAGGTTTGAAAGCCTGTCAGAGATCATCAGCTGCAGGGAGTATTGATGAGATGTTCTTGGCATCTGGGGGAGGTCTGCGGCTGATTCTGCCTTGCAGGAAGGTTCAGCAGCTGTGGTGTGGGTAGGGTCATTAGTAATGCTGCATTCATGACTCATCCTGTGGGTTATTCCCTTAGCTACACACACAGAGGCAGGGATTTTTGTTTCTCTGGGCTTCAAGTTGGTCAGGACCTGCAACATAAATGTGTGTATCAGTCTGCGAGAAAATTTATTACCTCTTTGTGACACCTTTCTTCCTCTTTGAGAAGCAGCACTGCTTCCTTCATTCCCTACTTGTAAGAAGAGGGAGCACATCTCAGAAGAAGAGAATCCTTCGCAACAAAAGCATTTCCCAAGTAAAACATGCAAATGGGAATACAAGAACCTCAGAAGAGAGCTGGTCAGCAGAACCAAACAGAACAGCTGGAGGTTTTCCAAGGAAGCACTTTACCTTACGCTGAAAACTGGAATCTTCCATCAGCAACCTCTCCCTGAAGTACTTCATTAAAAGGCACGCTTAATTCACACAGGAAAATACATCACTTTCAGGGCACACTGAACATTTTGTTTGGGGATAAGCTGTGTCTCTCTGGGCTTTGGAGTACCTCCCTGGACTTTGGTCCTGATTTAGACCTGATTTTGGTGCCTTGTCAACTAGACTCAGCAGCAAGAGCAGAGCTCCCCCCGGGCACAGAGGCTGCATGCCCCTGACACATCCAGACAGACACAACCCCAGGCTGAGCAGCCTGGCCTATTGGGAGACATGGGGGAGAAGAACAATAGCTTTCTTTTTCGGGACAAAAAAATCTAAAATTCAGACAAATGAAAGAAAAAAAAAAAAAGAATTTGGAGATGTCAAAGGTTTATCTCAATCATGAATTCCTAAATGAAATGTTACAGAATTCCTCAATGGGAAGTTTCAGTTTCAGCTACAGTTTTTTTGTTGGTCAGTTGTTTCCACAGAAAATAAGTATTTTTTGAAAAACATTACACATCACTGAAAGTCTTCATATCCAGTGATACAACAAGAGTAAACTTTGGACTGGTCAGTTCTGATGCTTCTTACCCTTAAAAAGCAGTGGGTTTATTTCAGTATCATAATGACGACTAAAATCCACTAGCACTTGAATATAAAAGACTTTCATTGTTACCACAGGAAAAAATTCCCTATTCTGTTCTCTGTGAAACTCACAAAAGTAAGAAATGTCAGTCAGGACCAAATCCAAATACATATGTTCTTAAGACTCACAAGTGTTTCGGTTAATTGTCTAAAAAATGTATGAGTAGTGCCTCAAAAATATAACTCTATTTCTGAGCTTTTTCAAGGATAAGACAGGGCAAATTGTTGTTTTTTTCCTACCCTAACAATGTGGGGTTGGCTCTTTAAAGCTCTGTGTTTTGTATGTGGAGTTTTTCTTCCTCTCTTTTCATAACAGCTGCCTTTTTCTTTGCGTTGCTTTTGAGAACAGGCTATGCAATTTTTAGAAAATAAGCACTGCAAATGAATCATCAAATGATAGTAGTTAAGCTCCAGCCATTGTGGATGCTCCTACCGAGGGGGAACACAAGGGTTTACTTAGGCGCTCGTACCCTACAGGTGGGTGACCTCCGGTACAGGCTGTACTGGCCCACGACTGCTTCTTCTGCCACCACTGTGGCTTTGTAGTAGGGGCTCAATGAGGGCGTAGTGCAAAGCACACGCTGCTCACTGACTTCGGACCTGTTTGGTCACCACAAGGTGCAGCAGAGAGATCAACACCAAGCAACCCGAAGGGAAAGCAGAGGGCTGCCTGGGAGAGGCACGACCAAGATACTGCCTGGTCCTCGGGAGCCACGTGTGGGTGTGAGCAGGAAGGTCACCGTCATGTTAGCTGGGATTGCATGAAAACACTACATAACAGTCCCCTGGCTTTCCAGCTAGCCAGTATCTTCTTAAAAAAAAGGAACTGAAGAGACTTTCTAGGGCCACAAACCTCTCCTTGCATATTCTGTAACAAAATCCCCTATCTGGATTTAGCTCGAAGTAAGCTAATATAATCTTAAAGTCCTGGTGCATGCAGCAGAGCAAAAAATCTTATTATGGCAGTGAAATCATGGCTGAGGTAAATAGATTCAGCATTTCCACTTTCAGACACTTGTAACCTACTAACAAATGCTGTCCTTTGGTCCAAGGATTTCATGTCTTGTCAGTTCAAAAGAATACTTATAAAACAAACAAGCAAAAAAGGGTTGCCAGCTATTTTTGATCGTCTCAAGTACTCAGCACAAGAAAAGAGGAAAAAAGTGGATGAAACATGGGTCTAAATATGCAAGGTCACAAATTGTTATTGTTATTATTCAGCCTAGAGAAGCCTTTCTTCTACAACCAGGGGCTAACCTGGCATTTGGCTCATGCTGATCCAGCTGGGACTGTATGCAGAGATTGTCAGTGGAAGTGAGCTCTAACATCAGCTCCCGAAGTTTTAACAATGTCTTTTTTTTTTTTTTTTTGACCTTATGTTGAAAAAGTTATAAAGAAGGGGTATTGATTAACAGAAACAGAAGCATTTATTATTTGAGGTTGTTATTAAATAGGTCTAAATCTGACAAAAACAAATCATTACTTGCAGCAGTGGGCGATGTGATGAAGGATGCAGTAGTTAAATACCAAAGGAGAGAGTTCACTTGGCTGGTAAATACAACAATGATGAACTTGCACCTGTGTAGGACTTGAAGCCTGGCATTGAGAAACAAGCTGACTTAATATTACTTAAATTATAAATGGGAAAGGTACTCATCCTCAGTCAGATTGCTGAGAAAAACAGAATAATTCCTGACATTCAAAATACTCCCTTTTCCTGAAACAAGGACTAATATAAACATGGATTCCACCCCATTTGAAAGTGCCTCTCATCATCTCAGTGTGCGGTCTTAGGACTTCGACCTTCTACTTGTTATTTTTTGTGATACACAGCAATTTCAAAAAGCTTCCTGAATATTGATTCCTGACTTTTTTTTTTTTTTTTGAATGATCATTGTCTCCTTCCACCCCACCCTCTAAAACACTAAGAAATTCAGTCTCCCTCCCTTTGTAGCCATGCGTGTATGTGTATATTCAGGCATGTATTTCCCTTCTCTGATGCACGTGTGGTTCGATCCCGCCCCAGCTGCATGTGCTGGGTGCTGCATGGTGAATAGCTTCACAAGGAACATGCTCAGAGTCAGGGCCGATCCTCTTAGAAGCGACTTCAGTGGAGCTACATGAATTCATGGAGCTAAGCCTCTGCTGTCTAGATTGTGTGTTACACAGCTCTTTTGCTTGAGGAGACATAGATTAGCTGCACTGCTTTGTATTCTGCTGGAAATTCTTCTGGACTGTGGTAGCTCTCTGCAGCATTTCTTGATAACTGTTCCATGCATTTTCTTTTTAAAAGGGAGATTTTAAAATAGAACGTGAATATAGAATACACACAGAACAAACCACCAGTAACGGCACAGTTACCAGTTACAAATGCGGCATTTTTAGAAGCAACTGCTGTACATGCTTCTGCTGAGAATTTGTCAAGTAGAAAAACACAATAGTTAAGAAACCCGGTTAATACAGATGCACAGACTATATGGAGCAGAGCCTGATATATCGAGATCCACTTAAAACACTTGAGTATCTAATGACACTGATGATTCATGCTTAGTATGCAAGCGGGTGCTACCACTTCCCCGAACAAAGTCACATCAAACACTCGGCTCCTTCAAGGTAAGGGAGGATTGTCTCATTAAAACAAACAAACCAAGAAAACCCCACAGGAATAAACTGTGAAATGTAAGCTGTGAAAAACAGGGAAGATCCTCTGAAAGGTCCGAGCTTCCGATCTAACTGTTCATGTAACATACATTAACAAATGCCTGTGTACTCAAGGGCTGCGTAAGGGCGTAAGCTGAAGCTTCCACTTAAATGACACTTAATGGCATTTCACAAAATTATTTCACAAATTTGGTTCCAGCCACTGGAAAACAACTACATCAAGGTCTACCCAAACAGAGGTAGAAGTATGAGGTAAAGCATATAGAGCAAAAATACTCTTAATGGATTTTTGACTCCTGGTTAACAAAAGATTCGTTAGACTTAGCCAAGCTGATAGGAAGAGACCCAGGAAGTTTCACTCTCTTTTTTGTTTGAGGCTTTGTGAACAAAGCAATACATCCTTTTTGATTACTGCATTTCAAGACTACTACAAAAACGTAGGTTGGCCCAGTATCTTGTAGTCCTTAGATGAAAACAGACACACAAAGACTAACTACAACAACATGCAACCTTTGCTGTCATTTCAGTGGAAAGAAGCAGATAAAAAGCAAATAAAGGAACACCATGACAAACAAATACCCTTTCCCCCACCTCCCAAAGTCCTGTGGGAATCATCCAAAAAGATGCTGGCAGTTTTGGATAAGTGGGTCTAAAAAAAAAAAAAAAAACACAAACAAACCAAGTTTATAGGTCTGTAGCTTAGCAAAAATAAGTGTGCTGATATCGGCTAATTGGGATGTAAATCCTAACACCAGTTACAGGACCAGCACTGTTTTTCTCTCTTAGGCAGGACCACAAAAAGTCCTTTGGGGGAAGAAAAAAAAAAAAAAAAGTATCAAAATCAATTGCCCAAGACTTGTTTCCAGAATAGCTAACTCTGGAGTGCTAAAATCAGGGGCTACATCCCCCCTCTCCCTCTTTGCATTTTGAGGGGGCAACATGCCACAGGACCCACCACAGCAGTGCAGACCTCTCCCTTTCAAGTACGGTTCCCCGAGAAAAAGTGCACCATCTGGGGCAACTGAAACATGACAAAAGTGACACCCCCGCGTGCTGCTCTCTGGGGTAAATCTACATTTCCTCACCTGGCCAAGGGGGCAGCAAGGTGCCGGGGGCCCAGGCAGCAGCTCTGCTGCCTTCAGCCTGCAGCACGGCAGTGCCCGAAATTGCAGCTCCTGGTCAGCTCCAGCCGCCCAGGACCAGCTGGTAGATTTGGCAGCAGCTTTCAGCTCTCCCACTATTGCGTAATTTCAAGGTCTTGCTAAACACATGTCAGTGATGTATGGGAAATTTGGGTTTCAAGGACAAATTCGCTCGGCAGCTGAGTAGTAAGATGAGATTGACTCATAGGCATGAAGTCTGCCATGAAAGACAACTTGGGTTTTAAATATTTTTGCTCGGTTTTGAGCAGCAAACAGTGTATGGGAAATTAGACTACTAAGGTTTCCGGTAGTGTTATTTGACTTCTGCTCTCCCCCCACCCCCCGACTCTCATATTTTCCAAAGCTATGTCCTTAATTGGATGTTCAGACTGATGTGAGAGATGTATTAAAAATACATAAACAGTAGGATCATCAAACAGAGGATATGCAAAATGGTAGACCTTAGAAATACTCGCTGCTAAAATTTCAACTGTTAAATGTGTTTTGGTAGGCAAGAAAGGCTCTGCAGCTTTTTTAAACATGAGGAAATCCAAAGGATTACATCAAATCATGTTACAGACGCTGGCAGATACAGGCTTTCAAGCAAAACAGCTGTCACTAAAGCTCCCGCGACTGCTTATAATACATTGCTACAGCCTCCTGAAACCAAAACCGTGGGGAAAAGGGGAGTGCCTTTAATCTACGCTTCAGCTTCCGAACAGAGACAGGGCTCCACGCTTCTCCCTTCCCCTACCAATACAGGAAAGCTTTGTGAACCATTTCCATGCCTATTGTAATGAAAACAGGAATGAACACCACGACATGGCCTCCAATAATCGTACCTGCCTTAGCAGCCACCGCAGCCTCCCACATCCGTGCCTAGGACACACTTACTGCTACGTGTCCATACGCACTTTATTTAATGCTAGGGCATTCCCTACATGATTTCCTAGTGGCCAAGCATTCACACTACTGGAAGCAAGGACCACGAGCACTGCTTAGCTGCCCAAAACAACTCCCGGGATCAATACGGCCACTCACTACAGTGCCTCCATGTCCTTCCCTTCCTTGGGCAACCACGAAAGCTGTCCCAGCACATCTCCTATGGCAACAGCCACCGAGGTTTGCGTTGCTCTGTGTGACAACGAGTGTGAATGAGTTACAGAGATAATGTGCATGCATGGTCAATGTGCAGCAGGGGCTGAGATAAGAAAGAGCTGCTTAAATCCAAGCCCCACAGGCAGAAGGGGAGAGCTTGGGCATACAGGAGAGCAGCTCTGTGCTGGGGAATAAGGGAATTACTGGGCTGCCTGGTCGACGGTGTGTTGCTCTGGGAGGGCAAGGGATGGCAAGAAAAGGAAGCAGCCACATCCAGGACACATATAGAGATGACAGAAAGAAGCATCACCTCTAAACCAGCCTTTTTGCTGAACTTTTGATTAGCCTCATGGCCTGAGGGCGAGGATCTTTGATCTGACATTCACGTTATTATATGGCACATGGAGGAGATCATACCTGCTCATTTTTGAGACTTAGATTCACAAACTCTCACTTCTCAAAAGGATCAGTTCAGACCTGGCGCGATCTCCCCTTCCATTAGAATAGCAGAGTTGCTGACTTGTATAGCTCCCAATTTTATTTCTGGCCTAATACTTCTGCAGTAATACTGATAAATACATATTAATGCCTTTAAAAGGCATTTTCAGGGGAAATGCAAGACAGATCTAGCCGTACGTGTCTTAAACCTTTCCTGTTCACATCCTGCCCAGAGAACCAGCATCACTTATCAGCAAATGCATGCCTTCTCCCTCTGCCCCTCCAAGATCAGTGTTCTCAGTCTTCCTCCCAGTCCTTCCATCTGGGTACGTGGCGAACCCGAGAGGCATTTGCACCAATGGCACAGGACTCAGCACAAGATCTGTCATGTATGGCTAAGCCGCTGCTGGGCTAAGCTCCCCACCCCCCCCTTTTTTTTTTATCCTGAGTGGTATTTTCTCTTTGAACTTTAGGAATTTATACGGCGTTTTATCCTTTCAAGTATCTCTACAAATTCTTCATAGGATCTACAGCACAGGCAGGCCCTTTTTATGACAGAAAGGCACAGTAGGTTTCCGTGCTTCGCAGGCGCTCTAATACAGCCCATTGCTTCACTAAGGCCACTAACACTACATTAATTATTTGGAATAGAGCTGATGGCTAAGAAGCCATTGTCGTTTGTTCTGACAATCAAGCACACCATCAAAAATCTGACTGCCCACAACAAATCACAGGTTTTATTATGCTCTACCACATGCTTTCATGCTTTGGAAAAAAAAAAAAAAAAAAAAAAAAGGTACAAATTGCACAGGAATAATTATCTTTAAAAAAGAAGATAGGCAACATTTTAGTGTAAACGTCAACAGCAACATCCCATGGGACTCCCCGAACATAAGAAACACAGTGTTCCCTGTGGAAATGTGGAAGAGCACTACAAGGAGACAAATGTAACATAACTTTCATCAAAATGTGTTTTCTACATAAGGAGGAGGACCCAGCTAGTCCATGGTGCAAAGAAATACACAAAGTAGCTGCATTTCTGTTACTAACCTTGAACAACAGTTACTGTTTATCTTTTCCTGTGCAAACAACTTCCATGCAGCTGTCCATAATAATGCCAGACTCACCGTGACTGGATTAAATGGGTTAGGAAGCAAAAATTAGCAAAGTGCTTTCTAGGGTAGACTGATCAGATGTTCACGAATGCTGACTGGTTATAGATCTTCTGTATCTGCCTAGAAAAAAGGGAACTGCAAAAATAATACCTCTGATATTAAGGTACTTGACAGTGTGCATCACCTTTCTCTGCAGAAGGTTATACAGAGCAGGGTGTGATACAGCTCAGCTTTCAGTGTGTCTGTCTGCAGCCTTAAAACATACAGCAACTCTTCTCAGTGCCAGCATGTAACTGAAGACAAATGTATTCCTACCTCAGCAGACTCAGTAATGAAAAGGAAATCGGCGTCCTATCTGTTGGCATAAACAGATGCACCTTGAACCTGCTGCTCTTTAACATTGCCCTTTGCCATGCAAAGGTCTTCTCAAGTGACTTTCCCATCTAAGTAGTCCCGTGAGGTCAAATGAGACCTTTTTCCCCAAGAAGCTGTTGCAAGGTGAGCCCTGCTCCGTCACATCAAGAGAAAAAGAACTGAGTGTTAGCACGTATTTATATTCATTAACACAGTGCAGTACTTCTCATCTGATGAACTGTTGTGTTTTTTTTTTCCCTCCTCTCCCTCTTTCCTGATTGTTGGTTTCATTTTTTTTTTCCTTTCTTTCCTTCTACCTTTCCCTTTTGCCTTGTTTTCCTTCTCCTCTCACATTTCTCCACCTCACCTTCCCCTTTTCACAGCCCTCCTCCACCATCCTGTTTTTCTTTGCCTTTCCCTTTCCCAGTCCTTTGCAGGACTGCACCTGTGTTTTTGTGGAAGTCCCACCAGCAGCAGCTGAATGCAGGTGATAAGACAACCGATAAAAATCACCGGAGACTTAAGAGCAATGTTCACCCCAGCCTGTACAAAAAGGGAATGGTAAATGTAGGCTAAGGAGACGGGATTAAATGAGCAGAAACTTGCAGAGTTCCCACGCAGCACATTTAAAGTTCTGTAATTCCCATTAAGCAGTGCAGGCCACCATTAAACTGCTTGCTCCGGACTAGTGTTTATGCATGGTTACTCCTTAAGGAGGGAAAAAATGAGCAGGGTCACATGGTAAACACATCTGAAATAAAAGAACAAGAAGTTAAGGCCCCCTCACCAGGCAGGCCAGCCCCACCGAAAGCCTGGTGCCCTCCTCCAGGCCAAAACTCCCTGGCAGCCCATCTCGGCTGCAGGCTGAGCACCAGCTTCCCGGGCACCTCCTCCACACGCTGCTCTGCTGGATCTGGGAGTCACGCAAACAGCTGTCATGTGCCTCCAGGTGAAACTGAAAGGGATTTCTTACCCCCATAATTTCTGCTAATCTGTCTAATTTACAGGTCCTTGAAACATACAGCTGAATCTCTGCTTTTATACTGAGAGTGGAAAAAAAAAAAAAAAAACAAAAAAAAAACAACAACCAACAAATCTCTAACCATCAGGGTGGTGAAGACAGCTCTGAGGAAGCAAATTGCTTCCAGAGCTCATTATGGATTTTGCCAAGAATCATAGATCCTTGGTTTGCCCTGTAAAGCTCCAGAAAAACTGTGTCCACAGACCCTTCAAAGTTTTAAGAGGAGCCTGAGGCAGTTTCCAACTGGGGCTGTGATGCTATTCATTGTGCAATCCACTGGTGCTCTCTCCTTATGTGGAGACCTGGAGTTTCAACCAAGAAACTGTGCGACCTGAGACAGCAAGGCTTGGCAATTCTCCAGCATCGCACCGATAAAATTAGGCAGAGGCCTCCAGGGACACAGGCTTCGGAAATCCAATCCCTCTGCAGACAGGTTCAAGTCATTTTGCTTTTTCTGTGTCCCTTCTGTAGAGACACAACTAACATTTAGCTCTTTGAAGGACCTGTAAGTGTTTAATTACCAATGGTTATGTGGCCTCCACAGGGGAGGGGGCAGCTGACAGCCATCCATGGAAGGGGCCCAGCATTTACTCACTGGCTGACCATGCCCAGATTTGGAAGCATTAGGGCTGGTACCTATATGCAAAGCTTTGTTACGTTCTGTACTCATTACTGGTAACTGATTTCTATGGAACTCCTGTCCAGTGAAATACTTCATATGGTAATTAACTCCAAAAGAAAAGCATGGCACGCACAGATTTTCACTGAACTCACTGTAGTAGTGAGCATCCTGGTAGGCTCCGAGCTTCGAACAGGTTTGCGAAAGGATTCACTGCAGTAAAGCGTTGTTTTCCACATTCTCGGTTATAGTAACAAGAGTGCCTGGATTCAAAGACTAAACAGCCTCCTTTGTTTATTATATAACCTGCAAAACAGCAAGCAGAGAGCAACAAGGGAAGTACGGATCCCCCCTCCGAGCACCCTAACGCATCCCCTCGCCGCAAGAAGTCTCTTTTCGGGCTCTTTGTTCGGGAGCTCAGTCTTTCATTTGGACAACCCTTCCCAAAGTGAAAAGATCCCCATTTATTGCACCCGTACATAGTCTCTGCGTCTACACGTATGTAGCTGCTTTGCTGGCTGCCCACATTCAGGCCCATCTGCTGGGCTGGCGCTCTGCCCGCCGAGAAGTTGGTCGGTCCGTTTCATTAAAGCGTAGCTGTCAAGCCGTGATGGGCTTTGGTGGGCAGCCAAGAGCCCTGCTTCTTTCTTCGGGGCAGCAAGCCTCGCAGCGCAGCTCCCGTTTGTGCGGCACAACCACCCGGGCAGGCTCATTGACAGGCGTGCCAAAGCAAAGAGCCCTTCAAAGGGGGAAGAACAGAGGAGAGCTGCCTGCTCCTTCAGGCTGCCGTCAAGACCTACTTTGTGATTCCTGGGGACAATGACTGCGCGGCGGAGCACAGCCCAACCAGCATTTAACTTTAACTCTGGTTCCAATCGAGTACAACAGAGCAGCTGAGAGAAAGCTCAATAGATGCAAACAGCCGCCACACGGGGCAATTCTGCGAGGCAGAAGGGCATAAACAAACGGGCAACAAGACAGCTGCTGTGCGTACAGACCTGGTGAGGGACTACAGCTGCCCAGGAGCCGGGGTCAAGATCAGAGCAACACGCATCAGATCTCAGTCAGCTCAAATCTTTCCAGAAAGATCATACTACCAGCTAGCTCCCTCTGCTCCCCCTTCAGTTTCTGATGGAAGCTGATCTTTTCTTTCCTTCCCTGTATGTGGTCATCTTTATTACTTGAAGACAGGTGGGTTGTGCTTTCCTTTGGGTTTTAATCTTTTAATAGCAATAATTGCATTCCAGAAAAAAAAGTTGCATTATCTTCTGCCTTTCCTTTTCTCCAGTAGCCCATGGACTTCAGAACTGAGATGCCCGGAACTGCTGGACACAGCTCTTCCTTCTGGAGGCTGTTCACCCACGCTGCAGGCACCAAGGGCAGGGTGCAAAAACAATTCCACCCTTCGGCACCACCCAAGCTGCACAGCTCAGCGTGGTCTCGTTGCTTTCATTGCATCTAGTCGCCCTTAAGTATGACAAGCACACTTTGGCACAACACCAGGAGCTCCTCTGTTCCCAGGAAGGCCCAAGGGCAAACTGGTATCGGGCTTTTGCTTAAACCAACATGGTCAGACCTCGCTATAGAGGAGTTCTGCCAGTTGGATGGGCCTCAACTCACACGCCATTGTTAGCAAGCAGGAGGAAGCTCCGGCTGAGCTGCTGAAAAGCCCTGGTAACGCTGAAAGATTTCCTTTCCCCTGTTAATTTTCATCATGTCAGAAAAAATCTTACGTTATGATTCTTACATCACAAAACAGTTCATAGAAGTCGCTGTCACATCACATTTTAATTGCTGTTACCTCTTTAGACAACAAAGCCAAGGCAGAGCTTGTCAGCGCCAAGAGAAAAGAAAATCAAGCATGCTTCTAAAGTTTGGATTTCATTTTAAATAAAATAAGCAGAGACATCCAGACCACTACGCGAGGAAATTCCACCTGAGTCTACTTTGTTTTTGTAGATCTCCACCCCTGGCTCTTCTGACATCTCTTCCAGCTAAGCAGTTTGCAAAAAATAGAAATAAAAATAATTTGAGATATCGCATTGCTTCTTGGCATCAGTCTGGTAGATGACTTAACTAAAAAGAGCCTTTATTTTTGTACCTTGTACATTATAGGGTGGAACTCTGTGGAGTTGTAATCTCATTTGAACAATTACAGAAGTCTCTGCATTTCTCTGTACAAGCTGCTCTGACTACACAGAGCACCCTTACAGAAACACAGCCGCTGTACAGCAAAAGAGGCAGGTGAGGATTTCTCTGCAGGTCCTTGTGGCATACCCGCCAGTACGTGGACTGTCTGCAGTACGTCTCACAGCACCAGCACACACATAGCAGAGAGAGGAGGACACGATGACACTACAGAGTTAACGGTGAGGGTTTTGAATAGCACACTGGAGCACTACGCAGTAATTATGTTCTCTAGCAGGAGTTGTGGATATGCTGCAGATAGCTAGTAGAGTTGTCAGCTCTTTCTCTTCACTGCGAGGAAGAAAATGCACCGGGACTGGAATTACATCATCATAAATGAGAGAGGAATTTGGCCCCAAATATTTCAGTCCTGGTTATCCTAAGTAGTAGGAAAAACCCTGGCTCTACTGAAGTTAATAGCACAACGCTAATCTGTCACCTTGCAACTTTATGGTGTTCCAATTCTAAGGTAATTAAACCCAAACATGGTGTATTTAAAGGCTTTTCTTAGACCTCTATCTATACACTTGATATGTTTACTCCTGGAAATCTCCAAAGCTTTGGCATCACTTTCCTCATCAGTGCAACTGGTCTTAGGTCTGTTGATCTCCACGCCTGGACACACAGACCACTGGCACTTCCAAGTTCTTGCAATCAGCTTTGCATTTCATCTCAACTGCTGAGACTGCTGAACCCTCCCTGCGTTGATAGCAGGTTGTATTTCTCCACATGTAACATTTTAGAAATCTATACATCTAGAGAACACAGAGGTGTACCTGCTAACTTTAAAACAAATAAAGCTTTTATACTTGATTGGAATTGACATGATTTAGATCTAAATTGCCACATCTTTCCAGCATGCTTTCCAGTATGTCTTCATTGTAACAGTTTTCCAATTCAAGACAATGTGAGAAGACTTTATTTTTTTTTTCCCAAGACCATCAACACCCCCTCCCAAACTAGTGCTAATGCCTGTCGTGATCACAAAATGGTGACTGGTGACATTCACGAGATTTAAAAATATACAGATCAATAATGTTCTGCTACAATTTTCAAGCCAAAGCCTCATATAATGTTTCCAGCACACTCTCTCTGGTAGCTTTTGCCATGAAGCAGGAGAGCGAGCCTCTGCATTATACTCTTCCTGGCCATTCGGATTACTCCCCACACAATTGCCCCCCTGCCTGCGTGTCCATTCCCCACCCCCATCCCGATTTTCAGCAAAAGTGTTGTTCCTGTGCTGTTTGCGTAAGTGGACAGAATTTCAAGCATGCCGCTAAATGATTATAAATGAAGGAATTTTCATGCTCCGTTAGCTCGAGAAGATGGTGTTATTAACGATTACCATTCAAGGAAGTTCAGAATGAGCGCCTAACTGAGGACACCTCTGACATAAGGCTTTGTTTTGTTCCTGAAAATAGCTGCGTGAGCAGTCTTCACTCCCACTGTTTAACATATTTCTAAGGCTACTATCTCTAAGAAATTTCGTTTTTCTTAATTTAGCAGTAACACCAGTTTCCTCTGGAATCTCTAGAATCAAAGTTGTCAGTCCACAGCAACACCCACCACAGAGAGATATCGGGACCTAGGAAGCTGGAACGCTGCTCTTGCTCCTCTACTCTTGATCCACTTTCAGAACTCTAAGAACGCTGATGTGAATCTACAACGCGTAACGTGAAAATGCGAGCATTAGGTCATCCTGCTGTTGGATTTGAGACAACGTAGGAAATGAACATGTTGCCTGGCAGACCTGATCTGCTCAGCAAGTTGATAAACCCTGACTTCCCCCATGATCCAAACCAACAGCTTTTTACTTCGATGGAAGGAGGATCAGCTCTGCAAAGAAAAGGCATCGCAGAGGCAGAGGATTGTCTGAGTGAGTTTTTCACTCGCTAGTTACTTGCCTAGGTACACAATGAACACAATGCACCCAGTCCCTGAATACCACACAATACCAAATTTAAAGATAAGAGGTCTGACTCATCACTCCATTGCACCAGCTTTGTGCCTGCGGGGCTCCATGTTCTTCCTCAGTGACTCAGGCCCAAGACCCCCCTCTCTCCAGGAAAAACACGACAAGCCACACAGTGCATGTCAGACTTACCCGTCAACTACAATCCACGTTTGCACAGCAAAACTAATTGGAATGTAACATTGCACACCACTTACATTTGGCTGTTGTGCCTAGAGATAGGAACACATGTAATTAACGCAAAGAGCAACAGTTTAAAGCACAGTCATTAGAATTAACCCTGCGACACCTGGCGACAAACTTAAGGGGCCCCGTCTAAGAAAACAGTCCTTGGCCAACGCTAATAGCGGGTACATGGGCAAAATAAGATTAAGACCACGGAATTAAAGAGAAGGAGATTAGTCACTGGAACAAAAAGTTTCTGCAGAATAGCTCTCATTCCAAGACTGCTGCCTTCACTTTCCTAACCAAAAGCTGCTGAAACGGGAAAAAGAAACTTTTTGGGCAACTGTAAGGTGGGCATCGACTCTTTTTTCCCGAAATGATACACTGCGTTTATGACAGCTAATTTTGACTTGCAGGTATACAAATATGAAACACCATGAGACCGATTTTCTTTTCGGTTTTGTGTCAGTGTATGTTCATTGATCTCAGTGCAATTATTTGCCTGGCATGGCAGTTAGATCAGTGCCGACCATTAAAGGCTATTCTGAATAGACTTACACTGAGTAAAATGGACAGGAGGAGATCATCTATCCTCCAGTCTGACAGCGTACGACTGCAGAAGTCAAGGAAATCATTAATGAAGGACTAAATCTTCCAAAGCCAAACAAAAAAACATAAATCCATCCGTCGCCTTTCTCTAAACCTCAATAGATTGCTGCCCAGCACCTTCCCTTGGTATATACTCTGTGCTTTTTTCCAGATTTCCAGTTGTGGAATCACTCGGTCACGCTGCCACACAGCGATGACAGCCACATGCTTGAGGTCACGATGGGGGCCTGAGGTGCTTCCAAGATAGCGCTGAATCCACCATGGTTGAGCATGCATAGTTCAGGCACGGGTGCACAGAAACAGTGGCACACCAAAACCTGCTTGTGGAAATAGTTACACACCACTGTGGAGCCACACATCCCGAGCATTACATCTGTGAATTAGCCACTTGCCTCCGACCACAGCGTGCGCACGTGCCTAGTTTTGTCTTTACTTCTACTGCTGCGAAACCGTAGCGCCTCGTTCCGACCGCAGCCACAGCGCGCCGAGGTTGGGTCAGGAGCTGATGTTTTACGTGTGACTTTTTTTTATAGCGAGGAGAGGTTTATTTTTAGGCATGCAGTTCTTCGGATCGCAACCCCGTCTCGTGACAAATAAAGAGAAGACCGGCGTAAAACACACACACACACACAGAGACCTGGAGATGGGTTTGAAGAAACGCGGGAAGGGACCTGGCGGCGGGGTGACACCCCGAGATGTGCTGACAGGATCGAGCTCTTTTGAGGAACAGCGTGAGGACGCGGAGGTAAGATGGCACGATGGCACTATGGCTCTGCCTTTTACCTCACCCTCGCTCACAGGCAGCGGCCGGCACAGGTGAGCACCGAGCAGCAGCAGAGCCGCGGCCGGGCAGCCCCGCAGCCCTCACCCCCGCATCCCCACAGCGGCCAAGGCAACTTGCAGAACTTCCACGGCTCGGCCACCTACCCTGAGGCACTCCCCCGAGGGGGGGGTCTCCCATCTCCGGGACCCCCTCCCGGCTCCCTGAGGCGCCCCCCATCCCCTCAGCCCCTCAGCCGTTAACCGCCAACCCCACGGCGCGGGGCGCAGCGGCCGTTGGGCTGGCGCGAGGCTCCCCAACGGCCGCCCGCGCGCTGCCCAACGGCCGCGCGGCAACAGGCGGCGGCGGCGGCCAACGCTCACCTGCGAGGCGCTGCCGGGCGGGAGGCAGGGACGCCGGCAGCCGCTCGGAGCCAGCGGAGGAGCTGCCGCTGCTGCTGCTGCTGCTGCTGCTGCTCCTCCACCACCGCCTCCGCCTCCTCCTGCACCGCCACCGCCGCCGCCGCCGGAGCGGGGCGGCCGCGCCGCGCAGAGGCAGAGGCGGCGGCTGCCGCTGCAGCTCCTGGCACATGCTGCAGGTGTCAGCGCAGGAGCTGCCCCGCCGCCCACCCCGGCGCCTGCGCCGCCGCCCCACCGCGCCGGCGCCGGGCCCCCCGCGCATGCGCGGCGCCGCTCGGTGAAGCCGCTGCCCGGCCGCCTGCCAGCCCCGGGGGGATGACGTCGTGGGCGTGGGGAAGGGGCGAGGCGGGAGGGAGGGAGGTGGGGGGGGGGGAGAGCAGGGGGGGTCCCCGCGCGGGCGGGCGGGGATGGAGGGGGACAAGAGGGGGACAAGGGGGGGACAAGGGGGGTGCCCCCAACCCACGGGGCTCCGCGGGCGGCCGTTGGGGCGGCGGTTGGAACGGTTGGAGGGGGTGACGTCATCCCTGTGCTGGGGGAGGGCGGGGCGGCAGCCCCCTCCCTCAGCGCCCTCACCCCTCCCCGCCTTCCTCCTCCTCCTCCTCCTCCTGCAGCCCCGGGGCACCCCTCCCCAAATCCCCGTGTCTCCCCCCCACCCCCCCCCCGGGTCCGGGGAGGGGGTCTCCTGTCATGGGGAGGGGGTGTCCCGCCGCCATGTCGCGCCTGAGGGGCTGTGAGGGGCATCCCGCAGCCCGTCCCCAGGGCAGCCACGTTAAAAAGAATCCACATTTAAAAGAAAAAAATAAATCAGTCAAATGCTCGCCCTGTGAGAGCCGCCTGCGAGTCCTGGCCTCCTCTCCCAGCGAAGGAGAGGTGAGGGCAGGGTGAGGATGTGAGGATGTGGCGCAGGTGGAGCAGGAGATGGCCGGAGAACAGCGGGAAGATGCAGGGGAAAGGCGGTGTCGCAGCGGGTGGGCCCGCAGCAAGGGGTGCTGCCAGTGGGGTGCTGAGGTGAGGGGATGTGACTGTAATGTGACTGCATCCAAGTGACAGGAACCTTCCTGAAAGGGACGAGCGGCACATCAAGGAGGTGGGAGCGCAGGAGAACCTGCCCTTGCACGCCGATTCCAGCTCAGGAGATCACGCACCTGGCTGCTCAGTAGGGATCCGGTGAAGAGGTTAGCGGGGCTGAGGATGTTCATGGCTCTCTGGGCTGCTGACGGGGAGGGCTGCTGTAATTTATAGCTTCTGAGGCGCTGTCAGGGTGCGCTGCTCCATTTCTTGAAATTGCGGGCTAAATTCGTCGCCGTTTCAATAAAACGCTAACCTACTGGTGTTTCACTTGCAGGCGGTTTCACCACAATAAACCGTGATCTTTCAGTCTCCAGAACATGACCTCCAAGGCTAAGTGGCTAAAGGACTGCCTGCTCTACGGGTAGCAGACCCGGCTGTGACAGCTTTGCACAGAAAGCTTTCATAAGGGGATTGCGACTAGCGACAGCAGCAACAGTTCAACAGACTGTCATCAAGTAGCGGGCAGGATTCCCCTAGAAAAGTGCTTTGGTTCCTGGCAGAGCACCGTAGGAACCATACATCAGGGCTTGCATGCTGCTCTTGGTCCTGTTAGGAGTCACAGGATGGACAAGCCTGCCCACCTGGCTGAGTGGCTGCTTTTTTTTGGGTAAACTGAACATCAGCGTATTCCAAGGGGAGTTTTCCTCAAGCGTCCTGCGTTGCAGGGATACGCTGTGTCTGTTGGCTTTGCTTGAATTGGGTGAAAATTAAATGATACCCAAATCAAAAGTCATTTTCACTTCTGCTAAGTGAAAACCCTGCCTTTCGGTCTGTCTTACTGAGATGCTGATTGTACAAATTAAAATGCAGAGTTACGGGGAAATCTGTGACCATAAGGAAAATATCTTGACTATAGGAAGTATCTGTGACTGTAAGATAACTTCAGGCACCTGTTCCTTGCAGGAGGGATGTTGGCTTGTGTCTGTCAGAGCCAGCATCTTTCTGCAATCAAGCACGTGAAAACTCTTGTCCTCTTGTTAATTCTCATACCTACAAAGGAGCACATTCTGTTTGCTGATCCTTTACACATGTCTTGGGGGGCAGTTCCTCAAGAAGCTGCTTCTTTACTTGGATGCGTTCGGAGCTTCTCACAAGATAGACAATACTCTGAAGTTTGTTAGCTTCTCCTCGGCTTGTCATCAGTGCTAGTCAAGTGCAAGCATTAATCATATTAAAGGTTTACTACAGCCGGGCATAAGGGCAAGCTCCTAATTACAAGGCTGGAAAACAAGAATGACCGGGAGTCATTTAAACTTGAAATGTAATTCTAGGGCAAACTTAACAGGTTTTTCCTTAGCTATTACCTCTCACCTTGAGTTTTTAGGATACGTCTCATCCATAAAAAAAAAACAGCAGTCTAATTTGTATGTGCGCTGTGTGGCTTGGCTCCTTCCCTTCCAGCATGAAGGAAGTGCCTCAGGTGTGGCAGGCTGGGGTTTTGCTGGAAGCACCGAGTGCTCCCTCCTGACCCTGCTTTCTGTTGTGCCTTCTGAGCAAGCTGCCCTAGTACACGTTGACCAGCTCCTCTTCCCCGGCAGCAATTCACGAAGCAGTTTACAAAGCATTTACTGGCTTTCCTGCGTTTACTGTTTAACAGCATTACAAACTGTGAGCTCTCTAGCTGATCCCTCAGATTGTCCGTACGTAGCTGATCTCCTCTGGGGTGACATAAAAGGTGCTTTAGCAAGGAAGACAACAGGCTTGGTAAGCAGCCGTCCCACCATTTGGTGTCAGCTTATGGGGTTCCTAATTTGACATCACCCCAATGCCGAAGAATGAGAGGAGATCACACCTCCCACATCTAAGAGAGTGTGAGGAGAGAGGGAAGAGAGGGAATCACGCTAGGCTGTGCTGATCTTAATGTCACAGTTGACAAATCTAATCTTTCCCTAGTTCATCTACCACTGAGCCAGCTAGGCATCGTTTTGTATGATTAAGTGCCTGTGAAATCAAATAATGAACGGAATTTGTTCCATTTGGACACATTATCCAGACTGGACTTTGGGCACATCATCATCTCTACGATCTTTAGCTTGGAGATGCCACAGTGCAGATAACAGCAGTGGAAATACTGACACTGTATGTTAGTGGTTCGCTGGACTCATTACAGACAGTGAGGTGTGCCACTGGCAGAAATGTAGTGCTTAGCACTGAGATGTCACAGAAAGAAACAGAATGTGTGCCATATAGCAAGAAAAGATTTTCAGTGGGTAATGTGCGAGCAGGGAACTACAAGCAATTTGCACGCTGGATTTTTGTGATTTTTTTTCATTAATAATTTATTTATTCTCTCCTTGGAAGAAGGAAATGGTGTCAGCTGCTTAGAACCAGATTGCATGTGTAAGTCTGGGCTTTCTTAATGATCTGCAAGTTAGAATTGTGATTAAGCGTGTTACTAAATTAGCAGCTTTGTGGTAGCTGCGTGAGCTTCATTCAGAACACGATGGCAGTCCCAGAGAGGTCACGCTGTACTAGAAATGCATTGCAGCAGACATTTGGTGGCTTGCAAAACGAGGGGGCTATTCACATCCAGCACTTGTAAACCCCCTTCTGGGAGTATCGCCCATCCTTTTTGGTGGTGGGCACTACTAGATGCTGCTCGCCACTGGGGAAGCTGCAGGACGCCTCCTTCCCCTGCGCTTCCCGAGCTCCTGTGGGCACAGGTCCAGCCTGGGTGTCAGGGCTCGTTGGGAATCTGAATGAAGCACCACTGAGAGTGGGTGTGCACCATGGGGGCTGTGAGGGAGCCAAGGGACTTTCCAGCTGCCTACTTTCTCGTAAGCCATCAGATTTCAGCTCATCTGACAGGATGAAGCTGTAAAGGTCGTCGGTTACAGCAGTAGATTTCATTCCCTTTTAGTTTTTATCTGCAATAAACAATGCACACTAGCAGTGGCAGTCCTCTTGTGAAAGAGTGAAAACGTTGTGCTATACAATTACCATCAGCCTATACGTGCAGGTTTGTGACTTATTTGCATTAATGTAGTGCACAGAGCATTACTGTGCTGCTGTGCTCTGCATCTTGTCAACACAAAGGCTCTAACTTTGTCTTCCAAACTCTTAACTTCCTAGCTTTTCTAACTTTCAAACTCTTTTCCAAACAAACAAACAAACAAACAAACAAAAAAAAACACTTTGGAAGTTGGGTATTGTAATGATACTTTGAAGCAATGTGTGGCTTTACAGAAACTTCAGTTTCCTGAGGGCATCCCTGCTCTCTGTGCCAAACGGTTGAGTAGCATGCAGCAGCTTGAAATGGAAGGTGGAGTTAAATGTGTATCACAAAGTCCTTGATGGGTATGGAGAGAAGTCAGCAGTTCATCCGTGGAGATGATGCGAGGCTGTGGCAAGGATGCTGGGTCAGGATTCGGCAGCCTGGTTGCCATTCTGAACGCAGCCCGTGTCGAGCATTGCCCTGGACATAGCCCTCACCTTTTTTTCTGCATCTTGGTTCCTCCACCTGCAAAAAGAAAGGATGGGTTCCCTTGTAAATGCTTTAAGATTTGTTAAGGTAAAATGGTAAATGTCCTTCCTGGGATTAGGTGTATCCATAGCCACCGTTTAAATTAAGTACGTGGGAATTTCTTTGTGGGAGCAGACAGCTGAAAGCGGCCTGCAGCTCAAACACAGACAGGTGCAGGATGTGAAGATGAAGCTGTGCTGCCTTGGGAAGGTAGCATGTCCGTGAGTTAATCTACTGCTGGCTCTAGAGAAGCTGCAGCTGCTTTGCCAGCGGTGTACATGTCAGGTTGTGTGACAAGGAGCTGCCCGGTGACTGCACTGCCTCCTTGCTGTCCTCGTGACTGCAATGAGCACCGCAGAAATGCCCTGCTGCATTTCCAGGTTCACATTGCAAGGTAAATAACAGGAATCACACCAAATCAGCTGTACAGGAAGGGATAGAGGGACAAAGTGGGCCTGGATAGGAAGGACTCGGAAAAGCTAAGGCACAAAATGAGTCACAAGGGACAAATTGCAATGACAGCTTTGAAAGGATGTTAGAAACGGGGAGGCTGAAGGAAGGTCTGTGGCTTAGCGAGAGGAAAGGCAGATGACACCAAGACTGAGATATTCAATGGTTTTAAGTCACAAACAATGTGCTGGTACCCAGAAACTTACCGTGTTTCTTTTTTTAACAGGGCTATAGAAAAGTCAAAAATCAAGTAAAGAATGCATTTTAAAATTTAAGAGATGTAGATACATTGAAATCAGCCCAGTCTGCTGAGCTTTATGCTGGCAAATTTAAAGTGCTAGAGCATTTTCAGAAGCACTAACAATAATCTTTGACAGCTGCTAGAAGAAAAGTCCCTGTGGATAAACATAATACCTGTCATTAAAAGTGAGAAAATGAAGAAAATAGAGACTTTGGGGGAGTCGGGCTGGGACTGTCACTGAGAAGCATTTTAAAACAAACTAATACAGTTTGTTCCTAAACATGCAGAATACAGTCAGGCAATAAAGGCTTTTGAAGAACATTGTGTTAAACAGATCTAATCATCTCCTCTTCAGGACGAGCAGCTCCGTGCTGTAGGCACCTAAAGCTCTTGCTGCTGGGGACATGACCTCTCTGGGGTTGCGCAGGAGATGCCTTGCTTTTCCCGTGTGTTATGGAAATGTTGTACCCACAAAACCCGTCATCTTTATGCCTCCAAAAGTCCATTCCTTCCTGTGGGTGCTGGATTTGTTGGGTAAGCACCACAAAGGTCCTTCTTATGGCTGAATCACTCAGGTGAACATAACCTGCTGTCTGCGTAGGTACGGCAGGTGCCTGGCAGTTGGCTGTGGGCTACACAAATGAACTTGGAGGATCCAGTCCGTAAGCTGTGTACACTGGGCATCCCTGACCTGGCTGGTACGTGGTAAGCTTCAAACATGAGCAAGGGTTTTGAAAACCTTTTGATGTGGTCCCAAAGGAGGTTTCTACGTGCTGAACAGAAAAAAAAAAAGAATGAGGCCAGGCCGAAATCACTGCAGCTGGGCAGGTGCACAAGTGGTTGAAATACCACTTGTCCAGAGTAATTATCAATGATTCACTGTCAAGCCAGGAGGATGTTGTAAGTGAGGTCCTGCAAGGGTATGGCTGGGGTCAGTGTGACTCAATGCTTTCATTAATGACTTGGATGAGAGTAATGGTTCGAACAGAGTAAAATTTGTGGATGACATCGAGATGGAAGGGTTTTTGAGCACTTCGGTGAACAAGATTAGAATTTAAAGTAATCTTGGCACGTTGGTGAAATGCTCTGAAATCAATAAGATCAAATTCAATAAAGAATGCAAAGAACTCCTCATGGGGGGAAGTCAAATGCACAGCTGCAAAGTGGAGAATAGCTGGCAAGGCAGCCCTACGGCAGGCAAGGCTTCGGGTCCTCCAGTCAATGATGAACTGACTGTGAGTCAACAGTATGATGCTGCTGAAAAAACATTCCTCCCTCAATGATTTTACTGACCCATAAGCCAAACAAATGAAATTCTGGGGAATATAAATGTAATTTTCTGGTTTACTCAGCACTGATAACTAGGGTTGTGTGTCCACTTTGGGACATGATAAGAAAAGAAATAAACCAAGAAAACCATATGAGAGTAAAAGGAGAGATGAGATTCAATAAATCCAGGGGGTGGGGGGGAGATTTATTTAATCTAGAAAAAAGGAAACTGAATGATGACCCGATAGCATTCTTGACCTGTGTAAAAGACGTGCAAAAGGAATCAAGTCTTCTCCATGCCAACACAGAATAAGATGAGAAGTGACTTGCAGCAAGAGAGATATTTGTTAGACAACCCTTTCCTCAGCATTTGAAGAGGTTTCTTAAAGAATTCCCATCATCAAAGCTTTAGAAGAACAGGACAGACAAACTTCTTTCAGGAATATACGAGACAGACGTGATTTTTTCTCAAAGGAGATATGAGCCATATGTTTCTTCCAACCTTATGTGTCTGTGATTTTGTCTAACAGCTTAAATCACAGGGGATAACCTAATTCTTAACAATCCAATTCTGTAACTCAGTGTTGAAGCGTGTAGTCAATACCAGTCAATTAATTCAGAGCTCTGACAAGATAGTGGTGTACGGAACTGAAAAGCTAATATATCATAATATTGTGCTATGGTACAATTTCTTCTACTAGCGTCCAGTCTTAGAAATCCACACATACATTTTTCTAAAATTACATTACCTTTACGCAGGCAAAAATAATACTCAGATCTGTACAAAATGGAAGGACTGGGCTTTTTTTTTTTTTTATGTATTACTGGTGCTCAGAGTACAAAAATACTTATCAACACAGTAGTATATGTCATTGACTTGTTTTCACTGGTATTTGTGGATTGAGCCCATCTAAAACCAATTCTCAATCCAATTACATGTGTGAAAAGAAATACTCTAGGCACTCGATTTTGTGCTTGTTCAATTCGTGCCAGCCACTGCTGCACAGCACCGTGTAGACGGCATGCGAGACTGGCAGGCCAGCTCAGCGACTAGCTCCAGCCTCTATAGCTCTGCCAGCTTCTGGACTCCAGAAGGTTGCAGCAGTGAGGATCCAGCCTGCAGCATCTCTAGAGAACTGTTTTGCAACTTTAATGATAGCATCACGAAACGACACAACTTATTTTTGTCACGCACACACTCTTTGAGCATTTTCATCCTTCCCAGAATCCTTGAATTTACAATAGAACTGCTGGAAAGTTGAGCAAGCAGCAACAAGGTGATGCTTATTCATTTACTGCTTGTTTTCTCCTTTAGCAGCCATTTGTTTTTGGAGACCAGGTAACTGTACTGAGAGATTAGAAATGCACAGATTTGAGCTTTCCAGTTGGTTATGCAGAGTATTAGATGTGGGTTAGAGCTAAGGAAATGGGCCATGGAAGAGCATATGGTGGATCTTGAATAACACACAGATTTGGCATAATGGAAACACCCATGGGTGATGGTTCACTTTAGCCTGGGTTGATTACCTAGTACCATACAGAAGAAGTTAGGTTAGAATTCATCAAAAAAATAAGTGGAATATTCAGTCGTCCATAGGGATAGGACAAGTGGAGACAAAGATTTGTGCTATGTTTTAGCCATACTTTTCTATACCATCCTTTCAAAAGGTTTAGGAAGACAGTTCTGGAAACAGTAAAAAGAAGGTTGAAAAGCTCCAGGTTACTGGTGAAACACACACAGAGAATGAAGTCTGAGACTAAAAGAGACAAATAGCTAAGAGACAACTTTTTTTTATTTCACTCCCAGTTTTGTCAACTGTTTCTCATAGAAAGGAAGGATGAAAATTAATTACTTGGAGCAAGAACAATGGGAGAAGCAGATCCCAGCCTTCTGCTGAGGGGAAATTCCCTAGGTGAGGATTATGTCACCATCCTCTGCTTTCCCTGGCACAGCCTTTCCACCTTGGGTCTACCCTTCCTCTCTGTCCTGAGCCTAACCCTACCTTTTTGCAGCCCTTGGTTTCCTTCAGCAGCTGTTTGCTGGAGTGCCCAGCCCCTTCACCATCTTCCTGTCGTCCTCCAGACATTTCTGTAACCTCCTGTCACGGCATCCCTTCCGAGTGAACAGGAGTCCCTGTAGATAGCTTGAGGAGGGAAGGGTGACTCCCCCGTGCAAGGAAGGAGGTGGGACCCCATCATCTGACTGTACGTGGAATAAAGCATTGCTTCATCTCCCTGATTTATGGAAGAAATAAGAAGGCTCTGATTTATGAAAACAAAAGAAGTATTTCTTCAAAATAACGAACCACAGAACTTCACTCAGCCAAGCATTCCTCAAACTATAAAGAAGTAGGAAGAGACTATGAATCAAATTGATTATTTTTTTGTATCTCTTTTGTGGCTGTGATCTGTGCCTTCTACCTGCAAGACAATCTTTCCTGCTCAAATATTCAGTTAATGGAACAGAAACATTTGAAAAGCTGACTAAATTGAAGAACGGTAGATTTTTTTTTTTTTTTTTTTGAAATAATAATTTGTTCTAAAGTATACAACACATTTGTTTTGTATGTCAGTGCAGTCGTGAATTATGTTGAATATAGCTCTTTTTCTATAGTTCTTTTTAGTTTACAGTTTCTTTCATTCTGTGGGGAAGAATTTTCTCCAAAGGCAGATTTTACTCAAATTATAAGCCAGGCCAGAAAGTTTGTAATATTCAACCGTCAATCCTTGACTGTTTTTCTGAGAACTGAGCAAAAATGGCCAAGTACAAAGTGAAGTCAAATAATAATTACACTTTAAGGAATTAGTGACAACAAATCAAGTAAGATATTTGATAGCAGGGGTGCAGGATTACAAGCAAATACACAAATGTCTTTTCCTTGATGGCAGCACTCTAACATTTTCATAGTTTCTGACATGCAGAAAGAAGATTTAAGACTGATATGGAAGAGAAGCTCCTGTTCAGTCTTCTCCCACTCCCTCCTTTATCCTTTTTACAAGTCTACATATCTACTTTCATCCCCTTTTTTACTGTTCCTTTCAAATTCTTTTTTTTCTCTTCAGCAAAATCACACTTGAAATTTTAAGCTTTCACTCATATAAAGTGAAACCCTCTCAAAATGTTGCACCTTGTGTGTTTGAAGCTCTTCATTTACTGCCAGCGCTCAACTCTCCCTTGCCAGGTTATCAGATTTTCCAAGTTCTGTGTTCCAAGATCGCTCTGTTCGCTCTTTGCTGGTCTTGCGGAGTTCATTAGAGGGAACATAGGGATAATTATACAGATGACTGCATTGCTTTCAGAGACAGCTTCTTTCTCAAATGACTCTAGTCATGTTCATGTAGTGCTGGGGCCGAGCAAACAAACTTTGCTAGAATCTAGCAGTATCTCCTGTAGCTAGAGCATCAATAGCGGATTGGATTGATAAAGGTCTTACACCAAGGCATCTGTGCTGCTGAGATTATATCGTCTGTGTGTTTGTGCAGCAGTGAGCTTGCTCATAGCAAAATCTTCCCCGGACTTGTGCTAATGGTTGTCCTGGCCAATTAATGTTGTTAAACACAGGCCCTGATTTGTACAGTCAGCAAATGTCAACAAAAACCCTTTGGGAAGTAGCAAGAGCAGAAGAAAAAAAAAAACAAATATACATGAAAAATTATCCACAAACCTGTTCATATTTCTGAGATGATTAAAAAATACACTTAATTTCAGCCCTTGTGTGTTCACAGAACATTAAATGAGAACCATAATTATTCTGTGTGATGTTTACAGCAGAGGCAAGCAAAAAGAGAACTCCATTTAGGGGTAAGGAAGCAAGTAGTTGTGAGTCAACTGCGTTGACAGCCTTTCAGCTGGATCAGGACTCATTTTCCTGAACAGTTTTGGGACAGTTTATATAAAATAGGTGAAGCTGTGCTCTACAGGGAATACTGCCTCTTGTGTGGAGAAGTCACTGTGGACACAACACTGTGCAACAGGAGAAAGAGTCAAATCTACGCACATTGATATAATATGTGTTCCCAACCTCCAGATACATTGGCTTCCCAAGCCATTGGTTCAAGCGTGACTGATGAGTTTTTTTAGCAATGCCATTGTATCTGATGTGTCAGCTAGAAAACAATGTCACCAAAGACATACTTGCTGTTACCAGTCTCACCGTTGATATGAAAGCAGGACATGGTTTTCTAAACCTGTTTGCTAAAACTCATAAAACAACCCCAGAGATTTTTATATTTGGTCATTGTTTGGACCTAAGACCTCACGGAGGCACACTGCTTGAGATGCCAGAGCTGTGGCACACGGTTCTGCCTCTACTGAGAGAGTGTTATCACAACCAGCAATGCCCCTGTGTTGCTGACCAAGCCCTGCTTATCTGTGCACTCCTGTGTTACTCACACAGCCGTGGCAGGCCCAGCGGCAGCAGGTCAGGGAGCACACACCTCGCATTTCACAGCAGAAGTGTGGGCAGCACTGGTGTTGGCCTGCCTCTGATGAGTCAGCTGAACTGCTCCAACAGCGAGAGGTTACACGCATCAGGGTAAGACTTTGCAGTTTGCCATTTTAATAACAAAGCAGATAGATTTAAAAGAATTCGGGATAGATTGTCTTAACTTGTGGTTCCAAGAGAAATCACACGAGGCTGTAGACAGCTAGCAGTGGGGAATTAGAGTGCCGCAGCTGGATGATGACAGGCACCGAGGTGGGACAACTCACTCCACTGCTTCAGGTTTGTTCTAGACATGCTGAAGGGATAACTTTGTTTGTGCAGACCACATGCCAGACAGGGCATTTACTGTTACAGCTCCGATATCGGATGAGGAATAACTCGGAGAGGCAGTGTAAAGCATTGTCAATGTGAATCGTGTTCTGGGTGCTCCAGCTAACTGGACAGAATGTAATTTGCTCCCTGATCCTGATCAGTTCTCTTCTCCCAAGTGCTGTAGTGGTCCAATATTAATAACATGGAACCAGAGCTCTGAAGACAGCAAATAGATTGAGTAACATTAACAAAGGAGTATATAACAACCCACCGGAAATCACAACAGAATTTGGGCACAGCAGTATCAATACTCTGATGTGGTAAAATAAGGCTGCAACTGTTTGTGTCAGCTGATCAATTGACACAAATGATATAAATGATTTCTGCTTCATTTAGCCTTTTAGCAGTTACCACTTCTAGAACCCCAGGGATAATTGTATTTCAAGAAAACAAGAAAACCTTTCCAGTATTTGACAAAGGGAGATCTCCTTTGAAAAGACAGTCCTTTTCAGAAGTAATCACAGCTCCAAACATGAGGTGGTGGCTCATAACATTCTTACAAAAAGCCTTTTAAAATTGACTGGCAGATTCAGCCCCACCTCGTTCAATTACAAGGAGGCAAATGGGCTGCAAAGAAAACCTACTTAAAAAGTCACCCAGCAGGCATTTTGGTTACTACCCAGTGTGAGTTACAAATTGGGTAATAGGAAAAGCAAAGAAATAACAGGCTTTAGTAATGTTAGGCCTAAGCTAGTATTAGTCCACTTCTTATTAGAATCATATTAACTCGAAGACAAAACCTAAGCACTGCTTACTCAAATAAGTTGAGCTATGTGGGAACACAGACTTCAGAACATTAAGTCATGTTGGCCTGTGGTCTCTCTGTAAAAAATATAACTAATGGAGTCTTTAGGTAGCTAACAGAAGTAAAGTAGTTTTTAAATTATCAGAACTCAAAGAGACTAACAAAACTGATTTAAAGACTGACCTGCTTCAGTGTGAACGTTAATTCTTGGGTACAGGCATATTTCATTTAGTGCTCATAGCAAGCATAACCTTCCTCACCCCTCTAGCGCTTTTTTAATTGAATAAATACTATGGAGTTAAATCATGAATAACCAAGAGCAACAGACTTGGCAGAAAAGGCAGACCTCACAAAAAAAGCTGTGAGAATATTCTTGCATACACAGTTTTTCAGGGATTTGACCAGTTAGTGAATTAATGTAATTTTGGTCATATTTGCTTGTTTCTAAATGTCTTTGTGCTTAAATGACAATCGTGCCTTACTGCTGCATCTTTCAGAGGCCACAGAATACGCAGGCAGGGCTGAGCCACAGATGGCTCTCTTCACTGAGACACTGCTGCTGCTGTGCTGGAGGTTTCCACCTGGCAGCAAAGCTAGCAAAGGGGTTTCTCAGATCCCTCAGCACAAAGGCACCTGCCTGCATCTGTTTTGGTGCTGGACAGTGCTAACCGTGGCGATTTTACACCAAAGTGGGTTTGAGAAGTGCTCCTGCATTTAATGCTAACTGGTGGCAAGCTGGACGGGCCCCTTGTGCCAGTGGATGGTTGTATGGAGGGAGACAAAAGAAGCTCTTCAAGAGGCAAAGCTAAGGCCAGAATAGTGCATCTGCTGGTGCTCTCAGCCTATGGGTGGTGACACCATGACTATGTGCTACTCTACTCTGCAAAGATATATTCTTCAAATAATCTTATATTTATTCTTATTCTTCATCTGTATTACTCTTCCTATCACCTTTAAATATCTGTAAGTGCAGCAAACAACTGGCAAAAGGTTATTTGTGTTTGTACCACATTCATCAGATTAAATGCTTTAAAACCGTTTCACTTAACAGTAAAGCAGTAGCTTTTATATTGCCTTGTGGACCCAAGGCAGCACAATTGAGCCCATGGGTAAACACAGGGTTTGAGTGCTTTCAGGTACAGACAGCAATAGTTGCTGGTTTGCTGAATCAGCATTATGGGCACGAATATACACAGCCCTGTCACCCGAAGGACATGAACACAACACTGTTGTAGTGGGTTTACGTGGCAAGGTTTTGGTAGCAGGGGGCAATAGGAGTGGTTTCTGTGAGAAGGATCTAGAAGCTGCCCCATGTTTGGTAAGGGCCCCATTGTTTTCCAGAGCTGAGCCAATAAGCGATGTTGTTTTGCACCTCTGTGAGAGCATATTTAAGACAGGGAAAAAAACGCTGCGCCACACAGCAGCCGGGAGAGTCAAGGGAATGAGAAACAGCCTTGCAGGTGCCAAGGTCAGTGTAGAAGGAGCGGGAGAGGTGCTCCAGGCGCCAGAGCAGAAGTCCCCTGCGGCCTGTGGTGAGGACCATGGTGAAGCAGGATGTCCCCCTGCAGCCCATGGAGTACCACGGTGGAGCAGGGCTCCACGCTGCAGCCCGTGGAGGAGACCACGGTGGAGCAGGTGGCCCTGCACCGACGGAGGCTGCCGCCTGTGGAAGACCCCTGCTGGAGCAGATTCTGGGCCGGACCTGTAGCCCGTGGAGAGGAGCCCACGCAGGAGCAGGTGACCTGGCAGGAGCTGCTGCCCGTAGGGGAGCCAGGTTGGAGCAGTTTTCTCCTGAGGGATGGACCCCGTGGTACGGACCCATATCTGGAGCAGTTCTGGAAGAGCTGCTGCCTGTGGGAAGCCCACGCCGGATCAGTTCATCAAGGACTGCATCCCGTGGGTGGGACCCCACAGCACAGGGGACGAGAGTGACCAAGAAGGAGCGGCAGAGAAGAAGCGCTGTAGACTGACCATAACCCCCATTCCCCCGTTCCCCTGCGCCACTTGGGGGGAGGAGGTGGAAGAGGGTGGATGGGGGGGAAGGTGCTTTTGGTTTCTTTCCTTTGTTTCTCACTTCTCTAGCTTGTTAGTAATGAGCAATAAATCTTACTATCTTCTTATGCTGAGTCTGTTTTGCCCGTTACAATAATTATTGCGTGATTTTCTTGTCCTTATCTCAACCCTTGAGCCCTTTTCACATATTTTCTCCCCATTACTCTTTGAGGAGGGGGAGTGAGAGAGCAGCTGTGGTGGAGCTCGGCTGCCCACTCGAGCGGAACCACGACAACTGTAAGGTAAGTAACTTCAGCCAAATACTTGGGTTTATAACAGCAATTCAGATTGTGTCATCGGAGAGGTGGATTACAGCCTGGATTCTACAAATTCTTCTTTTCTGTGTCCTGCTTTCCTATCCTGAAACAGCCTCCTTGAGCAATACTGGAGATGCTTTTGAATACTCTGGAGATGCTTTTGAATACTCTGGAGTGTTTAATCCCACCAAACGTTGACTGTCTGCCCCGTTCACCCAGCAAAGATTTTAGCAAAGGGGTGCCATTTTAATCAGGGACAAAATGTAATTATCAACCACAAGTTCCACTGAGATATGAGGAGAAATAGCAAGACCATCAACAACTTTATTCACACAGAAGAATATTTAGAAACATTTAGAAACTCTCCTGAAGTAGTTTGATGGCTATTTAGTAGCCTGTCTCCTTTTTTTTTTTTTTTTTTTTTTTTTTTTTTTTTTTTTTTTTTTTTTTTTTTTTTTTTTTTCTGCAGTGTGATCTGTCTGGCTTTGAAGACTGGTCTAGATTTGCTATCCTGGATATAAATCTGCCTCATGACTTTCTAACATCCAAGTTCAGCACAGTAGAGAGCTTGGTTTTGTCCACTTCTGGTACCTGTATGGGGGATGTTATTTCTAATGGGGATCTCTAGTTGACACTACAGTGTTGCATTAACTGTGTAATGATAATAAAAGCAATTAGATGGCCTTAAGCTTCATGTGGAACTATCTGACAAAGGAAAATTTTGGAAAAAACACAGGTGCTTAGTTTTGCACTCAGAACTTCTCTAAATGAGAGGATTTCCGCTGAAATAAAATTATTCTATTTAAGTGTTTCATGTTATCTGCTCCTGAATAGGCAGAAATAAAGAAGCAGGTGGCATTTATCATGCTATATGTCACTGGTTCATTGTGGCAGTGATTTCTTTCAAAGTATTCCCTCAGTGCTGCACAACAAAATGTCCTGCTCCTGGGGCCTGACTGTGAACTTGTGACTCGGGGTGGAATAGTGATATGTCTGGATAAGTACAAGACATATTTCTGCTAGGTATCTCATTCCTGAGCAGTCATAAGCTGGCCACAACGTCCCTCCATTACCGAATTGAGGACTGGAAGGGACCTCAGACTTCACAGGCTCTCCCACTGCCCCCAGGGCCAACTGCCCTATTTCAGTCTTGACTCGAGCTTTTGAGAGACCTACACTGGGAAAAACTCCACAGGATGTCTAGGAAGTAGGATAAGAAGGGAAACGATAAAGAGATTTAAAAGTGTCACTTCTGAAAAACTTCACATTGGGTATGGCTCTGTCCAGGATCAGGAAATGCAACCACACAATCACTTCTGCAGTAGGTCAGGTTAAAGTCTGTCTAACTCAACACCAAGTATCTAAAATGCTGAAATAAGGCACCTAATGTTGAAAATGGACTTATAGGGAAGTTTTCCTCTGATGAAGACTGTATCCAGATTATCTCACAAAAAAGCCTCGGTCTATTTTGCATTAACTTTATAATTCCTTTTAAAAACAGATTATACTTTTGACCTGCAAAATATCCTGTGCCATTAAGGTCCATCATTCAATTCTGGGCTATGTGGAAAAAAATGCTTCAGTTTGTTTATTTGAATTTAAAGCCTTGAGGTTCTTTGGCTGTGGTATTGTGAAAAATAATAAAAGACTGTTTGGAGGCTGAAGATTCCCACAGTGTATGGTCTGCCATCATATGGGAGCTACTGCATGCATTTGTTGTCACCTTTCTCTTTCTCCACTGTGCTTTTCATGAAACAGGGTGATCAGAAATGTCTGCTGCATTTGAGATGGGAATTCATGATCGATTTTTACAGTGGTATGATCATTTTTACTGTCACTTTTTTTCTGCTTCTTTTCTAGTAATACTTAAAATACACTTTGCTTTTTTGACCACCATTGAGAAACTAACTAGCTGATATTGTCAGAAAATTCTCCAGAACTGCGAGTTCATTTTCCTGAGTAACAGTTAATTTGTGTCCCATCACTTTGCATATTTATTTTATAATATTTTTCCCATGTGTTATAGTATATGAATTGGCACTGAATTTTCTCTGCTATTTTGTCACCAATTAATAAAAGACAGCAAGAATCCTTTTGCAAGTCTTCATAGTCAGCTTAACTCTCTGAACAGCTGTGTCATCTGCAAACATTGCAACTTCTTTCTTTACCTTTTTGCTACATAACTTGCAAACATCTGGTACAGCTCAAGCGCCATCATTTATCTCTGTGGTAATATCTGGTAACCAGACCCAGCTACAAAACGTTGTCATTAATTCCTGTGCTTTACGTTCTACCTTTTGACTGAGGCTCAGTATCTGAGGACACCTTCTCTCCTCTCAAGAAGCTTAGCTAATTTAAGAAGCTTGTTGAAACTTTGGCAGTCAAAGTATACTATATCAAATAAATCACCTTTGTTCACATGCTCATTGATTTTTAAAAAGAACCCTAATAAACTGGTAACTCGTAAATTTGGCTTCCAAGAAGCACCTCAGCCTTTTCCCAGTGTGTCATACTTTGGCTTTATGCCTCTTAAATGTATTCATTATCTTAGTGTCTACTGGTTTGCCTTGTACAGACAGACATAGAGATTGGTTGGAGGGGATTTTTGCAGCAGAATTTGGATGACCACTAATGTCTGTGTGACTTGAGACTGACAAAAGTATATATTCCTGGAAATAAGCACTCGGGAAGCTCATATGCAAGTGGTCTTATTGCTTCTGATTATTTATGAGGAATTATTTTTTTTTTTTTAATGAAAATTTTAATGATTTTTTTATTATTTATTACTTACGATTGATTCTGAATGAGCTACTACAACTGCATTGCATGCTGCCATGAAGAGGCAGCCAATCCTAAGGGTTGCCCACCCACAGAAAGTTAGACACAGCTCTGCAAAAATGGTATTCCCCATTTTCAGCACGCACTGTTTGGCTCCATACTCACCCACTGAGTTTAGAAATGAAAGGACTATTCCTCTGCTAAGTCTCATGGCCCGCTATGTTGATTAATAGTAATGAGAGTCTGCTTGGGAAAGACTGTGAGTGAATGTTCATAAATTGTTATCCGTTTTCCCCAGTGAAAACTTAAAAAAAATGAAGTCGTTTTCCAATGTGGTTAGCAGTATGAACATAAATGCAGTTAGTATTTCACTTCTTATCCTCCTACAGTCATGGTTAAGGAACCCTTTCATTGGACGAAAGAAAAATAACCCCGATGTCACCATTATTCAAGCATCGGCAGCGTGACAGTAGGCTTTCTCTTTAGGAGGTGGAACAGCAGGCACTGAACAGACAGCCCGAGATATCCAAGCTATATATGCTTTGAATTATAATCGAATGCTATGCCCTGCATAATGACCAAAGGTTAGAGCTCAAGGTTGCTGGACAGAGGTTCAGAGACTTACAGGACAGGTTGATCAGCCCTCAGGATGCCCTCCTGAGCACCAGCTGCCAGCAGCGCATGATCAGAGATGGCTGGTGCACCTGCCCCGAAGAGGGAACATGTTGTTTTTGAAACACTACTTAGAATTTTTTAGTTGTGAAGCATTCGTTTTGTGTGCTCTGTGTGTCTGTACGAGTGGTAAAATGAAATAGTGCATGTCAGCCCTCACGGTGCGGGAGGGCTCTGTGTGATGGATCCCAGGGACCATTTTGCAGCCGGCGTGTGCTTTCATGAATGTTGATGGTTGTTTACCTGTAGCACGGAGTGGGTGATCTATGTGAGAGGCCCAGGAAGGTTCTCTGTACATTGCCTGGATTTTTTTCCCCCAGTAAGGTTTTACTCTTCTTTCAGAGTGTGTTCTCAGTGTGAATGCTTCGGTTTTCAGACTTAGCAGCTTCGTTATATGGATCTGTTGTGAATTTTAAAATCACCTGATGAGAAAAAAGAGCAGAAGATGCTCAATCAGTAAACAAGATGTGGCTTTACTAAGTAAATAAAATAAGTCTCTGTTATACTTAAGGTGCACCAAAATAAATATCACCAGAAGTGCATACAGAAATAATTTTGAGACCTTTTTGAACTATACAAAGAGGGAGATGAAAAGAGATAGCAATATAGTTTTGTAGTTAAGGATGAGTTAATATAATAAGAGCTTTTTGTGGGAAGGCTTAGAGACTCGGTGAATAATCTTTCTTCTGGGGGTTCACCCGTATGTTGAGGGTCTTCATCAGACTCATAGTAACTTTGGGAGCAGTTCAGTCTATGTCAGATGTAGCTATGTTGTGGCAGGGGAGCCAACTGCTGTCTGTCTTTTCCTGGTAGGACAGGTATTAGGGACTGGTAGTGTCTGGGCTGGCAAAGCTAGGTGACACTTTGCAGATACATCTTTCTTCAGATTCTCTCTGAGGTTTCTTCACATGGGTACTCTTGCCTGGCTTGAGGTTCATGTCGGTCCGTGATATGGGAACAGGGAAAAGGTGACCCTACTCTACAGCAAGGAACTTTTCAGCAGCACTTGCTCTGTGGTGTGCCGTGCTGGCTATTTTGTGCTTTGGAATCATCATAGGAGGTATGTGCTTTGCGCTTGCACAGAGTATTGCCTGCTTCTATTTTGGATGTGACCACCACACAATACCCTAAAAATTCAATTATGAAGGCCTGGCTACTGCAAAAACCACCAGCAACTATTTAAGATTCCTGCTAAGTCTAAGAAGGAAAAAATAATATTTTTGGCTCTTTTAAAATAAAAGATCAAAACATTTTTAAATAAAATCACAACTACTTTTAAATAAAAGACAACTACTAAAAATAATTTGGACCCTTTGTTATCTCTGAACTAAAGACTACAAAGGAAAGAAAATCGTTGATGCTAAAATGGAAGACTATGATTTCTGTTTCCATAAAAACACCCCCAAAACATTACTTGAAATTGACATGATGATGTAAGAAGCCAGCACTAATTTTTGGTATCAGTACCCTCCTGACGGAATATATGTGCTCTAAGATAGAATAATAATCATACATGGGTTACTCCTGATAATTTCAGGTAAGGAACCTGGGAAGTAATTTGATATAATGAGCGATGGAGTAGGTGTCATGGGGGGCTGAGATCCAGGACAGCCTCCTCTGTTGAAAAAGACTTGAAGCCAGTGATATATACACATGTGATGGGGATATGGATTTAAGGAGTGTTTGGTCAGGGAAATGGGAGCAAATGAGGGATTTTCTTGACTGTAATCAAGCATTTTGAAGACTCAAAGGGAAGCTGAAACATGGGGGTAGCAAGCAGCCAAGGAGGAATAAAACCCTCAACTGTGTTGCTGGTGACCTGAATGCTCGAGCAGCAGAGATGCAGGGCTGAGTACGCAGGCTGGTGTGGAAGGAAATTGGGTCACAGTTCTGGGAAACAGGGAATGCCTGCATAGCTGAATGAGCTCTCAGAAGACATCATGGTCTCTTTGATGTCCTAAACTCTTGCCATGTCACTGCCAGAGCACCATGTCAGGAATCTATCCTATCTTCTACACCACCTTTTCCCATAAGTCAAGGGGATTCTAGTAGGGAAGATGCATCCCATCAGAAACATGGTCAAGAGGTAGGTGGGCAAAATGCTCTGCTGGGCTGGCAAGGGAGTGATTTGAGGGCTTGGGAGTGCACACCTGGAAAAGAAATGAGCATAAATGGACAGAAACAACTAAATGTTGGCATGATAGAGAAGGATGAATAGAGAAGCCAGAAAGCAAGGAACACCAAAACATTGCAGCCACATTTTTTTTTCCTCATTGTTCATGGGCCTCAATGGCTGTCAAGATTTCTAAAATCAGTAATGTACAAAGCCATTCAAATAAATAGAAGGGTAAACTATAGGTAACCAGCTTGGTTAACTATACTGTAAACTCTGTGCTGAGGGAATGTGTGTCCAGGTGGCCAAGAAGGCCAATGGCATCCTGGCTTGTATCAGGAATGGTGTAGCCAGCAGGACCAGGGAGGTGATTGTCCCCCTATGCTCTGCTCTGGTGAGGCCATACCTCGAGTGCTGTGTTCAGCTTTGGGCCCCTCAGTACAAGAAGGACATCGAGGCCCTGGAACATGTCCAGAGAAGGGCTGTGAAGCTGGTGAAGGGCCTGGAGCACAAGTCCTGTGAGGAGCGGCTGAGGGAACTGGGGGTGTTTAGTCTGGAGAAGAGGAGGCTCAGGGGAGACCTTATTGCTCTCTACAGCTACCTGAAAGGAAGGTGTGGGGAGATGGGGGTCAGCCTCTTCTCACAGGTAACCAGTGATAGGACTAGAGGGAATGGCCTCAAGTTGCACCAGGGGAGATTCAGGTTGGACATGAGGAGACATTTCTTCTCAGAAAGAGCAGTCAGGCATTGGGACGGGTTGCCCAGGGAGGTGGTGGAGTCACTGTCCCTGGGGGTGTTCAAGGAAAGGTTGGATGTGGTGCTTACAGACATGGTTTAGTGGGTGACATTGGTAGTAGGGTGATGTTTGGACCAGATGATCTTGGAGGTCTTTTCCAACCTTTATGATTCTATGATTCTATGAATTAATTCTCGATGCATGTGCCTATTCATTTTTACATTATTGAAATGAAAACCAATCCAGTTTTAAGCAACAAACCAAGCAAAGGATTTAGACAATGAGAGTCTTGAGATGATTGCTCGAAATCAGTAACGGTGGCTGAGCAGCAAAGAGCAGTCCCTCTGCTGTTGTAGACTGGCATATCTCCACTGAAACTCATGTTGTTCTGCTAACTATTAATTTTTGCATGACAAAAGAAAAAAAATTAACTGAAAACTCATGATTCACAATTCAATAATAGACTTCCTAGGGTTTGGTTTATTTGTGTGCTAACACAATTGGTATATGTTTGAAGATTGCCTCATCCAGCAGGATGCATGTATTACCTTTAAAAATATGTTTAATATGCAGAATGGGGCTTTTGTAGGCAGCAGTTCACTAGATTAAGAGTCTGAATGTCCCAGCCAATGCACAGCAGCAATTGCTCATCTTGCTCTATGAAGTTGCAGGAAAGTCCCCTTTCTTCTGAACCAGGTATCACCAGGGATTACCAGACAGGTAAGGGTACTGTAGGTTATACCACAGAATTGGAGTTAGTATCACTCATTTGATATAGGAAATGGGAGTTTACAGTACAGATGACAAAGGGCTGAGGCACCCAGCACCAATATTAACCATCCTGACTTTTTCTGACAGCTCCTTTTCTTCATTTCCAGAAGAGCATTTTCAAGACACACAATTTGTATCTCACTGCTACATGCTTTCTACACACAGTGCTTAAGGGATAATCCCAAACGCACT
Organism: Aythya fuligula; assembly: GCF_009819795.1. Taxonomy (NCBI): domain Eukaryota; kingdom Metazoa; phylum Chordata; class Aves; order Anseriformes; family Anatidae; genus Aythya; species Aythya fuligula. The sequence continues at coordinate 114,162,192 of NC_045560.1, forward strand.
GTAGTATATGAAGCAATAAATGGCTGCTGAGATTAATAGACTGAGCAAAGCTGAAGCATTTAATCAATCTCAAAAAAAAAAAAATACTCATCGCCAGAATATTACAGGCAAGAGAATTTCCTCTTCGTGTATAACAAACCCTAGCAGGGAACAGCAAAATTTCTATTCACCAGTGAGGATTTAAATTCATGAACTGTCCCCTTTCTTAAGACGACACCTCAGTACAGGTGGAGGTGAGGGCACAGAATGCAGTCATAACTGAGTGGGCAACGTGTATGGTCTTAGACCTGTCTGGATAAATATGCTGCAGGTAAGGGTTTCTGTGCTTTGTATGGAAAGGATAACGATGCCCTATTTCTCTGTGCTGTGATATCTTTGTTTAAGACAGAAGAATATTAACAAGTGTATTTCTTGGTGAAAGAAAGAGCAAAATACAAGGAGACCTTGGATCCTATTGATCCAGCCAAACTTAGATAAAAGTTACAGCAAGGGCCAAACTGCTGCAATTTGAGGCATTGGTTTAAAGTTCTTAACCTCGCATCAGCAGGGATTACTGAAATGAGGTTTGATTGGATAGGATTTCATGGACCACTTACAACATTGAGGAGGTAGAACTCTAACAAGAGTAAGGAGCTCCTGTCCAACAGGGAGCTCTCATTTGAACACACGGCCTACGTTCATCTTACCAGAACAGAAGTTAGTGGACAAGCCTTCTGGCTTCAAAAGTTGTCTGTAGGCTCTCAGTTCCCTGTAAAAACGCATAGAGTGACCTGCTTCAGAGGACATCACACTCCTCTTCCTGTTCTGAGCTACCAGAACAATCCACAAAGAGGTCAGCAAGTGTCTCTCAAAAGAAAGTCACATTTCCTGGTGATGGTTAAGGAAGCAATGTGAGTCCTGATGGGACACGAAGAGGATGGGATTTCCTTCCCTTACACCTCCTCTCTTGAATCACACTTTTTCTCCTGTATGATACTTTTATTTGTACTTTACCAATGTCTGATCAAATGAAAAGTTATGTTTTTCACCGTGAAATCATTTACTTGTTATTCAACCTTCTCACAGGGATGCTGGTACATGCACAGGATGCTCTGAGAAGTGCTGGTAGTGCACGCCATCTCACACGAGACTCTTACCTCTGCTTGCACCTCTTCCCTAGCTGCAAAACATTTTCCTTCCCCTTTCCTTCTCCAGGCTGTTGGTCTGGGTTGTTCCAGTTCTATGTGTCCCCTACCACAGTCTCTTCCAGCCCTTCTTTCTTTTGATTTTATAGTTTTCAGAGTCCATGCTAAACACCTTCTGAAAAATCATACATTTGGAAGCAAATAGATGATCAGTGGCCACTTCTGAAAATCTTGTCTCACGTGACCAGCTGAAGCTTCTTAGAGGTTGTGTAAGAATGCAGGTGAAGAAGCTTCCCTGCTTCAAGCTCAGGTGTTTGACAAAGCAGATTGATAGGCTGGATCAGACCTGAATCAGCTTTCTAATACTGATCTTCTATTTTTAACTTCGCAGAGAGGAGTAAACTACAAAAGCAGAACAAAGAAGATAATGGATGTTCATTTGCAAGGACTTTGAAAACAAACAAACAGACAAATAAACAAAACCAGATTTACCTTGCCATAAATCCAAGGTAATCTGCTTTTCTCTAGTATCTTTGTAATGAATTCTCATTAGCTTACAGATGGAGTAGTGGCACTTAAGTGGATAATGTAACATGCCATCTTTTATCTTTCTTCACTTATCTGATGGATGCCCACAGTGCCTCTAGGATGTTCTTACTTTTGAAGTCCAAACAATAAGAAAGTCTTTCATATAATTTTGTAAAGTCATGATGATTTTGAATGAGTGTAATTTAGAAATATGTTATTCAAACAATACACTAACTAATCTGAACTGAATGCTAATAGAGAATTTTCCTAGCAGTTTAGATGGGAGGAAGGACTTCCTGGCTTAGCTCCAGACTTCATTTAGACAGGGATTATGCTATCCTCCTGAATTGTATTTCCATTAGCATAAGTTTGGAGTAAGCGTAGTATCAGGTACTTTATGTTTCTATCCTCCTTTCCAGAATTTGCTCCTTTCCAGAGCAGAAGGAAACCTGGATGTAGTCATCATTCAGGAATGTAGCATGATAGGAATAGTTATGAATGTTTTGTATATTTTACACAAGAAACATCTGAAAGACTTTGGGAATTTTCTGGTGACAATTAAGTTCTTCAATCCTTACCACTTCCACTTCCAAGATTTTAAGGACAAGTTACAGCAATTTGCATCGCTAACTTCAAGACAATGGTCTAATGTTACACTTTTATTTTCTATTTCTGATAAACAGTTTAAGACTCAGATATGTATTTTACAGGGTTTCTAACAAATTCTGTCATCAGTGTTCATGTACATTCCCTTGAGAACTTAGGGAATGGAAAATGTCATGCTAATACAAACACAATTCAACTGTGACAATCCATAACTGGATTGTTAAAAAAATCTATAATTTGAAGGAATACCACCAATTAGTTTGAACTCAAAGCTTGACCAGTCTTAGAATTATTTTTCTCCAGCAAGATATCTTAAAATCACATTTTACTTTTTTTTTTTTTCTTAAAAAAAAAAATCCACTACTTTTTCTCTGAGAAATAGAATAAGCTCTAATAGAGTAACCATTTAAATGCATGATATTTGAAGTGCTGTTGCAAAGAGAAGAGCTACCCAAGTGGAGAAAACAAATTAACAAACTGGAATCCCATCCAATTCTTTGTTCAGTTGATGAGTAAAGATATTTAGAAGAGACTGTATGTCCTATTTCCAGAGTACTGTTGACTTTACTGATTACATTGCAGATATTCATGAAAACAACAACAACAACCAAGCAACAAAGTAAATCTCATTATATGCTTTTGGCATATGATCCATATTGACTGCAGTGGGAAGAGGAATTAAGTACTTGAAAGAGCAGCTAGTGGTGTCAGAACTCAGGTCAGCCAGTCCTGTCCCACTTATTTAAGAGGATAGTCTTGCCTTCTCACAAAGATATTGTTATTCTGACTGACTTCTTTAAACTGTACTTGTATATCTACAGCAAGAGAAGCTGATTTGTCATTGCCATATGCAGAAATTTACAATGTAGTAACAAAAATGTGAAGCACACCGCACCCAGGATAATAGCATTTTACTCTGACTGTGTATTAGCATTTTATGCCTACTTTGCTAAAGATGCAATACATCAACTACAGGGCGATGCAGAAACCAGAGATATTTTCCAGTTAGTGGTCTTTACTAATTCAGTGAACCTAGAGCACGTCCCATTCTGTGCTACTGCAGCCTATTTTCAGTATGAGTTTGCTCTGACGTTGTTACTGTAATGGGAACTTTTATAAACTCAAGGCACATCTTTCCCAACTTTTTTTTAGGTATGTGTACAATCATCTAATTGTTCCACAGAGAACTTTTTGCAATCTAAGCTTTCCCATTTTTAGCTTGAGGCCCTTTGCCCTTGACCTGCTATTTTCTGAGACTAAATAATTGCTTTCTTTAATTTATAATGTTGGTTTGATAGTATTTATAAACTGCTTGTTTCTCCCTTGACATTTTTCTATGCTACACAATGCTAATTCTCCTCTTACATTCTACATGTACTACAACTTGCTTTCCAGGTCTAATATATTTTTTTCTAATGTAATTTTTGTTTTCCTGGATTATACAAACACATACACACACAAAATACTTATATGGTATTATATTTATCATATATCATTTATCACATATGTGTCATATATCACATATCACATACAATACATGTTATATATTATATGTTATATATTATACATTATATATTATACCCTATATATTATGTATGTATGCGTGTGTGTATATATACATATACCTTTAATGGATGCTTAGATTTTTACAGTGTGTGATTTGCAAATATTCGTAATTCCAGGTGTGGCTGCTACCTGAGCCGTGCATAATCATCTTAACTCTAGATTTACATATATTCCTCCTTTGATATATAGCCATGGATACCTTTGAACTTTGTGGTAATGGAGCTGCACTGCGAATTTTATTTGGTTTCTTACTGTTCAGGAAAGTCCTAATCTAGCCCCAAAGAAGGCTTGGTATTAGAGCTACTTAGGAGGGAAACAGAACTGAATTGTGCTATACTTAAAATGGTGTAGAGGAGTCAAAAGAGAAGGGAAACAGAGTGCAGGGAAAATATGTAGAAGGAAAATGATAGGGCTATAAAGGGATTCCATCAGGTGTTACCAGGTGAATGGGAGCCTTCCCTGCCAAATGAACTCAGTTTCCCAGCAGTTCAGGCCTTGCCACCACAAGGCTGGGAGGCATGCCCCTGTCAGAGTAAAGGGGGATTATTGCATCTGGGATGCCACGTGTTGGGTGGGGACAAGGAGAGACAGCTTCTGGGTTCTTCCTCTCCCCTTTCGTTATTCCTCCAGCAGAAGCTGCTGCCTCAGGCACCCTTACACCTCCCACAGCAGCACCTACACTGGGCCCAAAGCTCGTGGTTTGCAGGTCTTTTGCCATCTCTAGTTTACTAGAGATGTGGCAGCTTTGCCTAGAGCTGGCCATGCTTCTTCATGCATTAGAGCTCAGAAGAGCAATACAGACTTGTTCATGTCTGACCATTCAAAGACATGCATACTGGGGAGATTTTCCAGGCTGCTCTTTGTTTCCCTTCAAGCTCCCATACCTGAGCTTGAAAAATTGGTTTGGGCAGAGCATACCCTATCAGCACAGCTCCAGCACCATGCCCTTTCTACACATCAGGTCAGATTTTTGTGGGTTTCTTTTTGTAGCTTAGGTAACCTTTATCAGAAAAGCAAGAGGAAAATAAAATCTAAGATAATAGGAAGTAAAGTTGTTTTAGTAATTTCTGTAAATCAGTGGAGTTTCATATGCAGAAAATACAGAGAGGGAGCAGGAGTACATGGCTGAGTCATGCTGTTATTGCATTCTGTAAAAACACAGTATGGAAAAAGATCTTCCTGACCTACATATGTGCAATATATACACTTTTTTCAAAGTGTATCTTCGGTATTTCCTGCAAATCTGGCACTGAAAATCAGCCCTCGCCCAGGCTGGAACACAGTGACTGTCTCTCCACTCACCCATTGGCAACCAGCAGCAGACCTCAATTGAGGACAAAACAGGCATTCTGGAATAAACTATTTCTAATGAGCGTGAACTGGAAATCACACAAAACGTGTCCTAACATTTGCAAACTGCATTACAAATGATATAATTAAGTTAGCAATGGAAAAAAAAATATTTTAGTGGGCTTTTTAAAAGAGATGCACATTTTACACACACACTACTGGGAGGTTCGTCCCCAGAAAATAATGAGAAAAATGCTCTGAGTATTCTTAGGGAAAAATTCTTATGAACATGTTCTCTACATTGTAACCAAGGACGTTGCTCAGAGTAATTATTATTATCTTTTTTTTTTTTTTTTTTTTTTTTTTTTTTGGGTCATAAGGCGTTATAGTTTCTTGCATGTTTTCAAACCATGGAAAAAAAAAGAGCAACACAAGATCTTTCACCTCTCCTTCATTGGGAGATTGGCCTGTTCCCCTTAGCCAACGAGCAATGTTTCTCTAACAGCCCTTACATTCTGTACCTTTGCACTTCTTTCCATTCAATCCTTTCAGAAGTCTCCTTCAGAACCTGCTACTTGCAGGGTAGGTGATAGGATGCTTTCCAACCTCATCAGACATCCAGCTGTTGCCATTTAATGCCTTCAGGCCCTCAGGAGACAGGAATCTAGCTGTTTCAGAGCAGATTCCCCAAATTATCTCTCTTAATCTTATTATTGCTTGCCAAGGTCCGCTGATCTTCTACAGGTTAGGCAGAGATTCCTGCAGCATGTAGCAGTGCAGCTGAGTGCCTGCTGTGGGACAGAGGTATGGAGAACTTAAATAAATGCTAAATTTCTCATACTTCTTATCTGGTATTGTTTTCTACAAGGCTGCAACCCACCCCTTAATGGCCTGTGCTGGCCCAGCCCAAGCCTGCCACTTCTATATTTATTGGCACAACCCCACCAACCTGCCGGTTGAACCCACAAGGGCACAGGGGTGCATGTTAAGTCTCTCTCTACCCAGGGGTGATGTCAGTGACTTACAGCAAACATTGCAGCCCCGTTGGTGGCGATGTTAAAGGTTTTTCCCTCAACTGGTTAGAGGCAGAGCTGCAGTTACAAATAACAGCTCCAGCAGTCAGCTCCAATTAAAGAGTAATTCAGGGAGAAATAAAACTCCAGGCATTACTGAGCTCCTATTCTGGTGGAAGAAAAAAAAAAAAAAAAAAAAGGCTTTCAAGTAAATCTGATCTACTTACATTATTTCATTATTATTATTAATTAGGATACTCAAGCAGAGCAGACCAAGCCTTTATTAGCTGAAGCAGCAGTTTGGTGGGGACTGGAGTTTTATTTCCCATTGATTAAGCAATAGATATGAGCCAAACCAAGAACCTCGTGTGAGGGCTATTGCAGCTGAATGCCTAGAAGATTTGTATGAAGTCTGGTGGCCACAGGACAGATAGAGCTATAGTTGTTGTCCAGGGTGAAACTGCACAAATGACTGAGAGGAGAAGGCTGCTGTATCACATCACAGCAAACAGTTGTCAGTTCATCTTAATGTGAAATATTTTTGCACCTCATGAAAAATAAGACCCTTTTGTGGGAGGGTTGATACAAGAATATCACCCTTCAGTGCACTGATGGGGCTAAGTGCCTTCCTTTGCATGGAAAGGATGGACAGTTCTTCAGTGGGCCTCAGAGAATAAAACTGATGTTTCTCTGCTGCTCCTACTCTGCCAGAAACACCGTGTGGTCCTCTGAGGAAACGTCCACAGGCTGCATGGCACCTGAAGAGGAGCAAATCCATTCCCGGTAGGTTTGGGCTCTGCCATCCTCAGTGCCTGGGACTAGCACTGCTGTGGAGGAGCTGAAAGAAGAAAAGGCTTGTTCACGGTCTGGTGGGGGCATTCTGGCTTAAATCTCTGATGAAAACGAACATAGAGTGATGGGTCTGCTCTGGCCTTGCAGCTGCTTGAAGTGCAAGTGTACGGCTTTTTTATTGCTGTCACTGCTGTGGGAAAGCTGATCTCGCAGATGCAGTCAGAGCATCCTAAGCCACCTCAGCTCTTCGCCTCAGGGAGCGTGAGCCAGGGTGCTCAGATTGCTCTGGTTTCTGTTAATTGCCTACTTTGCTCCAAAGAGCCCAGCGTGGCTATTTCACTTCAACTTACTTTTTCACTGACTTAAAAATAGAATAAAATATAGGTTATAGTGAGAGTTGCCTAAAAACTCATTAGATTTCATTTCCCCTCATTGTCATGTGATATGAAAATGAAATGATGGCAGATGGGGAACGACATGTATAAAAGAACCTCTCCTGAACATTGCTTTTGCCCAATATTCAGGCCTTAAATTTGACATGAATGTCATGGTCTTCACAGAAAAGATCTGCCCAAAGGGCTCAAAGCCTGACTTGCATAAACATACCAATGAAATGTAACAAACACTTCATAAGCTAGAGATCCTAAACTGCATCCTGCTTCATTTCCTAAAAAGCCAGGAATGCAAGTACCCACCTGGATGTAAAGAGGGTTTGAAATAGCTAAAGGAGAAGTTTTCCAGGCAAACAAGGTCATGCCATTTATACATGGCTTGTGAATTTTTGCCTCACATTTTGTGCCAGCTATAACTGGAAACAGTTTTTAAAATCTGTTTCATATTTCAGACAATGCATGATCTTGGGCTGCAACACATGGGACTTTCTTGTAGTGGATGCACATGAACTGTTGAGGCAGAAAGCAGGAGTTTTCTCAGTCTCTGATATCTGATTGTCACATGGTAGTCAGTGGATCCCGTTTGCCTTATGATGGCCAAGTGAAATTCCCCTTGAGTGGAGTCTAATCTGTGCTTGGGTAACGTGTGCAAACATGGGCTAAATTTGGCACTACAAAAAAGAGCCTCCCATGTACAGTTGTTGCAAACAAACACTGGAAGCAGTTTCTGAATGTCCGAAGATGCATCATGCAGACTTTAAAAGCCCTTCTTCACTAAAATGTAGCATAACCACTGACTATCGCAGTGCTGTGCAAAAATGCAGAACATTTCTCTGAAAAATCGCAGCTTCTGGTCTGAACAGAGACTCTCCAGTGCACTTGTTTCCCAGTGTTTTGGGGGTTTTGCCTGGGAGCAGCACAGGGTCTGTTCTTCACTTCCTTCAGGCAGAGATTGAAACAATATAGGAGCAGACTGCCCTGGCCTGGAGGAAACTTGCAGTGTTGTTTTTAACACTGCCTGCCAAAGCCTGAGATGGTCCAACTTCAACCCAACAGGGAGACAGAGGAAGGAGAGGGAGATGTAATGGCAGATGGCAACCCACGAGGAGGTGAGAGCAACACGCTGCACTTTGGCAACTGGTGACACGGACAACTTTACAGTAACCTAGTTTGCCTACAAAGGGATGAGGATTATTTGACACTTCTTTTTCTCCCCCCATCTTCAGTCAGATCATTGCTTAAAAAAAAAATAAAAATTAAAAAATTAATTGACTTAGCTTTGGGAAGCTGTACTTCTAGATTCTAACAGAACATAAGAGAACTGATTTTTAAATAATTAAAATGGACATTGGTTATGTGTTATTTCAGCCTTCGATACAGCGCCACCCATGTAGATGAGCTGGGGGATGAGTTTTCCTTATCCTGCAAAGCACCAATGGGATGTTTGGTTTTCACTGTTACATGGCCCGAGCGCCCCAGCTAAAGACTGAAATCTGCAGAAATTCAGCGGAGATTTTATTGTGCTTTCTGCGTGTCTTTGCCTTCAAACAAGGATGCATTTTTTTGAGGTGAGCAACAGACATGGGGAAAGAAAACTTGATTTGTCAAAGTTTTTTTTTGAAAAATAGTGCTCCTGTCTCTGCTTCTATCCATTAAAATTGTCTTGCTATCTTAATGGATCTTGTCTAAATTAATTGTGCTGTCTCTATGTAGTGTTTCCCCAAGGAACGTCTGTTCTTGGCTGATTGAGATATTAATTAATTATATGAAGAACCCTAGGAAAATAAAAGTAGGATTCTGTCTTAACTCAGGTGAATGTCGGGGTCCATGCCTCACATGCAGAGCTCACCAGTGGCCACTTTGCTGCGTGCCCTCCACTGCTCCCCTGCCAGAGCTGGGTCTCCTTGGTGGCGTTCACCTTCACCACAGCCTGCATGGTCGGGGCAGTTGCAAAGAAGACTCCGAGTCCCACAGGGATGTAGTGGGAGGCACTGCGGGCAGCTGCTAGTGAGTGCTGGGCAGGGTGGGCACTGGTGCCCTCTCTGGTCCTCACCACCAGGTGACCCTGCCCCATTACATTCACATATAAAATCATAAATATTTTGTTGGAACAAGGAGTGAGTACTTAGTGTCATTTAAGAATACTAAAATTGCAAACTTGGTAGCTGCAACTGCTGTTTTGTGTTGCACAGCGGTGAACACTTCACACTCCTGCAATGTGTCTATTGCCAGTGTGCCCATTAAAAAAATAAAAGAAGCATTTAAGGATTTGAAAAACAGAATTTTCTTTATAATCTAACTGTGACCACTAACATTTACATTTCAAAACTCAGACTTGACTTGAAAATAACCATATTCCAGGAGAGCAGGTGTTAAAATTGTTCCTATGCTTGTTCCAAAACTTTCTGTGTGCTTTACTAGACCAGAAGTCAGATGAGTACTCTTAGAAGAGTCCAGGTGCTTGCTTTCCCGGTGAGGAATTATTCAGAGGTGGATGGGGTTTATGAAGCCCCTGTGCTCCCCACGGCAGAGTTGGTGGAGCCCAGAACTCGCTGCAGGGAAGCAGCACCACCTGTAACACCTGGAGGGACTGGAAATGGACATGCCCGTTCCTCTGAATTAAGTGCAAAGAACCTCCTTGATTAGGATGCTTGTGCCTTGTATTTTCTATGACTGTCTGAGAAGACAACACGGTTTTCTTGTCACCTTGCTGGTTTGGTGCAATTGTTTTGCTCAAAATGATGAACAATGCCTGGGTAGTGTCAGTTCTCCAAGGGTCATAGCAGACGCTTTGCCAGTGGTATTGTAGCATCCAGGAATTATTTTTATTTCCATACCTAAGAAATCTAGAAAGCTTTAAGAACTTTGAAACTTGATTGCAAATGAGTTTGCTTTAAGATCTTGCAATTTCCAGAAGACAGGTAGATAGCGCTGAAGGTTTCTCAAACAATTAATGATAAAATTGCAGAGCCTCGAGACAAAAAGGAAGGATATTCTCCTGTCTGTAGTCTCCTGCATATGGAAAAAACACATCTGATTCAGTATTAGCATACAATGTCCATTTTTCATATGCCACCTATTGATCGTGGCAGGGAGATCCTAACTTTGAACCTGACGTGCACGTTCTGCAAGGAGCACTAATTCTTGTGAAGAGCAAAACCCAGTTCAGACCACTCTGAAACTCTGCATGGGAGTGCTGTGATTAGAGTTTGTGTCTCTTTCCTCAGAGTTTCAAGTGTGCCTCAGCAAACCTGGAGGCTTGGAAATGAAACCAGCCTTCCCTTTGAGATGCTCTGCTAGTCGCAACCGAGATTTGTCAAAACAATCTAAACATCTCTGATTGGAAGCCGGAGACAAGAAGGAAAAATTTGGCCAAATTCCTATATCCAAATATTTTTACAGCATGAGAAATTGAGCTAATAATGCTTCTGTCTGGTTAACAGCTGTCAAAGGAAGAAAAATAAGCTACTGTGAATGCAGTCAATCACTCGCTCCTTTTAATGTGGTGTGAAATCCATAAAGGCATTTATACTGAATCTTAATGTGTTTTATGGAAAAATAACTGGTAGCTCTGTTGAAGAGATGCCAAATTTTAACAAGCAACGTCTGGTGCTCACGGAGACTTTCTACGCATGTGTGTTCTGCAGGAAAAGATGAGTTTGCATTCTGTCTGCGCCTGTGAATTCGTGTTTAGTAACATCTCCTCTGCTCCCCCCCTGCTTGAGGTGGGTCACCGTGACATCAGCTTTCATTCACAAAACCATGCCCGAGCTCCTTCTGATCCCTCCCTCCCCGTGCCTGCAGCCTGGCACCTGCACAGAGCATGGTGCACGCTGTAGCCCCACCAGCACGGCAGCTCTCGGGGACAGGACCGTGCTGAGTCCTGCTGGTTTTGTGACACACAAAACCATGCACACATGGACACCATGCACAGCGTTGTGCCCTCCATCACGTGCTATATCCTTTAACTAGTGGGTAACGGTACCGCTTCCCTGCATGATACAACGCAATGTTAATGTGTGATGAGCTCGGCACAAAGCAGCCTATACACAGCTGGAGACGGCAGCTTCCGAAATCAGGACGGCAATTTTTGTGACCGGCAGCACTGGGAAGTGAAGGGCTCAGCAACAGCACACAGCAAATGCAGAGCTCAGGTTGTGAAGGCTTTGTGTATCCCCATGGCCCTGCTGTCCAGTGGGGTTTGTTGGATGGATACAGCTGGATACATGGTCACAAAAAGCGGCATCTTCCTCATCCTGCCCCAGAGGAGACATCCTGGATGAGGCGGTGTTAATGCATGGCCTCAGCCCCCTTTGGCCACCCTCCTCCTCCCCACGGCAAACCCACTGAATCTTTTATGTTAGCGACTGTGGGGAGACTGCAGGGAAGCACGTCCTGCCCAAAGCACTCATTCACGAGAAGAGCACCAGTCCCAAGGTTTTTAGTCATTGCTTAAGGTGAAAGCAGCGAGGGAAACATAACTCATGGCACTCCTTCATACCTCCACCTGTTCGTGTGGCTATCAAAATCAGGCTAGCCACAGGGCTGTTCCTGACAGTAGTTTTCCACTATATAAATCTACAGTCCTAGGGAGCTGAGCAGGTGACAGCTCATTTCCCCTAAACTCAACACCACTTGAACCTCGCTCCCTGTTCTCATTACATAGGCTCACTGTGTGGCACGAAGCTGACGTTTTCAATAAATTTTATCAAAAAAAAAAACCCACAACAAAACAAGAACAGAAACAAGGCAGCACCCCAGCTATAAACTGGCTCATAAGATCCATGGATAAGAACGGTAGAAACCTAGAAAGATACTTAATAGAGACTTGCTGTTTTCCTTTCCATTGGTTATCTTTACCTAATGATCTACAGAGGTGAACAGTTGATATTCCTCAAATCAATCATTTACTTATATTCCATAGTGTCTCTCTCACACGCAAGTCAAGGCAGTGATCCACGCCCTCTCACAGCTCCACAGAACAAATGAGACAAACCCACACAACCAAAACCCTCGGCAGCGGGATTACACTCCACATCTTACTGTTTTGTCACACTGAGTTCTCCTCTCCGGACTGGGAAGGGCCTGTGCACGGCCACACAGGTTGTTCCAAAATAGCGAGTGCCTCCAGATGGCTGCAGGGCTAACGCTGGTTCGTGTCCAGCCTGATGCCATCAGTTTTGATGAAAGCTGTGGTCTCAGCTGAGCTGCTTGCAGATGTTAGTTCAGAGCACAAAAACCATCCCATGGAGGATGTGACCAGGGCTGAACGAGCACGATGGTGAACCCCATTCAAAAAGAAAGCCACCTGTAAGGGTAATTCGCACTGCACAGCTGTCTGCAGCCTGCCGAGCCCATGAACCATCAGGGGTGTTGGGCTTCCAGTCCCTCAGCTCCCAGAACACAAATGTTTCTGAGTTGGTCTTGAATTTATGTAGTGTGTAACATGCAACTGCTGCTAAATGTGTCACACTAAACCATCATTTATACTTTCTTTTCTCTGTGTATTCATTTTCCTCTTTTAATTTAGATCAGCTATCAGCCTCCAGAATCTCTCTCTTGCAGCAAGATTGTATATTAGTGATATAAAAAATTTGGAGGCTTTCCTAATATAACCCCTGTGTTCCAGTGTGGCACTCTTTTTTTTTTTTTTTTTTTTTCCAGCTAAATATATTATCGCCACATGCTTTTCCATTTCACTTGAGTCAGGAAAGATATACATTTGTTTAATTAAGATCATACCTCATAAAATACTATTTTTTTTTTTCCTGATGGATGACAAGTTTCCCCAGCTTCCACTGAATTCAGTAATGATGGGGGATGCTTATGAGACTGAGCCTTAATTCTCAGCTAAGCAAAGCATTTCTTTTTTATTTCAGTCCCACTGAAATCAGTTGGACATAAATATAATTTTAAACAGACATGTAAGCTATTTGCCAAATGCAGTTAGACTGCTGAACCTAGATCTCAACAAGTAACTGTTCTCTATTTCTCACCATAAGAGCATATTTTGACACGCTGTTATGGTACTAAGCCAGTCATATCATCTTTAACACATTACAACCAAGAGAGAAGTCAGCCTTGTGTACTGAAAATCATGAATATTTTTCTGAACATCAGCTGTACCCCTTTGTACACAGGAAGCGCAATGCCCCTGTTTGCTGAGATCTTTCACTTGTGCATCTCCAGGGAAGCTCAAACCAAGAGCTGGACAGCCAGTGAAGGCACAGGATGCACACATGCTTCCAGACAGATGCTCTGTCCAAGCCAAGAGAAGGAAATATTACGCATGAGATGCATATTAGGCAAAACGTTGGGTGCCCAAGGGCACCGAGCGTTCCTCAGGAGCACGTTTTGTTGCACTTACATACAACAAAAGCTCCTGAAGACCTCTATGTCATTGACCAGAAGTTTTATACAATTAAGTGTATCTGCCTCCAAATGTATCCTTTTAATGTTTGTTTTTAATTAGTATTTTTAGTATATGGTTTCTCTTTCCTTTAACTCAATGCAGCTTTGTGTCTGTTACAGCATTACAGCTACAGTACTGAGCATTTCCTTGTTCTTGCAGTTACTTCTCTTTTCCCACTTCTGAATATTTTCTGGAATTTATCTAAATATTCCTTAGAGCCATTGTGGTAGTAAATCATCACCAGTTACTGGCTCTCCCCACCTCAACTTCAGGCACTAAAGCAGTAGGGCTGTAGAAATGTCTGTGAAAGTTAATAGTTGTGATGCGTGGACATGGACTTGTCCTGCCAGTGATCATCAGCACGGGCTTACCAAATCCAGGACAATTAACCTGATTTCAGAGCTCGAAGCTCTTCCCAAGGCCCTGAATCACAGAATAGCTGTGTCTGGAAGGGATCCCCGGGGGCCAGCGGGCCTGAGCCCCTACTCAAGCAGGGCCACCTGGAGCAGGTCACCCAGGGGGATTCACACACAGCCACCTGGAGGGAAAATTTTCCCCAAACGCTCTATCCTGCAGAAGTCCTGTAAAGAGAAGAGCACGAAGAGGAAGGAACACAGCAGGGAGAGATACCATTATGCTACTGACTCGGACGCATCTCCTCTATCAGACCCTGACAATATCCCAGATGTTAGCCCCTGGTTCCCACCACCTCCCCGGTTCCGCCTGAGCGGGCAGGGGAAGGTTTCCTCCTGCCAGAGCTCTTCCCTTCTGGCCAGCAGAGGGAGCAGGGATCTGCACGGCCCCCGGAGCTTTGGCTAAACCTCCCCCATGGGCTCCTAAAGCCCAGCGTTTTCTTGACTACAGGCTGCTGAACGTGGTGGCTTTAAGGCTTTTTCTCTCTCACACACACGTGGCTTTTAAGCAGATCTTAATTTTCCGTGTGATTTTGCACCTGTGAGTCATTAGACCTGCCCTCCTTACTTATAATCCCTTGTTTCACCAAATAAATAAATAAATAATAAATCCCAGGGTGCTTTCTCTTAAAAAAAAATATAATAAATAAATCGTGGCATGAAAGGCGGCAGAGGTAGGCTGCCTGGAGCATGCAGTGGATGTTGGATGCGTCGCACATCCTTAGCTTCAGCACACAGAAGGCAAGGCACCCAGTTCAGGAAAGAAACCAGAAGGAGAAACTGGAATGCATTTGAAAGAGCATGAACAAACACGACCTGCAAGATGCAGTGAGGAAGAGCTGGGCTCAGACAGCAATGCAGCAAACTGGAACACAGACGCCTGTGCTGCTGTCTGCAGTACCAAATGCTGTGTTGTGTGACTCCAATTAAACACAATGCAGAACACATTATTCTCTTTTCAGATGTGAAAGGTGTACAGCTTTTGTTGTTCTAGGGTCCAACACTGCACAGAAGACACTGTCTGAAAGGGAAGCTATTACGGCTGGCAGTGCTCCCACACACGCAGGCAGAGCAGTGTTCACTGGCCAAGTAATTCCTAATCACACCCTGGAAAGTAATAGCATGAAAGACACTAAAGACTTAGACAACTTCATGAGCCCACAACAAATGCATTTCAGAAAGTAAGTTGTCTCTGTATTGTCTACATGCCATGTAAAAGCACCCAGGCTGTGATTACAGCGTTACCATTTCTTTTTGATTCATAATCAGTCCAATGTGCTGGGAGATGCCAGCATTATCATGCATCTTTTCTGTCTTGTGACTGGGACAATTTCATCTGCAAATACTTCATCTTCTAGGCAGACTGTGCCCAGGAGTCTGCAGGGGAGGCAGCTCCATTCCCAGACCTTTTGTGCTCTTGGCGAGTTCACGCCCATGCCCAGAAACTGCAGCAGCAGCTCCAGCACTGCTCTGTGGCCAACCCTGCTTGGGAGAGTTGCATTCCCTAAAGCAGCTGTTTTTCACAGCAAGCCATGAAGTGGGACCACCCGATGCACCAGGCCACCTCAGGTAATCTAGGCAGCACTGCAAGGGCAGGAAAACAGAGAGGCTTCCACCTGTCCTGTTCAATTTCCCAGTGATATAGTGACAGTTCCTCCAAAGCTGTTGGGCTACGTTTCTGTATTGCACAGAATCACAGAATGGTTTGGGTTGGAAGGGACTGTAAAGATCCCCAAGTTCCAACCCCTTGCCATGGGCAGGGACACCTCCCACGGGACCAGGTTGCCCAAAGCCCCATCCAGCCTGGCCTTGAACACCTCCAGGGATCAGGCAACCACAGTTTCTTTGGGTAGCCTGTTCCTGTGCCTCACCGCCCCCTGAGTAAAGAATTTCTTACAAATATCTAGTTTAAACCTGTCCTCTTTTAGTTTAAAGCCACTCCCCCTTGTCCTATCACTCCACCCCCTGACACAGAGTCCCTCCCCAGCTTTCCTGTAGGCCCCCTTTAGGTAGAGGCAGGCTGCTGTAAGGTCTGCCCATGGCTTTCTCTTTTCCAGGCTGAACACCCCCAACTCCCTCAGCCTGTCTTCATAGGAGAGGTGTCCCAGCCCCTTGACCATCTTTGTGGCCCTCCTCTGGACTTGCTCCAACAGCTGCAGGCCTTCCTTATGCTGGGGGCCCCGGAGTGAGTCATGAGAACAGAGTAGAGGGGCACAGTCACCTCCCTCACCTTGCTGGCCTTGCTGCTTTTCGTGCAGCCCAGGACATGGTTGGCTTTCTGAGCTTCAAGTGCACAGTGCTGGCTCATGTCAAGCTTCTCATGCACCAACACCGCCAGGCCCTTCTCCTCAGGGCTGCTCCCAATCCATTCTCCTCCCAGCCTGTATTTGTGCTTGGGATTGCCCCAGCCCTGCTGCAGGACCTTGCAGTTGGCCTTGTTGAACCTCATGAAATTCGCACAGGCCCACCTCTCCAGCCTGTCCAGGTCTGTCTGGATGGCATCCCTTCCCTCCAGTGTGTTGTCCAGCCACTCAGCTTGGTGTGGTCTATGTTTGGACTTCCATCTTCAGAAATCCTGTCTGTGCAAGATCTGCCTCAGTGACTGCAAGGATGTCTACACAGCTTTTTGTAGGATGTTATGCTCTGAGCTGAATGTAAGCAATACTGTAGGAATACCTGTACCAGTAGGAATAAAATGACCCTGGAGACATGGCCTGAGTCAGTCACAGCACTTAGAAACCAGAGATAAGCAGAAGGCAGAGCAACTGCTGCGGAAATAGGTAACACACTGGCTGTTTGAGGGAAAGCTTTGCATTTTCTTCTTCATGGAGCCAAAACTGGAACAGGGGCTAAGCAGTGGTACTCATCCTGACATTTCTGCCCTCTTAAGCATCTTCTACCCATCTGTCCAGCTTCCCAGTTTTGCAGAAAGCCATGCCCAGGGCTGAGAGAAGAAAGGCCCTCGTAAGCACCAGCTGTGATTTCCCAGCATACATGTAGACCAAGATCCCAAGCCAGTGCCACCTCCTTGGTGTGCATCCCTTCTCCTCTGCAGAAGACAGGATGGCAAGGGCAGTGCCTGCAACAATCTTTCCTAAATCCAGCATTTGGCCTAATTCTTGGTTTTAATACTCCTGCTAGGAAGGAAAATCAAAGCTGGGTGTTAAAGAACTGCCAGCAAGCAAATGGGTTAAATGTTGCTGTTGGCCCGTGAATGCAGATGGACGGTGGCACAGCCTGTTTATAAACTGCAGTGGCTGTGCTGCCTGGAGATGACTTCATGCCTGAAGAACTCTAGTAACCTTTTTCAATCGATGCCTCTCTTTTTCTGTCACGTAAATGTCATGTAAGGACATACACTACATTATACGAATGTCAAAGATAACTGCCCGGCAATTGGGCTTTCCTGTTACTATCATTTTCCCTCAAAAGCGAGCCCTTCCTTTCTGCTGCATGTGAACGAAAATGGGACTTGACAACAAGATCAAGTCTTGCTTTACTGGGAAAATCTTCAGAAGAGTTGATAAGCAGACACACATGCACAGTTCTTTGCTGTGATGATCACAGGGGAGTATAATGAAGATTAATCATCACTTTATCAAACTGTATCAGTGTTTTTAAGCACATTGATTAAACAACAGCTTAAATCCTGCAGAAGTGGCCAAGCCAAAGATGCACCATGGTGACACACTAGTATTTTCTCTTCGCTGGGAGCCTGAGGACAAATTCTTGCCTGCGCTCTGCAGAGGAGCCAGGAGCAGTTGCACAGCAGTTAGCCTCATTCCCACGTCTATGCTAAGGGCTTTGCTGCACGGGGAGTTATCCCTAATTAACTACCTCCAATTAATTTCCTGAGTAGATGTTCTTATTTAGGACCAAGTGCTCCTAATTAGGATTCTACATAGCTCATTTTGCACACAAATATAAAATAGATATTCCTATGTAATACACATGAAGTCTTGTATCACTTGTGCACAGGTCTGGGCGAGTTGGTGGCTGCAGATAGGACTGGGCGCCTGGTGAAATTAGGGCAGGCTGCTCAGGCCAAAGAGATTTCTGAGGCTGGGCAGCATCTGCAGCAGCCTCTTATCCTCATTCCCACATCGTTTGTGAAATCAGCTGGATGTGGAGGAAGGGAAGCAGCTGGGTCCCAAGGAGCTCTGATCCGATGTCATTTCCCATGCCACCCTTTCTGCCTGGCTCTGCAGCACCACGTAATGGGTGCTCCTAGCCCCACACCCCCGAGCCTTTCTCCTGCTTTTATTTCTCCTGCCTTTATTTCAGGCCGTGGGTGTCTCCCCAGGGTGAGGAGGGCTCCTGCTGCACTCCTGCACCCCAGCAGGGCCTTGCTGCAGCCAGGGTGCCGCAGCAGCTGGCCTGCCCCAGTCAGTATCTCGTGAAAAGGAAGACGTATTTGGAGCTATGAGCTTAAAAATATCTTGGTTGAAGAAGATGGGTTGATTCTCGAGTGCAACAGGCCATAAAATCTTAAACCACCATTGCCATTGATTCTTACAAACAGTCTTTCCACTGGGAAACACACAGTTCTCATGGTCTCCCTGTAAATGGCTTGGCTGGTGGGTAACACCCTCAAGACATGAGTTTTCAGTTCCTCAGCATTTTTTTACCATCACTATGTATAGGTTGTAAATGTCTTAAGGCTGTTTCTGGAATAAAGCCCTGAGGAGCTGGGTGAGGCATAGTCAGCACTTGAATGAGAATATCCACTCCACCCAACGAGATGTGGGCAAAAGAGTAAGTCCTCATTGTGTAGCACCAGTAAGAATGAAGAGCTTTCACGTATAGGTTGACTATAGATTCGAAACTGAAAAAGTAGATTTTAGGCAGATTTAAATTGGATATTTTGAAGAAATTCTTTACTCAGAGAGTGGTGAAGCACTGTCACAGGTTGTCCAGAGAAGCTGTGGATGCCCCATCCCTGGAGGTGTTCAAGGCCAGGCTGGATGGGGCTTTGGGCAACCTGGTCTGGTGGGAGGTGTCCCTGCCCACGGCAGGGTGGTTGGACTGAATGATCTTTGAGGTTTCTTCCAACCCAAATCATGCTATGGTTCTGTGGTTCTATGATAGATGCCTTTTTTTTTTTTTTCTTTTTTCTTCTCTATTTTTATTTATTTATTTATTTATTTTTTCTGGAGGCCTCAGTTTGATGGTTCTTAAGGGATGGAAGCAGTGAAAGACTCATTGTGTTGTGTTTGTACCTTTCTGGTGTTCTTGGAGCATCTGCTATGACCTCTTAGGAGATGGGGTCCTTGCATTAAGCCTGAGTGGCTGCCCTGTTCTCTTCTCACCAACGAGAATGGGATAGGTTCCTGCAATAAATATCTTTCTACCAGTTGTGGGATATCTTGGTCCACTCTCCCCTGTTTTGCTTTGAAATAATTTCTGCAGCTAAACAGTCAACCTAGAAGTATTTGGAAAATTGCTGGACAGAACTGACTTAAGAAAGGATGGCTTTGCCCCCCTTTCCCATTCCCCCCCCCCCTTCATTTTTTTTAGCCTCTAATAAATCATTTAACTAATTTGTATTCCTGTGTCTCTCTCTGATCATACACTACAATTGGACATATAAAAATAAAAAGGATAAGGTGATGTGAGGAATTTCTATGCCTTCTGGCATGGTCATTTTCAGATACTATTTGGAGACAACAGGAAAAATAATCATTAACTACCTGAGAGTGATGTCAGACCTTTTGTTCTTTAGGGTTAATGTACGATTTAATCACCGCAAATGGAGCTCTTCAGTATGCCCTTTTGTTGGGATTAAGTTTTGGTTGTGTTTTGACAGCCATAAAGGCTACAAATAAATAGTGATCTATATGCATAATACAGTAACTGTGACAACTTGAAATCAAGGACATTGATAATTACATATCGTGAGAACTGCTAATGTGAACCACCTGATATCATTGCATGATTCAGTGATTAACAGCACTAGTTCACAAAACTGCAGACTTAAATCTTACCCAGTCCTTATTTTATGATACACAGAGAAAAATGAAATTGATAATGTTCTGTATTGCAAATATAGCACAGCTGGCTGGCATTCTGGCATGATATCTGTGTGGACACATCACAGAACAGCCAAAATTATCACAAAGCCCAGGGCTGCACACATTGCATGCTAAAAGAACGACTAAACCCTTTATGCTCTGACTCCATAGCCACTGAAAATTACCATATTTTATCCTACAGTTTTCTTTCTTTAGTCCACCCTTACCTAAAATATAGTCTACCAAATGGGTGCTGTTGTCTCTCATTTGTGACACTCTAGAAACAACAGGGAATCTAAACCTTGAATAAACTCACTGTTTTACTGCTATTTTTATTTATGTGAAAATGCAGCTTGTACCTGTGGAACTGGTGGTCCTGCAGACCCAACTGAGCTTGGCCACCAGCGATCCTGTCCAGCCCCTTGCCCCATGAGCATCCTTGCCCCTGACCCCCTGGACCCCTGCCGTGGAGCGAGATGGCAGCTTGATCTGGTCTATCCTCCCTTCTTTGGCTAATTGTGGTGTAGATGCTTGTCAGCAGGACTTCAAGAAAGAGCTTCAACTCCTTTTTCCTAGGTTAGTGATTTACAGCCAGATAACAACTCTTTTTGACAAGGATCAGAGGTGAAGCAGTGACCCAGAGTTGAAAGGTAACGCATCCTATTACCAATACACATCTGACTGCTGCCTTACAAGCCTCTCCTCACACTCACTAGGGGAAAGCAGATGTCTTATTAGCTGCCATCCTTAAGTGGCTTTTGTCATCATGTCAACCTTGAAATAACACGGGGGCAACTGGGGAAACAATAGCCAAAAATGAGCTGCTAGACACTTTAACTAGAATGAGGAAAGACACCTGTGTTTAGAAAAAACAAAATGTGAAAACGCACAGACTTATTTTTCTATGCTATGGATAGTGAAGGAATAAGTCTTGCACCCACTTATCACGAAATATTGTGATACTGAAGATTTGCTTCCAGTAAGGATGGACTAAAGAAAGCAAGAAGCAGAAAAAAAAAATATGGTAATGTTTGGCACCTGTCTCTCTTTTTCATTTGGGAAATGTACATTTAGTGTACATAAGTGTGCCTTATCTGACAGGTAGCCTACCCTCCCAACACCTAATTTGATGCTTTAGAAACGTGGGTGCTCATAGAGACTTCTTACTTGGCAGCTGGAGAGAAAGATATTCTTCACAGAATATGGGATTAATTTACTGGGGCCAAGATAAAACTATTGACCCCTCCTTTCTGACTAAGGGAAGGAAGGCAGGTGAAGCACAGGCAGCATCATTTCCAGCTCCCTTGGTGCCACATAGATTTCAAAGCTGAGGAGGAGCATGCTCAGCTCACAGCAGTGTTAGGATGCTGTGAGGACTCCCACTGAGATGGGAAATGGGAGCAACCATAGCACAGGCCACGTCCTTACCAACGTGACACAGCCCTGTATGGTGGTACCATACAATGATAGCCCCTGAGCCCACATGAGGGAGTGTTGAGGAGACCCTGGGAGAGGTTGGGCAGGACCACTGAGGCCTCTTGGTGCTCTCAGGGCTGAGACACAGGAGCTGGAGAAAGCTGCAGTCACATCCCCAGCTCTTGAGGACCTGCTGCTGGCCATACTGCAATATGTCCCCCTAAAATAACCCACAGACTCTAATCCCTGCGGTGGCCCTCTGAGTGTACAAGGAAATCTGTGCCACCCTGGGAGGAAATAAGGGCAGGGGGCAAGGAAAGAAGTGTAACTGTGATTGCCACTTGCCAATTTTTGTCACCCACAGAAGTTGTCATGTTCATGTTGTTGTGTGTTAGAGAGAGGGAGGCTCACGTTCACTGGACTGGTTGTTCCTCTGGCTCCAGGGAGGGTAATGGTTGTGCATGCTCTTGGGGGGCAAGCTATCAGCAAGAAAGGCAATTAGCAATGGAATTGCTTTAGGCTCAGACTTAATGCTGGTTTTGCTTTGTTTTGGTGTTAGAGTGCAAGGAAGGAGATAAAGAAGTACATTGTGGACACCAGACTGGTGCCAGCAATGCCAGCAGAAGGGGGGCTGGAATATGAAGGGAAAGCACAATGTAATGAGCATGCACATCAGTGTAGTAGAAATGGAAATTTATTTAATAGCAAAGTAAAGTCTCCTTGCTTCGGGATTAATCATGGAAATTTCTTTGAGATCATCAGCTATGAATGACAGAGGAGGAGTAAGTCTTGGTTTTATTATTCACAAGATGACAATGAACCACTAAGAAGTGTCGGCTGTGAAGAAAAAACAGGTGACCAAAAATCTATTAGGCAAGATGCTTCCTACAGAGATAAGAATTATTAATGCTGTCATAGAAGTCTCTGGAGAGATGTCATTCCCCCTTTATACTGGTGGCTATGAATTAGGAAAGACTTGGTCAGCCTGGAGCAGAGGTAAAGCTGATGGCCAGGGGCAGCCACTCTCTGATAAGGGAATACATGCAAGAATAATTAGCTCAGCAAAAGACTGAGAGCTTATATGATCTCTCTTCATAAGTAATTCAGGAGAGTTAGTTGCAGGAAGAGGAAAGGGCTATTTAAGTTAAGCTAAAGAGCAGTTTTGGCTCAAGTGCGAGTGGTGTGAGAGGCTGTGGGAATCCCACTGTGCCAGGGATGGAGCTGGAGGAAGTGAGAAATGCCATTAACCTTCCCGGATGCCCTTGGCTGTGGGCTGAATAAACCATCTCAGCTGCAAAGGACTTGCAGGGCTTTAAAAGGAGGATGGGAGTGATGAAGTAACAAAGAGAAATCCAAGGGCAATCAGAAGGGACTTCAGGACCTTAGGGCAATTGGTTAAAGGGCCACAGGTAGTGTTTTCATCTACCCTTCCAACAGCAGGGAATAATATTGAAAGGAGCAGGCAGACCCTGCTGATCAATACGTGACTGCAAGGCTGGTGCTACCGGTAGATTTTTGGGTTTCTCAGTCATGGGATTGTCTATACAACACCTGGCCTGTTGGTGCCTGATAGGATGCACCTTTCTCAGAGTGGGTAAAGGATTTTTGCACAGGGGTTAGCAGGACTTATTGATAGAATTATATGCTGAGTTTGAAGGGGGAAAGGGATAAAAACAGGCTCACCAGTGATAAACTGTGAGGTGGCATGACAAAATTTGAGGGACTGCGTTCTAGTGAGATCCTTCGGTCTGCTCCACAAGGTGCTGAGTACATTGAAACATGTTTGAAATGCTTCTACACAGGTGCATGCAGCATAAGGAGCAAGCAAGAGGAGCTAGAAACCTTGGCTCAGTCCCAGAGCTATGATATCATTGGCATAAGTGAGGCATGGTGAGAAGAGTCCTCCAAGTGGAGCGTTATGGTGGACACACGATAAACTCTTCAGAGGGGAGAGGCAGGGCAGGTGGTGCTGTATGTAATGGTGCTGTATGTGATGGTGGGGACAGGCTGTACAGAGCTTGCAGTTTGGTGATGACATTTTGGTTGAGAGCTTCTGGGTGAGGATTAAGGAACAAGAAAATTAAGTAGATGTCATTGTGTGCTGTTCTGTACTGTAAGGAGAAAATCTGTGTGGCCAGTGCTCAATTAGAGCCAGAGCTCAA
The DNA here is from genome assembly GCF_009819795.1 of Aythya fuligula. Classification (NCBI taxonomy): domain Eukaryota; kingdom Metazoa; phylum Chordata; class Aves; order Anseriformes; family Anatidae; genus Aythya; species Aythya fuligula. The sequence goes on from NC_045560.1 coordinate 114,185,917, forward strand.
TCAGAATGAAGCTGGCTAATACTGTAGGGGATATATACATGTGTGTATATATATATATATATGTAAAATATATATAATAACATTTATATATATATATAAAAATGTTAACAGCAAAAGGAGGACCACAGATCACATCGATCCATTACTTAAGGATGGTCATCTCAGAAACAGGGATGTAGACAAAGCAGAGACAATTAATGCCTTCTTCGCCTCCGTCTTCAACACTGATGATGGGCTCCTGAGTTGGAGGGCTGTGACTGAGGGAATGAAAAAAATCCCAGCTAACTCCAAACTTGTGTGGGATTTTCTGCTCCAGCAGGATTCATAGAAGCCTATGGGGCCCAATGAGTCTCATCCCAGGGTACTCGGAGAGATGGCTGATATTGTAAGATCTCTCTCAATAATTTTTAGTCTGTCTTGGGAATCTGGAGAGGTTCCAATCAACCGGAAGCTGGCTAATGTCCCAGTTTTCAAGAAGGGCAAGGAAGAAGACCTTAGTAATTACAGGCCTGTCAGTATCACTTCAGTGCCTGGTAAAATTATGGATAAGATTATTCTGGGAGTTACTGAAAAGCACCTGGAAGACAACACAGTCATTGGTCACAGCCAACATGGATTCAGGAGGGAAAAGTCCTGTTTAACTTTCCTTTTATGACAAGGTTGCCCACCCAGTTGACCAAGGTGGCGAGGCCTTGTAGAGAGATTAGAGGGCTGGACAATCACCAAAAATACGAAGTTTAACAAGAGCAAGTGCTGCATTCTGCACCTGGGAAAGGGCCAACCTGGCTATATGTACAGACTGGGGGAGAAGAGGCGGGAGAACAGTCCCACAGAAAGGGATCTGGGGGTTCTGGACAACAGAAAGTTGAACATGAGCCAGAAGTGTGCCTTGGCAACCAAAACTGCCAACCATATCCTGGGGCGCATCAGGCATGGTACTGCTAGCTGGTCAAGGAGAGGGATTGTCCTACTCTGCTCTGCGCTGGTGAGGCCTCACCTCAAGTGTTGTGTGCAGTTTGGGGAGCCACAGTATAAAAAGGACATAAAACTAGTCCAAAGGAGGGCTACAAAGAAGGTGAAGGGTCTAGAGGGGAAGACGTATGAGGAGCAGCTGAGGTCCCTTGGTTTGTTCAGCCCAGAGCAGAGCAGGCTGAGGGGAGGCCTGACGGCAGCCTGCAGCTCCCTCAGGAGGGGAGCGGAGGGGCAGGCGCTGAGCTCTGCTCTCTGGGGACAGCGACAGGACCCGAGGGAACGGCATGGAGCTGGGACAGGGGAGGGTCAGGCTGGGTGTTAGGGAAAGGGTCTGCACCCAGAGGGTGGTTGGGCACTGGGACAGGCTCCCCTGGGCAGTGGTCACAGCACTGAGCCTGCTCAGTTCAAGAAGTGTTTGGACGATGCTCAGACACATGGTCTGATTTTTGTGTGGTCCTGTGTGGAGCCAGGAGTTGGACTCAGTGATCCTCGTGGGTACCTTCCAACTCAGGATGTGGTTCTATGATTCTGTAGGTAGCCAGGGGCTTTGGGCTGGGGTGATTAGCACATAATATAAGCTGATACTTGCTTTTCTAATAGGGTATAGCTATTTCAAGATGCTGAGAAGTTTGGGATATTGAAAAGGGTGAGAACCAGTTGGGCCTTTGCTGAAGAACAAGGTTATAAAGCTGAAGGTGGGAGGTGACAGCAAGCACAAAAGCTCCATTTCTGAGTCTGGGCTCTCCTGCTGTTGTGCCTTTGTGGCTGAATGCTGGAAAGGGTGGGGGAAAAATGATGAAATGAGTATATATGCTGAGAGCAAAGAAGAAGATTTTTTCATCTATGCTTTCAAGGAAGTAGCTGAAGCACAGTTCAGCTATTGATAACTTCAGGCATGTATAGGCTTGAAATCTTTCATCCCTATCAGAAACTACCTGGGCAAAATATTTTACTGAAAGAGCAGAAGCTCTGTTGTACAGCAGCACAGAGGGCAACAAGTACGCTGCAAATCTTTGTGCTACCTACAGCTGTGGACACACTTCCAGCCTCCAGAAGAATCATTCCCTTTCTTTCCTGTGCAGGCAAAGTAAATGAAGAAGACTTCATTAACACCAAGCTGAGGTGTGTTTGTGGTGGGAAGTCCTCCACCTGTCCGAAATATGGTGTTCTGAAACAGTGAAACTGTTAGAAGGTGAGCCCAGGAAATCTGGCCTGTGCCCTTTTTGAGCGATATCTCTTCAGTGTCATTGTAACTGCTCTCAGAAGAGTCCTGGAGAATATCTGTGCTTACAGAAGCACCCTCCTGACATGTGCCACAGAACGAACACCAGATAAGTTGCTTTTTTCATTCTCTCTACTATTACACACACTGTACCCATCAGGATTGCTTATCCAAAACTCCATGCAGCTCCCTCCTAGGTGCCAAAAGCAAACCCGGCACTTTGTGCCACCACCAGCAGCACAGCCTTCACAGTGCAGTACAAATGGGAATCTGTTTCCCAGTCTCCCCCTTCTCCCCTCCCTCCCAGGGCATTTGTTGGGGCTCACACCACCTTGGCACAGAGGGCATGTGTCACTGTCGCAGCTCCAGCTCGTCCTCCCACCATTAACCAGAGGCAATCCCGGCTGCGAGTGTGGTGTTAGCTCTGATGTCCTAACATGAAAATGTTCTAACATAGGATGGGAGAGTGGCAGCAGGTGATGAAGGACAAGCCACCCCAGTGAATGAGCATTAAAGGCTGATGGAGAAGCATGAACATGATAGAGCGGGGGAGGAAGGAGTTTGAAGAAACACTGATTGAGGTCAAGAAGATTTCTATTTTAAAAGGAGACAGAGGAACATTAAACAGGTAATGACAAAGTCAATGAAGGAATGTTACTGCACAGTACAGCTGCATGATAATCAGGAGAGGTTATACAAGTATTCACTAGCTATTTGCACTGATCAGCTCAGGGACTTGGATCATGATGGAACCTGAGCATGCAACAATAAAAGGAGATTTCCCAGGTGATTGCAGGCACGATCCAAAATGAACTACCTGCAGCTTTGTGGCCATGTGGTAATGGCAGCCACAGAACACCAAATAAAATGCCCAGGAGTTCAAAGGCATACTCTGCACCCTGTCCACCTCTGTTCCCCGGGAAGCTGAGGAAACAACATTTAAATGGAATAATCATGTGAAAATGAGAGTCTGTACAGTTCTCCTTCACAGGGACAAAGAACTTCTGAGATCCGTGGGACCTAGTCATAAGGGGTTTGAACTGAATAAATAAGAGTCCATAGCCCTTCTATTTGCTTTAGCAGGTTTTTGTTTGTTTTGTTTTGTTCATGGTTTTTATTTTTATTTTTCCCCTGAGCCAGGAAAACAAGATTGCTGTTACTTAAGGTAAGGTCTGGAGAGAAGTTTTATTCGTGTTTCTATTAATGTTAAAATTGCATCCTTCTTTTAGCGTAGAAAAAAAAAATTCTTGCAAACTATACTTCTGAAAAACTGCCTTTTGGAGTAGGCAGGACTAGACAAGTCTACCTGGATGAGGCAAGACAAGCTCATTAATGCCACTGTTTGTGAAAAAAACAAACACCCCAAACACCACCAAAAACAAAACAACAACAACACAACAAAGCAAAAACAACCATCGAACCATCTTCCAGTGCTTTAACATGAAAGTAGGCTGCCCAGGAATATATATCTGCATCCTCTCATCTGCACAACCATACTACAGTAGCGCCTGGCAAATTTAATTACAACACAGCATTCTGTTTTCCCCCAACGAGAAGAGGAATTTGTTTGCCTCTTGCCCTGGGCTTTCACATGTTGTTCAGAAAGCTCATATGCACCAGCACGGTCTGGGTGAGAGCTCTGCAAATGCAGGCCAGCTGCCAGCAAAGCTGCCTCCAGCTCTGCTGCTCTCCTCGCGGAGCTGTCAGCCCCGTGCTTCCAGGGGAGCAGAGCTGTCAGGGGGCAGCCAGCGCTGCACCGCGCTGCTGCCCTGCTTGTAATCACAGCACATCGAGCATGCAGGCTGCTAGGAATACCTTTATTAAACATGTGCTGCTGCTGTGGCTTTTGCTGGTGCTGTGTAACAGCACTGGGCTTTGAGCCTTACTGTTTCTGAAGCATCAGCAACTGCATCAGTTGCTGTTCCTGTTAGCAGGGCAGGTGGAAGGGTGGGAAAGAGCCTGAAGCTGATCCAGAAGAAGGCCTGCACCAATAGTGCTTTTCCTGTCTATGTGATGTGGGAGTTGTCGGGATGCCAACAATTCTGCTCCTTTTGAACATCTTTTAGCAGAAGAGGCTTCTGATTTCTGTTCCAGTTGAAATGCTTCCATTGGTTTCTCTTGGTTCCACCTGAAAAAATAGGATTTAGATCAGATCCTTTGGGCAACAGATTTTCTGCGCAAGTTATTGATCGCTGGAGCCGTGGTTCATCCACAAAAAAAACAGAAAGACCCCAGTGGAATGCCGTCACAGAAAGGTGAACTTGACCTGAAAATGGATTTCAACTTCAAACATCAAAGTTAACCAACATGATTTAACTTCCTGGCAAATACTCTGCCTTTGCGATGATCATGAAGAAGCAGGAGATGCTAGCCAGAGCTTTTTGCAGCCTCTAAACCTACCTCGATCCTTCAGCTTCCACCCATTTATTAGGCCCACATCCAGCTGGTGCTGTCTGCCCACGGCCCTGGAACGAATGCAGTTAGGCCAGCTACTGTGTTTCCACAGCAGTGCCTCACATTGGGCAGAGGGTACCGAATGGCATGAATCCTGCAGTGGCCTCACACTTTCTGGAGGTTCTCCAGGGCTGAAGAACCCTCGCTAGATTAGTTAAGCACACGTCAGGGTTGCTTCTCCCTGTCGTAACACAGATCACCATGACCAGACTTGAGGATGTGCTCCACGTCCTTCATAGAGCCCCAACCCATCACATTTCCAAGTGCAGTCCATTACGAGTGCAGTCCAAGCACAAAATGAGGCTCAGAGTACTTCTGGGTAGTACAGTTACGATTCAAAGAATAATAAACTTTTTTATTAGTTTGATTTTTTTTTTTTTTAATAAATCCAGTTAGGCGAGTAAGATGGCCACTGTTTAATTCTCAGCTTACAAGGAACCTGCTGGTTTCTGCTGAGTCACAATGCTTCACACAGAAATGACTGTTGAAAATCAAAATGCCAAATTACTTTCCCATGTAGAGGTAATAAGTACATTTCACAAAGGGCAGAAAGTCTGTTAGGACATTTCTGGTTCTAGGAATTTGCAGGCTAAGGAATTAGTGGAGATATAAAATGAATGAGCTTAGATAGGATGAGACACTCCAGTTACTTTTACCATTATTAATGCGATCTGGTGGACTCAGCCACTTTACTGGAGCCTTTTTCTCCTTATACAGGAAAATGTGAGTTGGGACTTTTTTCTGACCTGGGACACACGACAAGCCCTTGTCCAAGAAGGCTGCATAGGGTGGCACTGCCTCCCGCCTGCAGTGAGCACAGGTCAGGGACAGCACCGAGCAGCTTGCTGCAGGCAGCATTTAACTTGTAGAAGTGTATGCAGGGTTTTATGTATACATCTGCTACACCTGCTGTGATTTAAGGCAGTATCTGCCATAAGGAGGAAGTCACTGGGCACACTGTACTTTGTGGGGATGACCCACTAGGTTCTGGTCACCCTCGACACCCACACAAGTGAATACAAGGCTACTCCAAGTCCAACACCTTGGACTTGTGGATCCCTTCACTCCCAGGGGCTTTGCCACAGCAGGCTCCAGTCTTGCCAGTAAACTTAATGGACAGCCAGCCCTATGAAATCAACGGGACAACATGTGCATTCACAGCTATGGACATGTGCAGGTGTTTGCAGAATCAGTGTCTTCTACACCCCCACACCTTTCTTCCACCTCACTGTATTACAGCAAGTGTGTATGTGTGTGGCAGGCTGCTTTTCTCTGCACCATTTAGATGAGAGCCCCAAGATAGGGCTGAATATCTGAGCAGAGTGACTTCAAATGAGCTTGGTTCAGACCAAGCAGGTTCTGTTTTGCTTTCCACAAAGTAGCAGGGTCTCTGTGCTCTCTCCAAGTGTTGTTGATCATCTGCACAAGCAGCAGCGCTCTCCCTCAATTTCTGGCCTTTACTAAGGAAACCATTGATCTAACTAACAGCCCAAATTTATCAAATACTGATCAGATGCACCTTTGCTGGAGACAAAGATCTTTTTCATCAATTGCATTGGGAATTTTACATGGAATTCAATACGTGTATGGTCTCTGAAGGCAAAGATTTTCACCGAGTTTTATTCTGAAGTATAAATAGCCTTTGACTAAACTTGTTTTATTAATTTGCAGTCATGTCTCTTCTGTATGTAGACAGGATTTCCAAGTAAGGGCAGATTATCGAAATCAGATTCTAGCAATGATTATGCTGTTGGTTACTTCCCTGCTTGCAGCATGTAGCTGTATTCCTCTTCCCTCCTCAAAGAGACTTAGACCCTTTGATACTGAAATACTAATTACTCATCTGTTGTTCACTTATTAATGCAGCTAATTCTCTTCAGGCATATTTTCCTCTTTTTGGTTGCTGCCTTTAACACTTCATTCTGTAATTTGTTTGCTGCTTTTTCTAACCTTTTTTTTTTTTTTTTTTTTTTTCAGACTAGATTCATAATGTTGGGGTTGCTGGATAAAAATCATTTTTTTTTTAAGTAAAAAAATGAGAGATTTTATAGTTTATTTGATATTTAGAACTCAAAAATTCAAGAGACTGGAGAATGCTTACCGTTAATTAAAATTAGGTTTTAAATTTTCTTTGTTATTTAGAATAAGTATTATAGAGGTTTACTTGATTTGCAGGAGCTCTTCACACCAGATGCATTAAAATGCAGCCAAATGTAATTTACATACCCAGAACAGAGAAAGGGAGACTGGGGGTGGTGTCAGACCTACAGAGTGTGTGGTCACAACAGCATGGAAGAAAATATGAAGATCCTAAGAAATAGGAAGTTGGCAGGAGCTCCTGGTGCCTTGTCTTTGTACGGGGCATGGTGTGTGAACTGGTGACTTGTGCAAAGAAAGGATTTAACCACTAAATGGCTCGTTGGCATCACAGGTATTGGAGTATTTCATGTCCTTCTGCTGCTGGTGCTTTAAAAAGTAAACGTGGCAAACAAACAGAAAGAATCTGGAACCAAAAAGGGCAAAGATAGGGTTTGGACGAATGCTTCAAAGGCTGGAAGAAATGCCTTGCAGTGGGAGACAGGGAACTGAATCTGCTTGGCTTGTCAAGGAGAGGATTGAGAAGTGACCTGATTGCACTGTGAGGCACCTTCACAGAGGAGGAAAACAAATTCAAAAGGCTTTTTAATCCAGCTGAGAAGGCAGAACAAGAAATGAGGCTGATGGAAAAAGGGAAGCCAAAGACAGGCAAATCCCAAACCAGGCATGTTTTTAATGTTGCAGAAAATTAACTCTTTGAACAAAGAGTCAAGGGGCATGGCTGATTGTTCTTCTTTTTCTGTCTCCAGTCTTCTCTGGGAGATAATGCTCAGTTAATCATCAGTAATTTTGTGCAATACAGACTTAATGGGGTAACAGTCCACGTCCTCTGACATACCAGGGGTTAGCCTACACAACCTCAACACTTCTGGTGGCAAACGTTATGCTGCTGTGAAAGAAGTGCTGCTTCAAGTGAAGTGTGAGTCTCAAAGGGTTTAAAGTCTGTTTTGTAACGTCCTACTGGCTTGAGCAGGGATGACAGGCATGTCTTTTTCTCCTATTTTATTTATTTATTTTTTGCTTTTCCTTTCTCAAATAGTGAACAATGTCACAAGTTTCCAATCACATCTGTGGAACAGACTTGATATTGAAGTCCAGTGTGTTTTGAGATCCTTGGATCCTTTCAGTACTCCTTCAGAAGTACTGAAAGTTTCGTATTCGCTCTGGTATAAACCTATGTGTACTTCCAGCTGTGGTGGAGCTGAAGAAAGATGGAAATATTTGCTTCCTGAAGTCTTCTGCTGCATGCCTTCAGGGTACCGTTCTGGGGGAGAAGAGGTGCCCACTTCTATTTGTACGTCAGGCAATTATTTTCACCATAGGAATAATCGTAGGAGTGGGGCAAGCCATCACTGAAACTTACTCTCTTGACAGTCTTCCTAGGAAATGCACCCATTTCACAAGATTCTGTAAAAAAACCAAAAAGTTTATGTAATGATGTAACTGCTGTAACAGTAGTGCTAGACCATTGTTTCTAAGAGAACAGTGACTACGAGATCTCTTGGTGAAGAATTGCCACGATGTAGACTTGAGGTCCTTTGGATGTGTAACTGATGTCAGATTTGCTGCTAGTTTTTTCTCGGCTGTTTACTCTGGTAAATTCTGGTTTCATCCAAGTCTTAGCTAATGGAAGAGCCAAGAGCTACGAAATTATTTTCTCTTTCACTTTGATGATTTTGCATTGAGGGAATATTCCCCAAGGGGAGGTGAAATCATGGCAACAGTTTATGGGTGGACATTTATTGCTTTTGGTTTATTGCAGGTAGGAGTTCCCACCTACACTACAATCAAGTGTGCAGAAGCTTGCAGGAAGTGCTGTTGCTTTTGAGTTCATGTAAAAAGGCTTCTCTGCTAAGACATAATCTACAGAAGAGTATTCCTGTGCTGTTATAATAAAAAGAAGCATGTTTTCAAGCTTTGAAAAGCTGCAGGTTGTAATATTTTTATTTTTCTTAATGAGAATTGCCTGTAATGCACACAGTCAGTGACTTGGCTAGTGAGCCAAGTGATTTTCCTGGGCTTCACCAGCACAAGCTGGTCAGAAGGACTGCAGAAAGAAAGGTTTAAACAATTCAGGAAGTTCAAAAGCAGCATAAAATTTCATATTGCTGGCACACGTGGTTTAAAACTTTGCAGACATGGTGACAGCTGGTTATGATGAAAAATTTTTGTAATGATCCCCTTGAACCTTGAGGCTGGGGATATGTATCAATGGTGAATTAGGTTGCTACTGGTTTTGTGAGGAGAAGTTTCCTCTGATTTGACAATCCATAAATACCAGAAAAAAAAGGTAGGTCTAGCAAATATGCATTGCACTATACTTCAAAGTAGTTCAAAAACCCTACTGCAGGGAAAATCTCAGGATGGGCCCTTTTTATTTGCATAATTAGTTTAATTTTGTCACCTTCCTAAAGTTTAGTCATTGTAGTTTTAGCACAGACAAGCGTTACATCGGTTTCGGTGCTGCAGTGAAGCATTTCTTATTGGATCAGCTTTGTTTCAGCCAACACGTGGAGGTGTTTGCAACTTGCTGAGCAAACTGCTGCTGTTCTGCCTGTGTTTGCAACTTCTCCTCAGCTCAACAAGAGTCACAGGCTGAGCGCCAAGGGAAAGAGAGCCAGTGAAAAACATCTGACTGAGGCCAGGTCAACATGCAAAAGGTTCCTGCTAAGGCCTCAAATACCTACCTGCAACTAGGTGTTGAGTTTGGATTTTGCATTTAGGTCCCTGTTCTTGTTTTATTGGTCTAGGGAAGACTGAAAGGTTTACTCATGTTTTCAGCTATTTTATAACATTTCAAAATACCCAGATGAATCACGTTTGAAACCTCTAAGACGCAGGTTCTCATTACTTTGTTTCATCTTTATTTTTGTAGTCACAAGGAACTTTTTGTGCAAGGCTCCCAAGGGGACCATATACTTGTAAATGTTTCTAAAACAGGTATGCAAATTATGGCTAAAAAAAAAAAAAAAAAAAAAGCAAGTTGAGGATTGTAATGTTCTGGATGCTAGAATCCATTCTGATGGATTAGTAGAAAGAAGAACTAGAGAAGGTTACTTCTATTATTGCTTTGGTACTTCAATAACCCTAATTTTCCCACCTGTAAAATGAGCATTAACCTTCCTCTGAGGATGCTAAAAAAATCAAGTTTAGACCTTTGAGAAGCTGACAGGAACATGTGCAAAGTGTGTTACAGTTTACAACTAGCATCGTTTCTTTTTTTCTCTCTCCAATTCACAAAATGGAAACCACTTCAGTAACACCAATACACCAGTCACCTGGTAGGAATCCCACTCCAAACAGGTTTGAATAATTCAGGGCCATTTGCTGTGTGGACATAAACTGTGAATGGATAACATCCGATCCATAAACACCCTTGACTGTCCCTCCTCTCTGCCTTACAAAACTGCCATGTTGAATTAAATTCGCTGCATTTCATGAGGAGGAGAGGAAGCAGACGAGCAGCCTGAGCCTTGATGGCCAGCAGTACTGCATTTGTTTCATTCTGCCAAATTCAATTTTCAGCAGGTTGCCCTCTTCTGTTGCATGGAGCTCGCTGCACATACACACAACATGAGTGAAAGTCGGAGGTGAGAATATCAGCAGTTGAAACCATATTGCTCATTTCGTTATTATTTGTGATTTGCATACAACGTGTGTGCTTTCCTGTACAGCCAGAGATAATGCTGACAGCAACCAAGCCACTACCCACAAAGCAGCAGTATGACCACCACGCTGGGGCACAGCCTCAGTGCCTTTGCAGAATGACAAATCTATTTCTCTCTTGTTCAGGTTTTGTTGCACAAGCAGAGATGACAGAAGAGCTACTGAGGTTCAAAGCTTATTCCTCCAGGCAGGAGGCAGTCTGCAGCCCACTGCCAAGCCCGAAGAGGGGTTGCAGAAGAGCAGAGCAGACCCTCAGGGCACCTCACTGCTAGGCTTGGTGGTGGTTTCCACATGACAGCGTCTGCTTCTCAAGCTGATGGAGCATGGCCCAGCCTAGCTTTTCTGTATGCCATCTCTGTATCCTGTGCAAGATGCTAGGATACTTAAAATAGCAAATATGAGCATCTGAAAGGAAGATAACATTAAGGAGAGTGCTATTCCCACAACTAACAAACGTGACACTCGTTACGTGCTCCATCTCCCTCTCTCCTCCACCTGCACATTTAGACACAGAGCAAGGAAGGGAGAAAAATGAAAAAGCAACATTAAGACCACCAAAACAGTCAGTACTCAGACTTCTTACACATATGCCTGCCAACCATTTGTATGCAATGACACATTTGGAAGAAGGATCTTATGAAACGTGCAGCCTCTGGCAGCAAATGCCTGAAAAGCATTCGTTATGCCTATTTCTCATTTAGTGCATACTCTTGGTTTTGTGAATGCATTTAACTAAGACCACTGCCCTCTTAATAGCCATCACAGAAAAGACATACAGATGATGACTGAGGCTGTGCATATTTTTTTTTAAGTGCAAGTTCCTTCTCACACTAGAAGTTGATGCCCTTCAGGGGATAGCTGTGAAATCCTGCTTTAACTCTTCTTTCCTTTTTAATTTTCAGTCTCCGTGCTGTGGAGCATCCTAATATATGAAGGTAGCTAGCATTGTATTTTATGACTTCGTAATTTAGAACTTTTAATTTTTGTAAACTGATCTTTGAATGTTGAGCTTACATTTCCTCAAAAAATCATTTGGAAATGAATCAAAGAAAATAGACCAAAATGAAAAAATAAAATAAAATCAAACCATACTGATTTGCATTAACATTTATTGAAGTTACTGTGGCCAAAACAAAACCAGAAAACAATACTTTTCAGTATGAGAAGTGTCCAAGTAAATTGTAGAATTTACAGAAAACTACAAGTATTAAGAGCTTCATGTAGGAAATACTCTACAGAATTTGACCACATGATCAGCTCTCAAAGTTATTCTTCTAAGAGGCCAGAAGACCTTTGAAACTTATTTTCCATGTGAACATGTGATCTCTGTTGCTTAGGTGAAATGCACATGAGTAAGAAAACCTCATCGCCAAGCCAAGATTAATTATTTCATTTTGCAGCTAATAAATAAAGTTAACTTTGGGCATTGTAAATAAAACAGATGTACCTTTGCACCAAAAATCAGCAATATTTCCATCATTAAAGTAGATTTCATGAAAAGTGTTTAGCATTATTTGTGCCAATTCAGACAAGAGCTCAAATTATTGAATCACAATGTTTCAGTATCCAGCTTGTGTTATGATCGTACATGACAAAACCAATTTGAGGTGCTGAGAAGCAGCATTGCCTATTTGCAGCACCTCAGTGCGTAGTGCTTCCCATCCAATTATTTCCTTGCTGCAGAGCAGCCTCCAAGCAGGCAGGAGCAGACATTTGGCTGGAGAAGCAGGAGGGGGTCCTTTAACAATTCAGTTTTTCAGAAGCACAATAATATCAAGAAAAAATGTGAAATCTTTAGGTCTGTTTCCACTGAGTCTCCATCAGAACAGCATTTGTTCTTCGGCACAGTTACCTTGGTGAGTTTGGATGGCAGTAACTCTGCAGAAATAGAAGTTTCATAACAGCAAATGTAGGCTGTAAAAAAAAAAAAAAAAAAAAAAAAACAAACTCAGAAAATACATATCTTTCTGCACATGGGCTGAAGCTATGGGGCAGATTTTTAAAGTACATTGATCACTTCGGCAAAAAAAAAAAAGTTCGATTTCCAATTGGATTTACAGCTGTAAGTCTTTTAGGGAGAGATTTTGAAAATCTGTTTCAGGATTGAAATAGGGTGGTTATATTCCCAAGGGCTCTCTGGCATTTGCAGAGGCCAGCATCTTGCCACTCTGCCACCTGGTGCAGCCCTCAGTCGGCACAGGGCTACCCCCACGGGGATGTGCACTGAGTCGGGGCACTTGGGACAGGGAATTCAAGAGAACAAAGAGCAAACAGAGGAAAGGAAGCCCCTACCTGAAACACCAGTAAGATGCCCCCTTGCTATCCACAGCACAACCATCTTTTTATAAGAAACAGGGGACAATGACATGAAAGACAAAATGTTTTCTTTTTAAAATGGCTTTTCATGGAAACATGATTTCTTTTGAATATTCCCCACTTCTCTTTCAAGTATACACTCCTACCATCTTCAAATGCAACTGTTATGTCTCAGTTTGTGTAAAATGGTACTTAATGTTGATTGAAACATATTTTCAAATCCACCTATAACACTTATTATACATGGAATTAAAATTTATTTGTACCTGATCTTCAAATTAAGGTTTAGCATGTTTCTGTCATCTGTCCAACAATGTTTATACAACCAAAAAAACTCTTTGCAGTGCTGCAATGGACATAAACTCCACAACCATTAAAGAATCTGACAAAAACAGAGTTTCAAAATAGATGATTAGTCCATTTCCTAACACGAGACTCCTTAAGTATCCTCTTATACCTCTTAAATCCTCTAGTTCACAAGACTCTCATACAAACAATTCACATCCAACTTGTCAGTTTAATCACATGCTGGGACTTTATGTTGAAAAAAAAAAAATCAACATTTTATTCAGAAAAAAATGAATTGGAAGAAAGTCTGGTAAAAACAAAAGGATGAAAACTTTTTCAGATTTAACATGAGATGACTCCATGTTTCATCTCCTTTGCCATGTTATGATTAAGGAATGTGAAGCTTTGTGTTGGCAAAATTAAGTATGACAGAAATCCGATACTCCTTTGGCAAACCAAAAACTTAACACATCTTTCTCTATTAAATGATTCCAGTCTGCAGTTGTTTTCTGAATCATGAATGTGATGAGTGGTCCCATATCAATATTATTCAGCCTTTTTCAACTTGAACATCCCTGAACATTTTCAGTGGAGGAGTAAAAACCAATACAATGAGATGATGTAGTACCAATATATACAGGTATGTAATGTAAAGCATATGTATATTCTAGATCAGTTATGTTGCACATTTAATAGTAACTTTCATTTAAAAATGTGTCTGTAATAGAAAAAATATACAGAAAGGCGTTATCTAGTCCCTCTCATTGGATCAATGCAGGATTCACTATACCTCCTATAGTTCATGACAGTTCTTGCCAACATCCTCTTATTTCATCTTAAAGCTCATCCTGATGGTAACTCCACAGCTCTCTCAGGCATCCAACATTTGAGAGCTTTAACTTGCATCAAACCCTAATCTTTCTTACACTATTTCAAAGCCTTTGTTCTTATTTACCATACTTTAAGAGATTATTCCCTTCCTCTCTGAAACAGCATGCGCTTGAAAATTGTGATTCCTTTCCTACCAATCCCATATTTTTATTCATTAATTTAAATAATTAAAAATATATTTTCCTCATTTCTTCACTAAGGGAGGCCATGTAATTCTCCTCTGGATGCTCTCCAAGTGTTCCACATTGCTCTTGAAGAGCAATATCCGAAACCAGCCACAGTGCTCCAGCTGAGGTTTGATCAATGATGGGTGGAAAAAGGATTTTTCCATGTGTCTTGCAATCTATATATGTCTGTATCTCCCACTCTTATGAGATTTAGGGGGAGTGTTGGCAACTGCACAGTTGAGATTTATGTTTAGCTATACTCTCAGGACTTATCTGGAAAAAATTCCTCACCACTTGTCTTTCATCCTCTTTTGGAGGGGAACGATCCACTAACCAACATATTGCATCTTATTTGTCCTTACTGAATCCCAGCCAGTATTTTTAAATCATTTTTCCCCCCCACAAAACATTTTAAATTCTACTCTAATCCTTGGGCACACTTGCAGCCCCTTCCACCTCGAGTCATCTTCAGGTTTAGGTCTCACTTCCATTGCCTAAGTCAGAGACCAAATGGATCGGCATGAAAACATCCAAGAAGTCTCTGATGCTCCATCACACCTAAGAGGCCTACTTCTATGCCAGAGGAACTAAGGTGGCCTGAGACATGAGGAACCAGAAGAACTTATTCATTATCTTGCAGTTCCCACAATTACTTACCAGTCTATTTCTGCTCTTCCTAGGATCTGGCATCAGGCTGGCCACTCTACAGCTACCAGTCCTCTGCTTTCACCATTTTTCTGAGGGTACTATCCCATTTTAAACTCTCTAGAACTTCACCCATCTTTAGAAATAATCCACAGTACTCTAAACATATTCTGTTTTTAACCTTCCAGGCCCAGCTGATTTCAAACCATCTGGCATAGGGTAGGAGCACTTTGTTGCCTCCTTACTGCTGGAGATCTGTGCATGAACTAATAGTTGCTTTTATAAAACATTTTGGAAGAATCATGCAAAAGCTATACACTACTCATCAGTTTTAATGAGTGACTTTCTGAAAATATAGTGCATGCCTACAAAGGACACAAAAATACTAGAAGTCCATGCTTTCACATTTTAGGTGCATTCAGCAGTTAATTAGTGAGTAAAGGGCACAATATAAGATTGTTATCTGAAAGTTAGGAGCTCAACAGAATTCCTAAATTTTGATCAGACCCTCCTTGTAAGAAACAATATGCAAAATTAGCTGAACACTATTCTGAAAGCAGGAACCCAGCTGCTTATTGCCAAATCTATAGCATATTGATGAGAGCAAAGAGTTCTGTTATCCCACAGCTTGTCCTCCCCCATGCTTATTGATCTAACAGCTGTATTATCACTCATATTTCTTCCTTGGTACGATAACCAATGTCTGCAGCAATTCTGTCAATGCCCTGTATTCCATTTATGAAAGAAGTAAGATTGGGGTTGTTAACAAGAGTCAAAGGTAACATCAAAACTCAGCTTTTGGTTAATTACTAAAACCCTCTGCTTTGCCTGTTTACTAGAGTAAAGTGATATAGCCAGCACAAGTTTCTAATGTCCATTACTGCTTCCTTGCTCCATGACTGCCCTGAATCCCTCCCTGCAGATGACCCCATTGCCTGCCACCACAGAGCACTGGTGGAAGTCCGAAGAAGCTGCAGCTACAGGATGCTCCAGATGCAGGGAGCCCACAGAGCAAAACGTGAGTATTAAGCAGTGCCATCTAGTGTAGTGCAGGGACTCATTCGCAGGGAAGGAAAGCAGCCTCCAGGCATTGTTATCCTTTAACTGGGCAAGAACCACAGGGTGAAACCCATGTGCACCACACAAGGGCTTTGGTGGTAAGTGAGACCAAAGGATAAGAGGGGTTTCATGCCTTTTAAGTCTTGCCTGATTTGTGCCCTGGATACCCAGACAACCTCCTCCCCCCTTCTTTTTTTTGGATCTTTGCCTGAACTACAAATGGGAGAGGGCATCTGCATAAGCCTCTCTATAGATTTGAGCATTCGTACTGCCAGATTAAGGGACCCATTTCAGCAGCACAATGACAGATGGCAAGAACTTGGTTGGAGGGAGCTACCAAACCAATTTGTGTGTAGCACCTGGTACTGCAAGGCTTTAATGCATGCTCCAGCAAGATCTGAAGTCCATGATAGTAAAGATGCTTTCAATACTGAACTAGCAGAATCAGTACAGAAGGGGTTGACATGCTCCCTAGTAGTTTCACGCACTACCCATCCTATGCAGAGTGATAAACTCTTCATCTTCCTTGTAAGAATTTATAGTTATAGCATAGTTCAGAGATAAAAATATAGATAAAACACTGCATAAAAAACACATCAATTGCTGTTACAAGACAATAGACATACCACAATCAAGTATCTCACAGAGATCTGTAACAATTGCTGTAATGAAACAGCCTTTTTATCAGCTGAATGTTTTCCTCTCAGCCCTCAGTTTCCCTTGAGTAGGCTGGAAGGCTAGGTAGCCAAACTGAACACTAGCAGCATTTACCTGAGACTCTTCCTAAAGGGACTGAACCAGTCAGAAGCATAAATCAAAGCCAGGTAGGCCAAATCTTACCACCTGATTCTTCCCAGCTCTCTGCCACCACCAGATAGCAGGCAGATCACCCAGGTTTGCATAACAGAGCCTTATCCTTAACATGACCCAGTCTCTTTAACCCCAGAGCAGCTCCCTCCCTTAAGTAAGCTGCTTGTTAGCCTTATCTCATCAGCTGGGAGACAGCTGATTAGGTACAGGTAGAGGCTAAGCCCATCTCCTTAAAACCCCATCTCACATGTGACCAGAAGAATATATATATTTTTTAAACTTGCAGAGAATGTCAGTCTTCCTAGGCACATGCCTAGAGAATTACAGGTTACTAAGAAACCAGATGAAATTACGTGACCTGTATTACACAGAACAATGAATTAGATGAGAAATTGGCTTCTCTCTTCTTGAAATCCGTGAATGCATTTTGGTTTGAGCAGCATGAAAAATGCTTTTACTTGTGTCTGATTTGTAAAACTATATCCCCTACTACATGAGAACATTTATGTCACAGAAAAATCTGACTCTTTAAAGGAAATAATTTCTTTGGTAATGGTTATCTACAGAAACTGACAAATTAAAGCTTTAAAAAGTTTTCACTTCTCAGTTGGGCTTCTAAAATAGTCACCTCTGCAGATAAATATAACTGTGTATGTCTGTCACTATTTACAAAACAAATATTTAGAAGTGTACTAAAAAGTTGAAAAAAGTGGCAGTGTGACACCCAAGCCAAGACAAAGGGAAAGGGGAGGGAGAAGTGTGTGGTGACCCGATGCTACCCACTGCTGCCCTAGCAAAGGCCACCTGCAGAAGACATTTCTTCTCGCACCTCTGCTCTGCTCCGCTGCTTGGTAACTTTGCAGATTTGCCTGGTCTCCAGGGGGCCTAATCTCCAGGTTGGGCAATGTTGTGATAACATTTCTCCAGCGACAGGAAGGGGATCAACAGCCTCATGCAGCGGGTTTTCCAGCAGACCCCGTGTGGTGGCATGAGACCTGCCTACCTGCCCTGCCCGTGCACAGAAAGGCACATCCTCGCCTCCTTGTTCAGCTCTGAAATGGCAGGAGAGGAATAGGCCGCGTGGCTCCCCAGCATCAGGCTAATTACAACCAGCTCTTGCTGAGGCTCACATCAATAATACAAAACCCCGGAACAGAGTGGCACAAATTTATGCTGTACGCTTGTTAAATTCTCCCTCCTTTGCAGCGAGATCTCAGAAAGGCACGTGGAAATACTTTTGGCAATGTGTCATTTATTCAGGAACCTGGAAAAAACATCCCATATTACTCCATCATGGATCCCCCATCAATAACCTCATGACAAGGATACGGGGTCGATTGTCCCACCGTGGGCTCTGCTGCGGCTGGAGGCTGCTGCTAGCAGCAGGCAGCTGTGGAAGTCCTGGTGCCTCGGGACCGCCTGGTAGCCCTGCCCCTGGATTTGTCCCTGTGTGTGTGGACCCAAGGTGCATGCTAAATGCGATGCTGATTTTTACATTTTGTTGCTGTGCAATTTCAGAATGCTTTTTCAGAGCCTGCGTAAGGCAGCCAGGCGTAGCATTCCCCCGAGAAACTTCTCTGGACAATGAATGATTTTTTACCAATACGTGCTAGCAGCAACTGAGTTCCCAAAGTAGGTACTGTAGTGGAGGTGGAGGTCTCAAAACAGGCAAACCACTCATACCCAGTACATCTCCCATAGCTAAAGTGCAGGTTTATCCAGTAACAATGATTTGCATTAAAAACTGGAGCAAGCTATTCACTGGTGAGTTTGATTGCAGAATCACCATATTGAAAAATGTTTTTAAAAGTTAATTGGTAACTGCTTTAGTGTTAGCAATGCCAGATGATAGCCTAGAAGTGGTCTGCCAGTATTGCCCTGAGTGGTTGCTTTTTTCCACCAACAGAAGAGTTCTTCGTGAGGTTATCTTGAACCTCCAGTTCACCCTACTGGGCACCTTTCTCAAAGGGATGGTTGTTCCTTGCTATTAGCAAAATTTCTGAGTATATAGGTAGTGATCACTATCAACAAAATTCAGCTGGACAGACAAAATACTAGGCCATTGTGTATGTCCTGAGCAACATTAGCCAGGAAGTCATGTCAAAAGCAGGAACTGTCCCAACAGTGTGCTAATCGGGGATCACTCTGTAATCACCTAATTGACCCACTATTTCAAATAGGTGAGGCTCTGATTGCTTTTTTATTCTTCCGAAGTTGCTGTTACCTGTTAAATTATACCACAGATAGCAGCAATTTTCCCTCCTTCTACCTCATCCTCCAAAAAAACACTAATGCTTTCCAATGTGTTGCCATTTATTGCTCATTTTGCCACATGAACACTCGCACAGAGCTGACTGACTAATCTCTGCTGTTAATGCACATAAACGCTAGGCAGATCTCTCTGTATCTGAATCATTCTTACCCTGTGCACACCGAGTCTCATTCAGGTGTTCAACACGTTAGTCTAAGTGTAGCTCTACATTAAAGTCATTTAGTAAATGAGTGATTGTTTCAGTCTTCGGAAAGGAAGGTAGGAGAGGGAAGTATTTTTATTTTCTGTTACAGTGTTGCTGCCACCTAACTTGTGCAGAAAAAGCTTATGGTACCTGGTGTCTGAACTCTTTCCGTTGACTTTGTTCTTGGTTGGTTACAACTAAAGATTTTTTTTTTTTTTTTAAAAAAAAGTCTCCATTATATTTTGATAAGAAGTTAAGAAAGTGATTATGAATTGATCTTTCTTCAGAATGAGATAAAATCTCTCCCTGCACATAATCATGTGCCATCTCTTTCTGAAGAAAGATCAACTTATAATCACCTGATCATGGATAAAAAAAATCATAAAGGGATATCTTCTGTGAAATGAGTAACTGGCATGAATAGTTCAGCCTGCGGATTCTTTAACTCTTTTTACTGCTACTTCTACAACATTTGAACTTCTGGACCTAGTGTGGAGGGAGATGGCATTATTTTTATAAAGCAAATATGTCATTTCACTTTGTTGAAAAAACAACAAAAAGCACCATTGAACAAACAGGAAGAAGATCAATTGGTTTTCTCACCTTTGCTTTAGAGTGCATGTTTAACTGTGTACAATCATTACTTTTGTTTTATTTCTCAGCTCAAGTACATTGTGCTGTATGTAAGACCAGTTCTGTCACCAACACTGTGTATGCAGAAAGAGCAGCAGCATTGTAGCCACAGTAGTTCAAAGACATGAGAGACAAAGTTTGCAGGAAAAAGTAATTAACCTCTTTGATTAGAACAACTGTATTCATTTTTCCAGCTGTAATAAAAGACATTACTCCCCTACTCTTTTATATAGCTATGTGTGTTGTAATGGCTTCACATGAGCTGTACATAACTGCCTCAAGCTATGTTTTTAAGCAATGTTTATTTACAGTTCTCCATCAAGTTGGTCTCCATGACTTACCATCAAAATATTGAAAGGCTTCTCCTTTTCCTTGTGAACTCTCATTTTCTAGGTCAAGTAACATTTGTATTGAGCCCTGCATTGCTCCAAGACAAACACGCTGCTGGGTTTGGGCAGTCTTGTTCAATGCAGTGGCTGGGAAGACCTCACTTCTTATTTCATACACCTAAGTGAGAGGTGATCAGGAATAGAGAAGTCCTGGTCAGACAGGTCCACTGGCATCTTATTTAACATTTAGTTTTGCACAACAAAATCCATAGTGAGTTATTAATTGAACTCCTGAGTATATTCATTATGGCAAATGCCGCATCGTTTTGGCTCATCCAGTGGAATTCATTGAAATCCAAGTCAAGGTGGTTGGTGGCTTCAGCAGTGGCAAAACCTCATTTAAAACAAAACAAAACAAACAAACAAAAAATAAACATAAAAATTGGGTTCAAATTCAACTGAGATAGATGTGGAGTGGGGCATCCAGCTTCCCCTCGTTTTCCCATGGTGGACTGTAGCCACACATCTGTTAGAAGGGATCAGTTGGGCATCAGCTCCTCGTGTAGTGAACCAACTGTGGAGAGAAGTGTCGTGCTCTGGGCTAGAGGTATACAGGCTAGATAATGCCATAACATTTGTGAATCCCTATGCCAGACAAAATATCCTAGACAGTAAACATGTAGTTTGTGTTATAGTCCTTCAGTGTACATTTCCCAAGCAAATATAAATAAAGGCAAAATATTTGAATCATACTTACTAGGTATACTAAGAGAATATAAGACATAGGCAGCTATGCATTAGATACTTGGTGCAAATTCATAGATCACAAAGCTAGAAAGACTATTTGTTATCATCTACCTTTTTTTTTTTTGTCTTCTGTATTACACAGGTTACAGGACATTCTTGAATTAACTCCTGTACGAAGTGGAGAATTTCTCTGAGAAAATCAATTAATTTCAACTTCAAATGTCTAGGCATGGGGAATCCATTACAGTCCTCGGTAAATTGTTCTAATAATTAATTACCTTCCATGGTAAAATGCCTAGTTTCAGATTTCACTGGTTCTTGTCAGACAGTTTTCCACTTGACTGAAATGACATATATTATTAAATTCTTAGTCCTCTACTCCATGACTACAGGGAGAGTGGAAATTTATAAGCTATAACCAACTCTCCCCTTAACCTTGTCTGTGTTAAGCTGAATAGATCGATCTACTCAAGTCTCCCATTGAAATACCTCCCTTCCCCTCTTGTAGCCCTCCTGTGAACCTCTCTCTGTTCCCCACCAGTCCCTGATGGTGGGCACCAGAACTGAGCACTGCTTCAGTCACAGCTGCTCCTCTGCAAGTACAGGGGCAACATGACTTTACCCAGAGGTATGCTTCAGTGCATATGGGGCACTCACCCTGTGACTCATATCCTTGCATTGAGGTTTATCAGATTATTTATTATTATTTTTAAAATCTCTCTATATATACTTAGAGAGCTTTTATATGTACAGACAAAATCCCAATACCATAAATACATATACTAAGCCCTGAAATGAGCCTGGAGATCCTGAGCGTAGCTGTGTTCAGTCTGAAAGGGGGTGGATCTGGCAGGAGTGGTGTGCAGCAGAGAACTGGATTTATTTGAAGAAGAACACGTCAGCTACTTCTCTAGAATTGTGCCTACTCTATTTCTCTCTAAATTGTGCCTAAGAGAGGGAGAACAAAATGCAGCAAACCCCCTAATAAACAGATTTTATTTTATGTGTGCTCCAAGATCTTGCAATCGTTGCTTGTTTTTCTGGCCAGAATTAAGGTATCTGGATTTTTCTACAAGGCCCCAGGTAGCTTCCTTGGATGTGTCCCCTTCTGTTTTTTTTTTTTTTTTTTTTTTTTTTTTGGGGGGGGAATGGTACCCACCATAGCCAGGACACCCAGCAATATCAGAGAAATACAGACAGAAGGATATCTGTAAAGGCCTTTTCCCTGTAGTTATCCTTTAGGATGTATTTCAAACTCACTTTTTAAAGTGGCCTGAGGAGGGGACACTTAATGTTGGATCTTTGCTTTGGGATGGATTTGAGAGCAGAAAAGAAGTGATACAGTTTGTCTTCAGCACACCATGATTATTTCCTGCAGTATGTCTGTAAACCAGCTCCTTGTTTTCTATGGTTATTGCATCCACTGGTGCAATTGTATTTGCATTCATTCTCAGAGGCCTGTAGCAAGTGATATACTATCAAGGTAATAAAAATGATAGAAAAGAGCAGGATGAACAAATGGGCCAGCCTGCATGAGCTAACTGTATGATGGACAAATTTTGGCTCTAGCATGTGTTCTTTATCTGTTACATCTTGCTGATTGGTTAACAAAATGAATACGAAAAGTAGAAAGTCAGTAATTTGACAGCAGGTTTCTTTCTGCCTATGTTATGTACAACGACAGAGTGGGTGGTCACAGAACCAGACTTCCCGCAAGTTTGGAGGCAAAGGCCAAAATGGCATTTTCCTTCTCATCAGGGACTGGGAACGCCATGGCAGTACTTGATCTTACAGAAAAATTAAATGCAATTTTAATGTGTTTCCTGCCCTCCACCCCAAAACAAAACAAAACAAACAAACAAAACAACCTAGTAAAACCATTAGAATGGCTTTCTGAGCTCTCCCGTGTATGTCCATGCACATCTCTACCTCTCTCTGATATCTGGCATGACCAAGAGCAGTGAAGGCAAGATTTTGCTTCTGGAGTTTAGTGTATGAAACGATGAGTAAAATTCCCCCACTGAGTCATCATTTCTCCAGCATGTAATATCTGTATAACAAGTTGGCCAGAATTTCAACACTGCATATGGCTTTTTCACACATGAACACGTTTCTTATTGCATATTTGTTTGAAAGGGGGTATCAATTTCAGAAAACAAAGTACACCTCCAGTTTAAAAAATGGCTGTGTGAAGTACAAAGAGCTCTGGTTTTACTTTCTTCCATAAAAACCATTATGCAAAGTTCAATAGGAAAAACATGAAATATATAGAGCTTAACAACGCAAAGTTCAGTTTTGTGTTAAACGGAGTGTGGACTTTGCTAAGGCAGCATTGTTCTCTATAGGTTAGTGGTGATAAATACAAATACTCATGCGATCCTTCAAATTTCAGGTGTACTGCTGCCATTATTGAGGTTTTGCACTAGGCAGTTTTTCAGTTGCAGAGCCTTGAAGCATTATCCAATGAGCTATTTATTTATTTATTTATTTTTCAGATGGTCTTTCCTTTGGGGAGAGAGAAATCAAATTTATACAAGAGAACATGCTGGTTTAGGTGAATCACTCAGTCTTTAGCAGCAATGGTCAAGCCTCAAAGGTACCTTGGAGACTTGCCTTGGGTT
The DNA here is from genome assembly GCF_009819795.1 of Aythya fuligula. Lineage (NCBI taxonomy): Eukaryota > Metazoa > Chordata > Aves > Anseriformes > Anatidae > Aythya > Aythya fuligula. The sequence goes on from NC_045560.1 coordinate 114,209,290, forward strand.
AGCATCTGAAAGATAAGGCATTGGGATCATTTTAGCAAAACTGCTTTTGCATTTCTTATGTTTTAGAGTAGGGTCAATAAATGGTAGTGGATAGCAAGTGAAGAAATCTCACTGCTCTTAAAAAAAGACTTTCCTGAAAAAGCATGGGCATTTTTGCTATTTCTCTTTCCACATACTAGCTCAAAGTGAGGGGCCATATCAAAGAGGTGCATGGGCAGAGTGCCCATGGTGATGCCTGGTTCCATCATATCTAAAACTTCACTGTCAGATGACTTTGATTTTGGCCTTTGTTCTATGTACTATGAATATGGGTTAAAGAAACACACCATCATTCCGAGGTCTAAATAAACCTGCTTCTTACAACAATATCCCTCAAGGTCTTGGTATAGATAAATGTGGTGATTCTGGCAGAACTCCGAAGACAGAGCACAGAGGACAGTCCTCAGCTCATACCTCGTTTCATTCCTGAGTGCTGTCGTCTTTCACCGTTAGTGCCTCCTTGTTGCACTGCTTAGTGTGGGGCATGGCTGGTTAGAAATCAGAGAGCCACAACATTTTCCCTGTTGTTGCAATTTACTGCAGATTTCAGTCTCTTTCTGCAGGTTTCCAGACTGACATAAGGTGTTGGGAGAGTCCTGTAGTGATGGGAAAATGTGAAGTAGGAATTTTGTAGCCCCTCCTTGACTACTTATAATAGATAGAACCTGAGAGGAGGTCTCCTCCAGAACTGCATTCCTAAACTGGGAGATCTGCAGGACACAACAATACAACAATACTTCCCACTCCCTATCCTGGGCATCTTCCACAAATAATGAATCAAAATTCTCTGCCACCTTTGATTTGTGGCAGTGTCCTGCTCCCCTACAGGTGACAGGGACCTACCTTGGTCAGAGGTCCTCTGAAATGGTGCAAGGAGCAGCAGCAGGACGCGGTAACCTTTACTACATCCTCCTCTACAACTGATGCCACATGGGAAGTTTTGGCCATGTATGCCTTGCAGGTGGTGCCTCAGGCAATAGTGAAATAATAAGGCCAGCAGTGCAACTATGGAGCAGTTAGAGGATGTTGTATTAGGAGACAATGCAATTATCTGAACTTTGCTAACAGTTACGATCATATAGCAATTCAGGGGTACTAGGTGTATCCATACCTCTAGTTCTGATGATGTCTGTGACCAGAAAAACTGCTTTTGCTGCAATAGTTTATTCCAGGCTGTTCTATTCCCTGAGTAATCACAATCAGAATCACAGTTTATTGGTGTAATGGCATCTGTAACAGCTGATTTTGTCAGGATAAGCCCATCAGAGCACACACAGATAGCAGGCCAACCAACAAGCAAACAACCAAGAGAACCCTCCAAAGCAAACAAAAAATTCTTCTTGCATCTGGACCAATTTTATTTTTGGTAAATTGAGATTTACACCCCACTTTAATATACAAATTCCCAGTTATTCTGAGAATACTTTCTTATTTAATCAGTTGTGTTGTTTGTGTTTCTTTCTTTCTTTCTTTCTTTCTTTCTTTCTTTCTTTCTTTCTTTCTTTTTTTTTTTTTTTTTTTTTTTTAATTAATGATCTTCTGTTGTTATTGTTTGGAATGGGGTTATATTGAGTGAAATTTATTCAGTATTTTAACAGGAACAAGGAGACCAGCATAAGAAGTGTGCAATAGATGAGCTGCATTTGGTGAGCAGGGAAAAGTCACATGAGGGCACACACTATTTATATTCTTCTCTTGCTTAAAGTTAGTGTTAACAGCATTGATTCAGTGTGTTGATGATAGCTTTATTCAGGACTTTAAAATGGCATATACACATTACTGAGTCAAAAGCTGGCAGAACCAACAGTTTCTGAAAGGGCACTTTTTTAGGACCATTCTGTGACCCTGTCCATGGTGTTTTAGTTTAAAAACGCGGGCACCTTATATTAAGGCTACACCAGCACAAATCTGGGACCACTTTGAGCAGATCTCAACTATGAAGAAAGACCAATTAGATTAAGGGCCTGAAAACCACAAACTAGTGAAGGAAGTGATATTTGCAATGAAAAATGACACTCATTTCTCTGCTTTGGTCTTGAGCTAACAATCCCTTCAATGTCATGAAGCGGCGGGAGGACCCCATGCTGCTCGCACTCTCTTCCACATCAGATGCAAAAGTGAAATTTGGATGATATTTTACTCTGGGGATGGATTAATGTTGTGTTCTGCCAGATATTTCAGATTGAGTAATTCTCTTCTTCTTTCTCCTTCCTCCACAGTTTCCTCCTGCTGTAAGGTGCAGAGTGCCAGCCGGTTAATCACACTCCACCCCATGGTTGGCTTTGCCTAGTAGTGCCTGAAACAGTCTTTGTGTAACTGTATCTGAAACTTTTTGGCAAAATTTCCAGTGATCACATCTTATTCCACAGTAAGAAAGTCGAGAATGCTAATAGAGAGAGGCTGCTAGCATTTTCAGCACTGCATTGTTAGTTCCAGCTTGGTTTAGACAATGTGCTAGGTGATGTTGTAAACCAGTAGCTGGTTTATATCAGTATTGCTCTTGCTGAGAAAGATACATCACCCACGGAAAGAATAAAAAACCCTACACACACACAAAAAACCAACATTCTCAATTCTCTGAGCACACCTTCTCCTTTAGGATAAAAGTTGAACGTAAGGCATCATTATAACATTAAAGAACATTTGATGCCCACATAGAAAACTCAACACATTTGAAACACTTTTCTTTTTTCAGCATGTGTCACATATTTACTCCCTTTTCCTCCCTTTATCCTTTATTACTAAGGAAATGAGGACATTTGCATGAAAACAAAGGCTTAGGTTCTTAAAAGTTTGTCTATTCCTGCCTGTATTTTCCTCCTCTGAAGGGATCGGAGCCTTCTGTAGAGAGTACTGTAATTGTTTCCAACCCAAAGAGCTGTGATGAATAAGAAGCAGTAACTTTTAAACAAAGACCCTGTTTTCATGCAAATATTCCTAGTAATAAAGCATAGAGTAAAAGGTATATGTGAAGTTATGTTTTGCAGAACTGCTATTTAAAGCAAAGTAGCTTTGTAGAATGAAGTTGAGTATGAATTTTTCTAACTGCAGTAAGGGAAAGGGAGTTTGTGTATTTTCCATAAGAGATTCCAAGTGTCTCCAAATGAGACTGTTAAAAGGCAAATACAGAATATATCTCAATATTATTCTCATCAGCATCATCAGCATCACTCTGTGTGAAAAAATCCTTACCAGAATTATGGCACACGTCTCCTGGTTTCTATACAAGCCCAGGAACATAGTCTTCTTCCCCCAAAGACTTAGCAATCCAGTTTGTTCTTCTAATCCATCTCTGAGTCATTGTCTTGGTCTACCTACTCTTTATCTTCCAAACTCAGGAATAACTGAACAAAACCTATTGAAAAAATAGAGACATATAACGGATTTGGAGACAATACAGAATGGGTAGTATTTACATTCACATTTACATTACATTTACATAGATCATACATAAACCCACATACATACATTTACATTCAACAGTAAGGCTTTAATAGTTTAGGCTTGGCTTCACCATAGGGGCCCCTGATAGATAGGTCAAACACCCGGAGGCATTCATTTGCTTGTGGTTTTATACTAGTAAGAATCTAACCGTCTAATTTCTGATCTTCTCTGCAGCCAATGTCATGGATCACCTACATTTATTACAAACACCAGAGATGCCAGCAGGTGGAATGGTGGCTATTCCTCCTCGTGGACACTACCAGCAGCGGAGTCCTGCCTCCCCCAATATACCATGGTGCCGGATTGCCTAACTGTAGGGGATGCTGCCAGGCACCTGAGAGCAAAGCAAGACAGCAGAGGCAAACCCAGGCGGTGCGTGAACAATGACTTCTGCCTCCACAGAAACTAGGGCTGCCAGAGCTCATTGTTACTGCGATCACCGGGCTGTAAGAGACGCAACAATAGACCTCCACAGAAATTCCCTCCAGAGGAGAGGAAAGGCACTAGAAGACATGCAGTTAAAGGTAAATCATCTGGAGTTACAGTTTCTTTATTCCTAAGCATATCGTCTCTCGGCTCTAAGAGGAAGATGTACAGCCTGCACAGAAAGCAGGCTTTTCACTGGAGCTCATGCACATGGCAAGCTAGAAGTGTTAAAATAAGTTTTCTGTGTCCATGAATTAGAAAGAAAAAACGCAGAAGAAATAAAATTCTTACCCTCAAAGGCTACACTTAACCATCCAGTAACTCCACATCAAGCACAAACTGCTGGAATATTATGGTGAATAGTTTCAAAACACTCTTCCTTGGCAGAACGCAGATGATACTTTTCAACCAAAAGCCTTCTCTTCTCTCCCTCTGTCTCTCTCTCTTTTTTTTTTTTTTTTTTTTTTTTTTTTTTTTTTTTTTTTTAGCAAGTTTTAAAAATTTGAAAATGTCTTCTCAGCCTTTTCTATGGAATCAGAGCTATGTCACCACAATGCTATAATTTCATCTTGAAACACTGGTGGTAACTTTAATGTGAGACATCAGGCCTCATTCTGCCTAAGTCTTCACTTTCTATTGCCAGTGGACTTGTTAGAGCTAATAATTCCAAAAATACAATATTTATAACTTATTCATGATTTATTTTAAACCTCTTTCACAGTCTGATGCATACGAGGCAATTTAAACCACCAAAACTCTGTTTTGCAACTAACACTTCATTACAATGAATGGAAAAGTTCACACATCTGTTGGTGTTGTATTGTTTCAGGCTGGCGGCAGAGCAAACAATACAGCAGTGCACTGATTTGCTGTGCTAAGGCTGTCTCCAAACCAGAGGACAGAAGCTTTCCTTTTCTGGAAAAGGGAAGAGAGTTCTGCAGAACATGGCAAAAGAGCCTCAGTCCATGGCTTCGAAGGACCAACACGGCCCCATTCCCCAAGGATGCTCAGGGGATTCCCTGAAGTTCAGCTGAATGATAATGGGGTGTCGCTAGAAGTCTTGACAGAAGGAGAATCTATGTCAGCTCCTTTCATTCATTCATTGCCAGCAGAGTCCCATCTGTACTATTAAACCCTGTCAGAGTTTTGATAAAGAAAAAGAAAGGTGAACCTAATCCCATGTAATTTTTTCTCGTTTAAACTTTTATTTCTAATTTCAGATTCTTGGATGATTTAAAAATTAGAGATAAAAGATTCTCTATTATAAATTCACCAAATATATTCTGCTGAAATTACTGTATATTTAGGGTCCTACATAATGCCTATAGGTTCATAGAGTCACATAATGGTCTGGGTTGTACGGGACTTTGAAGATCCCCAAATTCCAACACCCTGCCATAGGCAGGGACACCTCCCACCAGACCAGGTTGCCCAAAGCCCCATCCAGCCTGGTCTTGAACACCTCCAGGGATGGGGCATCGACAGCTTCTCTGGGCAGCCTGTGTCAGGGCCTCACTGCCCTCTGAGTGAAGAATTTCTTACAAATATCTAATCTAAATCTCCCCTCTTTTTGTTTATAGCCCCCCTGTGTCCTGTCACTATCTGCCCATCTAAAGAGTTGTTTTCCATCTTTTTTATAAGCTGCCTTTTAGTACTGGAAGGCTGCTATAAGGTCTCCCCAGAGCCTTCTCTTCTCCAGGCTGAACACCCCCAACTCTCTCAGCCTTTCTCCATAGGAGAGGTGCTCCAGCCCTCTGAGCATTTTTCAGGCCCTCCTCTGGACCCACTCTAACAGCCCCACATCCTCCTTGTGCTGGAGGCCCCAGATCTGGACGCAGCACCCCAGGTGGGACCTCACAAGGGCAGAGCAGAGGGGCACAATCACCTCCCTCCCCTGCTGGCCACTCCTCTGTTGGTGCAGCCCAGGACGCAGTTGGCCTTCTGCATAAGGTTATGGACGCTATGTAAATATTTTCTACAAAGTACGTTTGGATGAGAGCAAAGTCATATACCACACACTTGACTTCATTCAGATCACCATTTTTTTATGATAGGCATAATTTTTGAGTCCTGTGCTGGTGCATTGTCAGGGACAGTGGAGTTCCAGGATGCTCCTGGGACTTCTGCCCAATTAATTGATGGAACCACTCATAAAACATCTGCACCTTTCACCGTGAATCAAACCCACAAACAGTAAAACAAAGAAACAAACCCAGATGAGTATTATGCTAGTTTTGACTCTCCATCCCCACTCCACTCCACACTTGCTTTTCATCTGCTTTTATGTGTTCCCACTCCTACCATTTACCAGTTTCAAAAAAAAAATAACGAGGGTTCCTGGTTTTATTAAGGCATGGTCCCAACTCGACTGAATTTAGGAATTTGTGTCTGCTGGGAAGGGGATGAGGCTCTTTATGTGATCCAGAGCAGCGCTCCTGGGCATGGAATTATTTTCTGATGTGCCAGAGTGCTCCTGCCTGTTTCCAGCAGCCCATGCGTGCTATAACCCTGTGTATCACCGCTCAGGGTGTGTGGCTCCCTCCTTCCCCCCTCGGTTTGTGACTGGCTTTGGATTCCGGCTCTGCCGGCATGGAAGTTGCCGGGAGCCCCCCGGCTGGCTGGGATGAGCACCATTACACGCCAGCCCCTTTCAGCAGAGCAGCTTTCTCCATGCCCCGACCCCTTCCCAAATATAACAGCACCCTGAAATAACCCCCCCACACACACACCCCACAGAACCTCCTGGGCGGGGGGCCGGGGGTGGGCTCCCCCCACCCCTCCCTGCACAGCGCATCCTTTGTGAGCGCCCCCGGCTCCTCCAGCGCCGGATCGGGGCCGCCGCGCTCATTTCCCGGCCACACAAAGCCTCAGCCCCCCCCCGGGCCGGTCCCGGGGGCTTGGTGGTGGTGGTGGTGATGGGGGGGGCACCGCCGTGCACCTGCACGGGAACCACCGGGGCGAGAGGGGGGCGCTGCGGGCGGGGACCGGGGGTGGGGACCCGGGGGGGGGGACCCGGGGACGCCCCCGCGGGGATGCCCGGACGCGAAGAGCGCGGTGCCTCCTCCTCCTCTTCTTCCTCCTCCTTCTCCTCCTCCTCCTCCTCGTCCCCCACGCCCCGCGGCGGTGCGGAGGGGGGGGTTACGGGGGTTGGGAGGGGGTCTCCCGCCGGGGTCGCGGAAGCCTCGAGCCCCCCGCCGCGGCGCCGCGCGCGCTCCGTGCTCCAATAAGCGCTAATTAGCTCCCAGCCTAATGATGTGTCAGCTGAGCCGGGTGCGCGCGGGGAAAGGGGGTGGCGGTGCGGTGATGGGGTGGGGGGGGGGGGAGAGAGACACGGCATCGCCATGGAAACGCTCCCCCCTCTTCCACACCCCCCCCTTTCCCCATCCCCCCCTGGCTGGGGGGGGGTCTCCCGTCTCCATCCCGGCCCGGGACAGCGCCGCCCGCCGCCCGCCGCCGCCGTCGCCACCGAAACTTTTGTCCCGGCGGCCAATCAGGGCGAGGGGGGGGTCCGGGGGGGGGCGCGGAGCCCCGCGGGGCACGGCCCGGTGCGGCGCCGCCGCGGAGCGGAGCGGGGAGGGGAGGAAGCACCGGCCCGGCTGGGAGCAACGCGGCTCGGAGCAGCCCGGCTCGGAGCAGCCCGGATTAGCCCGGCCCGGCTCGGCTCAGCCCTGCTCGGCCCGGCCCGGCTCGGTTCAGCCCGGCCCGGCCCGGCCCTGGATGCGGGAGGCTCGGGCGGGCGCGGCCGCGGAGAGGCGACGCGGAGAGGAAGCGCAGGGGATGTCCTGCCCGGCGTGAGCTGAAACTGTGGCAAAACGGGAAAAAAAAAAAAAAAAAATCAAGATTTTTTTTTTTTTTTCTTCGTCCCCCTCCTTTATAATAATAATAATAAAAAAGGGGGTCTGCTCTGCATCCGCACGCAAACTTACTTGGAAGCCTCGCAGCCGGCTGAGCACGGAGAGCAGAGGATCCCCCGCAGCCGAGGAGTCCTGCATGGGAGCACCATCACTGCCCTGGCACAGCACCCGAGAGCCGCCTCCTTGCCTTCAGCATCCTCCTGGGACTGAGCTCGCTCTCCTCCGGTCCGACACCCGAGCCTGTCTCCTAGATATCTGGCTGTTTGTTTTTTCTTTTTTTTTTTTTTTTTTTTTTTTTCCTCCTCCATCTGCTGGGATGGCAGAGTAAATAAATTGAGGAAAATTCCTAAAAAGGCATCGAAAATTCAATGGGACTGAACAGGAGGAAGTGAGATGCTCACAGACCGTTACAAAAAAAAAAAATTACAAAAAAAAAAATATTAAAAATAGAAATATATGCACTTAAAACGTGGATCGGATGTATTAGGCTTAGAAAAATAGCAGGTAAGAACTTTCTTTCTTTCCAGCACCTTCATGCCCGGAGCAGGGAGATGTAAGGCGGTTTTGCCCAGCCCTGGAATAAAGGGGGAGCGAGGAGAGCAGCTTGCCCTTCAGTGCTGCCTCCATCCTGCGCGGCGGGGCTGCTTTAGGGAGAGGCACAGCCCGCCAGGACAGAGACAGAAAGCCTTCCAGAAGGCTGCCGGGCTGGAGGAGGAGGGTGGGATTTTTTTTTTTTTTCTTCTTGCTATTTTTTTTTTTATATATATATCTATATTTTATTTTTTCCCCTTCACCTGCGCTATCCAGGGTGAATCTGGGCGCAGCTGATGCGTGGAGAAGAAGAAGGACCCGAGTCAATATTTCCTTTTCTCCTCGCTGAGCCGAGGGATGGGATTTTAATTATTTATCCGCCCGAACCCTCTCCGGGCGAGGAGAGGCTGCCGGAGCCAGCGGGATAGTCCTGCCTCGCGCGATTATTGAAGGGACTGAGCACGTACCGGGGGAGGAAGGAGAAGAGGAGCCTCCACCAGCCAGCCCCGCTTCAGTCCAATAATAACAATTATAATAAAAAAAAATCAAAAAACACACAAAAAAAAGAGGAGAACCTCGCCACTCCACCGAACCGACCGCTGCCCCCCACCCCCCTCCCGGCCCCCCCCGGCTCTCCCCCGCCCGGAGCAGCCCCACCACACACACACACAAAAAAAAAAAAAGAAAAAAAAGAAAAGCAGCCGGGCTCTGCCTGCCTGCGCCGGGACCTCGGTGCCGTCCCTCCCCCGGCGGGGGCTGCGCGCTGCGGGGCGCACACAGGTGCCGAGCGCGGCCGGGCCCGGCCCGCGGGGGGCGCGCGTGTCCGCGGGGGTGCGCGGGGGCGCGCGCGGGCACCGGGAGACGATGGAGAGCGGCGAGCGGGACATGTACCGGCAGTTTCAGGACTGGTGCCTCAGGACTTACGGGGACTCGGGGAAAACCAAGACGGTGACCCGTAAAAAATACGAGCGGATCGTCCAGCTCCTGAACGGCTCCGAGTCGAGCTCGACGGATAACGCCAAATTCAAATTCTGGGTCAAATCTAAAGGCTTCCAGCTCGGCAACTCGGACGAGGTCAGTGGTGGTGCTGGAGGAGGGAAGCAAGTGCTGTACGTGCCAGTCAAAACCACGGTTAGTAGAGAATTGTCTTCCTTGTTCTATGTCGGCCGCTGCAGCCCGCTCCGGGAGCGAGAGGCAAAGGGGGAGCCGCAGCCACAGTTGGCTCCTTCCTCCCTCTTCCCCCAAGTCATCATCACCATGTTGCGTTTGCCTGTCACATTAGACACCGCCGAGCTCTTTGTGGTCCTTTTATTTAAAGCGAGCGCGCAGCAAACACACCCCGCCGGCTCGCCGCCGCCGGTGCCCGGTGGTGTCCCCGCTGGTGTCCCCGCTGGTGTCCCGGTGCCCCCGGTGGCCGTGCGGGTCGGGGCTGCGGGCCCGGCCCCGGCTTTTGTCCCGCCGCCGGCCCCGGCCATTGTGCGGGGCAGGCAGCTGGCACAAAGCCCCTCTGCCTGCTCCGGGGGGGTTTCCCCGGGAGAGCGGGGCTTTCGCCTGCTTTTTTTTTTTTTTTTTTTTTTTTCCTTCCCTTTATATATATATATATATATAATTTATTTATTGTTAGACCGCAGCCCTCGAGACGCCGAGCAGGGGGAAACGCGCCTCGCTGGCTCCGGAGCGCGGCTCGGATGCTGGCGGCGGCGGGGAGAGGATGCTCAACAAAGGGAGATGGGCTCGCACATGACCGCACGCTCTATTTTGTTACTCTTCCTGGGATTGCGCGAGTCTCGCAGCCATAAAGCCCAAACTCCACCGATGCCATACGGTAGCGTGGCATCCCCCGGCAGGCTCCGGAGCTGCGGAGCCCGGCGCGGGTCTGACAGCGGCAGGGTTATTATGCTCGGCGGTGGCAGAGGCTACAGATTCTCCTATGTGAGAAGATGGGAACTGTTGGCTCCAAGTAGGTTTTGCCTATTGAACTCGTTATTCTTACTTCTTGTGCTCCGGGTCACGCAAGCTAAGCTTCTTTTGTCTGTGTCTGGGGCGGTGGGGGGGTGAGGGGGGGAGCAGCTGAGAAAGGAAACCCGGCAATTAAAAATATTCCGGCTTGGGCGCTGGGCTCGGGTGAGCACCGCTCTCTTTTTTATTTGCAGTGGCAGCTTATCCTGACCCGCCGGGGAGGCTGGTGGGTGGCGCAGCGAAGGGGGCTGCTCGGGAAAGCGTTCTGGGCCTGGCCGTGACGTAGGCTGCTGGGGAAATCTGCTGCTGCCTGCTTCGCCCAGGGCACCGAGCTGGGCATTCCCTGGGCCTGGTGAGATGGGGCCCCTTGCCACCATCGCCTCCTGGCCATGGGTAGGCTGAGGTGGGGGATCCCTTTGGAGGAGGTTATGAATATGAAGACCGAGAGCGAAGGGGAAGCGCTGGAGGGAGCTTGTCCCCCTTCTGTGGCTTTGATTCGCCAAGGCGTTCTAGGTGTGCCTATAGAGCCGGGTAATTCGGCGGGTGTCTGTCCGACAGTTAGGTGACTGATGGTTAATCTCGGACCCCAGCAGGTACCCTAGACCAAATTTATTTTTCCTTGCAATTTGACAACAAACAGAAGTTAAGTAAAAGTTGTCCAAAACAAAAAGTCTCCATTTAGGCTGGAATTTTTTAATATCTTCTCTGCTTCCTGGGATAATAATTGCAAGGAGCCAGCAGGCAAGACCTTTTATTCCTAAGACTGTTCTTTTCACTGCAAGTTCAAAACTGTAAGCAAATTCAGTGTTTTTATGAGTGAAATTATGCTGACTACCCTGCTAAATAAAAAGGCTATCGTTACTTTTATGAGGTAGAATTTAAAAATTAAGGGCTCTTCTGGGTCTCTGAGACACAAGACTCACTGATGATCAACCTATTTATTTTCTCCCACCTTTGCCTGGCCATGAGAGCTTGGAGTACCTCCTTGAATTCCTTTTTAAATTTTATTTTCAGGTTTTTTTTTTTTTTTTTTTTTTTTTTTTTTTTTTTTCTTTTCCCATTATTCCATTGGAGATTTCAGTGAGAGGTTGAGTGCCTTGCTGGTCTTACCTTTGTTCATTTGGAGGATCATACCCTCAGCTGTGAATATTAGTGAATGTCCCTATAAATGCATATATGTATTCGTATTTGTATAGAAATAATTGTCTTAGATATTTAAAGCAACCAAGCAGGCATCATCGTAAATACAAGGAAGGAAAGTTATCATGAAATATTTGTAAGCATTTTCAGAATACAAGCACATTAGTTGAACAAGGACATAAAACTCGTTATGGGAATGGTCTTGTATTTAGGAAAAAACTCCCTCTTTCCTTCTGCTGTCCAGCACAGATCCTTTGTCCAGCAGAAATGAGAAGAGGCTGTACTCAGCTCTCTTACACCGCAGGTAGCTCTGAGAAACAAATGCCCTCCTGGAAACATGAAGCTGGTGTTGCTATCCAAAAAGGAAGAGGAGGTATTTCTGTTGATCTGTAGCGTGGCAATTACATGTGTGAACTGCTGCTAGGGCAGGGGCAACTTGTGCCAGGTGCTGGGTGCTCTGAAATGCCCCATGGTATGGAGCAGGGGTGCAGCCCCTCTCCCAGTGCCAAAGCTCCTATTGACTTAGGCAGGGGCAGGATTTCACCCAGCCTGAAATGGTGTTACTGGGGAAAACACTGGCTTTTCACAGGACAGCAACTGTTGGTAAGCCTTTAAAGCCCGTTCTCTCATTTCTTTGACTCTTACTAATTAGTTAAGAGTTTATTAATTTATGATCATTTAGAGACATCCCCACGTACCGGGTCTGTTATTTTTTTTCTTGCTGTTATCACGTACAGTTGAGCTTGTCTGGAGAGAGACGCAACTGGTAACAGGTCCCCAAACTGTGATTCCCTCCCTTGTCCTCTCCCTCTTCTGTGCATCACTTGATCTCACCATAGAGGTAAAAGTAATTTCAATTTAAAATTAATCACTGCTGGCAGCATGAGCGCTCCCTCTGCAATAACAGGATGGATGAAATTACAAGTTGGACTCTAAAGTCACAAGCTGGTCAAAAACAAGCAAATAATATTCAAATACTTTGGTAGGAATTATTCTCTCCTTGAAGCTTTAAGATTTGCTGCTCAGCTTTGCTGTCAGCCAGAGAGATTTGCTCCTGATGGTGCTGTAATCCACTGCTGCTGGTAATTAGACATCATTACTGCTGCGTTAAAGGGAAAGAGAGAAGGAGAGAGGACAGGCTGGGGCTAATTAACTACTTGATTCTAATGAAAGGAAGAGAGCCTGATAGCAACTGGGAGGTTGCACCGGAACAGGCTAGATGTACAACACAGACTTAATTGAAGCAAGGGTATCTTGCAGCCTCACACTAGCTGAGGCTTGGTCTACTTTCCTGTTCTGTGGACAGTAGCATGCTAGGTTTTGTTCTGCTTTTTCCTTGCCCGGTTGGTAAGTAAGTCAAAATCAAAGGCCTGCCTTAAATATGAAGTTTAAGCATGCCAGCAAGGAGAGTGCATAGATGATTATTTGCCGGCTTAATCTATTTTTGGGTATGGTCTCCTCAAGAGCAACAGGAATAAATCAATTCCTGAATGTTCACATCCCTCTGTGGCCTAGGAGATGCACTGTTGGTCACCAAGCAACAACATCCCCTGCAAAACAGCCATTTTAGGTCCAGAGTGGGACAGCACACAGCACGCTATTTGTATGTGCAACTCGGTGAACATCTCACTTCTGCAACTTTTCAGATCTCTACTGTTACTGCCGCGCGTTTTCTTTCATTATGCCAAAGCTCTGCTGTATGCGAATCGTGAGCTGATGCCTAGCCTAGACACGCTGTATAAACGTGCTAAGCCAACAAATATGCCAAATGGCTGACAGCAATTGGTATCGAGTTTTGCTGGTTGGTACCCACAACCCATGAGGAGGCGTGGAGCTAATATTACCAGCATAGTATCTTTTCAAACTGTATAGACGATTTTTATGGTGGATTTTTTTGTGTGTGTATTTTCTGCATAGTTCTTTAACTGGAATTATTTTTTGATTGCCAACTGGAAAACAAATTTATTCTCACCACTGCTTTTTTCTCTTGCTTTATGTCTTCAATGGATATCAATATGGCTCCTAAAATCAAGCTTGACTTAAACATAAGTTACAAAATAATGGCCCAAGCTGTATCGGCAGGTGCTAGGCAGAACTTTTCTTTAAAAAAGAAGGACTAAACTGATTGTGAGATATGGCTCTGATAAAGAATGTGCAATGAGCAAACTAGCAGAATATAACTTCAAATGCCGTGCTTAGATTGCTTTTATGTCGTTTTTAATTTGGAACAACTCCGCAGACCTTAATGAAATCCCAAGCCTAATGTACGATTTTTCCCATGCCTTCTTTTATATTTTCCAACTATAAGCATAGAATGGACTTCCATCCAGAAAACAAATTTTGTTCAGTTTAGTTCAATCTTCAGATCCCCCAGCAGGATCTGGTACCTCTCGGATAGCCGCGAGCAGAACAGGGAGGCTCTCTACGCATGTAGGGCTGTACCACTCAATCTGATTACAGGATTTAGGGCTTACAAATTATAGGCCAGTCAGTTCTGAGGAACAGGGTGTATCCCAGCCCGTCTCTTGTTCTGTTAGTGGTGAAGAATTGTGGATGGGCGTATGAGTTTATGGTTCATTTGATTTTATATAAATTACTTTGCTTATGAACAATAAAATATAAGAAACAGATCACTCTATAAAATAGCTATATGTCAAAATATGGTGCTTTAAATTATCTTGCATTTTAAATTATGGTCATTATTTGGGGGCATTTTATAGCAATCTGAAAATACAAAGCTTTGTCTCGTTGCATTTCTCTCTGCTTTTGTAGCCAACAATATCAAAAATGAATAAAAGGCTTTCTCAAATATATATTGGTAGTTCTGTAGCCTGCTGAACTGCCAATGCATAATGGGAGCAAGCACCACAGAAAGGTGATGTGAGGGTGAGCAGTAATTTGTCCCAGGGTACGGTTCTGCAGTAGTTTACAGTCGTGTTAAATGCACCTTCCAGGCTCAGCAGCTGTATTCAAGCCCTGCAGTATCCGTCCCGTTTATCTGCCAGCCGCATTTTCCCAGTTCAGGTCTCCAGAGCTTCGCCTTCCCCGGTTACCCGCAGCCTCTGTCCTGCTGTTTTCAGATCTCCCAATGGACTCCGTGGGGAAGGAGGCTGGTGAATCAGACAGATAGTGCTGGAAAATGGTCATAGCAGATGGAACAAAACCGGTTTAGTTGGCAACTCTTAATGTAGGCATTCAGCTCAGTGTTCCTGAATAAGGAGAATAGCTCCGTCCTGAAACTGAAAAAAATGTTAGTGGCCATATGTAAGATGCTATCTCCACACACGTGTTTGTGTGTGACAGAGAGGCAAGGAGAGAGGAGGATTTGAGATTTCATGGTAACAATGTTGAGCAAGAATTTTCCAAAGAAACGTGAGCAAAAGAGAGCAAATTTTTAAAAAGGGATTATTTTGAAGTGCTTCTTCTGTAACGCTAGTAAATACCAAAACAAAAACTGCTACTGATATATCCACCCTGTACAGTAGTGCATACAGTGAGGGAGAGGACAACAGATTCACCATAGCTATCACCTGCTAATGGCCAGGGTTGTAGCGTGAAAACCCAAGGAGTTAGACTCAATGATCCTTAAGGGTCCCTTCCAACTAGAGATATTCTATGATTTTATGATTCCAAGTCTCCCGAGTGATCCAGAATAAACGCTTCTAGTTTAATATTCATGCTGCTGTGGAACCTTGCTGAGAAGACTGAGGTGACAATGGACTTGCATGTTTTCTGTACTTCAGTAGCCTCTTGCTAGGGAAGCTGCACTGGATTCAGCCTCTATGCAACGTGGTAGAGACTGTTTCAGACACTTGCATGGTGACTGTCTTCAAAGGTAGCAAGTATTGTTTCTGTAGCTGCATGGCTGTGTGATCAGTGAGTGGTAAGAAGACACTTTTCAGCAGGCTACTGCTCAAATGGGCTGATACGCATAGGTACAACATAATGGTGTGTCATCTGATCTTTTAATGCTGATAGTTTGTTTCTTTCCCTAACTTCTGGGGTGTTCAGCATTGTCCTTGTTCAATGCTCCAGAGAGAGAGGAGATGCAATCTGGAGAGACTATACATAAATACCCAGAAAGACTCCATATAGAGAGCGCTTATCATGAACATTGGAAGAAGGCTCTGTCAGAGTTAATGATTCAAATTTAATTTCACTCAATGGAAACAAATTAAAATGGGCTCAAATCAAACCATGAGGTTTGGTCTGCTGTTGGAGGAGGCAACTAGCAGCTGTTGGTCTTGGTCTAATGGAAGTGATTTGGGTCCTGATTTTCCCCAGTACACATGATATAGCTGTTGAGAGCTTGCTGGTAAAAGAGGAACAACACAATCAGGGCAGATATTGAAGAGAGATGTAAATGAGTTAAATTTGGAGAAAGATCATGAGATTGCGTGCCAGAAAACATGAATCTCCAGGCGGATCCTACCAGATTCTGCAGCCTCCCATGCACTGCAGAGCATCACAGGAATCCTTTTTTCCTTTGTTGAGGAGGTGACCCTGGTCAACACAGCACCCAAAATGAGTAGAGTTTTACAGGATGTAAAAGGTGTTTTGCTCATGTATATGTTATTTTTGATCTGCCAGAAGTCTCTCTGGCTTTAAAAACTCATGAGGAGATGATATTTGCTGGTGCATGGGAGTTTTTGGCATTGCCCTGCAGAATCAGTGAATGTGATTCCTGTAGCTTTCTTAAATTACCTTTCTGTTCTGCTTAAATAGATGATCCAAACAATTTTACATTTCCACTAGCGAGGTATACTTTAATCGCTTGTGAACATAAAATATCCAGGTAGGCAAGAAAGACTTGCTACAAGTTATGGCATTGGACATTCTTCCAGATACAATGGATTTCCTTACAGATGATCACCTTAAGCAAAGGTAGTTGTTCAGGCTTCTAACTGCTTATTCAATGATTTTGCAACCTGCACGACCTCACATTTACTGTGTGCATGTGCAGGGATTAGAGCTAGTTGCTGAAATTGAATTGTAGGATTTGAACCATTTAGTTGTATTTGTGGATGCTTGTCAATTTAAGGGCTATCTGTAGTGAACATTTTACACAATAAATCTGATCTATGGCAGACTGAACCTCAAGGAAAGATTTTTTTTTTTTTTTTTTTTTTTTTTTTTTGGCATAAATATTCTGTGTAGACTCGGAAGGGCAATTTTTATTAAATGACCTATCTGAGCCTAGGATGAAACTTGTTCAGCCTTTTTGACTTGAGAAGCTGTAATTAGGCTTCTCTAGGAAACGAGAGGTTATATATCTTATATTCTAACAAGGCCTGTGTGTCTGAAGGTTTTGTAAATTTTCTTACCCCAAAGATTTTAATACAATAAGGGATGGATACTATAATATTTTGACTGTATTAAAAAGAAAAAAAAAGCAGTTGAGATCACTTGTGCTTAAATAACATACAGCTGTAACTCACCATACAAATTTTAAATTAATAAGTCTCTCATAGTTGCCTACAGACTTATACATAGCACTAGCAGTACAACCAACTGATTTTGTAGAGGACTTTTGTTTAAGGCAGACTCAGATCTGAAGTGGCTACCACTAAATCATGACCTATTTGTAGGGTAAAGAAGCATTGTCTTGGCACGTGAGAAATCAGACTTTTGAATTAATTAATGGTTATTATCCTGACCCAATAGATAAATAACAAGTAAGTAATTACACGACTATTTGATACATCAAGAGAAGAACAGCTAAGGCATGGCCAAAGGTTTCAGCAGACAGAAAAGACAATCAAACAGGATGAAAAGTTTTCACAAAATTTCATTATTCAGTTGATATCTTCTCTGACGAAATACCTATTCTGGGTTTACATTTCTTGGGTGATGAAACTGAATAATTGTCAGAAATAAAGAAAAGAAATAAAGAAAAAGATGACGGTGAATTGAGATACTAAATTGCAGTACATCACCAGAATTAATAATTAATTCAAGAATGAAATAACCAAAATATTATGAAAATATATAATTTCCCACTATATATGGTGATGATGTTGGAATAATTAGAAAAATCTATTAGAAAGAGGAAAAAAAAGTGGGGAATATAGTTGGTAGAAATAACAGACCAGTGAAACATATTTCAACACCAGAAAAATAAATCATTAAGAAAATCATTGAAATTAGAGTTGTTAAGTGTTGATATGAACTATCTGGTTGGTGTAACTAGTTTAGATTTTGGAAGGGTCCGTTACGTTCCTCTTACCTATCATATTTGGAAGTCTTTTAAAAATCATTTTCAAATTAAAATTTTCTTCTGGTTTCTTTCTGAAATGAAAATAGTCTGATAGTGAATTTACTTTGGCAGTGATGACAACCTAAAGCTGGTGAAAAGTTGTGAAACCATAGGAAGAGAGCAAGAACTATACAAATGCAGTCCAATGTGCATACACATGGATATATATGAAGTATACAGATAAAACCCAGACAAATAAAGAGGTTTCAACACTGGACAGAGATGCAAATTAATTAGGTTAAGCAAGTCAAGGAAGGATTGGGAAGGAAAATAGAAATATCATAACAAAGGACAAAAGGAGAAATCATGGCAGGCAGAACTCCCTGCAGACCATTGCCAGATAATTTACATTTTATGCCATTGTAACACTAGCTTTTTGAAAGGAGTGGAAGATTTCAAGCTTTTCAATCACATTTAAACTGTATAGATTTAGCATAACATCTCAAGGGAAATATTTAGGAATAATTTCAAACAAATCAATAAGCGAATATCTTCAATAAGCATAGCAGGGGCAATGAAAATCATCATTGGGAAAAGTATAGAGAATGATATTGAAAACTTATTCTTCTCATTAATTAAATGATATGTCCTTGCCTTTAATAACATGCTTAGTGCATTTGCTTCATCTCCAAAAGGTCAAGACAGATGAAAGGTCCGGGGAAGGTAACCGAGCTAATTAAAGAAAAGGGGTACTTCTGAATGAAATGCATTTTAATTGGTTATACCACACAGAAAGATGAACATTAAGAAAAAAATACACAATAGAAAAATAGAAAAAAAATAGAAAAATAGAATGCACATAAAAGATACAAAAAGGTAGAGAAAAGTTGAGAGAAGTGGTGCGGTGTAAACACTGATGAACAACAGAAAGAAAATTCTGCACCCACCCTTTTTAATCCTATTCCATTCTAGTAAGATTTTTGACAACTATCTTAAAAGGGAAATTCAAGGCTAGGCCATTGTTTTACTGCCTTTAGTATTGGGGTTGGAAGGTCACTGCAGCCTCAGGAGAAACTCTGACCACTTCAGCCAAAATCTCTTCCAAGGATTTTACAAGAGAGTGATAGCTCCATGATTCTTGTAAGGATGCAGTATGCTCTTTATGTCCATTCAGCTTTGCTGGCCCCAGCAGAAGTGAGGACAAGGTCATGTTTCTGCCCTTCTTCTGTTCCCCTGGGAGCACCAGCACTGCTGATGGCACTTACCTGCAGCAAAGCACCTTGCAGTTACCTGGTGTTATGCTGCAGCTCTCTGTGCATGGTTCCATACAGAATTTATCGGGGTTAATCACGTTCCAGCCCATATGGTCAACACGAGGAAAGACCCGTAGAGTGCAGTGAAATCCCAGCATTTTCCCATGCCCTTCCCCTTTGTACTGAATTTTCGTATTGCTGATGGTCTCAACCTTTCTGCTCTTGCTTCACGTCTAGTTGTATTAGCAAGTTTTAGGCATGTTTTCTTATGTTGGTTGAAGCTAGCAGAGGAAAATAATTTGGTTATTATTGTACAATGCAATTAGATGCATCGTATTTTGCTTAGGGATTTATTTGTTTATTTGCTGATTACTCTGAAACATCTTTTACGGATTCCCTTGGAGACTTGGACTAGATGGTTTGTTGGTCACTTTGACAGCAGCATTTTCTATGGCTTGTTGCTGTAGGGATGTTACTACCCTGGAAGAAGGAAGGAGATGGTCAAATTTCAGAGCTCCAGCACTATCCTGTGTGGATCAGTGCATGAGATTGCAGTGATTTGGATGGAAAGTTTGCAATCAACTGCCTCCATTTTCCATTTTACCCTACCTGTGATGAGCAGAAACATGTTGATTTCACCTCCATATTTTTGCCTACTTGTGCAAGCATTTTTTCTTTAGTTATTGTTGCAATTATTAGCAAACTCTTACTGTAGTGGGAAGAAAAGTGGAAGGAAAAAAACACAACAGAATTATTAGAGAATTAATTGCAAATATGAGAGGAATTGGCTCATTCAGGTGAATAAAATTTCTGAAAGATTTTGCTTTTGACCAGCCTGACCGGTAAGAATGGCATACAGCTAATTAGGTGACTTGTCCCACTGCAAGTCTCAAGAAGCAGCAGTGGAAGAAAATAAAGAATGTAACTCATTCTCTTCTTCCTTAATCTACACAGTCATATATATATATATTTAATGACATTTTTGGATAACCTTTATCTTTTTATATTCTGAGAGTTCAGTAAAGGCCCACAGCCACAGTTGTCATAATACTGAAGAACTCTGTCTGGAGTGAGCAAACAGCTCAGCCTTCTTTTGCTGAATACTCTATTCCAATGCCAGGCATCCATCTAAAACCTGTAGTTCAGACAGACCCCATTCTAGTTACCCCTTTTTGTCTCAAATCTGGACTATCCCACAAGGAGTCAGAGTAGTAAGTTCTGCATGGATACATCAGCAAAAAACAGAACTTCTCAAAGAGATGTATATTGTAAACTCAGTGGACTGTGACACTTTTTTATTTTTTTTTGGAAAACCTACCCAAATCCTCCACTTTGTTCCACCAGTGCAAAATGCCTGGTTATCATTGTTTTGGTGTAACTCAGAGATAGGTTTGGCATATGGTGAGCTGTCAGGGAGTTATATTTATGCCAAAGCAAATAACAAAACAATAGAAATTAAGCTAGTTCTAGAACTAAATAAAGATGGTTAAAATAAAATTACTTCCTTTCTTTTTTGTTGCCTTTCAGTATAGCAAATTCTAATGTTATTCTCTTCAAATCAGCCCAATTTTGGCAAGATTGACATTGAGGAAAAGGTGGAACTGAAAATATTCTTTCACCTGTATTCCTACTTGAATCCTACATTTTCAGCTTGAACCAAAAGAGCTGCTTTCAAAAATGGTGTTAAAACAAATAAACAAAAAGCATTCTTAAATAGGAGAAAGCAGGTCAAATTTTATTAGTAGCAGTAAGTAGAACATGTTAATTAATAGAATTCTAATGAACTGTGCCTTCTCTGCTATTTACCTTTGAACATTAATAAATTTACAGGTAATTACCTGATTTTTATTTATTATTTATTTATTTATTTATAATATAAATTTGATTCTTAATAGATGTTAAGTCAGGAAAATTTTCAGTTAAACAAACTTCAAAAATTTTGACAAATTTGCTTTTATCATGTTTGCTTGAAAGCAGGCAAATAAACAATGCTCAGTGTAGAAGGTTGTGTGAAAATATTCAAAGTGAATTAGCAATTTGTCTGGTGGATCCAAAGAGTGATCTACCAGACCTACAAAAGAGCTGAAAATCTGTAGCTGTAGGAAGCTAGAAGGAGTCAAGCTGGTGAAATCCAAGAGCTATGAAGGACCAATTCTGTCATCCTAAATGGCACAGGATAAAATCCCCTTGTGGGACATGACAAGCAGAAGGCCTGTGAAACATATTTTTTGGCACAAAGACGATGCCCCTGTTTCAAAGGCACAATGCAGTCCTTCAGTGATGCTTAGGCTTTATAGTGGCTGGTGCCCAGGGAAGAAACCCACCCAAAAAGCTCCTGCCTTGTGTGTTCAATGCCCTGGCCAGTCCATAACTCTGGGTTGGGTGGCAGTGGCTGGGTTTGCAACAGGATATGCCCAAACAAAGCTCCTCCATTTTTAAATAATAATTTACCTATGCCAGCTAACCCTTTATACCATAACATATTTCAATATTATGGACCAGTGTTTGATAAATGTATAAATGTGTTTCTAAAGCTTATAAAAGTATATATGAAGGCTTAATTCCAGCAAGGCCAATGCCAGCTGTAAATACTGCTAGAAACAAGCTACCCCTACCTCCTTGGTTGTGATACAACCTTCTGCAATGCTGGGGCTGTGCTCATCACCCCAGACAGCTCTCCACTGCAGAAATCAGGGAAGGAGCCTGTTCTTAGACTTTTAAACTCTCCATATATTTAAGAACATTACAAGTGTGTATCTCTCATCCTTTCCCCTCCCCAACTAAACATATGCAACCCATATGCTTATCCTCAGTCATGTTGTTGAGGTAGTTTGTTTGATTGTTTTTAAATATTCTCCCGTTTCTATGGATTTTGCATTAGGACAAGTACTATGGGGAGAATTCAGATCTCTTTCCCTTTTCTGTGTCTCTTTGAACTATATTTACATTAGAGAAGAGCTGCTTCTAATAAGACTGAAAGAAAAGCGAGATGAGAGAACAAATGTGGTAAAGTGTTAAAGCAAATAGCGGATAAACAAACTTTCACTTAATAGCTCCCTGTGAGCTCATCCTAATGAAAGTAAGTCAGCTTTGGGAGAGGTGGAGGCCGGGGAAAGTAAAATCAGCTTGGAAAATGCATATTACAAATTTTACAATAGCAATAATAAAACTAATGAAATAAACTAGGTAAAATAAGGATGATGCTTCCTGTTAATTTGGTAATAAGACAACTACTGATATTTAAAATCAGTATTTATGTCACTAAGCATACCTGTTGACCACCTATAAATACAGAACAACCTTAAGATACTAATCGCCTAACAAGTCAAACTGCCTGGAAAATGTGTCGAAGATGAATCAGATTACTTTTTTATTGCATTTTTTCACTGAAATTTCATTTCAGCAGAATTTAAAACAAATTCTGTGTATTTTCCCCAGTATTCATTTCAAATTGGATCTTATTAGTCAACATTTAATTTAATGAGTATCACAGAAATGATATAGTAGAAAGTAGCTAAACAGAATGTTGCTAGACTCTAAAAAGCTTGTCTTTATACAAATATGCAACTAATGAATAGGTGCTGGCTATTCCTCGCAATGTTAATGTGAGTATGTTCACCATTGTACAATAGCCCCAATATCTATCTAATGTCTGCAGAGCTACACATTTTCTTTAATCCTTATCATTTGTCTCTGCTGCTGGAGATTATTATTTACTAATAGGCACAGAACATTTTTTTTCCTTATGTTGCCTTTATTTCCAGACGTCAAGGCCTGCTGTTTCTCATTCTGAATTCCAATCTGATGGCAGGTGCCAAGATTCAAATGTATATTATCTATGGGCAGTAGGATCAGCACATTTGTGTAACATCAGCTGAACTGAACCACTCACTGTGCTGGCTGCATTTTAATATTTTTCATCTTTCTTTGGAAGGCACGCTATTTTGGTGAGCAACCAAATGCAGTCTAAGCTGTATACAAGAGGAGATCTACAAATGGGTTTCTAAAAGTAGGCTTCTGTAAAATCAGAATAAATAAATAAATAAATAAATAAAAACTCAAAAACATGTAACTGGAGAACCTATTAGGTTCAATCCACCCACAACCATCTGGAGCAATAAGTTATCTATCTTATTTATCTAAACAAAACTTTGGACATGACATGAACAGAAATGTGGTGAATAAGTTGAGCTGAAATAATTTGTAGCTTAATGTTTTCAAATGTCCGAGACCAGGAAGACTGATTTTAAGAATTACTGAATGACATTACCATAATAATGTGAAATAGACCATTTTAAAGGCAAAAACTGTTCCTGCTACAGTCAATATCAAAATCCCACTGACTACAATAGTAACGGGATCGGTCTTTTAAGTAGCAAACCATGCTGTAAAAAATAAATACTTCTGTTTCACAAGGTAATATGGATAGCAGTATAGTTGGATATTCTCAGACACCATAGTTTGTGGATTTTATCTCTCTAATAATACAGAGGTTCAGCACCTGTCTTATGAATCATGGAGAGAAAGGCATAAGCTGTTTCAAAGCCATTCCACTGGCCCTGGCCGAGAAAGCTCTCCAGAGACAGGATGCACCCTGTGTGCCTCCGAAATGAAGTGCTGCCTCACGAGAGAAACTGTGTTCATCAGCACAGGTCTCTCTGTGGCACCGATGGCAGGAACTGCCCATTGTGACCCATCCCTCTCCTCCGCAACGCCCTGAGATGGATCAGCTTTTCACCCTGAAACAAACTGAAAAATACACTGGCAGCATTTTTTTTTTTTTTTCATTTTCCTTTTGCGTTTCATGTATGGCAGCGTGGATTCAAAACCGAGCTGCATCCCATGCATCACACAAACAAAAGATCTGCACAGGTTTTGGCAGAGAGAGGCACAGGCTTCGGGGAAGGAAGAGCATTTGTACTGCTGGTGTGCCCGCTCTCCAGGAGCCGCCAGCTCACTGTGTCTTGCTCCTGGTGAGGCCTTGATCAGCTCGCACTGATGCTCAAAGCAGAGCCTCTGGGGCTTTGGGGCACGCCGTACCCCAAAATCTCTGTCTCTAGTGGTGGCTGAGAGGAAGAGTTACCATGCCCCAAATCGGGGCTGGCATTTTGGGGGAAACTGGGGGGGAAAGCTTTGATATTGTGCACCGGCGAGGCGAGGCGCGACGCGAGTGACTGTGACTCCATCGGACATAATGAGTGCACCGGTTCAGCAACCGGCAGACATTTCCTCCACCCCTCCCCCTGCAGCCATATGGTACAGTAAACAACCACCACAGGGTGTTTTTTTTTTTGTTGTTGTTGTTGTTGTCGTTTTTATTATTTTATTTTTTATGTTATTATTATTTTTTTTTTCTTCTTCTCGCCCACCCCCCCACCCCGGCTGCCCCTCGGGGCTGGGGGGAGGCATTTTCTTCCTCTTCATCGCCCTCCTCCTCCTCCATCCCCGGCTCCGTGCCTGGATCCATGGCCGGGGCTGGCATCGAGGGCACGGGGAGGGGGGGTTTGAGAGCAGGGAGAGGGCGCGGCCGCCCCACCACCGCTCCCCCCGCTCTATCCCTGCCGGTTCCTATAGTAACAGTGCAATACCTCCGGGACACGCTCACTCACACCCTCACACACACTCATGCACACCCGCCCCTCACGCCCACTCGCGGCAGGCAGGGAGGGGGGGAGCAGCGGGCACGGCCGCGGCGCCCTCCGCCATCTCCCTCCCTCCCTCCCGTTCCCATGGCGACGGGCTGCGGCTGCACCTGGGCGGCCTCTCAGCCCCCCCGCCGGGCTCCGCAGGGTGCTGTGGGGTGCTGTAGGGTGCCAGCAGGGCCCCAGCTGCCATCCCCCAGACCCAAAGGTCACGGCTGGGCCCCTGCTGCCTGTTAGCTGCAGGGCCAGCTGCCAGCAGCCGAGCGGCTGAGGGAAAATGTCAGCTCAGATGGCTGCTCTGAGGGACCCCGGCTGCCCCCGGGGGGCTTGGTTCTCCTCCTCGCACCCGCAGACATCCAGGGGCGAGCGGTTTGATGTCGGGAAGCCCTTATCTTTGGCAGCAAGGCCTGCATCCCCTAGTAAATCCACCGTACCGTGGCGTGATGCCACATGAGACCTTGCTGGCAGATGTCTGGCTGCCCAGCAGCGCGGCAGCTACAAATACGCCCTGTCGGCAGTGACGTGCCATGGCTGGCATGGCTAGAGGTGCAGGGGGTGACCACCTTGCACCACTGTCACTGCCGGTGTTTGCTCTCGCTTGCTGCTTGTGCTCGAACCCGGCACTCGGGACACCTCTTAGCTACAAACCCTGGTGGTCTTTTGCAGTGTGTACATAGCTGTATGGCGTATAGCGCAGGATGGAGTTACACCTATCGCTGAAGGGTAGTGTTGCTGAACTTATGGCCCTCGAGGTGCTAAATGGGCTGTTATGGGCAATAAAAATGCTTGCATGTGGTTGAGATGTGAAAATGCGATCTCAAGTCTCTGACGTGCAGTTATTAATCAGCCTGAAGTCAGGTCTGCCCCTCTGCAAGTCCCTTCCTCCACACAGCTGGATGGGGCAGCCCAGAGGGGATGGGTAGCAGGAATGGCCATAGCCCTGGGTACCAGAGAGGTTTCTCTTCCAGCAGTAGTATACAGAAACTATTTTTTTATCAGCTTCAAAAAATGGTGGTTTGTGTGTCATCAAATACAGCTGGAGGACTCCCATTGTCTTCAATGGAGCACAGCTGAGACCTAAAAGGATAGTAAAGCACCTGACCAATAATAGCATCACCCGTGAAAATAACATTGAATTCCTTTGTGAGAAACTAACCACAAAACCCCATCTGTATCCTAAAGATGTTCATCTACAAAAGAGCAGGAAGCTTTCTCTTCCTTTACAGTTGTTAAAATAGCTTTAAAAGGGAGTGTTATCAACTGTTACAATTTCTTTGTGAGTCCCATGGTGTTTGTCATTTTTCTTGAAAAATCACATCTACAGTCAAATGCTCATGTGAAAATTCTACTTTTGTGTTAAAAAAAAAAAAAAAAAAGGAAAAGAGGAAAACAGGCAAAAATCTTTTAGTAATCCTCCTAGCTGTATAGAAGAGATTGTCAATCTTAGCAACAGCTTCCTGTCAGTTCTCAAGATCTCTCAAGGACCCGGGGTATTTCATTATCAATCTTTTGACTGATGAGTGTATAACCTGCTAGTGGATAGCACGGTTCCAGAATTCTACCGATACTGTGGTATCAGTAGAAACTGATACTGTTGGTTTGCAAGCCATGAATGGTCAGCAGGCTGCTGTTAGGGAAATTTGACTTTAAAGCCTGCAAAAGTCCCAAGTGGACCCTGTATACTTAGAAATCAACAGTTTGTTTCCTAAATCAGAAGATTTTTCAGACCAATTTCAGGATTTTCCTTACCCTATCTCAATAATTTTTAATGCTTCAAATACAAGTTAAATAATTATTCTTAAAGCAAAGGCCATCAGCATGAAAGATGAGAAAACAAAGGATATAATTTCAGTCAAATTATTTCAACATAATGCTTAGTAAGCTGTTTGAAAAAAAGATTCAGGTGTTCAAATTAACAAAAACAGTCTAAAATTTAATTACATAGGAACACTGAATGCATCTTAAATTATGTAAAGCTCAGCTTCATAATAGGAGAGTCTAGAAGCTTCAGGTTTTGAAGTTTAAAAATCAGATTGTAAAAGCATTATTTGAAAAAAGTTGCATGACTACGCTGCATACAGAAAGGCTCTGGAGAAGGAGAGCACTCTGGTAAATGGCTTATTGGAGAGCATACTTCTCAGGTGCCATCTCAACCAAGTTCCTTCTGCTGCAACCCTGGGATCATGGGAGGATCATATATGAAAGCAACATCACTGCTTTACTTCTTGGGCTTTGTAGTTCTAATAACTTGACTTGTGAGGGACCAAAAAATCCAAATAATTTGCTACAGTACCTACATCAATAGCACACAAGAATTAATTCAGAGAATTTATGCAGCTTGAGTTATATCTAGTATTAGAGTAAGATGAACATAACGGTTCTTTTTCTCTAATAACTCATGAAACCCAATATAACTGATGTCTAGAAAGGATGAAGACAAACAATAGGACACTAGACTGGATGCTGTATCATCTTAATAGTTTTATTTATTTATTGTATTTTGGTGAATAATCAGAGCAGAGGCAGGTACACTGAGTGAAAAAGGAATGCCCATGACCTAGAAGTGGAAACACAAGGAGACAGAAAAAGAAAAAAGAAAACAACAAAGCAAAGCAAACTAACCAACCAACCAACCAAAAACCAAAACAAAACAGCAACAACAAATAGAAAAAGAGAGAAGGGAGCAGCTGAGCAGAAAATTTAACAGGAAGAAATGAAATGAAGCAGCCCTTTTTGTTTCATCATCCAAAATGTGAGGGAGTTTCAGAAAGATATATTTTTTTTTAATATCAGAAATCATAAAATAAGTCTCTCAAAAAGCCTGATGAGAAAGATCTCCTGACCCTGGGAGAAAGAGAGTGAAATGATGGCATTGTGTTGTGAAGTACCTTCAGATGGTAGATTCCTGTTAAAAATGACTGAGCAAGATAGAAGGCAAATAGATAGAAGGGATAAAACCCCAGATACAGAATGAAACCCCATCCTAAACGCATTGTACCAGCTGCTGACAGCTACCTCAAGGGTCTGTTAGCTCTTCTTAGGCAATGGCTAGCCAGCCTGCCATGCCAGTAACATATTATTAAATCAGATTGAATTTAATTTCACACACACGCATACATAAAAAACAAATACACATATTTACCAGACGTGCAGCTGTGCCTGATGTCTCCCCAGAAAACAAATGCCAGGATACATGCAGAATACCCCCAATGAAAAGTTATGCTGGAAATGATTTGATTTGATGGGAAATTACTGTGTCATTTCCTTTTAAAATCTGTAGCACTCAACATGTAGTACCGTAATAGGCTATTTGCAAGAGCAGAGCAGGGCTTGTCTGTGTGGTCTTTTTAACGTCTTTTTGGTGACCCATGCCTCTTTGGCCACTGTAGAAGTAGGATTTTGCATTTAGTTTTCTTAGCGAGGGAGATCTGGCCTTGTATGTGGCTTGGGTAGCAGGTGTGATTCATCAGTAACATAACAGTGTATTTCTTAGAGCAGACAGGGCATAAGTGATGTAGATACAGTACATATTCAGTCCACACAGCTGACTCCATCTGTTGGTGCAAGTGCTGCAAAGCCTTTTAGGATATTTGAAGTTAGTGATTGCTATAAAGTGCAAGCAAATGAGTGGGCGCAATGTATTTACAAAGAGAGGGATGTGATACAAAATTTCCTACTACATTGGCATCCTTGATTTTACTAAATGTTTCAGGATACACATGATCTCCTTCTGCAATGTGTCTTGGGAAACGTAGTCCAGGAAGGAGCAAGCCTGATTAAAGGAGAAGGTGAAGGTTTGAGGAAAGCAAGCTGCAGCTTTCTGTAGGCGCAGCAGTGTCTCAGAACATGAAGTTTAATGTTGAATTGTTGCAGAAAGAAACAAAAGGTCTCACTTTCAAATTCCATTCTTTATAACATTTTGCTCTACAGAATAAAAAATGTTATCATTTATGTTGTCACCAAGACGAAAATAGATGTTGGCTCTCCTTGATTTGAAGCCTTAAACCCTTTGCCATCTCGAACATGGGTGTGAAACTGTGATCTCCCTTTTTATTTGTATCAGCTTTGCTGAGAGGCTGAAAGTGCTGACAGTGTGTCCCTAGTCCTTTGCAGACAGAGCAAGATTTACAAAGAATAGAACAACTTGGGAGCTTGAGTCATAGTATATTACAATCAATGTGAGTCTTCAATGGGATTTTGAATTATGTTATTATATTCTAGAAGAAATAATTAGTAATTTTCTGGACCCCTTACAAGGGAAGAAGGGAAGTGGTTTTTTTTTTTTTTTTTTTTTTTTTTTTTTTTTTTTTTTTTTTTTTTTTGGCAGCTGTAGGAGCACAGCAGGGATTGGGAGCTGTGGCAGAGCCCTGGGGAGGTGATCACTGATTTCTCACTGCCACCGAGAGGCCCTTGCTGACTTTCTCCGTGGATGTGATCTTGTATGACACTGAGACTGCCCCCGAATGAGTCCTAGGGAGTGTTCTTATAGTGTCTGTCTTCCAAGTGAACGTAACTAAGGCATGGTGGCACAGCAGTTTGCAAACATTTTGTAGCAGGCTGTTGTTGTAGGCTCAGCCAACGATTCTGCATTTACCTCTGCTGGTCTGTAAGACAGCCTCTCAGATGAAGTGATGAATGTTACCTCAGAAAAGACATTTAAAACATGACTGAAGAAAGTAGATCATAAACAGTAGGAGACAATCCCTATACCGTAGGGGAATGGGCCAAGTGACCAGATGATTTTTCTTTCATCTGTAATATCCCTGAGTTTGTATAGTACTATTCAATTCAAGAAATCCCATAGCACATTGCAAGCTAAACCACGAATTACAGCCGGCTCTAGGGTGGATGGCTGTATCAATCAGTCAGGCTGTACACAACATGTGTACATAATGAGAGGAAGAGAAACATTATTATCATTATTATTATTGAACACATCCGAGCGCTGTATCCCATTATCTTAATATTGCCAGTATACACAGAAGAGCGAGAAAATGGGCAAGTTACTTAATATTGGTGAATTATGGTTTTGCTTCAGTTTGAACAGACTAGTTTAAACTAAGATATTAGGAGACAGAGCACTGAATTCTAGTGAACCTGATGAATAATATAATCATTATACTGTATTTAATACATAATTGAATTCTAATGCTATGTTTCAACTTTTTCTTCCTGTTCTGGTAAACAGCTGAGAAATTTATAACTTTATTCTTTTTGTATAAAGAAAGCAAATGCAGTTAAGGATACATGCTCGAAGAAAAAAAAAAAAAGTTAATATAGTGCTGGGTTTGTGTTTTGTTGCACAGAGTTGTACTAATAATTATGAAGATCCTTATAGTTTGCATATTAACTGTTACAGATTTGAAAGAATAATCATGAACTTTAATTATACAGAGCAGACTGTTTCATCTGCATCTTTCCTTTTCTTTCATCAACTGTGCTTTACGTATACTAACATCAGCATACAAAGCAATACTTACAGTAGTAAATTTGTGGGCATGCGTAGATTAGGGCAGAGACTTGCAAGCGTTTGATTAATAGGGAGTCTTTAACTTGCAAATACTCCAATTTCCTATCTTCTCTCATGCATCAAATATTGGGGAAATCTTGTTACCTGCTTATTCGATTGAATATTTAGAAGTACTGTTGAGGAAGTAATGTTTTCCTTCATTATCTACATATTTCTTTAATTCTCTTTAAAAAAAGAAAAGGGATGGTGCTCAGTATTGTTAATGATCAGAGTTGGGGTGTACCTCTTGTCTTCACTAAAAAAAAAAAGAGAGGAAAAAACCCACTCTTTACCCAGTAAAACAGCATTTACAAATTCAAGGTTTCAATTTGCAATTACTGATGTTTTGAACTGTTTGCTGCTTAGAATTGTTCCAGATTCAATGCAGGGAAATGTTCTGAGGAAAATTCACGTAACTGAAAATCCAACCCCTTTCTACTTGGAATTTGCAGTTCAGAGATCTATGTCCATTTCAGAATCAAAGGAAAAAAAAAAAATACTTCCAGTCAACTCTCCTGTTTTTACAGGCGATGATACCTGTGCATATTAGGTAAGGTTACCAAATATATACAAGAAAATTCAAATAGAGGCATGTCATTTCAAGCCTAGGCTTTCGAAGAAGGTGACTGCATTGGAATAAAGGCCCGAAGGAAGGACAGAGCAAGCATGAACCCACTGAATTTCATTGCCAGTGGCAGAACAGACACGGCTTTTGATTCCCTGCCCTCCGATGAGCGGTGCCTGAGCATGCCTGAGAGAACATGCACACAGTCCCTGTGGAAATTGCTGACCATAAATCTGTTTTAAGCCCTGAAAAATAGTGTTTGGAGTGCATGAGGTGCAGCAGCTAGACTAAGAGAAGAACAAGGGGGAGAAACAGCAAAAAATAGTGGGGAAAATGCATTTTATCTTAAAGCTTCTCTAAGAAGAACTGATATCACTCCCACTAACATTAAGTAGAGTAATCTCACTGCTTTCAGAAGGACATTAAGTAAGGCGAGGAAGGCTTATATTCTTATAGTGATTATTGACGAAATTGTTCAAAGAGTTTATATGGAGAAAAACTGAGTCTTCTGGGTCTTGAAAGAAGTTAGGGAGACCGTTTTATGTGGTTGTATTCTCCTAGTGCATAACCCCACCGGCCAAAGAGAATTTGGTGGGCTTTCGTGAAGGTTCATCATTGGCAAGTGTTATTCTAATACCCAAACAGCTTCAAGGTAACATTTGATACAGAAAAATGTTCTTTAAACAGGATTACCAAAAGGGGTTGTAAAGGCTCCATTTTTCAGTCACTGCCACCATTTTTTTCTTAGTTTCTTTTTAGATATATATTTTGCATGTGTAGCTGTAGCAAAAATTAATCGACATGGTGATATTGCAGGCCAGTGCTGAGCATTTATCCTGAGCAAAGTCTGGCTAACATTGACTTCAGTGTACAGTAGCAGCATGTTTCTGCTGAATGGTGATATGAACCCTCCATCTGCAGATGTCAGCCTCCTAACGATCGTGCTGGTCAGGGCTGAACATATGGCTGCACAGTGTTTTTCAAAACTTGCTTCTGCTGGCAAGGATTGGCCTCTTCATGCTGTAGATTTTGTTTACAGTTAGGGAATGGAGGAGGAAAAAAAGGAGAAAAATTGGTGTAAATGATCTGTCTGCAGCAGTGCTTTCTCACAGAAACGTAGGGTTTTGCATCTGGCGCCTGCTCTTGCCTAGGTTACCCAGGAGAGAAAAGTGCTGTTGTAGGAGTAAAAAAAAAAAGAATTGAATTAGGCAAATGTAATTTAATTGAAGATCAAGCCTACAAATAAGTTGTTATAGAGCCCCATGCAAATCTGCTGAGGTCATTTCATTTTGTAAAATCTGATCTGCACACACAAATGCACACACATTAACAACTATTATAAAAACAGCAATATTCTCTATTTACCAACTAATTTAGTCTGATGTGCACTTTTGAGTGCACAAGCCCTCCCTCAGGTCTGACACAGGAGTAGAGTTTTATAAATGCATTTTTGGAGCGGTAACTTTTGCAACCCTCATAATGAATTTTCCTGAAAATCATTGTTGGATATTTGTTCACGACATTTGCTGGCTACACTGAAAACTTATTGCCAATATCTGACATGACATTTGCTACTTCTGTTTCAGACCTGGTGGGAGCCTAATTCTCCCTACAGTTCCTTGCTTGTGCTTCTAGCTCATCAGGGCTGTAACACTGCTACCGCTAAAACTGTCTGTGTGCAGACAGAAATAGAGTGTCATGCACAGCCCCGTGAATTCAGTTTTGCACTAACCTGACAGCTGAGTGAGTGAAGGCCTGTATCCCTGATCAGGTAACATTACCTGCGTAATTACAGCAAGCCCTTCGTAATCCCTGGCCATTAGTCCTTGCAGAAATCTACGGGCACCTCCAGCAGAAACTGTTAGCTTGTACTCCAAAATTCCTATCTCAGAAATATCTCTTTGCTCCCCTCAAGCAAGCAGCTTTCTCCTAGTGTGGGCAGTGTATTGGTAATGCAAACAGAGCAACAGCCCCTGCGTGGAGCATGATGTATGCTGGAGGCTCCTGTCCCCTTAGGCACTGGGGCTGGGGACAGCTCTCCTTATTCTGTGCTTTGCTTTGCGAATGAACTTGCTGAATCGGCGCCTGGGTTGTACCAGAACCAAGGTTTTGTGTGGGTGATGTAAAGCTGCTAATGTTTTCTCATCCGTCCCTACCATAAACTGCCTGTGCAGCACCAGTGCAGCTGAAAATTTGATCCCCAGTGCCTTTACTGATGTTGCTAATGAGGTTACCAATTAATGGCACCTAATGGTCTGTTGTAGCGGTGGTTTTGGTGATGGAGACAGCTGTCCTCTGGGAGCTGCGCTGAGACCATGAACTCATTTTGTATAAGCAAGTGAACAGCTGTTGCAGAAACATAGATGGGAGAGATTAGGTCACCCACTTCATCTCCCAGCCACCCCAGGGTTATTCCTTGCAGTACAGAGCAGGTGGAAACAAGTTTAAGGGACAAAAGCCCTTGCTGGAGTTGAACCCAGAGATCCAGACACAATAACACTATATCCTATTAGCAGTCTTCTGATCCATCTCATTCCCCTGACTTTTTGAAGTATTTTAGCCAGGCTTTTAAAGCAATTTATTATTATTATCATTTTAAGTTTTGTCACGAAACAATGTTGATCTGTGGTGTGGTATCCTCCTGGAACCTGATTACAGTATGTAACTCTTGGCACATACATATCACATTATTTATTTAAAAAGCTCCCCCTGGGAACACCCTTATATCAGACAATTATGAGTATTTGGAATATAATTCAAAAATACACATTTAATTTCACAGGCAGCACTTTTGGGTAATGAGTTGTCATCATTTAAACTTCACTTCAGTGTTAGGTTACTTTTGGCACACAGTAGTTGCATTTCATCAGTCTGAAAAAAGGTGGCATTATAGATCTACATTGCATTCCCCTACTGCTTGAATACCTGTAGCACATTTTAAAATATAATTATGCAATTTTTGAAACATCAAAGGAAAGTTAAAAGTTAATATTCAGTTAGTAGCTTTATCATTTCTTTTTGCTGAGCTGATGACAATGCCAGAGTTTGTAATTTAGAAAAATAATAAAAAAAACAAAAACATATCAAACAGGACCAATCTAGGACCAAACCCCATTAATTTTAATATCCCCTAAAGTCAAAAAATATTAGAAGAGAATTAGTTGTTTTATCCTGGTAAACTTATTTGGGACAAACAATCATAACTATTCTCACAGAAGTGCTATATAGATACCAAGAACTGCTCCAAGACAAAAATAAAGCTAAGTTTTGCATATACTGTCATTTCTAGTAACTTTTAGAAACAAAGTCTCATAGAAATTAGTATGCAATGTGCTGAACTGTCAGACTGGGGAGCTGAAGTCCCCTATCTTCAAAATATCCACAAGTAGCAGATGACCCTTCCAGCTTCAGTGTAAGACTGAGACGGCAGTTACCCTGCTAAACTTCTAGCTATCTACTCTGTAAAAGTCTTCAGGTAGCTGTTAACAGTTTGTTAACAATTTATAATTGTTACATAAAACGTATGAAGAGCACATACACATGAAAAAGTGTTTAAAGAGACTGTCATTTCAGTATTTGTACTACTCATGGTCACTTCTGCTTTGATAGCTTGCTGTCCTTCTCTTTTGGGCCTTTAGCCTGATGATATATTTACTTTTTTTTTTTTTTTTTTTTTTTTTTTTAGTACAATTGAATAGATACAGAAAAATTACTACTCACAATAACATATTTGAACTTTTTTCTATTTTTTTTTTTTTGTTGCTTCACTAGGAGAAATCATATTTTATAGCTATCCTAATAATTACCTCTATGTTCAGTTTTACTTTCAGTCAAAGAATAACAGATTAGTGTAATAGGACAAATTTTCACACACTTTCATCATGTTTCTTGGTAGAACTGAAGCCTGGGCTGTTTTTTAAGCTTAAAAAGAGCCATTTCTTAGAATTCACACAATTATAGAAAATTCTGTTCCTCATTAGTCCTATAATGAATCACCAAGAGGGAATAAGTGTATTAAAACTTAGATCATGAATGTGAGCTCAAGCAAAAAGTTCAGATGATATTTGGCTATGTTACACTCCTCCTCTGTTTGGTTATCCTTCCTGTCCTAGCTAAATGTAGTACATCTCAGCTGCTTACAGAACAAAGGGTTTGTAAAGGGCAAGTGAAATCTATTGAATATTTTCAGAAATGTAATGAAGATAAAAAGAAAAGAAAAAAAAAAAAGATTTCAAAGACAAAACTTAATTAGCTCTAATAGAAAACCAACTCACTAGAAAACAGACAGCATCCTTCAGAGAACAGGAAATAATACAATCTGGTAAATATTATATGTATATAAAAAAGAAATAGTTGTCACTTTGTCGTTTTAAATATAGACTTCTGCACAAACTAGTTGGAAGCAGTGTAAGATCAGGAATTCTCCTCTATAAGGATAATAAAATAATCTATAATTCTCTTGTTTAAAATGAAGAATTCATTGGTGAATTATAGCTAAATTCAAATCTATCACAAAAAAAATGCAATTTGCTGAGTTAATTTGCTTTCCCGGTGTTAGAAATAACCAAAAGTGCAAAGTGCAGTCTTCCTGGAGGTGTTATATTTTATCTTCCTTTCTTTCTGTATAGTTCTAGCTTTGGTTTAATTGGAAATTTTCCATACTTTTCACTAAAAATGATGCATATGGATTTATTGTTCCTATATTAAATATACCACCTCCAGATAGTTCTATAGACAGAATACAGCACTAACTTGCTTTCTCTGTCAGGAAACAAATAAAAGCAAAAGAGGCAAGCTGTAATAAGACTAGTGATGAAGGCTTCATCTTTCATTTCAGCAGGCTAAGCAGGCAGGAATTTGCTAGATGGGAGGCAGGTGGAGGGAGTAACGTGTCAAATATGGCCTCCATGTTAGAATATGTGTTTGTTCAGCTTCTTTCCTTCTGCTCTCCCTGTTCACACTGGGGCAGTGTGTGCCCCTCAGCTAGATATGTAAGTGACTTCCTCATCTATTTGGGTAATGTTTATCACATTATCCAAAGTGCATATGTGAAAAATGGTGGTTGTACTAAAGAAGCTATGGCTGCATCTGCACTAGGATTTTGGTTTGGAAAAGGAACATGCACTTGAAACAGATCTCCTGATCTCACTCACTGCCTGTGGTTTGTTTTACCTCCAGTGCTTTTTCAGTGCATGAACTGGATACTTTCAGTAAAAGAAAACTGGCATTTTTAACACATGTGCACCTAGTGGGTTGCAACCAGTGGTGGGAGTCCAAAGGGACAAGCCAGGGACCAGACTAATGCTAGGCTGAAATACATGCAGGATGGAATCAGCTCCTTGGTATCAATTGCTTTGCTTTACAGATCTGCTCCTCTGGAGCTGCTCTGCTTGCTTATACAGATATCACTCATGGTCTTTGGTTATCCTGGATCAAGAGACTTAACAAATAGTCAAATGCGGACTGTCTTGTGACTCATTTTTATTCAGAATGGTTGTGTGAATGTTTAAAAGCATAAGAAGAAAGAAAAAAGCCAAGTGTTAGTGTGCTGAGGCAAAACAGCATCCAGACCTTAGTTAAGAAACAGCTCTTAACTATGAAGTCTGCAGTCTAACCTCTGTCTGCTTGTCCATCCATAATTCTCCCAAGACAAAGGAAAAAGAAAAGTTTCTGTCCATCTCCAATATGGAAAGAGCTTTAAATATTTCTCTCAGAGACATTGGCCAAGTTATTATTCTGTTCATGCCAAAGGGACAAAGGGGATTCTGAAGATACCTTTGGAGGTACCTTGTCTGTCATGAAATCATTCCCTTTCCCATGTTACTACATTTCAGGGAAATAAAGGTGACAGACCTTCCTTTTGCTGTTTGGCAAGCTGGTTTTCACAATCCATTATCTGTAACTGCTAGAGCTTAATTTAATACGGTGAATGATTCATACCAAAAAGATGACCTCACCTGAAACTTCTTACTAGGACAGTCATTTTAAGTGAGATCTTTTACATTCATTTGGCACTCAGCATTTCCTGTGTTATGATTTGTTGACAGAGATTTTGCTTTGGTGTTTTCCCATAATCTGGACCAGTCCAAGAGACAAAGGAATACAGGACTTATACTCAGAAATTATTTGGTCTCTCTTAGTATTTATTGGGTCTTTTAAGCTTCCCCATCAGGACAACAGAGGACTTTTTTTTTTTTTTTTCCCCCACCTAAAACTTCCATAAAACTTCTGTTCAGAAGAAATTCATAAGCTTTGTGTCCATTGTTTAGTTTTAGTCTCTCATCTCAAATGACGTATTAATTTGCCATTTTACTTCACTTAATTCTTTTAATTTTCAAGATTTATTTCCACAATAAAATTTGACTTGATAA
Organism: Aythya fuligula; assembly: GCF_009819795.1. Lineage (NCBI taxonomy): Eukaryota > Metazoa > Chordata > Aves > Anseriformes > Anatidae > Aythya > Aythya fuligula. The sequence goes on from NC_045560.1 coordinate 114,246,219, forward strand.
TGTCACATCCAAACTTTTAGGTTTATACTTTATAGGGCTTATTACTCTAAAAGTTCCAGATAGAGGACTTGTCAGATGGTAATGGTGTACATCTACCTTAATGTAACTTTGATTTTTCTTGTCTCCATCTGCTGGTAGAAGATGATATTAGCTGTTTAAATGGATCATATAACGAGTAGCAGAAACAATACATTTCAAATAATAAATGCCCCTTTTACTGTTATAGACACCTCCCATTAGGAACTGGATAGAAACGATCAATTTATTTATTTTTACACCACTTAATAACAGCTAGAAAATGCTATTTTTTTTTGATCTATTGTAGATTTACGCTGCGTTGACAGGAGAGTTAGCTATTCAAGTGGATATACTAATAACCTGAGAATTCAAATCAGTGTGCTGATGAAAATAGATTTGTTCGTTTCTATGGGAGCAAGAGACTTTCTTAAATGGTCATCACTCTTCTTAAATATTAATATTTTTACAGTTACTGAGCAAGCAGATAAAGGCAGTAACAAATAACGGGATTTTCAGTGTGATCATTTAACTTATTTCTGCAGACAGATATGTAAGGATTATGTTATACATAAACTATTGGTTCCTGCTAATGCTTATGATACAAAATTTTTCTGTATTCAGTTCAAAAGGAATGAAATACCTGCATACAATCATGTTGTTATGTATGAGCTAACAAGGAGTCTATGTTATATGCAGAAATTTTTGTAAGGATATATAGTGCACTCAGGGTACAGTGTTTCAGTCAGCAAAAGACTGCTGTCTATTCAATGAAAATGCATATGAAAGACAGAAAAACGTGATACTAGGCAGCAGAGGTGTGATGGCATGAATGTGCTTCACCTCTTCTGTAATCTAAACTGGTATGTGTCAGAAAAATGTTACACAAATATTGCAGCATTCAAAGGAGTCTTACATTTGTGTGTGATTTACTTAATGTAATTAAATATTTAGGTTGATTGTTATTTCCATCTACCCCTAATGATTTGTAGATGTTTCTGACTTTGATGTTTTTACAAGAGGTTTTTATAGATCTGCACATTTTATAAAACCACCAACCAAGCCTTTACTTTTATTTTCCATTTCCTTTTATCATGTGTTTATAGGAAGATTTTTCAAACATTGTAAAGATGCCAATAGTTATATTCATTCATGAAACAAGAGGATGTTTATGAGACATATTTCCCCCATGAAATTTCAACATGAGATGGTGCCAGGTATTCTCAAGCAAGAAACTACAAGCACTTTTGTTTTGGTGCTTTTAATTTTAAAGGCTTGTGTTAAATCCTCTGCAAAGTAACTGCTAAAATGACGGCCTTTTATTTAATAGATGTTTTTGCAGTTTGCACTAAGATTTTTATATGTTTGCATCATTGGCAAACTTTTTTTCCTCGTTTCTACTCTTGCTAGCCCTGCAGGTTCCACCTCAGTAAAAGAGATGCAAACATTATTGTTCAAAGGGATCCTTAGCAGTTTGCGAGAGGTGAACAACTGTCAGTAAAAGTCAATTCTGTCCAGAAATGTATTATTTATGTCGATGACTAGAAACAAATAAACAACCTAAATCTCAGTGCAAATACAATTTGTAGGGCTGAAAAGGAAAAGAAACATCTATTTATTTGTATCCTAAGCACATAGGAAGATGACTGACTAAAGATAGAAACAAGAAAAACCTGCAATGTAAAGAGTAAAACAAACTTTTTCACTGGTAGAGACTAAGCGTATTCCGGCTCCTATAAGGATGAATTGCATTTTGGCAGCACCTGCTACATTGATAACCACAGAGGAACATTGGAAACTGATTTAGAATAGGGGCATAACTCTGTGATGGCTGAAACAAATGAGATGACAGTCAACCTAAAAGATTTAAGAGTCTAAGTCCAAGTTTTGAAGAGAAACATTCAGTGAGGATTCTATCCTTAAGTCATTTCTGAAAGTGGGACTTGGGCTCTTGCCATGATGAAAAAAAAAAAAAAAAGCCTTAAAATACCCCAGTGATTTATAAATGTCCTTCTTACTCTCTTAGAGCTGTTAGTACCCAAGCTGCTTTGAACGTGGTCTTTGAGCTTCTCTGTCATGGAGTTATCAAGAAGGGACTCAATTAATATCTGGTCTATCCAAGAGAGGATTTACTCAAACCATCCCTGACAGATACTTGTCTAACCTGGTCTCAAAATTCTCCTGTGACAGAGATCCCATAACCTCCCCAGGCAAATTGTTACTGTACTTGACTATCCACGTCTATAGTAAGTTTTTCATAATGTATAATGTAAATCTCCCTTGCCGTGGTCTAAGCCTATTACTTGTCCTGTCCCTTGTGGACATTTCATAGCCTTTCAGACATCTGAATAACATTATCATGTATTCCCTCATTCATCTCTTTTTAGACTTAGTTGAGGCTAAAAAAATGTCCCCTTAGGCACTGTGAAAATTTTACCCAAAGCCAGCTTATAAAGTAGAGCGGCTTTGTTAATGCCTTTATAAAATACCAATTTCAGGATAAAAGTGTAGTGTAATGGCACGTGGTATGAAAGTAATACAACTGCATCCACTTCATAGACATTATAGTTTAAATGGAGATTTGTGGTTGTATCATTTGCCCAGCTTTTTCCTTGCTGGGATGTCAGTACTGGGATATCAAAAGTCTTAGTAAATAGCTATCTCATTCTCATTCAAGCTACTCATCTGGTGTATTGGTTCTGCATTTAAAGTTGTCTCTGCAGAGTATTGCATTGTGCCAGATGTACTTCACAGCTTACTTGCAGCAGTTCAGCACCTTTTAAACACTGCAGACTTTCTGAAACAGGGTCTACCTTATGCAGCACCATGCGGAACGAAGCCTGACCTACTCATTGCCCAGGCCCAACCAGACATATTTATGATGAAGTTAGGAGTATAGTTGCTAAGTAATAGTTCTGTCTTACCCTGAAGGAGTTTCCACTCAGTGTACATCATTTTTTCCTACCCTATTTGACTGACAAGATTTTAAAAGTTTGTATACATTTTCTGGCATTTCAATTAGAAGGCATGACATAGGGTTGTGTACATTTTATTTTTATTTTATTTTATTTTATTTTATTTTTTGGAAAGGAGTAGTGACGCTTGTTGTTTTATTCATCTGAAAGGAGAAACACAACTTGAAGAGCACATCCACATCATGTCTACCTGCCTCTTTGTGTCCAGTGAGGGGACAGATGGGACTACCAAAAAAGAGCACTGCACAGTATGGACACCAATAGCAGCAAAAAGAATTTTCTTTTTGAGGTTCTTCTTTGAATATGTTCTTAATGTTTATGTGTCAGTTCTGCTGATGTGGCATCTCAGGTTTTAAATTAATATCGTTGTAATGCCTTTCTCTTTAATTAAAAAAGAGAGCTCCCCCGTAGGAAATTTCCTAAAACAAAACTCATTAGTAATAAACAGATTAAATCTTTATCAGTTAATCAACACTATAAACTTCTGAGTGTTCTGAGAGTGGCGTGAGATAACACTGTCGTCATAATAAGAGCGTTTGAAATCATTAGGGATCCCACCGAGCTGTTTGGGTGGTGAGAAAATAATGATTGAGGATGGGTCCCCCTGCAGAGCTCACGTGTGAATTCCCCTAAAGATTAAAACTGCAAAAATCTGGATTTCGTGTTGCCCCATCTCTCTCTTTTTTTTTTTTTTTTTTTTTTTTTTTTTTTTTTTTTTGATACACAACAGTGGTGGGCAGTATCCAACAAATTCTTACTGATGCTGATACCAGAACCTGCCGTGGTGCCACAGAATTGTCATGCAGGTGGTTAGTGAAATTTTAGGAACTGCTTATGGGATGGGAGTCTCTCCATAAGGGCTAGGTGACACTGTTGCTTCCTGAGGTCTAAATACAAAGACTGAACTGGACTGCAAGTGAATTGGCCATTCTCACTTTATTCCTCAAAAACTTATTTTGTGCTGCAAAACACAGCCTGCTTCATAGCTGCTTGCCCTGGAAAAAAAGATTCCCAGTTCTTTCCCCTTCATTAGAACTGAATCCATAGACAGCTGTAAAACAAAAAGCCCTCATATAGATGGTCCAAATTGAACTATGCTGATTAATCTCAGAGCCATGGGGGACTCTTTCTATTTAGAAGCCTTTAGCTACTATGGCACTGTCAGTTTTGGAAATCAGTTGGTAGATGTCCTCACTTTTCTGTCATTCATTCCAATCTGACATCCGTGTTCAAAAGCACAAATCTCAGAAATACCTCTTTCTTTTCCTCTTATTGTGGTATGTCTTCATGCAGTACATTTTCAAGCAGGTTTTCTGGGGCTAAATTGTTTATAACAACTTCCTTTGTATTCATAATTACAGTCAGCTCTGTCACCTGTGAATTAAAACCTTTTATTAAATACCTTTATGAAATGCTAGGTACAGATTTACTGGGAGGGGAATGAGAGGATGAAAGAGCTGTTGCATTCTTATTAACAGCCACATAATGCATTTGTGTGCTACGACTGGGACTGCTTCTGCCTTTGAATGTCATTTGTGCATTTGGAGAAACAAACACGGATACTTTTTGTTTCATTTTTGAAATAATGAAAGATCACTTTCTGTCAAGAAACCAAATGCCCTGGCTTGGCAAAATGGACCGTTTGCAAGGGATAGTGTCATATGATCCTTCTGATCATACAACTTTTTTACCTTACTATTTCTGTCATTCACAGACATGTCTGGGTGACCTTCAGATCTCAGAGGAAGGTCTTTAACTCCTTGCTGAAAAAGGAGAATGTGTCCCATGATTATCACCACTTACCTATTCCTCCTCTCCTCCTTACTTTTTTCTTTCTCTTTTTTTTTCTTTTCAGGATGGAGTAGGTGTAGATGAGAAGCTGTCTTTACGGCGGGTAGCCGTGGTAGAAGATTTCTTTGACATTATCTATTCCATGCATGTTGAAACTGGGCCTAATGGAGAACAAATCAGAAAACATGCTGGACAAAAGAGAACGTATAAAGCAGTAAGTAAAAAAAAGACAACAACCGATCAACTAAAAGTAAACAATAGTCTCTAAAAGTGTGAGTTATTTGGGCTTAGTCACATGGCTTGCAATTTGTGTTTTCTGTTTTTTGTTTTATTTCTTTCTTCCAGCTGGATTAGTACCGCAGCCTTCACCTTCAAATTTATGTCTGAGATCTTTCAATACTGCACGACAACATACAGTTTAGAAATCAGGAGGGCCACACATCCTGTGCTATAAGGGCCAGATGCATTGGCTTCAGTAGAGATGTTCTTACTGGTACAAGCAGAGATTTTATGCTTTCTATAATGGTTTGACAATTTCTCTAATAGCTCGATATTAATTCATTGCTATTAATAGGATGTATTCTGAAAGAAGACTTATAAGGTATTGTCACAACTTTGCTAAATAAGGTGCTGTACTTCAGCATATGAATGAGGTTTCCTTATAGTTTCTTGCTGCTGACTAAGTATTGTTTTTGGCTTAATGGTATGAAAACTTGTAACTTGCTGAAATTGAAAAGGCCAGACAGCTACTAGGTACGAGAGGAGTGTTGAGAGGGCAGCTGCCAAATCTGTATACACTGGCTGAGTAGAAAAAAAAAGTATTATTTCTAAGATTTTTAATTGTGTTTTATTGCTTGAACTAAACAGTTTGGCCACTGCCATAAAATATTGGTAAGTAGCTTTTGTGTTTAGTGGCACAAATATAAACACTTTGCTTATGTAGAACTGACAAAACATGTACTACTCCTTCCCATGGTGCCTGAGATATGCATGCTTCCTTAGACTCCAATGGCCGATCCTTCATGCACAGGGATGTGATAGTGCCAGGCAAACTGAATGGCTGAACCTGGTCCACCTGCCCAGCTGTTTACAGCTGCTGGACCTTTTCCCATGGCTCCAGAGGGATGGAGCTGGCAGGGGACTGTGCATGGGGTCCTAAGGTGATCTGTCACCCTGAATACAGTGTTCTTAACCTTACAATCAACTTGCAGTCATGCCAACTATTTTTAGAGAAATGCAACCAAAATGTATTGGCACTCCATGTTTTTCTATCCATATCTCAACATTTAGCTAGAAGAAATAGCTTTCTTTCCATTACTGTCTCTCTCCCCGATGCTCCCCCCCCCCCCCCCCCAGGTATATAACAATCTTTACTATGTATCTCTGAATCCCTTTACAAATATTTTATTTATAGGCTATTTCAGACAGTTTGTTGTGTGATAAGCTCTTGGCAATGCTCTTTATAATTTGTTCCCGGCAGTATTGACCTGAAAGTAGATGTATGAAGGAAGACACCAGTCATCTGGGTGTGCTTTGTAAGGCTTGGAGTGATATTTCAGGATGAACACAAACTGTCTAAATTAATTTTCATCTAACACCTCAGCCATTTTTATACTTGGCACTGTGTTTTAGAAAGCATTAGAAAAGTAATATTTTCATTGACTTTCTATTTTGTTTTACTTCAGTAAGCTGTTCAGAGATATAGATCTCAAACTTTGTAGAATAACATATAAGTGTAAGGAATGTTGCCAAGTATAAATAGAGTGCTTCAAGTCATAATCCTACCAATGCATAGGACATGTATAATATTTACTATTATAGATATTTATAAATAATATTTACTAATGTATAATATATACTAAGTATAATATTTACTGCTATAAGAATCTCATGATTCCAGGACAGATAAGAAATTTTTTTATTGTGGACAGCATGAAAGACAAGTAGTGTAATTTTCATGAGAACAATTTGTGCAGATTCAATAACCTACACCACACTCTTCATGTGATGTTAACTTTTATTTTAATTGAGACATGGGTTTACTACATTGCTATGAGCAGATAATCAAGGTGCCCAAATAGAAATTTCTATATCATTACCAAAGTCTGTAATATTTTTTTATTCATTTTATTGCTTATTTGTTTGCTATGGGCATTGAGTCATATTTCCCAAAGATAGGATTTACATATATAATTTTAAAGCATTTCCATATATAAAAAACAAAAAAAAAAAAAAAAAAAAAAAAAAAGAGAAGAAAAAATGACTGGAATTCAATGCAGTATCTCCTTCTGTGATGATGCTGCAGGAAAGAGGTAGTGTCTTGGGCAACTGTCTTACAAAAATTGTACCCTAAGAGCTTTATAAATCAAACTAAAGTACTTTGGCGGGGTTTAATTTTATTAAGTGAATTGGAAACAAGATTAATTTAGTCTTGTTTCTTTATTCACAAGTCAAAAATGAATCATCCTTAACATCTGTAAATGTATATAACATGCATAAGCCTTCACCAAACAGTTTGAGTTAACAGTTTTTACAGGAAGGGTTGTTTGCAACTGTATACTATAACTGCTATTTGTTATTCATAATTCCTGGCATGGAATTCCTGGCATTCCTCATATTTGTAATTCCTGTATCACATTGCCGCTGCTCTCTGACTGGATAACTGGAATGTTTTATCAGAAAAACAATTGGGAGAAACCCACCCCACTTTTTATACAAAATTGCTAAACTTTCAAAATTCATAAATACTGTCATGGATTTTCAGTACCTGGATATTTCTAAAAATATAGATGGCACAGCCCTAAGAGTTGCAACATAGTAATTTCAAGTAATTAATTTGCTTATATATGTATGGATCTCTATTTTCAATTGTGAACCTGCTCCATTCAAAATTTTGAACAGTACTCAAGCATGATTAAAAAGATAATGAAATTGTCAAAGGTAACTTAATTAACCACTGCATTTATATGAAGTAACACATTTGGAATTGGTAGTATCTTCTCATTTTTGATAAAGTGTCACCCCAGGTGTTGGAGTGCTCAAATTTGTCAGTATTTCTCTCTGAAAACATGTTCAGAACAGCTACAGGCTCAATTACAAATCTCTATTCTATAGCGACTTGTTTATATTAACTGTGTGGAAATGAATTGTGTTTTTGCAACTTATTTCTGTGGACTTCCTCCAGGGGTGCTGCACAGGAAGGTAAATAGTTTGTGGTGCTTGGTACCTCTAAAGGAGCAGTATATTGGAAGGAAGCTTATAAAATTTTCATGGTACAGAGATGTACCAAACTCAAACTTTAGGATTTATTGGCACAAATTTTAAAAAATATTAGGAAGGCATTTGTTATTCAAACTTAATCTTAAGTTAATTCAATTTAAGATTAGAATAAGGTCCATTTTTTTCTTCTCTGTACACTAATACAAGAGAAGGGAATTGTACATACTCTGTGTGGAAGACGTGGTAGGGTAACCTTGAAAATATATGACAAAGGGTGAACTTCCCATTTAGCTAGCAGGTTTCATGCTCATTTCAAGTGCTTGACTTGTATACGATACAAAACTGATGGGCTATGTTCCTTGCCAGAATAACTGTACTTGTAGGTAGACTTACACCAGCAAAAATAAAGACCTGACTTTGATACGTAAAATGAAATCAAGAGTTGTTATGCTTTTAAATTACATCCAGAGTGTTGCAATATTGACATTCATCAAACTGAAGGAGTACTTAATATGCATTTATAATTTTGGTTAGTTCTGTGGTTCCCAGGGAGGGCCTTGTCTGGGAGATGATTCCCTCACAAAAGCAGGATATGAGACACAAGGCCAGGCCAAGTCTGCGGCTCAGCAGGAGGACAGGTGACTAGGAAGGTGGAAGGAGAGTGGCCCTTGGTGCCAACGATAACAGCAGTGCTCAAACAAGTGCCTTGCCTGTCCTGTTTTCCCCAGATCTTCTGGGCTACCATGCTCCACAGATGGTGGAGTGAAACACATGGCCTAGAAGAGCTGGTTGAGCAGTCAGGAAAAAGTGCAGAGGATCCTCAGATGGGTGGCTCTGCTCACACTCATGTACAGCTCAGTGTCCTAGAGGAACTACTTTGCTTTGGGATAGAACATTTTTCTCTCTGTCCAAAAGGACTGTTTGGATGTGTGTAGGCATCAGACCCTGAGTGGAAGGGTGCGGTGTTGGAGCGGAGACAGGAATATATAGAAAAGAAATGTTCAGGTGAAGAATTTGTAGGGCTTAGTGGGAAAGATGTGCAACAAGTGCATAGCTAGCTTCTCTGTGTCTTTGTTGAGCTACATATCTTGATTTACACTATTCAGATGTATCTAAATTTTAAATTCAAGTTTTGAGGAATTGGAAGTGGCAGCAAATGGGAAAGTTGTGGCTGCAGTAGTAGCAGAGTGTAAAAGTCTCAAGCTGTTAGGACACCTCTTTGTCACTCACTGCAAACCAGGAAAAAACAGTAGCCTTATTATTTTTTTCAAGAAATGCTGTTGTCTCTATTCTGAAGAAGGGAAATATCTCTGCCTCCTCCCAGGTCCAGCTCTGAGGACAGTTAGGCCAGACTTAGTGGTCAAGCACTGTTTTTAAGAGTAGATTTTACTTTTCTACAGTATTCTTAAAACAAAACAAAACAAAACAAAAATAGATTTTTATGTTATTTAAACAATAAACTATGAATAATAAATCCCTCATCTTAGCGTATTACATCTCGACAAAGCTTCCTATCACTAAGTGAAACGTCTACCTGAGAACAGATAGTGCAAGTTTTGCAGCCACCTTAAACACCTGAAATTCTATGCACTTGAATACTTTTACCTGTGAATCTGATATCTGCCTGTTGAGCCAGCATAGCCACAGTGCAAAGCCTTGAAACATTGCAGCAGTGAACTTGAGTTGTGAATGAGGGTTGCGATGTCTGAGCAGGGGAAATAGGTCGGTTAATAAAATTCCCAGCCCATGAATGAAAAAAGAGCACTAAGATGATGAGCTGGAAGGGAAGTAGGCATGCAAAACATGTGGGAGATATTTATGTGTCAAGGAAAAGTAGCTAGAGGCAAGACTCTGATCAGAAAGGTAGTACATAAATATATATCATCTGAGGAATAACAGGACTCTCTTAGGTGTGGGGCAATATCTGGGGTCCTGTTCTCCATCTTGCTCTTACAGTAATAAATATTTTTCTGTCAACCTAAGAAAAACCTTGAAATCGTGAAACATGACATGACTTTTTTCCACCCTCAAACCAAGAATGTGCTTGTGAGTCCCCTCTAATTACCACACTGAACATGTTTTCCTTGGGGAAAAAAAATAAAAATCACAGGTTGCATTCCCTTCAAGTCCTTCCTTCCCTTCATCAAACAGGGTTAAAGCAGGTTTGTGCCCTAGCTGGTCTCCATCCAAGGCAAACGCTATATATGGGAAAGCAGAAGACTGTGAGGTTTGTGTAGGGCCTTAGCACACTAAAATACTTGGATCCACACTACTCCTTTGTGCAAGGCGAAACATCCAAGCCCTGTTCACTTTTTTTCTTCTGACTTGTTCCTGCTTTCTTGCAAAGTGCAAGCTTTGAGTGTCCTGGCAAGGAACCAGCTAACATGTGCCTCCCTCTCAGAAAGCTGGTCTTTTTACATGGGAAGGGAGTGGAGCTGTGAAGTAGAAGTTGAGTATGAGAGGGACCAGCATTTTCCACAATATAGCAGGGTAGTGAGCTCTTGATAAAACCCCCAGCAGTAGTATATCTGCTTTCTTACATCAGTCTTCTATTCTGACCTCTTGCTTAGGAAAGGAGAGGACTTTCCTTGGCTGGTTTGCCCTCCTGTCATCAAGAAACCAGTTTCTGCCACCTGGTTTGATGGCTCTGGGCCCAGGACAGATTTCCATCCTCTCTCTCTCTCTGTCTCTCTCTCCTCTTTGAATTCTTCTTTGAGTCATCTCCCTTCACCTCATTACCCTTAATTAAAAAAATATACATGCACACCAAAAATTCTCTCTGTTCTGACACATCGTATCATCCAGACTACACATACATTCTCCATGTTAATGCTTTAGGGGTTAATAGGTTCACTTGCAAAATTTCACTCTCTTTCCTCACACTTGTCTTTCTGACTATGCCATATGTGTCCTAAAATCTGCCTTTCAGTTTAGTGCTCATTAATTTTCCAAATAAAAATGGAGCTCTGAAAACTACATCATCACAACGTCCTGCAATTAAATCATCTGGACTTTGGGGAGAAAAAAGTTAATTTTGCCCATTTTCTCTGCCCGCAGTAACACAAGGGGAAGGCAACATAGTTCTCATAGACATAGGCATACTTCACTTAGCTCCAGTGTAAAACAGATTACATGGTCAGGTACTGGATTACTTCCCTCATAGTAGTTGTGTTCTGCATAGAATCCAATAGATAGCACATAGACCAATTCCAGATTTAGAAGGACTTTTTTGCTGGGTGAAGTTTTGGAAGGGTTGATATATGTCAAAATCTGTTGGACTGTAGACTTCTTATGAACAGTGGAATAAAGTCATAAAAGTTTTAACTCTTATTCTACTGATGTCAACTATGTTTTTATTGTCCTTTGTGTTCAGAGTTAAAACAAAATATATCTAGGCCTGCATGGACTATATTGTTAGGGAATGTTTTGCTTCTTAACCTGTAACTTTTGGGGGTAAACTAAACACTTATTATTTTGGCACTCTTTGCTTAATGCCCCAGAAGTCTAGTTTCTTCTTCATATTTTTTCCCCCTTTACAATATTAAAAGCATTCAGCTGTAACAGCTATACCTAGCACACAACACCTAAACATCGGCCTGCTCGAATCTGCGTATTTTCTGGTTTGTCCATGAACTGGAATACATCCAGATACAATGCATTTCTACAAAGGAACAGAAGATGTACTAATGTGCAATAAAACCTCCAGTAAGAATAAGGAATTATATAAGGCTACTTCTAAAGCATCACATTTGAAGAAAGCATGTGTATAATTTGTTTTTTAATCAATCCAAGTCGTATTTCCCTCTTTGGATGTACCTTGGGATACTTTATCAATACGGTAAATTGGATGCAATCTGGGATGTTATATCAGCATGACAAATCAGTGCTGCATGTTCTGTGGTTGGTAGAGACATATGCATGACCAGTTTCCCGTAAATGATAGCAAATATATGCCTGTCTGCATCATGAGTGTGTGGATATAAACAATGTAATATCCCCCAATTCAATTAACTTTTCTGCCTTTTTTTTTTTTTCTTAAAATGTAAAAGCACTTTTTTTTTGTTGTTGCTTGTTTCTTTGTTTTGTTTTTAATAATTGCATTATGATAGTATTATTTTATTGCAGGGCATCACTGAATGATATGGCCTGGCTATATTTTTGTTAGCTAACGGCCTTGAGAAGAGAACTAGGAGCAGTGCTACAGAAGGCAGTGAGAATAGGACTGGGTCATTATTGCTTTCATTCAGACAGAATAGAGGATAGAAACATTTTTTTTTCTGATGAAGTCAGACCACTATTTCAGTGTAGTTACTTACAAAGTGTCATAGGCCTCCCCATTTTGCTCTGAAAAACATGCAAGCCAGCTCCATGAACTACATCAGTCCAACCTTGATCTCAAGCTGATAAACTCCACTTAGAGGTAAAATACAATATTTTATGTTCAACCTTGTGTTGATTTTATTAGAGATCTTCTAGGCCACTTTTGGTGCTAAGCCAGCTGGTTCAGAGCATAGCCAGAGCTAGCAAGCTGCTATCTCCATCTTATGGAGTAGATGTGCCCTTCTTCAGTGAGAAAAGCAAACAGGAGTCTGCACTGCTGGGGGGTGTGAGTTGTTTTTTTTTTTTTTTTTTAAACTTTCTGCCACTGAAAATTGAAAAGAGATTTTTTAGATATATTCAAGAAGCAAGATTAAGGAAAATTGTAGGTCATGTCCTCTACATATCTCTTTTAACTTGATATGTATTGTGTTATGGCAATTTACACAAGCTGAAGTCTTGGCCTGAAAGTGATTAAAGTGATTGATTCAAACTACAAAGTAAACAGGGGAGGAAGTTGGTAAAAACTGATGTTATTTAGGGAAGGGCATCCTTAAAACTGTGTTGCAGTGGGAGGTTGGAGACACAAGCATCTGCTGTGTGGAAAATTTATTTATAAAACCTGGTTCCTTTATAGTCAGTAGAGCATACCTATCAAATCTGGGACTTAGCTCACTTGCTTTCCATGGAGGATTTTCATCTTTTCTGAGCAGAAATGGAATTTCGACAGAGATGTTTGATTAGAATAAATGGAGCATTCCTATCAAATGCAGGCAACTAATGAATCCATGGGTAAGCTCCATTAATTTCAATACAGTGTTAAATGTGTTAAATGTTATGAGAGAGAGCTTGCTGCATATGTGCACTTAGCAATTTTCTTAATGCTAAGTTCCATCTGATTTTAAGTAAGTTCTTTCATTTTATATTCCATAAAGTCTGAGTATAACCAATGTTTTCAAATCTAGAAAGGTAAGTAGGCATTTGTTCAGTGGTACAAAAAACAAAAACAAAACCAAAAACAAAACACAGGTAAAATGATCTGAAATATGTTTGGTAGGATCTCTCATTCAGAAGGGATTTCATTTAGTGCCTGCATTTTCAGATAAATTGTTTTTGGCCCAAGGAAAATCTATACCAGTTCTTCTCACAAAACAAATTTTGCTTTTAAAATAATCCCCTTCTTTTCCCCCCAAATGCACTGATCTCTGTGGTGACCAGTGACAGGACCCGAGGGAACTGCATGGAGCTGGGACATGGGAGGGTCAGGCTGGGGGTTAGGGGAAGGTTCTGCACCCAGAGGGTGGTTGGGCACTGGGACAGGCTCCCCAGGGCAGTGGTCACAGCACCGAGCTGCCAGAGTTAAAGAAGCGTTTGAACAATGCTTTCAGACATAGGTCTGATTTTGGGGTGGTCCTGTGTGGAGTTGGGAGTTCAGCTCAATGGCTCTCATGTGTCCCTTTCCAAATTAGGATATTCTATGGTTCTATAATTCTATGAAGATTTCTGTTATATATTAAACAAACAAACAAACAAACAAACAAACCAAACAAACAAAAGCAATAAACAGCCTGACCAACAATACCATGAACAGGATGGAATAATTCTTATTTTACAATGCGTAATTTCCCATGTTTTTCCAGACCAAAGTCATGTCACATCAGGAAAGCACTAATTTAAATTCCACCTATATTTCAAAATACAATGTCACTGATGAATTTGGTCCATGGGGTTTCAGGAAATTAGACTTTCAACACAGACTAAATAGGTGACAAACAGGTCAAGAGGAGTGTAAGAGGGACAAAGTAGATCATTCACCCTGCTCTTAACATCCTTGTGAAGAGCACAAGCTTTTTGCACAATATTTAATCCCATTTATATCCAGTTAAAGGAAAGTATCTTGTCCTTTCTGTATGCACACTTTCATACAGTCCACCTCCATCTTTCTGCACTTCCTACGTAGACTTGGATCAACATAGCCTCTTGATAGGAAACTGAATCCTGCTGCAGGTTTTGCAGTTAAGGAATACAAGTAGATATCAGTTGATTCTTCTTTTAACCTCTCTTGCTGGGACTTTGTCTTTTTGGGGGAAACATCTCTATTGCAAAACAGTCACCTTGGTTGGGAAAAGAAGGACTAGAGATTCTTCACACTCGCATTGTTCTGTATATATATACATCCTGTAAAATGCGAGTGTGTAATAGAATCACAAAAAAGCCATGGCTTTGCCTGGCAATGTCTTGAAAACATCTAAGGTTGGAGATTCTTCTGTCCATCTGATAAACCTGTACCCTAGCCTGTTAATGGAAAAGTTTTTCCTCATGTCCTGTCTGAATGTCCCAAGCCACAATTGGTGGTTGTTGTCAATGAAGTTGGTGGCTAAAACTCTGAAGGGTTTCTCTCCACAGTTCTTGTAACTCCAGTTCAGGTAGTTGTGGGCTGCAATTAGATCTTTCTCTGCCTCATAACTTACTCTTTGTCACACAAAACAAATCTACCCCCCTCAAATCAAATCCAAGCCAGTTGCTTTGGGCTTCAGCTTCTGTGGTGGTCTGCCACAGGGCCTTCTCCTGCTTCTGAGCCACCTTCTTGAACTGTGGAGGGGCAAACCAGACGTGACATTCCAGCTGCTGCTTTACCAGCACTGAGTAAAGAAGTATAATAACTTTTTTTGATCTGCTGGCCATATGCTTTATGTAGCCAGTACGAAATTTTTTTATCTGTGATCAGAGTTTGCTGTTGGCTCATTTTCAACTTGGCACCAACCATCACCAAGTCCTTTTCAGCAAGGCAAAAATGTCTATAAAGATATATGCATTCCTAGAGAGAAAGTGGGAAAAATGCAATCTTTCAAAACAGCAATAAGTCCTTCCAAGTCCTTCCTCCTCTCCTTTCTCTCTCTCTCTCTTTTTTTTTTTTTTTTTTAATAAAAATAAAAATTCCTCTGACCCTCTGACACACGTGAGTATGTGGTTGGAAAGAATGATTGTATTGAAAGAAGGAGACAACCAAAATATATTGTTTCAAAGTATCTCCAGGTGATGCAGAATCTCTAAATTTGAGTGACTCCCAAATTCTATAACTGTTAATAAAAATAATTTATTTGCCCTGCAATATAAGTCACAAGCTTTCCAATACTATCTTCACAAATATTCAAATCATCACTGCTAATGCACTGAATCCTGTATCTTTCTACATATTGTTACAGTCAAAACAAATAGAGCATATAAGCCAAGCTTATCTATCTATCTATCTATTTATTTATTTATTTTGTATTGGTTATAAGAAAAATAATGGTTTTCAGCTTTCTTTTTTAAAAATAGCCCCTCAGCAGGAAGCCAGTTATGTATGAATCTATTTGCTGAAAGAAATTGAAAAAAACTATAAACAGAAAAGGAAGCCCCTATTGATAGGAGTGAAATTTTGTTCAGTATCTACTATTATTAGCCACTAGATGAGAAGTAGGCAGATTGGATAGATGTTTATTGAAATTCTGTATAGTACGCAGAACACTCTTTTATTGTACTTCCTGGCATTATATGAAAATAAGCCTTATTTGGAAATATAATGATCAGTTCTGTTAAATCATGTTCAATCATCTTATATAATAACACCTATATTTTGTTATTCATTTCAGATTTCAGAGACCTATGCCTTCCTACCGAGAGAAGCGGTGACACGATTTCTAATGAGCTGCTCAGAGTGCCAGAAAAGAATGCATTTAAACCCAGATGGAGCAGATCATAAAGGTAGTTTTAGTGTCAAATAGCGGAATGTAAAGTAATTTTATTTCTAATACCCATTTATATTTGCCTAGCTTAAGTGAGGGTTCATAAAAATTTGGTAGACTGGAACAGTTCAATAAGTCAGATCATCTCGTTTACTTAAGCTGGAAGGTAGTGAATCTTCTGCTTTTGCTTAAGGATGGAGTGTAATACCATATGCACCCTCAATAGAAAGATGATTCTATCTGGAGGAAATCATTTATTTTGCTAGGGAAATGTTTATATGGAGGCTTAAACATAAGGAACAGATAGACTGCATGTGCTGTAGTCATTTGGGATAGAAGTACTCATCACTTTCCAGGTTTCAAACTTGATTTCCATTTTTCTTCAGGAGATTTCCATCTGCACAGCCCACAAGCAATTGAAAATGCCAAAGTTAGAACTAAATGACATAACTGTCTGACTTTGACTGCCGAGTAGGCTGAAGTAGCCTCCACAACTAACATATAATGCATAATAAATATTTTTATTACAGATAATGGAAAACCTCCAACTTTGGTGACCAGTATGATTGATTACAATATGCCAATTACCATGGCCTATATGAAACACATGAAGCTGCAGCTACTAAATTCACAGCAAGATGAGGTACAAAATGAAACCTTTTAAGTTTTTTATTGTTGTTGTTTTCCTGTATTCTTTGTTGCTTGTCTTTGTGGTAGCCAAGGAACTGAACTGAAGATTGATGTGGATCCCGTCTTTATAATTCATTGCTAGAATAGTAACTCTGAAATCAAACCAAGGCTGTGTGCAAGTGATCAGTTTGAGAGAAAGTGTCATGACTTAGTGCCCTTCCATGGCTGGGGGTAATATGTTGTACTGCTTCAAAGAACCCGAAGGTGCCCTCTTACTGTCTGAACCACTGGAAACGATAAGGGGGGCAGCATGTTTGCCTCAGACTTAGCGCTATGCTCAGCAGTGACTTTCGTTGTCCGCTTCTGGAGAGCAATACCATCGACAGCTGAAATGAATGCCATGATGCTCTCAAGGTTAGTAGCCAGGATGCAACATGTTACGGTGAGATAGATGGAAACCTTAGCAACATCTGCTGATATCTTCAAGGCAAAAAGCTTGATAAATAAGAGTAGGGGGTTCTTTTGAAACCTCAAATAAAAAGACAGTGAAAAAAAAAAAAAAGAAGAGCTGTAGCCTGAGAATCAAGCTCCTTAGAGAGAACTGGAGTTGAATTGCATTTAATTCATTTCAAGAATTATTTCTGTGATGTATTCAGATTTTTCTCAGATATTAAGAGATACTTTGTCAATTGGAGGGCACCTACCAAATCTTTTGCAGTACACTAATTTTCCTAGAAATATGTTCATTTACCATTTGAACTGCCAAATATTTAGAAGCCCAGCCATTTGCCAGCCAAATAGCAGTCCTGCGTGCTGTGTCCTTCTGCTTGACTACAAGATTTTTTTAATTATTATTATTTTTTATAAAGAGAACCTCCCAAAACTACCTTAGCAGCTGCATTATCCCAAAGACCCTGAGTGACCCTTGACTTTTGTGGAGTCAGCCAGATTTGGTTTCATAATAAGTAGCTATCAGCTACAACTAGAGATGTATGAATTATTCAGCACCCCATAGAATGAGGATTTTGTCACTCTTGCAGAAATATCAGGATCCTTGTTTCACTTTTGCCTGATTTTTTTTTGGTTTGTTTTTGAAAAAAAATATGTATTTATTTTTATTGGGAAGGGTGTGTGGAGAGATCCTTGACTCTGGGTTCTTCACACACACAAATGCAGCCTAGTGTGCTGGCCCTTTTTAGGAATCTGACAGCAGGATTTCAAGCAGCAGGAGGTAAGAGGCTTTATCCCTGCAGTAGCCTTAGGAGTTAAAGGACTCTTTGGTTTCCTCACTTCCCCTCTTTCAATATTACTCAGCCCACAGTAGGGTCAGGCACTCATGATGGATCAGGGCCATCTGCCACAGTTTCTCTATAGCCTGAATGTTTTGGTGTTGTCACTCTGGTCTGATGACTGATATTTTCATTAAACCATTTTTTCATCTGGATGAACGAGCGGCAATGATACACGGGCAGCAGGAAGCAGCATTGCTTGGTATCTCTGTGCCCAGCTCAGTTTTGTAGCTCTAATGTTACTGAGTATGAAATGTTGGCAATGTTGGATTTATAAAAAGAAAAGTAGTTTTTGATATGTTTTAGTCATAACGTGTTTGCCAGAGCAGAGTGGACACAAGGAGAGTTCTCAAGATAATCTTTACATCCTTTCTCAAAGAATTGTGGCTAAGAAATTCTTTTTAAATACAGGCTGTACATTTCTTACACAGAAAAAAAAAAAAGGCAGTGAAATGTTACAGTACAAAGCAGGAAGATTCCTGGTGCATATATTCAGATTATGTCATGCACTTAAAAACATGCTTGGGTTTATAAGAAGGTTCTGTTTCCAAGGTTTCATCAATCATATCTGTGTTCTTATGGAGGGGGTGGAATTGAGACAGGAGTGAACTGAGATGCCACAACTAGCTAGCACAGTGATTGAAAGCCTCCAAGTTCTCTCATCCTCAGTTCATCATTTTTCATCTGAGGCCATTGATGAAAGGGAAACAAGCTTGATCTAACTGGAGAACTCATTCACATGTGGGAATTTACATTTGTGCTGCAACTGGTACAAAGGCCAGCAGCTACCAGCTCATGCTCCCCATGTGGGTACATCCAAATTCAGAAAATGTTTTACACAATGTGTACAGTGAGTTGGAGATGTTCTACAGAGGCAAACACAGGCTGCCCATGTGTGTTGTTGTTTTTTTATACCTATGCAAGTAGCAGATAACCATAATTGCGTTATTGGGAGCCCATATAGATTGCCCAGCCTCAGAAATAGAAAATGTAAGCTGCTGCTTGCTGATCCCTGCAGGGATCAATGAGAAATACCACTGTGCCTTAACACTAGCATAATGTTCCAGAAGATCTTAGGGAATTCATGTCTTGATCTTGCTTTATGAGAAAGCAGCATGCATTTTCCCTAAATCCCAGAACCAGCTTGTTGTGTACCTCAGCCCCATCTGTCTGGGGCTCAAGGCTGGTGGACACCAGCTCCCCATGCCCAGCTCACACAAGGGCATAGCTCTTTTATTTGCTGTTGCCTTATCTGGGGTGCTTAACACCCTGCCTGGGCAAAGGTAGAGAGGTACCGACTATAGAAGGCCTCACTTCTCCATTTCTTTTTTTTTTTTAAATAAAACTTTGAGAACAAGCTGTGTTTGTGCCATTACATGACATTGTCTTGCTGTGATGGTGCAGAACAATATCACCTTGCATGTTCTTCTCTAACCCCTGGATGGCAATTGGTATTGCCATCCTGGTTCAACAAGAAATACCTATGCAAGCTGGAAAAAACACCAAGATCCAAGAGAGGAATTGATCTAAGGGCCAAGTGCTTAGAAAGAAGAAAGCAATGGTAGCATCTGTAGAAACTAGTTCACAGTAAATACATGGTAAATCAAATTGTAAACTTTGCTTCTTTTATAGGTTACTTCTGGTAAGCAACCCAAACAACAGTCTGTTATTTGTTAAAACAAAGTTTTAATTTTGTTCATTTTTTGTTTGTTTTGATTTTAAAACAAAAAGGCTTATGTTAAATGGAAAAGTATTTTAAACTAATCTTTAAGGGATACAAAGTTATCTGCCTTATTTTTCTGTATGTACTTGAAATGGCTTTTCTTCACAACAGGAGTAATTATCTCAGAAAAATTGTTACTGAAAATATAGCACTGTAGGTTTGTATGTTGCCTCCACAGCTTACAGAATAAGACTTGTGAATGCTAAATTTTTAATCCATAAATGGTTGCATGAACTTCAGTCGGACCGAAACAAGTGAAATCGAACACATATTATACACATATTAAACACGTATGTGAACACTCATGGGACTAGATACAAAACTGTTTTGCTTGTGTAACTGGGGACAAACTTTCCAATTGTGACTTTTTGTACTCTGTTACCATCACTAGAAGAGTCTCTGTAATTGGACTTGATGGATAAGTCATATTAAAGACGTATGAGGTGGAATAAATTCCAAGTGATTTTCATGTGATTATATTACTTTGGTTTGCCATTGACTGTCGTTTGAGCATGGTAAACAATCTTCCTCATGTTCATAGATGCTTCTGTAAACACAATGGCAATGTAAAGGTGATGTCATGATAAGAGAATTTGGTTGTGGTTTCTTATTAGGTCAAGTTGCAATTTAGAAATATTTTACTGTAAGTGGTAAGCACAGGGTTACCTGCCTTGCTTCAGAAAGGTAGAAAATTCAGGCATGTAATGTGGAGAGCTCTCCCCAGCCATGCCTGAGTAACAAGGACTTTGCATGGGGTCTCTAGTTACAACCCTGTTTTACAAAATGCTATGGAAACAGATATGAGTGTGATTATGCAGTATCATCATAGTTGATCAAATTGCATTTGTCAGACTATCATATCACATAAATGTTGTGTGTTCCTTGCTCTTTATGTGCTTTGCTTGTTCACTTATATACATGAAGTATTACTATGTGAATGTATTCCATGTCAGGTATAAGTGAAATGAATTAGAGTGGGTAAGCTCCACATATAATGTGAACAGCATACAATATTTTCTGACATGTCTCTGAAACTTTCAAATTGCAGGATGAAAGCTCTATAGAAAGTGATGAATTTGATATGAGTGACTCTACTAGGATGTCAGCTGTGAACTCCGACCTCAGCTCAAATCTCGAAGAGAGAATGCAAAGTCCTCAGAATCTCCAAGGCCAGCAGGATGGTAAGGTTCTCTTTTCATACAGAAAATGTGGTATTGTCTTGTCTCTCTCCCATTCTGTGCCTTCATTTAGTACCTGCTGTGTCCTTTTCTTCATGGTGAGTTTCATTAGGTAATTTGAAATGCATGTTCCCTTTGTATCAGCATGAAGAGGATGAAGTTGGTTGTGTTTTTCCTTTCCTTTCCTTTCCTTTCCTTTCCTTTCCTTTCCTTTCCTTTCCTTTCCTTTCCTTTCCTTTCCTTTCCTTTCCTTTCCTTTCCTTTCCTTTCCTTTCCTTTCCTTTCCTTTCCTTTCCTTTCCTTTCCTTTCCTTTCCTTTCCTTTCCTTTCCTTTCCTTTCCTTTCCTTTCCTTTCCTTTCCTTTCCTTTCCTTTCCTTTCCTTTCCTTTCCTTTCCTTTCCTTTCCTTTCCTTTCCTTTCCTTTCCTTTCCTTTCCTTTCCTTTCCTTTCCTTTCCTTTCCTTTCCTTTCCCTTCCCTTCCCTTCCCTTCCCTTCCCTTCCCTTCCCTTCCCTTCCCTTCCCTTCCCTTCCCTTCCCTTCCCTTCCCTTCCCTTCCCTTCCCTTCCCTTCCCTTCCCTTCCCTTCCCTTCCCTTCCCTTCCCTTCCCTTCCCTTCCCTTCCCTTCCCTTCCCTTCCCTTCCCTTCCCTTCCCTTCCCTTCCCTTCCCTTCCCTTCCCTTCCCTTTCCTCTTTTTTTTTTTTTTTTTTTTTTTCCAAGTTAATTTACTTGTTGCTTAGGCAACAGGTGAGTGCTTAGATCACTATATGTAAAGTGTTATTATTTTATTATTTTTATATATGAAATGTGACCATACGCAGGCATAAAATGATATGAAACTCAAACCTTTCCAGGGCAATCCAGAAAGCTGAGAAAGTTGGTTTTGGTAGTTGAAATGAGAGAGAAGAGAGAAGAAGTATGTAACAGAAGAGTAGTTGTTTGAGAGCTAGGAACGGGATGTGATATTCAGAAAATAGGATTGAAAAGACAAACTCCAACAGAGAAATAGAGGTAATAGAAGAGAAAATGCAACCAGCAGCATTGTAACTGAATGTTAGTTATTTCTAGGTTAGTTGCAAGATGAAGCTAATTTGTTGTTGAAAGAGATAGAAGTTTTACTTTGCACAGAAGGAGCACAAATGAGTACTC
The DNA here is from genome assembly GCF_009819795.1 of Aythya fuligula. Classification (NCBI taxonomy): domain Eukaryota; kingdom Metazoa; phylum Chordata; class Aves; order Anseriformes; family Anatidae; genus Aythya; species Aythya fuligula. Next base: position 114,268,230 of record NC_045560.1, read on the forward strand.
TGATTTCGGCCCTTGCTACAGAATGAGTTAGATAGGCCTGGTTTGAAGTGAAATTTCTCCTTGGGGATGGAGCTCATGCACAGCCTCTGTTATACAGCATGTTAAGGTGGCCCATGGGTGGCATATGAATGTGCAACACCCAAAGTGCAGGTGTTTTCTGTGGCTATCAAAATCAACATATTGGTATTCTGTACTGTGTGATTTCCTGAACATGTGTGCCAATTCAGAAGGGCTTCTTATATTTCTCCTGAACACTATATATATGGAATTTGATGGTTAAGCTGGATTCTTTCCACTTTTTGCATCATCACCGGTTGTTAGCTTGTAAGCTATGTATGTTAGAAGGTGTGTGTGTTACACAGTGGCTGATAGGATCTGGTTATGGGCATGACCTTCTGCTGTGTTGCTCTCCAGACAAATAAAGGAGAAGGACGTTTATTATAATTTCCTAGGCAATTCTGCACAAGAAGCAGGGGAAGCCAGTTCGCTTTCCCGCTGAAGTCTGACTTTTCAGGGCTAATATGTAATAATACAGTTAACTTAGAGTTTTCAGGGATTCTTTGGAAGGTGTCTGTTTTATGTGTCTGTCTTTTGGTGAAAACTGTGCTTTAGAGGTTATCACTTACACATATACTCAATCTATTTCACATATGAAGTATTTCTTAATAGTAATTGCGTGCACGTGTAACTCTGAAGTAAAACTCACAGCTCAGTGCCACAACTTGGAGAAATGCCTATCATACATGTCTTAATACATTCTGCTACCAGAGTAATGCTCCACATCTGATCATAGAAGAACATATGTACAAAAGATAAAACGCTGCTAATCTGTCACTTGCTATTTAAAATCTGTGGCAAATAAATGCACTATGGTCTTTGAACTACAGGTAGTGTAATCTTACAGAATTGCTTTAAGTCTCTCTGCTTTCCCTCCTCTCCTCCCACATGGCAGTTGCTCACCTTCTTAAGGCAATACTATTTTTTTGTTACTTCTTCTGGCTAAAGCATCTGCTGATAGAGAGATTTGAAATAACAGCTCTGCCTGTCTCATGGTTTTCCTGTGTTAGATGCTATCAGGTAGCAAACCTGAGTGTGGCCAGTTATAGCAATTCTGTGTTTCAAGGTATTGGAGAAGAGGCTGAAGAAGAATCTGGAAGACATTAGAGAAGGGAAGAAGGGGCAGGAAAGAAGAATGCTAGGAGAGGGCAGGAAAAAAAAAAAAAAAAAGATTGGAGGAAATTAATGAACAATGGAACATAGGGAAAGAAGCAGAACAGGAAGGAAAGACAAAGGGGAGCTTAAATGAACCTAACAGTAGCATTCCTTTTGCTGTCACAGCTTCTACTGTAAAATTTCACAAATTTAATACTTAATTATAGTGTATGCCCACCCAAATTATCACTTAAGCATAAATGTGTGCCTGAAGCGATTCCTTCTCCTTTCCCTTGAACTGTTTTGTATGTCCATGAGAGTTTATGTCAGCCACCACATACAGTCTACTGGTAAAGACACCTGATGTGTGGTTTATCTGGAATGTGTTTGCTGCATTCTGGCAGGTGGAAACTTACTGCTGTGTGTGATTGCCCACGCACACCTGGTTGGGAATGGTGCCTGTGGTGGAACGGGACGGCTGCCACAAATGTACTCTTGCTGGTAGAATGATTTGCTAATGGGAATCGTTTGCTAACGGGAGTTACTGCTGTCTGGGTTGGATTAGTGACAGATCCAGAAGTGGTGTGTTCTGCCACTGGACATTTGCATGGCTTTCCATACAAGCTGGTGTAAGAATATTTTGCGATATCTAGCATTCTTTTCCCATGTATTTCCACTGATTAATGCTACAATATAAACAGTCAGTGTACCCTAGAGGAACGCAGTAGTGGGTGTGACCATGCTAACAAGGGATAGATGGAGACACTTCCAGTTCAGTTTGTCAGAGCACCATGAAACGTCAGCCCTACATTAAGGGAACAAAATGCTTTCATACCCTCTTATCTGCGGCTATACCTGTATTGTATTCAATCACGTATGTGGCTTTGGAACGCCATTGCAGAGATCATGCTAGAAAATTTGGCCTGCAGTTTCTCAACATCTTCTAGTCTAGTACCCTGCGTTCTCTGTTTCTTATGGTTACATCATTTGAACCTGAGCAGAATTAAGAAAATATGAGAGCAACCCACAGTGTTGGGTGAAAGCACTGAAAGCAATTGACTTCTTCATCCAGGAATACCATGGTCAGCAGGAAACTGTTGAGGAGGAGGACACAGAGAGGGAAGGTGTGTGTTTGCTTGCAGTGGATGCGTGTTGGTACTGCACAAGAGTCCAGGGCTCAGCAAATGTACCAAGGCTTTGTATAATTCCCTGCATAAAGAATATTAGATTGAAATGGAAAGAAGAACTGAGAAAAAAAAAAAAAAAGTAGAGAGAGATGGTGAATTCTGTCCATAGCAGTGAAACCACCACAGCACTGTGAAGGACAGTTCCCACTTTAAAATTAGCCTTTGTGTGCTTTTAAATAACAGGGCCTTGAGTCACACCTGCTGGTGGATGGCTGAAAATAGCATTGTGAGCACCTGCAGGGCTGCTGCAACTATGGGGGAGGAGTTGGAAAAGAGCTGCTGCTCTTCCCTGGGGAGTTAGAAAAGGAAAACATCTCTAATATGCAGTTGGTTTGTTCCCCAGCTGGGAATGGGGTAGGGCTATCTGGTTACCAGTCCCTGGGAGCTGCTTTTTCTAGCAGCAAGCTGGATAATAGGGCTGCAAATTGCCAAAGTGTTCCTTTCTCTTTTGTACCCCCTCCTCTTGTTCACCCCTGTTTTCTTGTTTACCTACTCTGGGAGTCTTGTCTGTGTCCTGTCTGTTTCCTTATAGGTATAAATGCTACAGCTCCCTTGTCCTAAGCTGGATCTTGGGGTGAGTGCTGCACACTGCTCATCTGCAGGCAAAGCTCCCACATGACAGCTGTCTTTGATTCTCCTTTTTTCTAATAATGCTCTAGGGACTTGGATGCGAGTGGATCAAAACCTTTTGCTCTTGTCTCAAACTGCAGGCAGCATGCAAGGTTTGCCAACTGAGTCTGAAACAAAGGAGATACACTTTTTTTTTTATATATATATATAATTAGGAATTCAGTGCTTCAACCTGTACAAAATGATTTCTGTAGCAAAAAAAAAAAAAAAAAAGGATCTCTAGACAGGTCTGTCTGAAGGGCAACAAGATGATCTGCCCAGAGGCAAAACGGGAGTCTGGTTGCCCTTGCCTGCTAGCTGGAGCTCTGTGCAGAACAGCTGAGTGTGCTTTGTTCACTTGTGGTGGTGGTTCATTGGTGACTAAGGCACAGGAGCAGAGCAGGGGGGCTCTAGTTAGAGGAAACAAGAAACACGCACAGTTCTGTCCCTAGAAGTAACAAGGGGCTAAATTGGATACCTCACCAGGTGAACTATCAAATAAAAATCAGAGATGAGGCTATTTGTAAGTCCATGCAAGATGGAGAATTCTCCTATTTGCAGTTTTTCTCACTCTACTGAGGTGCAGCAAAACATTTGAATGCTTTGTTTGGATTTGGGTCAAGGGATTATGTTCTCTTCAGTCCAGTTTGTAGAAAATGATAGTTATGTGTGTATACATATTTATATAGAAATACCCCTCACAGACATTGTATGGAGACTGTGCTTATGGAGTCTAGTTATGACAAAATGTGTCATGATTTAACCTTTGACAGGGGTTGTAATATAACCTTAGACATGGAGATCAGTAATAAGCTTTTCCCATTTTCTTTTTCAATTTACAGAAAATTGGGCAATAGTACTGTAATGTAGTGGAGGAGTATTCCTTCAAGTAGCTTGTGAGCATTTGGATGGTGCCAATTCTTTTTTCCATAGCATGCTTAAGTTGCCAGGCTTTACACAGTGTATATTTAGGAAGTGCTTGAGGTTTACTTTAGCTGTTCCCTTCACTCATATGGTGTTTGTGGTAGATGGAAGTTTTGGATCATCTAAATACCTGTTTTCTACATCAAAGATGTAATCTTTAGTCAACAGCTTGACTTGAAACAAGTAGCCAATTAAATTGTTAAATCTGTTTGTCTGTGCAAGAGTGCAGAGTTTATTAGACCCGTGCTTGCCATTGTTTTGTTGTCTCTGAACTGAACCCTAGCCAAGTTTTTAATCCATCTTCCCCTTCTGAATTGGTTATACTGTAGCAGTTCTTTCTGCTTTTATCTTTATTCCACTAAACCTGGACTCTCTGTCTTACAATACTGACTTTTCCTTTTTCACAATGTAATTTAAGTGAGATGCATGGGTTCAAACACCAAGTGAGATGTATGGGTTCAGACCAAAGTGAAGACAGATTGGCAAAGGAGCATACTGGTGTAAATCCTCCCTGCTGTTGCCTATGTTTTGACTGTGCTATTGATGTAGAGTAAAGTGAGTGGTAACAAAGCCAACATGAGAGCAGAAGATTCTCAGCACTAAACCCATTGCAATCTTTTTGTTGCTATTTAAGAAGTCTCTGTGGAAACTTATTGTAAAATAATTTTGTAAATTAATTTTAAATTAAGGGGTATTGTGCCTTTAACTTCTGTTCAAACATTGAAAGGTTTTCCAGATAGGCTTGTTGTATATGAGGTCTAGTTGTGCTCAGTTTCAGCAATGGACCACAGAAGATTAGCCCAAATGTTTGCAGGGTTTGCTCGTCTTTTACTTAGAATCTTGACATCTTTAGGCTTCAAAACAAAGCACCTGACATTTCTATAGTGCATAGGATGGACTGAAATTACCACCCAAAGTCATAAAGCTGTAATAGCTTGTGCTATTAAACATAAAATGAAAAGCAGCCTGCTAATTTTCCTTCATGCAACCTCATGTACTTGTAGAAAGCCTTTTAATGTGGGGGATTTTCTGTGGCTTGACTGGTTTTATTTGCAATTTGTAGATCATACCAACACAGCTATAATGCTATAAAAGTTGCTTATTATGCTTGTATTTTATACAGGACATTAGGTTAATAAGCATTTTACTCTAAAGCACAAGGTAATTTTTGCTTAATAGTGTGGGTTTGGGCTGATTAAGAGTGGAGGATGTAGCACTGTTAGCTTATAAAAAGCATAGAAAAACAACTGCTACTTTACTGTTTTTTGTTCATTTTCAAAATGGCAGAGCATATAAACTTGCATTCAAGTTGGGGCCAGGAGAGATTCTTAATTTTGAGATATATTCAGACTTTCTGGTCTTGCTCAAGCCAGTGACACCTGTGACATTTTGGGCAACAATTTCTATTCATATAATGAGTAAGGATGAAACAATAAATACTAGCATTCTGAATGAGATCTATGATACCTGTCTGTCTCATGGAAATGGAAAAGAAGAGACACATAGCATCAAAGCAGTGCTGATAATATAGTACCTTATGCACAGTGTTTTGTGATCTTGCTCTAATTTCGCTGGAGAGGAAAGATCTCCTGTATGGACAGGTTTTACCTTTCCCTTATTCTGGGAGGTTGAGCAGATGCAGCAGAGGATGAATGAGGGCAACAAACACATAGCACGTCCCAAAGATGAGGGCTGAGACAAACTTGCAAGAGGGAATGAGGAAGGTCTCTGCTTCTGCTGCCCAGCAATCTGTTCTGAGGATAAGCAAAGGTCTCCTGTGTCTGCAGTTGTCAATCTGCTGCCTCTCACAAGCACCAGCTTCATTACCAAATAAAGCACGAGATAGCAGAGTCACATATGCATGTTGCTGAATAAGTCTTTGGGCTGCACTGAAGTGTTATCTTACTCTTGTCAAAATTACAGAGGTTTTTTTACACAGGGAATCAGGTATAATACATGGCTCTATTTGAGAAAATTAATATCATTTTCACCTAAGCAGAGTTAAAGTGGACCTGAGAACTTGGCATACAATAATACTATTATTTTGTTTCAGTGAAGCTACACCTGGGGTGATTTGGCCCATCAGGTTTGCTTTGATGTAACTTGATTTGCACAAATACATTTAAGAGAGTTTTTTTTTAAGAAAGCTGAAACAAGAACAGAAATCCAGACAATTGTACAAATCTCATTCCACTGGCACTTTAATGACTTCTTTGGAGATGACACGTTATCGGTGTGAATGGTGCTACAAGTGACACTGAAAGGACTCCTGAACACTGTTACGATGTCAGTGATAATGCATTGTACTGAGCCTGTGCAATGGCTTGATGTATGAATGGCGCTGCTGTATTAGAAACTTTCAGTCCTTGGGATTATTAAGGGTTCTCTGGAGTACTGGATGGACTTTTCAACAAATGAAGTATGTTAATGTACTGGCTACTTCTTACAAGGCAGCTGATACTTGCACTGTCATCAGAGGGCTGAGTAGATTGATGAGGCTCTTCTACAGTCTGATAGATAAAAGCCTGCCTTTGACTCCTTGTACAACTATATATGTTAAGTATTAAGCAACAGTGTTTCTCCGTGCAGATTAATGATAAATGAATACATGGCTAAGACCAGAACTTCAATAACTGGGTGGACCTGCCTAATTCATTTGCTGATTGCAGCTTCATAGTCATCTTGTGAGTTGGTTGGGCTGAATGTCTTTCCCTGTACATTTTAATTCTAACTGTCTTTTCTTATTTATTTTTTATAACGTGTTCTTTTTTTTTTGACTTTTTTTTTTTTTTTTTTTTTTTTTTTAAGATCTTATACTGTAATTAGTTGCAGAGACTAAAATATTATTAAATGTGAATTATGCATTTCATAGGCTCTCAGCTACAGTGTGACTGGTCTGTTGCAAGCAGGGAACAATTCCATTTCCCGCACCACCCTCCCAGCTGCACAACTGTCACTTTCCATTACGCTTGCCTTGAACAATTGAGTGTGGCTTGTAATGACAATAATTGCCTCAAAATTGTTTGTCATGTTTGGCTTGTTAGCAACAAACTACTAACTGTTGGTTACAATCAAGTTCTCAGCTATTATTCCATAATTACATAAGGGAATACTTTCAGCCAATAATAGTTCTGAAATGAGAATTATCTTCTCACAAATAATGCTAAAATGCTTGCAGGCCATTCACTCTATTCACAGCCACATTTTTTTTTTTTTTTTAACGTGAGCAATCTAGTGTTAAGTGAAGCCTACTCCTGTGTAAAAGGTTTGCCTCAGACCTGTATCCGCTTACATCTTCAAAACACGTCTGCAGGTTACATCAGTGTTGTACAAGTCCTCTGTTAATAGATGTCTCACTTTGGCAACAGTGCTAACCCATCAAGCTCTCTCTTCCTTACGTAGGTACTAAAAAGAGCCAATTTGCTTTTAATTTCAATATGCAACTCATTGTAACTAAGCTTAGAAGGATTTCTGAAAATGCTAGTTTGGTTTTGGTTGATTTTTTTTTTTCCCCTTAACTTAGCATTCTTCAGGCTTTTTCTTCGCATTTAATTTTGCTTTCCACTTTATCCTTTTGTAGGTAACAGTTGACTTTAGTAGGAGCTATGTACAGAGATGGTTTGATTGAATTTGGTTTGCTTCATTACAGTATAGTTAGAGTTTTTTTGATAATTATGATTAAAATATATGGTAGACATTGATTCCACATTTTTTTTCCCAATTACATTTAATGTAGAAAAATATTTTTTTTTCAGTTAAAGTAATATACTTTAAAGAGGATTAAATATAGCCATTATTTCTTTACTTAGCTATATTTTATTTAAGAAAGAAAGTGTTTTTTTTTTTTTTTTTTTTTTTTTTTTTTTTCTGAACAGGAAATTCCCTGAAGACACTGGGCTATCTTGCAATTTTTTTAATGGAAATTTAAAATGTATCTTACTTGATTTTTTTTTCATGCTGAAAGTTTAAAATTAGAAGTCATTTGCTAACTAAACACAAATACTTCATCTGCAAAAAGAGAGCAGTACTTTTTCAGCACTACAGAACTTTGTAATATTTAACACAGAGTAAGTAGATATATAAATTTTCCTGAGATCTATGAAACAGTGTTTTCAAATAATTGATTTCATCTTGCTAAATAGTAACCACATTCATTATTCTGAGGCAGAGAGACAACCTATTTTTAACACTTCTTAATAACAGGAAGGAAGAAATATATAATATTTCCAGAATTTTCAGGATAGGCTGAACTTTAACAATCTCTTCCAATTACTCGTGAATTCTCATAACGTGGTTACTGAGAGAAAGCAAAAAGTGATAGTTTTCAGGTTGACTGGAAACAGAAGAAAAATATACAAATAATTAGACAACATCAAGACAGATTAAAATGCAGACAGGCTTTTTTACAAATTCATTTAGCAGTTGGTGACTGGCTCGCAGCATACTGGGGGGAGTTCGAGGCTCAAGCAGTCTCCTGCATGCCAGGTGGGCACTGAAGGAACACCCAGACAGACAGACAGGCAAACTTCATTAGCTACTCAACCCACCTGGGTTAATGCTGTGGAGGAAGACACCTCATTTGTGCGTTTTGTGAATTGTACTTAAGTGATGCTGAGAAACCAATCCAGAGCCTCAACATTAACGGTTGGCATTCCCATTAGAATATATTCAGATAAAAGGTGGCAGCATAAAGGAAGAATACAAATTTATGTTATTTACAATTTTCAGAGTTAGGTACACAGAAAGGAAAGGAAATTAATGCATTATGTCAGCTCCGAGAAACTTTTCTCCATTTCCATCATTAAGCAACTCATTAGTGCACTTCGTTGCAACTAGAGCATGGCTCTCCAGCAGAAGCATTTCCCTGAGATCAGTCTCTACTGCAGACTTCCTTGGTCATAGGCATATTTGCATCTTTACCTCTTATGTCCTTCCTCAGATCTTCAGTTTAATTTCAGTTTTTACAAACCAATTTCTCATGAACTGAATCTAGGAGTCAGCTTAACACATGTCTGAGAGAACTAGTGATGGCATCTACCAAGCTTCTAACAGTCCTGATGTCCCATGTGCTTTACTGGGTGGGGCTGTTCCCTAAGAAGATGGTAGAGTGATTCCTGTTAGTAACTGTTCCAGGTCCCTACTGGAAACAAAAGGTTAAACTTGTGTATGAAGCAATAATTATATCTGACTGGAAGGTGAAGTTCAAACCTTTCTCTTTAGCTTTTCATACTCTGAAACTTGGATTTCACATCACTATAGACATGGGCAAGGATATTTGAATGAGATCATAAACAAGGAAAAATGATGTGGTTCATTAGCAGCTTTTAAATAAGGCAAGAGTAATGAGTACTTTGGGGTGATAATTGATTAGAAAATTTGATTCTGTGCTTTGAGAAAGGGTGTGATAAAACCGTGATATCAATGGACTGGTTTGAATTCTTAGTAATGATAATTGCTATTATTGGTTAGATGGGAAAATAGGAGATAGAGCAGGGAATATTTTTATTTTTTCTTTGCAAAGACAACAAATGACATTTCAGTTACATGTAGTTACTCTTCCAAGAAGAACCAAAATAAGAACTGTACTAAAAATTTTAATGACTTAATTGGTAAAGACATGCAGTGGGTTTGTTATGTCGCACTGTTTAAGTGTCTCTTGGATGATTATCCTGAAGGCAGCTGAAGCTGCAGCCTATCAAAGAGAGGATGAAGAGACAGAACTACAAGATGTGAGGACTCTCGATGTGAATTACCTGCAATGGGGAAAATAGACCCTCTTCAAGAGGTGTGATGCAAATAGTGAGAGCAGCCAGATGGTCTAGAGAGGCTGAGAGTAAATGTAAGCAAAAAATGTTGTGAAGTGTCTTTTAAAAAGACTCCTTGTTTGTGTATAAAGAACCTATAAATAATATTGAATACTTTACAGGTCTATATCTATCTTCTTGATCAAGGATTTCTATCTGTCTAAAAAAAATAAAAACTGGTCTGAAAATTGGTAACTTTTTCTAAATAACCCTTTCAGTTAACTCTCCAAAGACCATATTTTAATGAAATGTTCAAAAGAACTTTCACCCCTAGTGACCTGACTTTTGGAAATTGCATCCTGCATGATCATGTCAAAAAAATAAGTGTGCAACTAAAACCTTACTAAAGTCAACAGTAAGAATTTCTACAAAGTCCAGTGCAGAAAAGGTTTTGTTTTTCACATTTTCATAGTAGGTTCCAAGCAGCTGAAGAGATCCTGTAGTAGTTAATGTGGATGACAAAATTGTCAATGGTTCTTTAATTAAACCATCAATGCAGTTTATGTGGAGATGATAAGCTTGAGATGATATTTAGTGAGTTAGCCAGGCTCTGCCTGTGTTCCTGTATCTTCCTTTCTTCTTTCTGCTACATTTCTGCAATTCTGCACTGGGTGTTATGTGTGCTTTCTAGGAACTATGCAACTGCTTAGATTCCTGGCTCAGACTATAATCCCTGCTACAACTGTAATCACAGACTTGTAGTTGCACATATTGTTATATCTCCTGCAAATAGGCTCTATTTTAATTAAAAGCATGGATGTTGTAAAGCCTGTTAACAAGGACAAATATTTTTCTGTTCTCTGAATCAGCTACTCAGCAGCATGCTTCCTTTCATTCCCTGGAAAAAAAAAAAAAAAAAAAAAGAACCTAAGATTGCTTACCCAAAGAAATAGGGAAATAGGGAAATGGTGGTGAAAACATTAAAAGGCATCTGCTATTGGTAGATTTTGAAAAACAAGATGACAGCCTGGCCAAGTTCTCCCTGTTGATTTAAAAAAGAGGGTTCTGAGTGATTTTTGAACATAATTTTCTCTGTTGGCATTGTACAGTGTTGATTTCAGTAGAACCTTACTGAAATGCAGCTTTGCAAAGGAGAGGGTGGACAAGGTAAAACAATTGTTTTTCTGATAAATAATTCTTCACCAGCTAGGAAACCATGTATACCGCTGGCCTTCCAGCCTTTTACAAGCAGCTCAGACACTGCTATGGCCACACAGAAGAACAAGTTTCTGTGCAAAAGAGCTTCTACTGCATAGATAATTTACTTGAGTGGGTAGCAGTAGATTATTAGTCTTTTCTGTTTCTGTTTTTTAGTAGTGTGATTGGTAGTCTGGGGGGCGGTGATGTTCAATCTATTCAGGCTGGATTTGATTTTGCTTTCTGCTGTTTCTGTTGTTGCTTAGTACAATCCTCTGTTAGTAGAAGAGGATGCTGCAATAACACTTCAGAAGGGAAGGCTGGAGGGGGTTCCACATCTGATAAGTGTTCCACCAAACAGGAATGCTATAATAGAAATAAAGCCCATTGCTTCTTAGTTGAAGCAATGAATGAAGGTTGTAGGATCTTGTATAACACAAGGGCTGGCTAATTCATGCGGATAAACAGACTAGCTAGTAAGACCCCAAACCTACCTTATCATCAAGCACATATATATGATGGAGGGAGCAAGTGTTGGTGTTACTAGTATCTTTCCCTTTTTTCTTTGTATACAGATAGATGGTCAATAACTTTGTTTTTTAAACCATTTATGCCCTGCACTGGACTACAATTTTGCCCTGAACTGTTATTTCTCTGAATAACAATGAGTTTCTGAGACATTCCTGTCTTGTGGATCAGAAAGAAATCCAGTTTGACTACTTCTTAGGAATGGTGGAATTAGCTACGCTTTGACTATAAATGAAAAAATAAGGAGAAAACCACCCTCCAGACTTTTCCATTGTTTCTGCTCAGACTGAAAACTGTCCTCCTTCAGCACCTTTCAAGGCAGTAAAATGTTATTTATTCTTCTTTCCTATGTAAGCATGTGGTGGATACCTTCTCATATGTTTCTGCTTGGCTGTATGCACAAGTGTGAACAGGAATCAGTTCTGAGGAAAAATCCAGAGAGCAAAGGGTTGAAAAGACTGCTTAGGGAGTGGCAGAAATTGAGCTAGCCAACTTGACAAGGTTATTTTTCCAGCAGTGTTTATTAAAAATATCTATTAAAAATAAAGTTAGTATCGAACCTCTGGCCCTCTTGTATATTCCATTACACAGTATGGAACAAGAACAAAACTAATTCAAATATACACAGAAGTATCAATTTCTGTGAATAGATTTTATGTTTATACATTCTATACCCCTATTTATAAATCTGTGTTACCCTTATCAAATATATATCTCTTTCTGTACTCATCTATTTCAACAAAATGAAATGATCACTGAAAAGAGATAGATCTTTATGATATGGGAATCTGTTATTAAGCAGATGCTACATTTTTCTGTGCTCTAGAGACCATCCCAGACTGTTCAGAAATACCACAGACTTGAATTTCTGGAAGGGTCAGTTCTGTGAATGCCAAATCCAATCAGAGCCAAACACTTCTTGAATTTCCAAGACACGCACACACACAAAAAAATTATATATATTTATATATATATATAGCTTTCTTGTTGTTCTGATGTGAGTGGAAAAGATTTTGATTGAATGCATTTTCAGACAAGTCACAAGGTGTGTGCCATCTCAGACAGCTTGTGTTTTCCTGTTCAACACACGCAACAGCAAGAAATAGTGGCTGTCAGCATCTGAAGCTCTTATCACAATATTGCAGGTTGTACCTGAGAGGCAGCTGTAGCTACAACAGCTTAACAGTTCATTCTTCTTCCAGGGAAGAAATGTCAAAAATAAATCTGGATGACTATCTTGTAGAAGGTTCCATAGCGAAGCCCATGTGAAACCTATCTACGCATATATGAAACCTATTGTGAAACCCTTTCCTTCCCTCAAAATTCTTTCCTATTATAGGATGGTACCCATATTAAGGGTTTCCTCCTGGAACTGTTTCTGATGGTGCTTTGCAGGTCAGGTCAGAAGTCTCATGGAGAACACAAAGATGGTGTGCACTTGATAATTGGTACTGGTGAGTAAATGCTCTCCTGAGGTTTAGCCAGGGCAATTCTTTAGGTGTTTTTCTAAGATCATAGAACCATAGAACATCCTCAGCTTCTTGAACTCCAGCAGGCTCCATGCCATGACCACTGCCCTGGGTGAGCCTGTCCCAGTGCCCAGTGATGATAGTGGTAATCAAGGCAAGAACTCATAAACTCCATACCTTTTAAGGCCTGTGCCAAAAAGGAAAGGAGACTTCTGGCTCATTACAGGTGGAAGATTATTAGTTTATTTTTGCTGCTGTAGCAAAGTGCCCAAGTGGGCAGCCACTAACATAGCATTTTGAAAGGTCCTAAAATTTAGACTGGGTTGAGTAATTTAATGTTGAATGTTTTTGTTACAGGGAGACCACCAGGAATCAATTCCTTCCTCCTACCACCTTTCATTTGTTCACTTTCATTTTTTAAAGACCATTTTTCCATCATGTAAACATCAAGACAGATAGGGAGAGAGATGGACTGGGGACCGAAAGAGTTTTTGCATTAGTGTCAGGGTGATAAAGAACATTTTTTTTTCATAGCTTCCTGTAGTTATTGGTGAAGAACTTCAAGGTTTTTTTCTCTCCAGGGTGAGAGTTATTGCAGGAAAGAAATAATTTTCAAAACAATCCTTAGCTCACAGTCTAAGGAATATTTTTCCTCAGTACTGCGTATTTGGTTATTTGCCAACAGTAACCATGTAGTATCAAAGAAGAATGGTAGTAAAGGATGGGGACTAGTGGTTGTAAGACATGAGATCAGAATGAGGTAGAGCAAATAAAAAGGTAAGATCTCTTCGTGCTGATTTCTGCTTGGGATTCCGAGTATGAGAAGAGAAAGTTTTAGAAGCAAGCAAAAACAGTTTTCCAAAGAGTTGTCCGGAAGACAGGAAGAGAGGCAGCAGTGAGGGCCTGGCAGAGACATAACTGGTAGTTAGACATCTAACTCCTGCAGAGATGTAGCAGGAGAGAGAGCACTTTTCTGCCATTTATGCCTTTGAAAATGCTGCTCTTGGTGAAGGTTTGCAAGTTCTCTTGCAGTGACTCCATGAAGAAGCTGTATAACAGAATTACTTGTCAGTGTGTGAAAGAAAAATGTCAGTGCAGGCAAATGTCTTGCATCATATTCTCAGTGGGCCTACACTACTTTAGAGCAAATGAGGTTCCGACCTTGTTTAAAAACAGCTGTTATTTTCTGTCCACAATATTGATTTCTGCGATAGCTGATAGTTGGTTGTCCTTACATCCTTGTAAGTATGAAAAATGTAATGTTAACCTAAGTATTAGGCACATTTTATAAGTCCAGTGTACTGGGGTAATACAAAAATCTGCTGAAGTTCACTTGCTTTCCCTTCTGATCTTCAAATGGTGAAGAAACCAAATAGATGTTTGTGGTAAATGCTTGCTTGATTTCAGTACAACAAAATCTGTTCGGGAATGCCAGCTAGTCAGTAACACAGCATAAATGGCATGCTGCATTATGTTGTCTAAATTCCAGAAGAGATGCTGTCACCTCTTCCACCCACCCTGTACATGTGGAATATCTTTTCAAAGCAATCTGAGGGTGTTTGCCTGTGCATTTAAATTGAAGCCCTGATTCAGTAGTTTTATTGTTCTAAGTAGTAATACTAAAGGAAGTGTTTTCAGTTGGGAACATTTGGGGGAATATTACCATCTTTGTCAAATGTACCCATCCATACAACAAGAGTGGCAGCAATTTCTAATGACTCAGAACATCATGAATCCAGAATGTTTAGAGATATTAGCTGGGATAGCAAAGCTTAGAAAGGTTACTTTCCTATCTCCCTAGTTAAATCTGAAGGCCAATGGAACTGAGGAAATGAAGTAAGGATGAGATTTAGAAGAATGTCCACTGCCTTGAGTCACAGTACTACATGTCTTTTAGAACCTGGAGGTATCAGAAATTGCCACTAATATGACTGAAGGCCAGAACATAGATTGCAAAAATTAAAAAAAAAAAAAAGGTGGGGGGAGGGCGCTGTAAAATAATCTAAAGACGGTACTCCAAAGGATACATTTCAGATTATAAACTGAGTTACCGGTTTGGGGAATTTATTGACGCTTTAAGAAATGTGCCCAAGGACTCTGGTGAATGAGTAAAGAAAAGGGAGAATGTTAGTATCATATTGCTCACATGAGAGTGAATGGAGGTGTTGGAGTTTTTTTGACATCTATAATCTGTAATAGGAGTGAGTTACAGAGTCAGTGGAAAAAGTTCTATCCTATGTTAAATCTGCACTATTCTTTAACAAAATTTGACAAGCTTTCAGAAGAAGGGATTTTTTTGGCCCTGAAAACTACAAATAACTTGTATTCATTTTTTTTTTTTTTTTTCCTGGATGTTCATACTGATTCAGCACTGACTATATATAGATTTTTCTTTTCTTTTGACAAATCCACTCCTCTGATGTTATTGAGGAGCAGCTTTCAGACTACGCTGGAAATCTGAATGGTATTTTAAGATCCACCTACATCTTATGAGATAGTCTTTACTACTCTAAATTAGATTCTGTAAACATGTCAAATATGAGAATGGGTGGATTGGCCAAAGGTGTCTGAAGTAGAAGCCTTTTCTTTCTGCATGCTACAGCTCAGCTCAGCCTGAAGCATGATAGGCACTTTTAGTGACACATTCACACAGGAAAGAAGAGGATAGCTGTGAAGATAGGCCAGAAACTTCCTCTGCTTGTTGTATGACATGGTTACATAAAAAGCCATATGGAAGCTGTTAGATGTTAGAGTCCTCAAGGTAGGGCTGAGGCCTTGCTTTTGCATTTTGAGTCATGACATTTCTCCTTATATCTAACTAGATGCCGGGCAAACAAGTTTTGACTATAAACACAAAACACCAGTGAGTTCCTTTGTTCTTTGTTTTAAGCACAGTCATTGATAAACCCTTTGAAGTACTCATTAAAAAAATAAACATCTGTGACGTTTAGGTTTGAAATCTGGGCCCAGAAAATGCCTCGAACTCATAGCTCTTTACTACTAGCTTTTAAAAGAGTTGCTGACACTCTTAGCATTCTTGTTCCATTTCAGGAACATTCAAAGAAGTATATAAGAGAGTTCAAACTTAGTTTCTATTGAGTTTTCAACTTCATTACTAGCACAGATAGAGATGTGATCATCCCATGCTACTCTGGTTTTCAAGCCACACCTAGAGTATTGTGTCTAATGCTAGGCCCCACAATTCAAAAAGATGCAGACGGGGGGTCCAAAGGAGGACCAAAAAGGCTGGAGAACCTGCACTGTAAGGAAGTAGGTCTTTTCACCCTGGAGAAGAGAAGGCTCAGGGGGACTTCATCACAGTTTTTCACTATTTAAAGGCTGGTTATAAAGAGGACAGAAGCTCTCTCTTCACATGGAGAAGACCATGGGCAACAGGTACAAGTTGTACCAAGAGAGGTTTCATCTTGATACAAGAAAGAAAATTTTTATAGTGAAGACAATCAATCTTTGGAACAACTAAAAATTGTACCTGGTGATCTTCTGAAGTCCCTTCCAACCTGGGCTGTTCTGTGATTCAATTGAAATTATGCTGAAGTTAAATGAAGCTGTTCCCTACTATGTGCCTTTCCACTATTCTGTTTCCAAAGATTCCATAACCAGGAACATACAGGAAGAGCTGAAGGTTGTGCAAAGGCTGGCTCTCCAGCTCTTTTGGCTCTGAGAAAGCTTCAGAGCAGTGGAGTAAGGAACAGGAATTTGAAGTGTTTGGATGAAGGTTTGTCTTGGCAGGGTGTGTCAAGAATCATCAGAGCTGCAAACTCATCTCATTTACAGACAGCATTCTTCCTGGGTTTGGAGGATCTGGCTGATACACTGCCAAAGGAAAATGCTATTTGAATAGAGAATAAAGAAAAATAAATGGTGCACATCCAAAGTATGTTCAGATCCTGAGAAGTGTTAAATACTGGGAACTAGGATATTAAAGTTTCCAATTTGAGGCTCTGTATACATTCAATAATGCAAAGAATCCTTGTAAATAAAATAACCAAATCATGTGGGACTCTTTCCATTTAAAATAGAAGATACGTATCACTTTTTTTTTTTTTTTTTTTTTTTTTTTTTTTTTTTTTTTTTTTTTTTTTCCCATGGCCTAAACAGCCTTGCAATGGCAGGTTATCACTGCTGGCACAAAACACAGTTTTTACAGAGTAATATTGCTTCCACTGTTATCCAGGTTGCTCAGCCAAACTTATCATTAACAAGTTTGGCAACACCCTTAGGCAAAGAGATGATTTGATAATGAACAGCCGTCATCCTATCTGAATAGACAGCTATTGGACACAGATTGCCAAGAGATCATCTGCTGAACTCTTTGAAACTATGAATGCTTAGCTGCAAATATTTTAAACGCTCTCTTTTTGAACTGCTCAGCCTATAATAATAAGTCAAAAATAGCTTCAATGAGTATGTATTGGAAGTTCTTCCTCAAGGGAGAGATTTTGACTCTGGCACACATTTGAAAACATTGTGCTTCCCTGTGTGTGCTCAGATCTCTTTGGACTCATTTCTAGAGTGTTTCATTCATTAAGATGATCTATCTTTGATTATAAAGGCTTTAAATTCTTTTTAAAAATCCAGTGGCATGGTAAAGGTTCAACATTTTGAGTGTTGTATGTTCTGCCTTTGTGTACACTAAGGTGTGTAACATTATACATAGAAGATATTTTCTAGATACTGCTTAGGTTCTAAAATTAAATACATGGTGCAGAATTACATTTTTGTGATAATTTTAGGTGATTAAGTCACCTTGGCACAAAGGTCCATCAAAAGGCAGTGTTTTCATGCATGGATGCCAGGAGTGTCCTTTAAACAAGATTCAGCTTTTCTGATTGTGCTTGATTAATCGGTTCTTCACCAGCATACTAAGGAGATCTCAGCAAAAATCTGTTGAACCCAATGAACAACTTTTACTTAGCTGAGTTCTTTTGATTTGATATTTTCTTGAAGATACAACACTGTGAAGAAAACAAAATGATAGCTATTCTGAATCTGAAATATATCTGAGAGAAATAGTATATGGAAACCGACTAAAGTGGAACCTCTTATATGGTAAAATGGGAGGCACTCTGGCAATGAAAGTTTAAATTTCACACCACTTTCTAACTGATGGTGCAAGATGCCAAGTGTATCTGCTTAGGAATCAAATCCTTTTGGATTCCCATAGAGAAAAAAGTAGTTAATGGTATCTACACCAGCAATTAAGTGTTTGTTAAACCTAAATATCACCAAAGCCTTTTAACTTGTCACATGAGAAGAGCATGATAGCCAACGTCTGGACACAGATTTTTCTCTTCATCTCTTTGCCTTTCTGCATTTTGCTGAAAGCCTGAAACTTTCATTTTGGGAAATGAGAAAAATAAAAATTATACATGTGTAGTCAGGTCTCTGTTTATCTGAACCACCTGGTCAGATAATGTAGGGAAATTTCATGTTATGCCAAAAGTTCTAAATAGGCAGTTTGAATAAACAAATTATTAAACTTTTAGGCTTGAGAGTCTTATATTCAGGTATCAAATCTATGTCTTTGAAATTGTGTTAAGCTAATGAAGTCTGATTTTTTCAAAGATCATCAGGGCTTGTCAGGGGCGACCTTATTGCTCTCTACAGATACCTTAAAGGAGGCTGTAGTGAGGTGGGGGTTGGCCTGTTTTCCCACGTGCCTGGTGACAGGATAAGGGGGAATGGGCTAAAGTTGCGCCAGGGGAGTTTTAGGTTAGATGTTAGGAAGAACTTCTTTACTGAAAAGGTTGTTAGACACTGGAACAGGCTGCCCAGGGAAGTGGTGGAGTCACCATCCCTGGAAGTCTTTTAAAGACGTTTAGATGTAGAGCTTAGGGATATGGTTTAGTGGAGGACTGTTAGTGTTAGGTCAGAGGTTGGACTCGATCTTGAGGTCTCTTCCAACCTAGAAATTCTGTGATTCTGTGATTTACTAGTTCCTTTACTACAAACCATTGAAGGGAATCTTATCTGTTTTACATCTGCTTACAGACACTGCAGTGCGATAACTATGCCAAAATGAATAAAGAATAGCTAAAATTTTTATTTATTTATTTATTTATTTATTTTTAACCAAATACCAGCTATGTGACTATTTATGGCTAGATTAGAGTCACAGCTAACTCTAGCACATGATAACATTGTCCTGTTCCCCAGTTCCTTCTCCAAACTAGGGACCTGACCCAAGCCATCTGAAGATGACTTCTGACTTGCAGGTCCAGGTTTCTTTCTACCAGTGAGCAAAGTGAGGAGGGACAGTGTATGTGCAGCTGGGACACATGCCCAGACTGGAGAGGGTGGAAGTGCTTTCATGTCCCTTTTGAGAGTCAACCTGTAAACACCTCTCTCAGAGCGTTTGACAAATATTTTTTAATTAATCTCAGGAAATTTTAAAGCGTCCACTGCTGACTCAACTCAGATTTTGGTTTTGATGGCTAGATTTATAAAGGTATTTAGCTGTGTAACTTTATTAAAACCAATGAGAACCAGGCCTCTAAATACTTGCTGAATAACAGTTATGGAATTAAATATTATTTTTTTTATACTTTAATAAAATTTTGCTTCACTTTTGCTCCTTATTTTATTTTATTTTATTTTATTTTATTTTATTTTATTTTATTTTATTTTATTTTATTTTATTTTATTTTATTTTTTTCTCTATTAATTTCAGAAAAAAATATTGGGGAAAAAAAAAAGTAATCACCAATTACTGTAATAGCCACTAGAGGTCTACTGATATCAAAATTCTGCCAACATCAATTATTTCTGCAAGTATTAAAAATGCTTCATCCAAAAGAAAGTGCTTCTCATTAAGGCTTGGTTGTTTGTTTTGTGAGGTGTATCATTTAATTCTCGGAATACTTAACCTCTTAGTGTTGTTTTTAATCAAGCAGTATTTTGTTGAAGTAGGGAAGAGTTACAGTGTAAAACCTACAACTGAAAGGAAATTGAGACTAAAAAGATCTCCAAGTATATTCACCAAGTGAGTATATTATAATGTAAATCACTGGGCAGAATATTTCTTAGTGGTAGACCTTGCAGCTAACAGTGTTTTAATGAAATTGTTCTACAGTTAATGGCTTTTATAGCATTATTGGTTTCCATCTGCCTTGGAGGATTATATTTATATTTTAAAAAGTAAAAGAATCTTCAAATCCTCTTTTAAATGATCTTAGTATGATGCTTTTTAAATTTCTATCAACAAGCGGGAATTAGATTACTGTATTTCCTGTAGGCCTAGTTATTCATCACAAGAACAGGAATGTATTTTTTGGAACAAAAGGGTTGATGCATTACATTAATGACTTTCCTCCAGAGACTTCTCTGAAATCAGGTGACAAATATTGCTTCTCAGCCAAAAAAAAACAACAACAAAAAAACAACAAAAAAAACCACACACAAAGCAAACAACAACAAAAAGGTTGATCATAGTTGCCCTGTGATTCCTGAGTTCCTTACGTAGAGTTTGTAGGGAATCTGTCCAGGCCATGAGAAGACCCATATGAGACCTAACTGATGCATAGAATTAAACATGACTTTATCTGTTCCTGTTCAGAAAAATGTTTTTATATCCTCTTTGTCATGGCACAATCCAGACACAAAACAGCAGCCTGTTTGCCTCAACTTGTTAATGCATGGATAACATGCAAAATTTTCATCCCTCACTGAAGGATGAAGGCTGTAACTGTGTGCCGATTTCAATTAGCTGTCTAAGGCAGTGGCAGGTGGCTGGTAGCTAAAGAAAAGCCTATAAAATCTGCCTTTCTTTCAGACTATTTGTTATAACAGAAAAAAATCTGATGGCCACATCTGTCAGTCCATGTTTATGAAGGTATCCACACATTCCTCCTAGTGGTCAGAGTGCTTGGTGTGAGAAATTTCTTTAATAGGACGGGAAGTCATGAGTGTGACAGCAGAACAACTCAGAGGAAATCTTCTTACTATGGGATTTGTAAAACCCTTGTATAAACAGCCACTGTATATACATCAGTCATGCCCAAGGCAGTTCTCACTTATTGCCCGTCATGGAAATCTTTCATTTGTCTCCCTCTTCACTTTGAAGTGAAAATACTACATGAAGAGGGCAATGCTTTTCCCTACCTGAAGAAAGACCTGTGAAATGAGTTCTTTTGAGAATATCCTTGCTTTCCTCGTTGAACAAGGAGAGAACCAGCCAGGTCCTTTGTGCAGAAAGCGGACGAGCAGATTTATTCAAGGCAGTGCTGGGAGGTGTAATCACGTCTCACTGCACCCGTCCAGACCCAGCACCCCGGCAGAGATTCCCCTCCTGGGAGAGCAGGTGGTGGAGCTGCTATGCCCTCCCTTATGTTATGGGGGGAAGGGTAATTTTAAGTTGCTGTCAGGGCTCTGAAGGAGTCTTGCCAGTGAGGCTGGATGGAGCAAAAGAGATATGGCCAGAGTAGCTGGGATGTGTGAGGACAAAGGGTATGCTCTCCAGCCATTTTCTGTCCTAGTCATTATCATCCATTCATCACCTCCTATCTCAGCTTCTGAATGATTTGATCTATTTTCATCTCAGTGCTGGAAGCTAGAGATTATTATTATTACTGTATTTCTATTATTAGTAGTGTTTCTTTCCATAGTGGCCAGGCATTTCTGTGGTACTAGGTCCCTGATTCCCCATATGGAATTTGTGATGACCATAGCTTCTGTACAATCCTGAGTAGTTCTCTGAGCACCGGGCAGTGGGAAAAATGCTGGAACTCTCTGATTTTCCCTCTGAGCATCCCATACTTGAGAGGAATGTATACTGAAAATGATTAGTGTGAGGGAGCGAAAAGGTATAAGATATATCATGAGCATGGGCCATTATGTTTTTCGTATTTAAGTAAAAACAGATGTAAACTATATGAGGCTAATGGGGCATTGCTTCCAGAGTCTCAATGTAGCAAAACAAATGGAAACATTTTTTTTCTTTTTAACTATAAAATATAGTGTTTAAATGGGCTTATATGGCAGAAAGGGTGGAGCCAGTATGGCATTTTTTCCAGATGTTTGAATTCCTAGTTATCCTTGCCCCAGAACTGGTGATTCACCTTTTCAAAGCTTTATTCCCTCTATCTGTGCCAACAATATGTGAGCACCTCCACAATTTTTGTTGTTGTTGTTTAGTATGCTTGAGGGAAAAAGGAAAGGGCAACTTATTTCTCCTTCCCTTGGGTAAAATGTGGCAAATTTTCCACTATCTGCCTTCCTTTCCTTGTGAGGAAAAGATGAGAAGTCAAACGACAGTTTATTAGCACTAGCTATGCTCACCCCTGTCTCAGGCTGGGACCTCAGCCAGAAACATGATTCAAGCATTAGGAGTAAATGAGAGGAATATTGTTCACTGCAAGATTCCCAGCTCTTCCTCAAACTCACAGATAAACCCAACAGATTTGACTGAAATCACAATGAAAGCATCCTGAGGACCTTAAAAGATTCATTTTAGCTTTCATCTATTTTATTTAATTTTTCCAGAAAATGTGTTTGGTTTTAAGAGAACTGTAAGCAGAAATGTTTATTCAAGCAAGACCCAAAGAAACCTAAATGAAATGCAAAAGCCCAATTTGGTAAACAAAATATAGCTTTCAGGATTTACCCGTATGTACATATATAAGTATAGCTTAGTAATGATTTTGAGAATTATGAGCTTCTAATTTGAGGACTCGGTACCATGAGTGTGGAACTTATGGATAAATAACAGTTTCTGGAGTACTTTTCACTTTATGTGTGGGACCAGAAATCCTGGCAACATGAAATATTTAAATATTGTGTTCATATTAACTGCATTAATTAAATATCAGAGATTCAGTGAACTGGATATGGATAACATGCTGGTGAAAGCCATCTATGGTGCTGGTTTTATTAACTGAATCAGTGCACTGTATATTCAATTAAGGGTAGGGTGTCTATAGATAGAAAGCCCTCAGGCCTGTGACTTACAGAGAGGAGCTGGGTTAGTGTGCTGCAAGCTGGGTGAAAGAAAGTCTTGGAAAAGGTTTCTCCACGGTATTGAGTAATATACATATAAATACGCACAGGGAAAAAAATGGCTTTCATATGTATCATAGATACAGTGTCTGGAATATTAATATCCCTGCATTTGAAGCCTTTACTTTTTGTGACAGCCTAATGAGCCACTGACAGTGGCTGCCTGCTTGTCCTGAGCGAGTGTCCAGCATGATGTTGTTTGTGTTGTACTGCAGGATGCTGAAGTGAGGTTGTCTGACTTCCGTCCCCTTGGGAACCTCAGGAAGAGATGTATTGAATCTCCCATAAGGCTATCCTGAGAAACTGTTTTCTATCTAAATAAATACCATCTCCTGGGGATCTTTCAGAATAGTAACCACACTATGACTGCCAACATCTTTCCCTAGAGTCAAAATCTAAAAACCTAAACTACAGCATCCTTAATATGAAGGCACAGTTAAGATGCATTCCCTTTTTGATGTTTTATTACTTACTGACTGAACAACACTGGCTTCCTACCTGTTTCTATGTGTAAGTTAATTTGTATACATTTTGTATTGTTTGGGACTAACCTTCCTTAGAGACTTTTGTTCTACTTATTTGCTATACAAAAGCGAGGGTCATCTGTGATGTTTTTTCTGAAATTTCTTAGAGTTACATGCTAAACAGAGGAGGGAGGAGGTTAAGGCATACTTCTGTATTCCTGTATGAGATTTCTTAGCTGGAAATATATATGTGTGGCCTGTAGTGTAAGTCTAGTCCATCAGCCCCAATGATGTAAGCTGCACAAACAGTTTGTGTGTGCACAGTAAGTGGGATACAACCCAAGTACACCAAGTTTATCATTAATGCAGCAGACATTGTGCAGTAAGTTCAGTGTGTTCTGGCATCACTACTCTTTTTGCACACTGCTGCACAATTGATGTGTGCATAACAAATTATACCAGAAAGCCTGATTTTTTTTTTCACCTACTTGCAAAACAATTATCACTGCTGTACCTATCCAGTTTGAATGATGCCTTCTAAACATGTTGGGTTCACTATGTATGCCAGAGTATGTTGGTTTCCAGCACTTTGGCAGTCCAGAATGGACAAACGTCCAGAGTTCTCTGGCTCTGTATAGACAAAACTCTTCTGCAGTAGAAATTTCATAAAAAGCCTTTGTGTTTGATAGTTCTATACAGAAGAGTAGCAGATTTGAACTTTCAGGTCTACAGCTTCTGAATCTTTTATACATAAACTGATCTCACCTTTGTATACTTATGAAGAAATGTTAGCTAAAAGTCTTAGTTGCTTCTGCAAACTCTGCTTAAACACTACAAAAATGTATAATACAGAATAAGAATTCATTATATTATGTTTCTTCCCTTTCCTTGAACTTTACTGCATTGCTATACCTTGAAAACTGATGTTAGAAAATAAAAACTGGTACAAGATGCTCTGGGCTTAGAGGAGACACAATGAAGAAAGACTAGAATGGAAGGCAGTGTGGAATGAAGAAACATCAAATAATCTCTTGGGCTCTTCAGTCAGAAAAAAAAAAGTTGTCTGAGAAAGAGGTATGACAGAGATTTGTACAATTGTAAGGGTTGTATAGAGATAAGCATGGTATTATTCTACATTTTCTTATACTGTAGAAAATTGGGGCACTTCATAAAATGAGCAGGCAGTGAGATCGTAAGAATCAAAAGACGGTTTTGGACACAGGACATTATTAAGTTGTGGTATTTACTGTCACAGAATGTTTCAGAAGCCAAAAATATGAACAGCTCAGAAGTGGAGTGAATGTAGTCCTGAAGCATAGATCCACTGATGACTATTCAGAACAGCTTCTGAAAATCTTAGAAGCTCATGAAGGATTGATAGCTTGAAGCAGCAAGGATGTACCAGAAGAAGGATTATCATATATTTTATTGTTTGTATGGTCTTAACGTCTGTTCAGTATTTGGATACTTAGAAAAATGAATCTTTGCTTGGCCCACTGTGATTATGTATGCTTGCTTTTAGATATCCAGGCATCACCTCTGTATGTTAAATCCTTGATAGCACATGCGGCATAGTATCAAAGAATCAAAAAAAGTCCTACAGATACAAGCAGTGAGAGGATTTGATTCCCCTAACAGATAGCAGAGAGAGAATCTGTAGCCAAACAGGAAGAAAAGGCAGTGCTCAGTTGCATGCAGTATTATGAGTCTGCTCTTTGATTTTGTGCATTACATTGTGCTAATTATCATAATGAACCATATGAATGTTACCTGAATCTCTATTTTACCATCCCTAATTGTTTAGTATACTTTTTGTTTGTTTGTTTGTTTTGTTTTGTTTTCTATCAGGTGAAATAGAATTCTTCACTGAGAAGTATCTGATCACTTTGTAGAAAAATATTTAGTTCAACCATCCTAATGTCTTTTGGATTTTTTTTACTGTTGACTATCTTCCCTTCCCTTCCCTTCCCTTCCCTTCCCTTCCCTTCCCTTCCCTTCCCTTCCCTTCCCTTCCCTTCCCTTCCCTTCCCTTCCCTTCCCTTCCCTTCCCTTCCCTTCCCTTCCCTTCCCTTCCCTTCCCTTCCCTTCCCTTCCCTTCCCTTCCCTTCCCTTCCCTTCCCTTCCCTTCCCTTCCCTTCCCTTCCCTTCCCTTCCCTTCCCTTCCCTTCCCTTCCCTTCCCTTCCCTTCCCTTCCCTTCCCTTCCCTTCCCTTCCCTTCCCTTCCCTTCCCTTCCCTTCCCTTCCCTTCCCATGCTCCCATGCACCAGTGGTTGCAGAAAAAAAGAGGTCAAACAGAAATGAAGTACCACTGAAAAATTAACCTTTATAGGATTGTAGGACAAAATGGCTAAGCAGCCACTATGGAAGTGACCAGTGTGCTTGCCCTGCTCCAATACTGAGAGGAGGTCATGAGGAATTGGGGTTCAGTGGATTTGTGTATGTTTCCTAGTTACCTCTGCCCTGGTCACTTAATTTCTCTTTGTTTCATTTCCTGTCTGGAGAGTGAAGGTGATAATATTCCTTTAAATCCCTCTATTTTCTGTCTTGTTTGATTTAACTCTAAGTCTTTGGGCCAGGGTGTTAAGATGTGCATGTGCAAAGCTGGCAAAATTGTGACCTGACAGTAGTAAGGGCATGCAAATGCTGGTGTGCTTTCTTACATGCATGAGTATGTTAAACAGAAATACTTAAACAAAAAGCTAGCCAACCAATAGAAAAAGTACTTGGGAAAATAAATAAATATATATCCTCATATATATGTATGGGGAAGTCCTTAGCTATTCACTTCTGCCCTTTTTTTCTCTCTTCCTTTTTTGTACTCTGCTGCCATTCTCTCACTTTCTTTTCCTTAACCTTTCTCAGATGGTGAGAAGGCGGCGTTAAAACAAAAGCTTCCCTCTGTTTGATGGCATACTTTAAAAGAAAAAGTAAACTGTGAGGGAATCACTGCCTGAACTGAGTGTGCCTCCTCCTCCAAACACGCACTTGGGTGGGAACTAGAGCACTGCTTGATGGCTGCTCTGTGCTGCAGCTGGTCCCACCAGCTTGGCTGCTCGTGCCACCCTTGTTTCCCTCTTCTGTACTGTGAAGAGTGACACACTCGTACGTGCCTTGGAGGCAGAGCTCAGTGAGACGCAGGTGTCACGGGCAGCCTTGCAAGGCATGCCTACTGGCAGCGTCAAACCAGCATGCCAGCTTTGCAAAAACAAAGCAGAAGCACACAGCCATCCTTCTCGTGGGGGAACCAGTACCCTCTAGCACATTCTGGCTCTAGGAAGTGGTATGTCCATGACCTTTTAGTGATATGGTTTCAGGAAATGTGGAAAGGAATTAAAAAATAAAATAAAAGAGGCTTTTTTTTTTTTTTTTTCCAGTGAAAAACATTTCCAGTTTTAAGCATGAGATGTGGAGGGAAAATGTTGCCATTCTCATTTTGATGTGATTGACTCTGAGTGTTGGTGGGTAACCGTCCTCCTGAATCATGTTTCCTAGTGGGAGATTAGGAAGCGATGCCCAGATGGGAGCTAACAATACCCCACACATCTCACCACTTCTCTGCATGGGTGGGACTAGGCTGGTACCAAGACTAGATCTCAATGTTAGCCTCACCAATTTGGACTCATATAGGGGAATACTAGGCTTGTTAGCATTTCTATTTTAGAGCTACCAGCCATGGGATGGATTGGGAAAGAAGTAGCACTTAAATTCCTCAAGATTTGGCTACCCCCCCCTATGATGCATTTAGTATAACAGTGAATATTATTCATTTCTTAAATTAGAAGGTCACAATGCCATTTAAGTCACCCAGTGGAGACAAATTAAATCATGTAGGACCCACATAAACCACTGTGCATGTCTGGGATTCCAGCCCCTAGTCCTGGCCATCCATATCTCACTGAAATCAGTTTTGCACCATGGGACTCCAAAATGGTTTCTTTGGTCACTACTTAGCTAGACTTTGAGCAATTGTTTTATTGTTTGTCCAGTCTTAGCCCAGGTTGTAAATCTCAGTCCAACTACCCTTTATAGTCATTGTCATAGCATCTGTCCCTCTGTATCTGAAGCAGCCTGACCCTGATGCAAGCCTGCATGACATCAGTGAGTACCAGACTAGGTCTTCATTAAACAAAAGTTAATCAAGGTATTCTGAAATCTCATACGCAGAATATATTTATATAGTCATGACTAGAGAATACGATTAAATGTGTATCTTTGCCTTTTTTCATGGTGAGCAAATTATTACCATTTAAAACATGGATATTGCAAGATGCACTCTATGAAAAAAATGCTAAATCATTGCAATAATTCTCACAGACTTTAAATGACTTTGTCATAGGAATTTTCCTCATTATAAATGTAGTGCTTAATCTCATAATGTACTGCAGACCAACTGTATTTAGTCTTAGGGAATAAGCAATAAGGAAAATTTTCATGTGATCTGAGAGTTAAGGACTACATTTATATTTTTTATTTGATGTCTTAGGGTGGACAGTCCATGGAAGTTCATTCAGGTAGTGCTGTTTCCCTCTACTGTGCAACCTATTAGAAACTGGCTTTCACAAATTCACTATTTGAATGTTTGTTTTTCTCAAAGCAGGAAAGGGAAGAATATACATGTATCAATCATTGTCTTGACATGATATTTATGATTTTTTTTTTTCTGCTACCTCACTGTATACATGTCATATGCTTTGAGCATTAGAATATCTTGTGTATCAATTTTTTCCCACTGTTCTCCTTTACAGTGTATATTCTTAGATCAGTTTTGCCATGCCATATCCATTCTGTCCCTGTTAATGGTTCCTCAAATTTTATGTCTATTTCTGAGAATTAGGTATCAGATGTAATAAGCAGCCAAGGTCCAGCTGCTATGGCCCAGGCAATGCTCTCACGTCTCAACTTTTGTTTATTTATTTTCCTTATCTGTAACACATAAACCATTTATTGTAGGATTGGTGTCCCCTCAATAATTTCTTCATTTAATTCTTTGAGTCTAAAGCCAGGTGAGATATTGAATCAGTCAACTGCTGTCTCTTCCAGTGAGAATGTAAAATAAAAAATTAAAGGATGGTTTCATAATTCCTGTCTGAGATTCCCACTCTGGAAACTGATTTTAGCTGTTGCTCCTACCACGCCACCAAAATTACTCTTTATATAGCTACCAGTGAAACTTAACAGAGCTTTGGAACCAGGTGGAAACCAGGTGGAGAAGTAAACATTTCTTCATAATCTTCTCCATGTCCTCTTAACGTGCTGTTGCATCAGCATCTCATACAAGTCTTCCTGTGATGCACTCTGCAGTAAAGTGGAGAACTGAAAATATTTTGATACAGATCTTGGTACTTAAAGAATCTTAGATCTAACTGTGTTAGCGGGTGTATGAAAAGCATCTGTCTTACAGCTTGCATGTTCTTTAGCTCCATTTTATTCTCTTCCCCAATTTTCATTCAAGCAGTCATGTGATATTATGGGTACATTTCTTACAAATATGATGACATTTACTGAACCAGAAAAAAAAAAAAAGAGTATTCAACATTTTTCCTGTACTATAAGTTCCTTGATTATGATGTTTTATCAAGCCAGAACTGTTTGGCATAGCTTTCTTGTCACTTTTTGTAGTTATGCAACAAAACATAAACTGCTTCTCTTTTAATTTTGTTACTCTTGGTCTTACACCAAATAGTCATCCACAGATTTTTAGAGATAAATAACAGATGATTTTTGTAACTTTGCTGGGCCATTAACATGGTACCACTTTTATTATTTTTCACTCATCTTGATTCCTCTGTGTGTCTGTCATAAATGGCAGCTCTTGGGGAAACATCATCAGCCAATGTGGTATATGTAAAAATTGTTATTTTCTATGATCTTTAAGATAGAAATTACTTAAAATATTTTTCTCCAGTTCTGAATTAATAAAGCTATTCAGGGAGCATTAAATAGAACTTCTTGCCTGGCATAACTGGGAAATTGGCAGTTTTTGGTCTTTCAAAGCTATTTGTTTACAGAACTTTCAGTCATCTCACTGTGTTGTTGCATCCTATTTTCAGCTTATTTTTAACATCAGTGTCTTTATCCTGAACTGTAGATTAAATTGATAAATGGGAGAAGACACTAATTTTTCCTAAAAGATCCAATATTATATCAGGGAAAAGCAGACTTCATGTTATATTGAAAACAGACCTAAGCACATTCAAACATAGAAATGCATAGTAGGTCGGTCATCCAAAGCACCGTAGTGACATGACTTGGAGTACCAGGAAGAAAATTTGATGCAACTTCTAAAATTAATTTCATATAAAGCCATAAGGACTATAAAAAGCATCTACCATACTGATAATATCTCTTGCAATTGCATTATACCGTGGGATTTTTTTTTTGAAGTAATGGAAAAAAATTTATTCATTTAGAATGTATGTTCCAGTACAGCTATTTTGGCTGCTGGAAAGGAAATATGGGAGAAATATGCACTGATGAGTGGAGCAGGAGAAGAAAGTCCTACCATGTTTAGTGGTAATCCTTAAAATTTAACCAGTATTCTAATAATGTCATAAATATCAACAATGAAGCAGAAATTACTTTTATAAAGCTAATTAAGATTAATTTTTTTTCTTAACTAGTTGTACTACTTGATTTTTGTTTTCAATAACTAATACTTGTTTGTTTTTTTTTTTTTTTTTTTTTTTTTTTTTTTTAAAAGACACTTGGATATTTAAAATTAGCTGATAAAGCTGGAGTGGGTAGTTTATACAGTTTAACGTGGAGATATTCCTTTCTGACCAAAGTTATGAGCATTAAAAGAAGAAAGCAATAAATACACTGGTCATCATGATATTTTATTTATTTGTTTACTTTCTGAGAAGTCCAGTCTGATGATAGCTGTTTGGGTAGATTATGCAAAAAGACAGGTTGTAGAGCAAAATTCACATGAATAAAGCTAAACAGAAATCAATGAGCATCTTTAATAGAGTTAAATGTAAATATTTGAAGTAACACATACAGAAAAGAAATTATATCAGAGAGTGTATTTTAACAGTGTATAAAAGAAAATAGCACTGAACTTGGAAAACAGATTTGGAAATGGACTCTCTTATTTCAGAATGTGAAGAAGTTTTCCTGTCTAAATTTACATTATGCTAAATGAGACTTTTTGTGATATTACCTAGATGACATTTAATTTAAATATTTTAAGTATCCATGCCCTGATTTTTTTTCTGTTTGGGAATGTAGAATTTAAAGTTCACACTTATGTTTAGGTAGATACAAATGATCTGACCTTCAAAGTATCTTGTATTGAGAGGGAAGATAGGAAATGTGATTTTTTCAGTGTTACAGCTGGTATCCAGGGAACTGCACATGAAAAAAACAGAGGTCTATGCAGGTCATGTTGGCAGAAACTACCCTGAAGAACAGGGTTACTATGCAGAAGTACAAAATAATGCAGTGTATAAATACAATGTACAAAGAAAGAGTCAAGAGCTCAAACACATTAAGAGCCCAAACTATTACTATGTGAAAGAGCCACTGAGCTTGTGGCTGTTGTAAAGTACATCTATCTGCTGAAAAGCAAAGAGTCAGGGCTACAAGTTTGGGCACTAGAATGCCCAAACATTCACTCAGTTTAGTAGTTAGGTCTCTTCAAAGCCTGTGTTGGGCCATTTCAACTTGCTTGCTTTGATGTGAATCTGTTGTACAGGAGGGTATCCCTCAGCAATGGGGATGAAAACGTGATCCACATGGGTTTCCTGAAGGCTTTTAACAAGGCCCCTCCTAAAGGCTCTGTAGTGTCTCAGTGACAGAAAAACCAAAAATGGTGAATACGAATAAATATTTATTTTTTCTCAGTTGAAAGAGGTCATCAGTGGAGTCTAACTGGATTTGTGGAAGGATTCTTATTGTCCATAATATTCATAATTAGTTTAGAAAGAGGCTGGAGAACTAGGTGACAGTTGTTGTTGACAAGGCTAAATTACTCAGGATTAAAAACCGAATCCTGATTGTAAGGAGTACAAAAGAATCTCATGGTACTAGGTGATAAAATAGCATAACAAATTTGTCTGTAGTGAATGTAAAGTAAAAATAATGAAGAAATATGATTCTAAATTTATATACAGTTCACACTGGCTGTCAGCTGGCTGTTACCATTTTGGAGTAATATCTTTGTAAATATCAGCTCATTGCTCAGTAGTGGTTGACAAACATGTTGGTATGAATTGTTAGCAATAGCACTAAAGGTATGGGTTAAACAGGATTTGTAGTTAGATGTTAAATCAACTACTGCAGTTGGAGAAAGTAGATAAAATTTTTGTATACAAATCTTGATGAAAATGGGGATAGAAGGGAGAGACTAAAAACCTTAATACAGATGAAGAACAATGGGATCCAGCAAGAAAGAAGTAGACAACAAAACAGTGAACAGTAGCATCTGATTTTTCACCACCATAAAAGACAGAACGTTAGGCTAAAGACTTCCTCTGACCCAACATATACTCCTGTCACATCCCTGTATAAATTTATGTGCCTACAGAGCCATTCCAACCTCCTTTCAAAAAATGGTATTGAAGAAAAGGTACAGGGAAGGGTGACAAGGGAGATCAAACAAATGAAATTGTCTGCATGAGAGAATGGACTACACACTAAGACATTTTAACCCAGAAAGAAAGATATCTTAAGAGGACATGACTGATGTCTGTAAAGTCACAAATGGCAAGGAGAAGACTAAGAAGGACTGTTTATTTGTTGTCTTTCATAATAAAAAATGTATGACGAAATTACCAGAGGTCGTGACCAGAATAAATAAAACAAGTCACTATTTTGTGCATCAGAAACAGAGGTTGTAGATGCCAAATGCTTATACAGAGTCAAAGAACAGAGAAAGAAGACCAGAAGTCTTGAAGACCAGTCTTCAAGCTATTCATTGTCTTTTTGCATTTTTTATATGCAGATCTGATCTGTAGGTGATACACGTGATGTCCTTGCAGTTCACCTTCAGGCTTCTTTTGGGAACAAGTCAGCTAAGTCCCTCTGAGGATTTGGACACCACAATAAAATGTCATTAGTGTGCTTTTTACAACCAGCACTATGGAGGGTTGTTTCATTACGGTGATAGTCGGCTGAATATGAGCCAGCAGTGTGCTCAGGTGGCCAAGAAGGCCAACGGCATCCTGGCTTGTATCAGAAACAGTGTGACCAGCAGGGCTAGGGAGGTGATCGTCCCCCTGTACTCAGCTCTGGTGAGGCCGCACCTCGAGTACTGTGTTCAGTTTTGGGCCCCTCGCTACAAGAAGGACATGGAGGTGCTTGAGCGGGTGCAGAGAAGGGCTATGAAGTTGGTGAGGGGCCTGGAGAACAAGTCTTATGAGGAGCGGCTGAGGGAGCTGGGCTTGTTCAGCCTGGAGAAAAGGAGGCTCAGGGGCGACCTTATCGCTCTCTATGGGTACCTCAAGGGAGGCTCTAACGAGGTGGGGGTTGGTCTGTTCTCCCATGTGCCTGGTGACAGGACGAGGGGGAATGGGCTTAAGTTGAGCCAGGGGAGTTTTAGGTTAGATGTTAGGAAGAACTTCTTTACTGAAAGGGTTGTGAGGCATTGGAACAGGCTGCCCAGGGAAGTGGTGGAGTCACCATCCCTGGAAGTCTTCAAAAGATGTTTAGATGTAGAGCTTAGGGATATGGTTTAGTGGGGACTGCTAGCGTTAGGTCAGAGGTTGGACTCGATGACCTTGAGGTCTCTTCCAACCTAGAAATTCTGTGATTCTGTGATCATTTGGTTAATTTGAGTTTACCATGCAGATGAGAGGGTTTCAACATAATTCACTGTGGATGAAGCTAGTCTAGCCCTGAGCAGCATGGACAGAAGTCAGTCTGCTGTAGTTGGTCCAAAAGACAGAGCTCACTTCCTGGAGAGGTCCACAAGGCTAAGAATGTAGCCAAAGTATATTAGATTGGGTTTTGGAGGTGTCTGACCTAAACGTGGTAGGACTGTAAAAGGCATGCTTGCTCTGTTCTCACTCTTGTCTCTATTCTCTAGCTACTGCCTGGTATCAGGGTCAAAAACTTATGTTCTTATGCTCTTTTAGGAGAGTGGCAAGGGCTCATTTCTGGAAATAACAGCTTGTATTTTAAAGCCAGTCTTTATTTCTATCCTCTTTTTGAATAAGACTGCCTATCAGGCATAAGTATGGTGTAATCTTTTGTTTTTGGTTTCACTCATCAGAGTTTGTATTGCCTTAAACTAGCCTGTGAAATTCACAGAATCACAGAATCTTTGAGTTTGGAATGGAGCTCTGGAAATTGCCTAGTCCAACCCCATTGCCTGATTAAGAAACTGGGTAAATTATTTTTTACAAGACAGACATTTGAAAGCGCATATTTATTTTTGCTAAGCCTCTCCGCCACTACCAGACTGATGAATTAATCCTACAGTCCTAGAAGAAAGAACATTTTACTGTATCTTAACTTCTGACCTTTTCTTCCATTTATAATTTCAATGTAGAAATAACTTTATTTAATGTTGTTAAATGTTGCCCAAGTCTCACAATAGGGTATCTTATCCTTTCAGTAAGTATTTCTACATTTGGTACTACATTCCTACATTCCCAAAACACAAAACATTGTTTTAAGAAGACATGATATTATTTTTTTTTTTTTTTTTTTTTTTTTTTTAACTGCAGGTTATTTTTGTTTTTGTTTGTAAATTACTTTGGCTATTTGAAAGAAATCACAATGATTTTTGCATATTTAAATATCATCTCTTGAAATGTTTCATCGCTTACTATGTCACTTGATTCAAACTTGACCCTAATTCTGTTAATACTTACTCCTACTTGTAAACCTTGAGTAAAGTCAGTGAATTGAGAGGAACCAGAGATGTATAAAAACAGTGTAAGTGTTACTGGAAATAGATCCTGATTGCTTAAATGAACTGGTGGATAGAACTACAAGAGGAAAATTCTAAATTATATGATACCTTTCCAAGAATGAGATTGTGTTTAAGAATAGTTTTGTTACCTTCTTGAAGTGCAAAAGCAACAACAACAATAACAACAAATTAAAACAGAAAACACCACCTTTTTAATTTATATATTTAGGTGTATTCAGATTATTCATTTTGCTCCTTTAGTGTTGTGTTTAAAATATTAAAACTGATGTTTGCTCTCAGAAGGTGGTGGTACAGTTTGCACTGGTGTAGACTTCTCATTCTTGATTTATCACTATATTAGGATTGAAATGTAGTCAGTGTTTCATATTAGGAATTCATCTGACAAACGCAGAATCTGAGTTACCAAGATATTTTTAAAGAGAGGAAGGAACAGATAGGGAATTAAGGGCTTTAAAACACCAAATCAAGGGTTTGATCCTGCAAAGTACTGGGTAATGTAGCTCTGTAGCTCTGTTCCAGTAAGACTTACATGTGCTTTTGTTCAGGCCCAGTATTTAGCACTGTTAAATTTCAAGTTAATAGTTCTTTAAAAAAAAAGTTTTTTTTTTAAATAAATATCTTTCTTCTTGAAAAAGACAATTCATATTCCCTTTTACCCACAGATTTCAAAGCACTCTGTGAATAGATATATGTACAGAAACTATAAAATAAGAATGAGAATTTAATGGTGAATTCTCAGTTAAACATAGTAAAGAAATAGAAAGGAAATCAAAACAGAAACCTTAATTTTCTTGTGTCAACTTTTCATATTGGACTCACATAATAGATTTATATTCCTTTCTTTTTTTTTTTCTTGTTTATTTTCAACATAACACCCTCAGACTCCTCATTTGTGGCCAAAGCTGTGAATTCATGCAGAAATGAAGGACAGGATGCATCTTCTGAGCTCCCACATCTTTTCCTTAAATTGTGGGTGTCTTGTTGAGAGGAAATGTGCTTGCTGCATATTCACCTCTCATCCCCTTCCCAAACGAGAGGGTAGACAGAGGGCAAAATTCAGACTCCACCCTCGTTAAAGGGCAGACTGCTTTCAAAAAAGGTAGAGCAGTGGTAGCAGCTTATTTCTGCTAAGGACCGAGAGCTGGCTTATACACTTTTGAGCCTTACCAACATGTTTCTTTTCTTCCAGTAAGATACATATTGGTCCCTAGTCAGACTAGATTGCTTAAATACATGCCATCATCTTTAATTTTGTCTCATTCCTTGTTCTGGCAAGTTCTATCTGGTTTTATTAAAACAGTTGACTTTCCCTGGGTATGCATATGTGCATGTACATATGCAATAGAGATAGCTGTGAGTTCTTGGATGTTCCAGATCTCTGAACTTTGCAGAGTTAAAGTGCCACTGGTTCTCCATGTGTGTGTGAGACGGTGTGTTCCTGCTGAGGGAATGATATGGGTATCCACCAGAAATAAAGTCCAAGAAGTTTCAGCCTGAAATGGGAAGAAGATGTTCAGGATAAATTTGGACCCATTTTAGTAACTGGATATTATGAGTTTAGGGTGCTGGCAGGGGAATCCGTTTGTTACTCAATTGCTAAAGGAATACAGTACTTATATTTTGTGTTTGGTCAAAAGACTGAATTTCCAGAAGAGTAAGACTCAGTGTTATTAAATGTAAGTTCTTTACTTGAGCATTAAGAAATGCATGTTTGCATTCTAAGGGCAATATTTACTGGTTTCTACAGTTACAGTTTGTGAAAAAAAAAGAACCAGAACTTCACTTTCATTAGCCATAATAGTAGTTTAGCTATTTTCACTGCATTAATCTTGCTGCTAACTGTTTCTTTCACACTGTGAGAAGACAGTGTATGACAGGAAAAATCTGTAACATCATTCAACATTTGATTATGTGCCCTTTTTCCTCAAAACCAATTTGCATGCCTACAAATATCAGCGTTTCCCAGTGGAATTGAAGGTGTAAAATATTGTCTCTCGAGCTCAAAATCATTTAGCCAAAGATTCTTTAGTATTTGGGAATTCTGGCTGGATGATTTCAAAAGCAAAACCATATGCCATTTACATGATTTGGAATTTCTCCAGTTGCATAGAACATGAGTGGAAAGTGAAAAAAAAAAAAAAAAGAATAAAGACAAGAAAACTCACACTAATTAGATGTTAATAAATACAGGTGCTATACTGTGTAGTGTAATTCATCTTCACAGCAAGCTGTGTGATGAGTCAGAGACAGCAGATTCTGAGTGATACTATTTTGTACACAGGCATGTATATTCTCGATACACACTAAGATCCAAATTAAGGTAAAACTGAAAGGGTTGTGTAACAGATATTTTTCAAAATTCAAGAAGTGCAATTCTCTCTGGCCACGGAAAAATAATATAATGCTTTTCATTTGGTTGGGTTTTGTCTGTTCACTCCTCACTGTAAATGCAACCAGGGTAGTAGCTGGATGGCAATTTGATTATAAATCTACCCAAGAAGATCCTGGCCTGACCATCCTTATCTCCCCATTCCCCCCAAGAATTCCCCCAAACTTCCTTAACCATCCCAGGCAGTGAGGTGCCTGTAACAAGAGGGCTCCTTCCCTCCCCAACCAAAACCTAATTCCTGGCCATACCTGGTCTGCTGAGACCAAGTTATGTTGGGACTAACCTGCCAGCTCTCCTGTATGACTTGCTGTACAGGGAAAGCTGTTATATGTCTGCACACTCCCCTCCCCTCCTCAGTAGGAGATCTGGCTCATTTGCAGCTTGTGGGCTCTTTCTCTTTCACGTGTGAGAAAACATTGTGGAGGCTCCTTGGTTTTAAAATTTCAGAGAGAGAAATGGATTCAGATAGTGTAGATTTGAGTCATCTACAGCTCTTTTAGTACTCAGATACAGCAAGACATTTCTGGGGCTGAGGGGCTGGTGTGTCCTATCTGCTGATGCTATGTTGTGTGTGTAGACACACATGCATACGTCGCATGCTCAAGAGAGAAGGCACAAAGGAGTAAGGAATCAGTTCTGTGCAAATGGACGGATAAAAGCATGATTAAAGACTGGCCTTACATTCTCAGCTGATGCTTCTTTAACGTGACAGCTCACTGAGATGTGTTTGTGTCTGAAATAACACAAGAAGGCACAGTCATGCTCCAGCCTCCAGGAATTTACCATAATAATATGTTGTGTGGTGTTGTAGGAAAAATGAAAGCACAAAGAAAAACCCTTTGCATAAAAATTTGATTGGACAATTAAAAATGCATAAATAATTGAAGTGACTATAAAAGATTTCTACTATTCTCATTGAGAAAAAATGCTTAAAGCATGGGATCCACACATTATTCTGGGGCAGCAAATAGCTGGTATTTACAGTATGGATTACTCGATTTTCTTTAGCCTGATGAGCAGGGCTCCCAAAGCTTATTGTGGCTGTTTTCTCGTTTATATGAGCCACGTGGCTGCTGTGATTTCCTTTTGTCAGCATCCCCTCCCCCCTCAGCATAACCCCCCGCGCCTCAAACACAGATGTTGTACCGTGCTCTTTGTGTGCATGCATGTCTACGAGTGTAAAACCGGGAAAGAAAGGCTGTGGCTAATGCACTGGAAAACCAAAGCTGAAGTGCAGGACTTGGCTTGAGACTTTATTCCTTTATTACAGTGAGATGTTAGCGTAGACTAAGTGTAGGACTAATGTGTATGAACGAGTAGTGTTTAATAGCAGCCACGCTGCTTAGAAAATCATCAATTTAACGTAAGCAGGGATGGCAGTTTCATTAAATAACACTACGATCTCTCAACCATATTCTTAACTAGTAATCTCCCCGTAGCAAAATACATAGATAATCAACCTCCTAGCCTGCCAGTAAACTTGCAGGGGAATTAAATCCTGGAGGAAGGAGCCTGTAGCCCCGGAGGAAGGCTGAGTGCATGTTTCGCTGTCGTCTTTTCAGCTCATCTCAGTGGTCCCACTGCTAGAATGTGCTCTGTTGTCATGGCAACCCCATCTCCTGCTTCCTACAGG
The DNA here is from genome assembly GCF_009819795.1 of Aythya fuligula. NCBI lineage: Eukaryota > Metazoa > Chordata > Aves > Anseriformes > Anatidae > Aythya > Aythya fuligula. Next base: position 114,306,419 of record NC_045560.1, read on the forward strand.
AAAGATTAGCTCGTACTGTGCACTGGAGAGAATTTAGGGGAAGTCAAGCTAATCCCTGGGTGCACTGCGAGAGAAAGGTTGGACCTCGCCTGAGGGATGCTGTATCTGCAATGATAGAATTGGCCTGCCACAGACACTGGTATTTAAGTTGAAGAGCAGAATTCACAGTAAGTGTCAGATCCTCCAGAGAGGAATATTGAATGAGGTTTTCTAAGTCTTGCCGAAGACTGTCCCATGCCAACAGTGGAATGACAGCAGGAGGCTGTGTGTGGAATACCAATACGTTTCACCCGTTTAGGTGGTATTTCAAATACAGATTCAGAGCCTTAGTTCCCTGGAAACTAGGTGATAAAATTTTAAAACATCATCGTGAGACGCGCACCTAGGCACCTGGAGCATGTCTCATTTGGTGCATAACGCTGAACAAGTGATGATGAGCGTGACTTACAAATTGTGTATGCACTGTGCGGCGTGCTTAAGAATTCCTGTGTGCTGAAAAATAAGCGGGAAAGTGTGATTTGTGTGTGCTGCAAAGTCAACTGCAAAAGTGCTGAACTATCAATATTAAGCATGAAAATGTACAACTCTGATTCAACAGTGTTTTTTCTTCATATTAAAACCCAAACAGAGGGAACATGAGATTTTAAAGGTATAGTCATGATACAAGCTTTTATTTGAGGAAAACTCATTTTAATGTAGCTAAATTAAGGTGGTGTGTGACATGATGCAGCATGTGAAATGTGTGTCTGTTTTATTGCTTGTAGTACGTAAACAGAGAGTATTCTAGCTATTCGATTTCTGGTTATTTTAATGCTTTAGCTGTCTTTGATACGGTCCTGTATTTCACTTTAATAGATGCTCAAGTCTCCCAGCTTTAAACTAGATGATTTGCAACAAGGTTTGAACTGTCTGTTTGTTATTACTGTCAGCTTTTCCTAAACTTATTATTTTTAACAGAGTTTTTATGTTCAGCCTATGTATTTTTACAATGTTAGTATGTATATTTTTCCTATTGAGTTTTTAAGTAAAAAAGTAACTTTATGATTATTTAATATATACAAATACTGTCTAATTTAGATCTATTTATGCATATGTTTTACATGTATAAAATGTATGTATGTGTGTGTGTGTTTCTGCAATACATACATGCATATACATATGCAGACAAATGGGGTCTTTGTTTTAATGAGGCCCGTTAGTGATTCATGATTATATATCACTGGGGAAGTAAAAGACCTGTTTTCACTTTGAAGGATAGGCATTTTTCGCATATCTAAAACCTTTCTTGTTGCAAAAACCTTATAAACACACTCAGTTTGCTTAAAGGAACAGCATATGTATGGTTCTCTGTGTGTCTGTAGAGTAAAAAGGGAGATCATCTGGACTGATATGATGAAAAAATACTGTGTTGCCTTTCCAGTGACCTGGGTCCATGAAATGGGTAGTGAAGAGACATTTGTTTTCTTCTACTCCCTCCCAGGGCAGCTTAGAAAGGGTCACACATAAGCCCCAGGTTGGTTAATATGCGTGATCTCAGAAAACTTTTTTTTTTTTTTTTGTCTCATTTACCAAATAGTAAAAGCACTGATAAACAAAGAGAATGTCTGTCTTCTCTGTAGATGATAAAATCAGTAGTCAGTGTATATCTATTATATAGAAGACTATAAAAAAAGCACAAAATGTACAGAAGATTTATGCCATTATTCAAGCTGGCCCTTGAATCTGTGGTAGACATATGGGTGACAGGGAATCCACACAACTGTCAAGCAAACTGGGGATGGGGGTAAGAGAAAATTTATCAAATGTTTTTCATTAGAGAGAGCACTCAGAAATTATTCTTCATTATCCTTCCAGTTAAAATATTGATTATAAAAGCCTCTTCTGTGGTAAAATAACATACGTTTGCCAGATAATTCATTGTGTATTCTCACAACCTCTATGAGGCTATTTTAGTTACACCTTTTAATATAGCTATTTATACATTTTTAAAAATTGTAAGTGTTTAATTACACAAATTTTCTACCTTGTGTGTCATTTTCTTAAATTAACCCAGATGTTGGATTTTTTTCTCTCAAGGTCATGTTTTGTTACCTTTCTTTCTTTTCACACCCCTAGTGCTTAATTTTTGTATTGTATAAGGTTGGCTGGTCAAACACTGTCTCAACTTTTTCTGTCTTCTGCAAAATGTGGGATTTTAGGAAGTTGGTCCAAGTTTTATTACAGCTGAATTTTCATAAAGGGACTTGAACTTCTTATCTGTATTTTTGGACAATTTTAAGCACCAATTGTAAACAGGACTAATTACATGTGAGAAAGTGCAATAAGGTTCAAAGCATGCACCTAAACCCATAACCTGTGTTGCATTCTCTTCTAAGAAAAGGCTGCCAATACTTGTAACAGTGTGAGTGTATTACACACAAGGACAGATCCAAGTAGTAGAGACAGTTCAGAATCAGGAGGCAGGCCTCCAAACTTGAGGGAGTTCCTATATAATCTCTGTGCTTTGATTAAAGAGAACTCATTTCCTAGAGTTGCCAGAAACTAAGAAGTAGAGGCATCTCTGATTACTGTATGTAAAAATAAACAAATAAATTATTTAATCAGAGTTCCTTAACTCCTCAAAATTACAGATGTAGCCTCTTTTACCAGTTTTTCTCAACTGGACTTTTCCTGCTGTGAGAACTCTGCTTCCTTACTGCAGCAGGTTACTCCCCAGCCCAGCCTCTTCACTTCATTCCTGCTCCCTGCAGGTACTGCCCTCTGCCTGAACTGCCTCCTCCCTACGCCACCGTGTCCTAGCATTCAGGCTGTCTGCTGGTTAGAACTGACTAACATCATGCATCTTGTGTGTCTTTTACATGCATAAAATTGGTGTGATTTAATGCATATACAGGATCACCAGATCAAATTTGAGAATTATGACACCAATCAGAAAAATATTATAATTAGTGCGTTACTCTCTTTCCTTGAAACATTTCTCACTGTTGCAAAAATTAAAATTATAATAGCAATTAAAAACAAAAACAAAAACAAAAATATTTATAAAGCACAGCCCCTTCCTGCAACCTGAGATCTTCCTCCATTTGGAATTCATGGATAAAAATTTGTCTCTTTCTCATTCAGGTATTAATTCAGGGAAAAGGAGGTAAGATGTTCAGCACTTCCCAGGTGGTATGTTGCACCTCACAGAACCTGGCCGTCTGTTAACACCCAAAAATATGCTAAAATCACAAACTCTATTCTACCCCAGCAGGAATCTTGCTGCTGGTATTCTTATTAAATCAGTAACAGAAATCACATATTTATACTACATACAAACTTCAGGCTACATTGCATCTTTATATACAATGTATGTGTCTCTCCATATTAGAGATTTATCCATCACATTTTAATAAGAAAACGGCAATAGTGATTATATGTTTTTCTTGGTTGCAAGGCATTTTATTTGCTGGGGCTTATTTGTCTCTTTAATTCCTTTTAAAATGTATGTATATATCTCATATTACCAAAGAGACCATAAATGGATTGAAGGTAGCAAAAGTGGCCTTCAATGAAAGAAGAGTATCTTCAACTGAAACAGAAAGTTTAAATTTATTGGGATTTTATTTGTCTTTAAACATAAGCTCAGATCTTTTGATTTTTATTTATATATTTTTTTTTTATTAAACAAATCTGCAAGGATTTAAAAATATTTTTGAGTTGAATTTGCCTTAATTCAAAAAAGTAATAGCAACATGGCAATATTTTGGATATTTTCAATCTCCTTTATCTTCCTTTTCTTCCCCAAAATAAAACTCTGAAGCCAGTAGTTGTATGTAAATTGCATTAATTTAATGGACTAAGTTATTTCCCAGGCAATGCACACTGGCTGCTATTGACTCTAGTGAGATTAAGAACATATATATCCAAAGGTAGATTTCAGCCATGTGTATGGTGTTCTTCTGGCCAGCTTTGTAGCAGTTAATTAAAAAATGTTTTCTCAGTGTTGTGTTTCTGGCTTTGCTGTAATAAGTATTTTATATTAGCTGAAGAATTGGGCAAAATAACAATGCTAATTTTCAGCAAGGCCAAGTATAAGGGGTGAGAAAACAAGATTTCATGGGAAAATTCTGTTTCTACTGGTAGATGAAATGCCATGTGTTGTCTGGATGTTGGCCCTAATTCTAATGTAGAGTGGAATTGTTGTTGTGACCCTAGTGTTCTTGTAATTTTGTATGTTGCTAGCCATAGCAAAGTGAATTTTTCAGCCTTCTCCAGAGGCCATTTGTGAGACCATGACAGCAAGGGGCTACAAGGAGCATGAGGGGCATACTAGCCCCCTATTGAGCAATGCAAAGGTTTATTTTACTGGCAGAATATAAAAATGTAAAACACTAGTATGAATAATATGAAAATCACAGTTGAGGTAGAAATTTATACAATGGGAATTCAGGGTTTCTCTTGGTTTTTTTTACCAGAATCATCCACCTAGAATTTTACAGGAGTTAGGAGAGTAAGTGTGAACCCAAGATTTGAGTGATCAGTATTTTCACATGTAGTGCATTTTAATTTCTCATTGCACATTTATTCTTGATAATATATTAGTTATTGGTGTATTCCAGATAGACCTTTAATGGTCTGTGTATAGATAGATAAGTCATTTTGTGTTTGTCTTTCTCTGTTCGTTATAGTTCATAATGTTTTCTGAAACATGGAAAGTAGAGGAAGATAAGACAATTGTTTTTGTACTGTAGTAAGTTATGTGTTTCATTGTTTATGTACGAAAAAAAAATTGTGCATGAGTCAACTTTTAAAGTCCGGGGTTCTTTTTCCCTGTATTTCAGAGAATATCTATTCATGGTGGGATACTATCAACACCATAAATTCATTATCATTAAGAACAGTTACTATCCCTACGTACTTTAAGCTGTTTATTTGCTTCAGGTTTCCATTGCCTTATGAGTTTCTTTTCAAAATATGTTTTGTGTATGTGAGTAGTCGAACTGAAGTTAGACATCAGGCAACTGAGATGTTTGGCCCTTGTAAGACTGCTATTTGTGTGGGTTGATGACAACATCAGCAGCAGTCCTGAAAGCATCTGTGATTTGTGAATGCTTTCAGCCAGCGGCAAACCAAATGGGATCTGATCAAAACTGTGTTTTGGAAATTCAGGTCCAAATGCAAGAGTGCCATGTTATTCACTAATGTAATTCCATTCTGCTCTTCATTGTTATGTAAACTACTGAAGATTGTTTTTAACGGCTCATATTGTGGTTACCACATGATGCAGAGATTGCATTAGTAGTACTAGTCCTTCTTCTATCTGCAAAGTACTGTTAGCATGACTCTACTTCCACTACAAAAGTTAAGTCTCTACTCCCTGTATTTCATCTTAATTTCCTGCAGCAGCAGCAGCTGTATTATTGAGTTTGTCAGGTATTTGTAGTGTAGGAAACTCCAGACACTGCAGATTTCATTGCTGAAGTTAGAAAGAAATGCGTTTTGCAAAAACAGACTGTTTGAGAATCTGGTTGTAAAATCTACATAATAAGGACTTTCACGTCCATGATTTTCAGTACAATTATCAAGTATTTCTTGCCCTTTGTTAGAAATATGTTAAATTATGTCTGTCCCAAGTGTTCTTCAACAGAAGAAGATAACACTGAAATTAAAACAGCTCTCACTAAATTTTGATCGTGAAAGGCTTCTCAAGCTCAGCTTGAAAGCTTTTGGACCAAAAGTCCAAAAGCATTACAGGACATTTTAGCTAGGGTTAAGAGATGGAAGTTCAAACCTCTTATCTGAATCAAGTTGTGCAGCAACTGAAATTTAAGTATTTTCTGCATCACTGATAATTGCTCCATCTCCATCTATATGGATTTTTCTCATCTTTGCTTTGTTGATGTGTTTACAACAGCATATTTGTTGTGCAGGCGACAAGCACTGTCTTTGTATCGTGCTGTTCTAGGGCTTCATCTAATTTTGGGGAAACAGGAACTGAACTACTATACTTAGCTCTTTGCAGAAAGAGGAATGCTAAGAATATCTTTGAAGTATTACAAACTTTTCTGAAGAGGAAGACAATATTCTTAGAATGCTTTCTAAATGCTTCTCTATTGAAGCTGCTGTAGTTGACACAGGCTAATAAAGAGAGGTGTTTTCTTTTATGAAGATTGCCCTTTGGGTCCTCCAAAATGTCTTTGTTCATGTGTTGGAGAATCAAAGATGACAACTATTTCTTTGCTTAGACAGCTGAAACCTTTTTAAGTACCTGGACTAGTGTATGCAGTATGATTGGTCATTTTGTGTCAATATTTTTCTGTATGTTGGAGACTTGCACTCACTTAACCAGGGCTAATAAAATTATGCTTTCCCCAGATTGATTTGCAATTTTTGAATCAATTCAGCATCTAGCCTTGAAGTCTTCTTGTGATTCCAAAATGAAACAGTCTCAGAAGCTGCCAAACCTGGAGCACCTCTGGTGCTCTGGGTATTCTGTGATTCTGGATAACATCAGCAACAAGCTTTTCCGTCCTAATTTGTGTTTGAAGTGGAAGTAACAGATTTGATCAGAGTACTTTTACTGTTGTCAACTTTACCTTAGATTATAATTTTTGTTGCATTGGTTGTATTATTTCTTCTGATGGCAGTTATTTACTACTGCAGCAAAGGAAAAATCTGTTCTGTGTAAGAGGACACTCTAGGCACTTCAAGCTGTTGAGTATCAACATTACTGTTTGCTTTTGCACTAAATACAAAAATAAGAGCCCACCTGGACAGTAATAGTTATTGTAAATAGCATTCTATTCATGATCAAGATTGATACCATGTGTTCCACTTTGCAGCATGCACAACTTTTCTGCTTAATCCAATGGTAATAGCTTCCACCCAGAAGTAATAAGCTTACTCTGTTCTCAAACCCCGTTTCAGATCCATGTTCTGCTTCTAAAGATTTTAGATAAGCTTCTGGAAGACACAATTCCTTCAGAATTGGTACATAATTATTATTTAGGAAGGAAGGAGATCTTTTTATGAAGGTGATGATAGAATTGTATAGCAATGATCTGGGATTTGAAAGAACTTCCCAGGAACCCTGTTGTTTTGATGGCCATTTTTATCTTACTTAAGGAGGAGAAAGCAATGAAACTCATTGTTTTCATTGGTTTTGCAAACACTCTATATTGTCCAATTTCTCTGGAAGCTTTGGAACAGGTTTGTCATACACTAATAAAAACAGTGCTGTTTCTGTTTCTAATGTGCATTTCAGTTAGATTGAAGTAGCCATACAAGAATGATCCCTTCAAGATGCAAAGTGTATTGTGGGCCAATCTTGTTCGCAAAAATATTTTAAAGAGAAAACAAATTATACAGAGGATTTTGCAGTATCATTGTCCTCTACTTTGTGCTTTAAAATAACACCAAGCATTTCCATGAGTGCTTTTGACCCAAGTTCCCCTTTCCTCTCCTAGCTAGCTTGAAAACAGCAGTCAGAATGCTTTGTTTACCAGGAGCAGCCTGCCACTTTCCACAGACAGGGCAGTTGGGCCAGCTCAACAAATGGTCATTTCTCACAATTTTATGCTGTCCTTCATTCTTACCCATTCTGATATTATAATGAGGCCGAGTAGGTACTGCGGTTGGGTATGGCTTTGTTATTTCCTTTTCTAAGGCATTGAGCTTTAACAACTACTTACACATTTTAGTAAGAATTGTAGTAAGAACAAGACTGATTCACTGTGATTAAAACTTTCTCAAATACTCCGTTTTCATTGTTAATAGTTCCTCATCAATGCTGTCAAGTGCAGGAAAAGCAGGTGCTACAAATACCTGGGTGGACTCCCCCACAGATGAATCCTGCAGTGACACCAGAAACCTTTAGTTGAAGTAGAAATGGGGACCAGTTAGTTTCTTTCATAAGAAATATCTCCAGTCTGCAAAGAACTGCAAAACCATTCATGGATTCTCATGGAAGAATGGTATTTTTGCTCTACTTCCTGGCATTGTTGTTTATTCTGGTTTTGAGTCTAGGTCACGATGATATTTCAGCAAGGGCAAACTGGCTGTTTTTAAAAGGAAGAAAAGTTTTGAAAGTTACTGAAATAATATTATATCCAAGAACACATAAGAGTGTTTCTGCTGGCATTAGCTTCTCAGGGAGAAACTGAAATCATAGTCTTCATATAAAAGTTTTCAAGCTTGCTGTCTTTCATTCACACTTTTGTTCAAGACACTCTCTCATACTTGTTCCATTTCCCACCTAAGTGTACTCCATTGCATTGCAGAGTCCACGGGGAGGAAAAACTTTACTCAGGTGGCTTGACAGTTAAAATTTTGAGTCTGCAGATCTAGTGAGGAATAGCAGTGGATATACCAGAGCTATTTATCGGAGCCTTTGAGCGTTTGAATTTTTTGCTCATTGTATCATAGTAATTTGGTTTACCAGAGGTATTGTGCTGACACTATCTAGCAAAATCATTCTTTTTTGTCTTCAGATACCTGTTATTCTAGTTGATTTGTAGATGATGTGTGAGCAAGTGCTCAGCTATACTTTAGGAACTGTAAGAAAATATTTACTTTGATATCTCTGCTGAAAATATTTTCTGAAAATGAAGGAGCATGTTTTAATATTGCTAGTTAGATTGGAAGCCAACATGTCTATCTGTATCAGTAGTATGATGCAGTCAGGGTTTAAAAGTGGTGACTTTAATGAAGGCAGAAAAGACCTCACTTTAGTATTAACATCTCACAGAAAGTCCATGGTCTTCTGTCTGGTATCATCCAACTGATGATAGACCTCAAATCATGGATGTGGATTTATGGATGTAGTTTGCAAATATGATGTTTTTCAATGAATGTTACGTTATATGATTCAGGATTATACTGTCTTGAGTTATGTTATTGGAAAATGCTAGGATCTACGCCATGCTAGTAGGAAAAAATACTTGAGGTATACTGTCATATAACGCTTGTACATCTCTCAAGGCAATTCTGACATTCACTAAATGAGAGAGATTTTTCAGACTGATGAAGATAGGCTATCATTGGTTTTCTTCCTTCTGCTTGATGTTTATAATTGTAATCAACATGCTGGTGAGAATGATGATGTGGTTGTGTCACTTATCTCAGGGGCAATATTTTTGTGTTCAGGTAGAGCTTCCATAGCACTGGTGACTGTTGTCACCTTTTGCATTATTTTGCTGATTGGGCTGGTGTTTTAACTTTGTAGATGCTGAATATTTTTAACTTGTTTTTAACAGATATAGTGAAAAATAAAATTCAGAAGGCATAATGGATGCATCATTCAAAAATGATTGCATTCGAGTTGGAGAGAGGCCAACAAGTTTGGTATTAAGTGTTGTCCTGTGTGACCAGAATCACAGAATCACAGAATTTTCTAGGTTGGAAGAGACCTCAAGGTCATCGAGTCCAACCTCCAACCTAACGCTAACAGCCCTCCACTAAACCATATCCCTAAGCTCTACATCTAAACGTCTTTTGAAGACTTCCAAGGATGGTGACTCCACCACTTCCCTGGGCAGCCTGTTCCAATGCCTCACAACTCTTTCAGTGAAGAAGTTCTTCCTAACATCTAGCCTAAAACTCCCCTGGCTCAACTTAAACCCATTCCCCCTCGTCCTGTCACCAGGCACGTGGGAGAACAGGCCAACCCCCACCTCGCTACAGCCTCCCTTGAGGTACCTAAAAAGAGCGATAAGGTCGCCCCTGAGCCTCCTCTTCTCCAGGCTGAACAAGCCCAGCTCCCTCAGCCGCTCCTCATAAGACTTGTTCTCCAGGCCCCTCACCAACTTCATAGCCCTTCTCTGCACCCGCTCAAGCACCTCCATGTCCTTCTTGTAGCGAGGGGCCCAAAACTGAACACAGTACTCGAGGTGCGGCCTCACCAGAGCTGAGTACAGGGGGACGATCACCTCCCTAGCCCTGCTGGTCACGCTGTTCCTAATACAAGCCAGGATGCCGTTGGCCTTCTTGGCCACCTGAGCACACTGCTGGCTCATATTCAGCCGACATAATACTGCTTTCACTTAGGCAGTGAGGAGACCACTCACTGTAGTTTCCCAAGGAATGCTCAAATCAGGAAACAGTAACATAAATGCTGCCAGGGACATCCCTAAACATTTTGGAGTGACAGGATAAAAAGCAAACCAAATTCAAAGGAGACATGTAAACTATATCCCTCCAACATGCTTATTTACTCAGGTTTGTAACAGCATCTTCCCAGTCCCTGGAATTCTTTATTAAATTTCTGAACTGCAGTTTGTCTATAACAGGATCCTGCACTTGACTCACTGAGACTCTGTCTTGGCAAAAACATTAATTACATTTAAGTTGTTTAATAAGAAAAAAGCAACCCTAACAATTCACTAACATTCACTTTCCTAACATATCAAGGAAATTTTAGTTATTTGTCGATGATGCTAGAACTACAAAGCTTGTAATTTCCTACTTCCTATTTCATATCCTTTTGCACTAGTTTTTGTCAATTACATATTAATTACCTATTTTTAAACTGAATTTCAGTATATGAATATTATTCATATACTGAATTTTATTTTATTCTATTTTATTTTTTTATATTTTTATATTTTATATTTTTTATATTTTATTCTATTATTTTATTTTATTTTATTTTATTTTATTTTATTTTATTTTATTAGGCATTTATTTTACTCTGTCTACTGAGTTAGAAAATTTTCCTGGAAGCCTATATATTAATGTGAATGGAGAGAAGCCTACATATTAATGTGATTGGAAAGGATGTGACTGAATTATTCTAAAGCAAAAAACAAGTATTTTGGGAAAAAAAAAAAAAAAAAGTTGATTTTACCAATATTATCAAATAAAAATGAGAAAAAATATTAAAATGTTAGGAAATGAAGCATTTTCTATGTCCTCGCTTTCATTGTACACTTGTGAATAACAATAAAATGTCTTTAGCTTACTCGATACAAGTCTTTAAACTATACTTTCCTGTGTAAAAGCATCAAAAAATTTGATTAATATTTTGATATCCTGAGAGGTACAAACCTGATGGTGATATGTCCAGTCAGTCCAAACTATTTGTAGAAATATTTTTACTAAGAGCTATGCTATTAACTCTTTCTGTCTCTTTAATTTATTATAGAGAGACTCAAAATATAGGTCTGATTGGGTCAGAATGACATTTTGAACTTAGAACTATGCTTGGTTTCATTAACCTAAATAGCTACTTTATAGCCACTGAGACTGTAAAAATACAAAAATCAAGAAAAAAAAAAAATTGTAAGTCTTCTCTAGAATGGTTCTAAAATAAAACTTAAAATATAATCACATTTGTTGAACTTCATCAATACTCTTGGTCTTCCTATATTCAGGCACACACAGACATCTCTTCCCAATTCTCTTCTTTTTCACTGGATATGTAAGACTTAGTTTTACTTGTTATCTTCCAATGACAGGGAAAATGTTAAGAGACATATGACTTATTCATATTTCAAGAGGAAACTTCTGCTCAGATTTCTATTAGAAATGCAAGCAGGCATGCAGATCCAGAAATTTATACTGTAAGGTTTGGGGCCTCAAGTAAGAGTTTGGATTAAATGTTGCTAAGGCTGTATGAAGCTCAAAGCAGCCATTTGTGTTTGCTCTCCAGGCTTCTCTCCTCTTTCTCTCCTGGTTTTACTCACAGAGTGGGCTATAACAAGCTTTAGGTGTTTGGTCTTGTTGCCTTTATAGAAAAGAAGGCAGAGGTTTGATGAGGGGGTGCAGAGCTGTCAAGTAATCACAGGTTTTGCTTGAGCTTGTGTTAAGGGATTTACCCTTCCAGAATGAAGTGCAGACTGCTCTCTCTGTGTGAACCCACTCCACACACCAAAGCTGGCAAACTGAACTGATTTTTAAGGGCTTTATTGAAAACACCAGTATTTGGGGCAAGCAGTCTGTGGAGAATTTCCTCTACTGACTCCAACTTGATCTTTTGTCTTTGCTTTTGTCTTCTGGCAGATTCTGATAAAATAGAATCTGACATTGCACATGTGCACTAGATACAAGTGGCAGACAAGTTTAGCATAATTCCTTTCAGCCCCATTTGGGTTGATGCTTAGGAACCAAACTTGAACCTACATGTTACTCTTTGGTCTGTTGCTGGCACAATACCACATTGTTTTTGATGTGGTAAATGGCTGCTGCCGCCACTGACTTTAGCTAGAAAAGCACAAGCCTCTTCCAGGCTTGGCAACTTTCTTTTCACTTTAAGGAAAAAAAAAAAAAAAAAAAAAAAAAAAATATATATATATATATATATATATATATTTCTTAACACATTGTTGTCTCAAACTTCCTTTTTTGCAGATGTATTCTGTCTGTAGTTGGAATTTCCCTCAAAAATAAGAGATGATCTATCCCAAATACTGCTTGCCTCCCTGCCTCCCAGCCTCCACCAGTCCCTAGTTTTGTATCAGTAAACTTTCTTAGCCTGTAATCCTGTTTAGGATGAGTGCAAGTCAATACATCTGGCACCACTCAAATGTTTGGCTGAGAACCTGTTCCTGCAATGCTTGTCCAGAGATGGAGCTCTAAGCCACAATTTTCAATGCCAGATGACATTTTGTATGTCAGATATACAGACTAAAAACTTTTAGAAGAATTGTAGGTTTTCTATATCAAGAACTGCTTGATAGAGCTTTCACCACAACAGTGCCCTAGAGGCTTCTCCAGAATAAAGAGAAAATTAGAAATTTTTCTCCCCAGATGCAGTGTGGGCCATGTCTTTTGATGTGGAAATGCCAAAGCACAAGTATGAACTAGATGCACAGTGATAATAAGACTACTGTGCACCCAGTGAGCTATTCAATTGCTTATTTACATGTGCAGTACCCTCCTAATAGCCATTCTGCTTCATCTCCTTGTGTGTATGCAGGAGCAGAGCTCTGCAGGCAAAGTAAGCTTGCAGCACTCAAGATTTATAAACGAGCCCTTCTCTAACACTTATCAGTGCTGTGACTGACAGGGAAGTATTATTTTGCTGATAGCTGTTGGTGCCATGGAGTGGCAGTTGTTCACCGTTCTCTTATTTAATGTTATAATTGAATAAAATGATCTGCCTGTTTTGTGCCTGCACCAAGAAAATAGAGACATTTATCCACGGGAAACTTTTTAATTACTGGTTTTGTTGCTGTTGCTGTTTTGTTTGTTTGTTTAATAACAAAATAATATTTACAGCCTGATGAAAGCTGATTCCACCGTGTATGTGCATGTGTACATCAAACCTATAAAACTTAACTTACTGTAGTCTCACTGAAAAGGGCAAATTAGTTTTGTAGTTTTAGTTATTATTATTATTTTTTTTTAAGTTCATTTTTTTTCCCACCCTTTTCATAAACTGGTAGAGTGAGTGATCACAAAAAGTTACTGTTAACCTAATCTGCCAACACCGAAAACAGCAGTGAGGAGTACACTGATTGGCATCGCATTGGAACTGATGGAAATTGCAGGCTCAGATTCGAGTGCAGCAAGTTCCATAGTTGAATTCACAAGAGCCAGCCATGTCAGGAAAGCTACATGTATCAAAGGGAGGAAAGAAAATGTTAACGTTAGTAATGTTAGCTGAAGAGGATGACTAATACATATTCTTGCAATGAAGCAAATTCAGTCCCACTGAGTTCTTTGCACATCATCTGACTCCTGTCATGTGAAAGGCCCTTGCCCACCTCTTAATTCCGGCTCCTTGTTTCCTTGCCACAGTACTGACATTTCAGTGGAAACATGGTGGTAGTAACTTCTGTGAAGAGCAGAGAAGGGTACTTGAGATTTACACAGGTTCAAAGAGACACTGGATATTTGCAAGGGAAATAAATCTGTTGAGTGTCAGTATGCTCACAGAGACCACCTCCAGCTTAGGAAGACCTTGAGTTGAAAATCATGATGGGCTGGGCAAGCCATAGGGGGAAGAATTCTATACACTTGCCTTATTCTCTTCCCTAAACATCTCCTAATAACCACTGCTGGAGATAGGATGTTGGACTAAGTGGATTTTTGATCTAACCATCTATGGCCATTCTTATACTTTTTGAAACAGGGAATAATAGAGGGTCTAAAATCACCTTTGTACCTCCAATAATTCACCTGCTGTTCTTTATCATAATATGAAAGGGAATGGAGATGAATAGATATAGTTGATTTTGACTGGCTTTTAAGTTATGTATTGAACTCATGCTTGAAACATGACTTGTGATATAAATGAAGCATAACCGAATACATAACTGTGACAAATTGATATTAAACGGTCATTGTGAGAAGTGGTGGGAGTGAAATGTGACCTCGCTCTTTTGTTAGTTCCTTTAGAAAAGTCTCTATAATTATTTTGTAGTACAGAAGTTTCTGTGAGTCAGTAGTCTATGCTACCTTTTTTTCTGATTCACTGTGTTTCTCTCTCAAAATTGCCTGCCATTGGTTGCCACTAGTACAGAGTTTTTTTCAATAGTTCCAGTTCTGAAGGATTGGTTGTGTGACCTGGGTTTGTGGAATTGCAGAAACAATGTAACTTACTTAGTTATAAATGTTTGCTTTTGTAGCTTATTATTTTCATCAAAGTTATATTTTAACATAGAAAAAGTTAAAGCATGTGCAATGCTGAAGCCAAAGGTTTAAAGAGAACAGCATTGTAACTCAAAACCGGTCTGGAGTCTGTCACTTTTTGGTCTGCAATATCGTCTGTTGCAAATGGTCCTGTTCAGATGAATCAAATTGCTAAGAGTGTAAGCTGTTGTTTACCAAGACCTGGGATGCTGGTATAAATCCCAGAGATTAAAGCAACTTTCATCATACTGGACATTGGTAGGCAATCTGTGAGAGTAGTTTTTATGACAGACAGCCTGCACTTGCACAGGCTTCAGTCTCACTCTTCCCACTTAGCTCACTCACATCCCACCTCCTCCTTTTAGAAAGAACCATTACCCACCTTACAGTAACTGCAGCTCTCAGAGATGCTCTGTCAACTGGCAACCCACTCAAAGTGTTCGTTTAACCTGTGTGCATGCTACCTTGGAGTCTGCAAGCATCAGGCTGTGTTTGGGCTGCATATGTGCCCTTATCCCATCTCCACTTCTTAGAGCAAGACGAGCAAAGTGGCCCCAACAATAGCCTTCTTAATTTAGTGTGATTAATTAGGCTCATTACCATCAGAAATGGTGCTAGCTTGTATGACCCCCACTCATATGGTTAAATTTGCCTCAAAAGAGCCAAAGCTGCTGTAAGGTTAATTTCCTTTCCCTGTGTTTTTGTCTGCTTCCTAAATAATCTGTCTGCTTTGCTTTATAGCAAAAAAGGGACCTGTGTTAGAGCTGCTTTGGTATCATGGGGTTCTCACTTCATTCTTGGTGTTAATGAGAGGGATCCTTAGCTCCTTGAACCATCACCATCCTTTCAGCAGATCTGAGCATCTGGGTGGTATATGGTCATGGGACTGTGCTGCACTGCTGCTGTAAGAGCTGAAGGCATACACTATGGATTTCTGGCTAGTAAAATAAGCAGTAAGTTTCAGGTAGTTGTCATTACAAATTTCAACTATAGAAACTAGTTAAGCATACTCTAAATATTAAGTGAATTCCAGCTTGACAATTAATTTGAGGAAGAGAGATGATTTATTCAGAGATCTGCCTTTATATGGAATGATTTGTTGACTCTCTCCTTGAGTTACCTGCAAGGAATATAAAAAGTCTGGGTGAATTATAGTGCAAAATTGTTTATTAACAATAATGCAAGAGATCCTTTAAAACATCTGTAGATTTTTCTCTCAAGGAAATAAGCAACACTTGTATGCATGTACCTTAGTTTGAGGTTCACAGTAATTCAGTGATGTTTATATCAGAGTTTAGATCTTAAATTTGTGCTCTCAGAAAACTGGTGTTTGAGGGACTTGTTATTCTAGTCAGATTTCATGCACTCTTCAACTGGCTTTCCTTTAAGCGAGCTGAGAACAGTGTTGAGCATTTGACATATCTGGTCTAAAGACAGTTCTTTCTGGGTAGAAGAAATCTACCCAGGAGAATCTCTAATCCTAGCAAAGTGTGTGTTTTGACCATTCATAAATCTACACATTGTGGCAGGAGAGCATAATCCTTTAAATTAAGACATGATTTCCTGCTCTAAATCAGTGTGTTCTTAAATTATCAACTGTCATGGAAATCACCTGCAGAATACAGGTGATTGTATGAAAATATGGAGAAACTGAGTTTTGGCAAATGTTTAGGCCATGCTAATGAGAATGTTTGTGGTGAATAACTGAAGTGAAGAATGCAACAGTTCTGAGAATCAAATTCATATTCAGAGCACCTGTTTGAATGTATTGTTTGGGATTTCTTTCTTGGCATTGTCTTATCTTTCAAGTTTCCTTAGAAATCAGGGAGAGAATCTAACACAATGGTGACTGCAATGAACTTGGAAAGTTCTCAGGCATGACTCTAGGATTTGGAACTATACAAAAACAAAGCTGGTGTTGCTTTGTGTCTGATTGGCCTCATGACAATATAGAAGGATGAACTGGAAGCTCTGATGCAATGTGTTGAATAATGAGAAACTAACATGAGGTAGGAATATCACTGCAGTTTTTGTTTTGAGAGTTGTTCCTAACAAAGAGTACTTGGATTGATGATGCCCAGAGGTGCTGGTCAGAACAGGGGATCAGTGTAGAGCTCTGTGCAAGGCAGGAGCAGGAGACGTTGGCAACAGCAGATTTAAGAATTATCAGTATGTGGGAGAGAAGTTTGTGCTGAAGGCTGGACAGTGCTATTTGGCTCAGCAGGAGGCAGGTGCTATTCCTTCCAAAGATACCTGCCCTCTGCAATTAGCATCACCCCTTTCTCTGAGGGGTGATGCTCTTTAATCCCTGGGTGGGGTCTCTCTGCGTAGCTGAGGCACCCGCTGACTGTTTCTGAGAAGTGAAACACCTGTTTTGCAGACACTCTCCCTTTTCAGGCATCAGTAATAAAAACGGTCACAGATAGGCCTCCAGCCTTCCAGTGTGCTGGGGTACGGGTTTGAAAACTGCTGAGTTCCTAAAGACATCTCCTGCCTTGAGCAACAGTATTTGATGAAGCCATCATTCATTACCATGGCTGATTGATGCGATGCCTGTGGATGGTGGTGGCCTGGGGAAGAGATGAAGATGTGAGCTTGATGTTGGCAGGTCCCAGGGGTGCCACCGTGTTCTCTGCCTGCATCTCTCTACCACCCTGGGGCTGGACCTCTGGCTTCTCCCCTGTGGTGCCCACCATTAGTGGTGTCCTTCATGAAGCAACAGCTTTTGGTGAGCTACTCTGGAGAAACACTCTTGGGCAGCCATAGCTGAAAAAAGCCTCAGCTCCCTGAGCCCTCTTGACCCTCCAGGCCCCTGTTGTGCCCCTGCAAGATGTGATAAAACATATTTGGAAAGGGAACAGGCTTTCCTCCATTTCACCTTACTGTTGCTGAGGTGTGGTGATCAATAAAGGCGAGAAATCTGTGCAAGCGAACTCTGCGTGCAAGCCACTTCAGGGGTGCAGTGACAGGGTGAGATCTCGCCTCCTGCTCCCTTGAGAGCTGGTGGCCGCCAGTGAGATAGGTCTTCAGGACAAGTTCCCACCAAACTTGCATTGCCCCTTGGTGTCCATGCATCATCCATGTGCACTTGCAGGCCTTGTGGGCACAGGAGCAGAAGGTGTTGGGGCCCCCTCAGGAGAGCTGACCTGCCCTGGGGAAAGTGCTACTCCTCTCCCAGGCCAAACCCCCTTGCCTTTTTTCCCCAAACCAATTAGTCCTGATGTGGTCTGTGTTTCTGTACCTCAGGCACAGAGTAACTACAGCTTTAGAGTAGCCTTGTTCTGGCCAAAACAGACCACCTGCCCAGAAATGAGAAATGCACTAAACCATGTAATTTACTTACCTCGGTAACATCTGTAAGGAACTACCAGCACAAAACCAATATTTTTTTTCTTGACCTTTTTTATAGCAATACATATTTATGTTTATTTGCAAAAGTGAGCTTTATAGCCCTTGCAACCATGCTCCTGAACATTTTCCTGACAGGCAATCTTTCCTGTTTCTAACAAGCAAGGTTAAAAGACTATAAAAGCCAGTTATTTGACTTCAAAGTAGGACTGAGATTTACCATCAAGTAACAAAGCTTTTTCTAAGCAAAGCCAAAGTCATGTATCTACTGTGTTATTATTTCAAAGTAATATAATATGTGACGACATTTATTCAGCATAGGAGTTTTTCAGTGCTTGTATTTTAGAACAAGTATAAAAGGTCTGTTTATTTTTTTTGTTTCATTGTAATGGTCACACACAAAAACAGTTTTAGTTGTCAACCATTCTTCATATAGGGAAAAAAAAAGGGGGGGGGGAGGGGGGGGGGGAAGAGAAAGCTTTATTGTTTATGATTACAAGCCAAAGCTAACAGCCTTGTTTTGGACTTCAGTGTTTCTGGATCTGGCTCCAGACACAGATCCCTTCCTACTCCATCATTCTCATTTAGCCATCTGTATCCTTTCAGTGGCTCCTCTGTGCTGTGTGATCCAGGACACTCAGATGCCAGCAGACAAAATTGTCCTAGGGGATCAGATTTGAGTGCTGCAGAGCAGGCAGTGCCCCCAGCTTTTAGTCAGATCTGTGCATCCTCTGGTCACTCACTTGTTTCTCCCATTGTTCCCTACCATAAGGAATATTCTGAATTCTTCAAAGGGAGGAGCATCCCCTACCTGGTGAACAATTCAGCAATTGCTTTAAATAATTTGCAACTAACTGTCACTTGTTAAACTGATAATCAAGAAGCCAATTATCTGCTAACTGTCCTAAATACGAATCAGCAGTAACCAAAATGTTCCTCTCTTAAATAAATATATATTTTCCTGATATTTCAGAGCTTTTAAAACGAGTAATAATAAGTACAGTTATTTGTTTTGAAAAAAATAATCCCCCATATTTAAATGCCATTTTCCACTCCTGAATTGTAAAATTGTGTATTTATTTCTGAAGCGGCATTTATAATTTTAACCTTTTTTTAAAGTGTTGTTATTTTTAATGTATTATTATTAAGGCTGTTTAAGACTTAAGTCACAGGGCATGGTAGAAAGTTTCTCTTTCTACCTCTTCACCTTATTCGTTTATGTCACTGAAGTCTTCATGTAGCCCCAGGTCTTAAAATGAAAATGTGATCTGTTGCAAGTTGTGTTGGTGCCTAGCAGATAAAGTCGTATGCATTTAAAAATCCTATTCTTGGAACACTATGTCTTTTACTGTATATACATTTATATTTACATGCAATGTGATCTAGAAGTGGTACATACCAAAAGAGAACATGATTATTATATTTTTTTTTTAGCCATTAATTATAAAACATTTTGCAAACTCCAAAACTGTTCCAGAGCAAAAGCATATAAAGTATGCTTTTTATTATATATTTATTATATATTTTTATGAAACTAGATTTTTTTTACAGGTTTACAAAACAAAATCTTCAGAATTTATATCTTATGACATAGTACCATTGAATGAGTACAGCAAGCAAGACACTGATGTATGATGGCTCACCTATGGCTTTCTAAGTACTAAATTGAATTAGAACATTAACTATTTATACAATATTTTCTTCACTTTTTAAATTCTGATCTGAATAGTTGTGAATAGTTGTTTTATGCTATATTAACTCTGCAGAGTCAACACTTTGGTCAATCATGGTTTCAAGTGTAAGTATTTCTGAGCACATCCTTTCAAGAATATATCCTGGTGTCTTTTTAAATTCCATGTGTATGTGAATGTGTTTGCTTCTTTTCCATGGAAGATAATTAGGAGGGCACAATAGCAGCTGGTGTATTCAGGTACTAATATATAAAGTTCCATTTCATCCTGTACCTCCAGTTTCAGTCTGTACACATTCCTGGCTACTAACCCCCCAGTTTTGATTCCAGCTTCACTGTCTGTGATAAACATAGGCTTGTAGAGCCCTGGGCAGGAGTTTGCACCATTAGCTAAACCATGTAAGTTGCCACACAAGAGATGCTTTGGAGAACAAGTAAGCAAGCTGAGGTCCAAATTCTGCACTTGTTTCATCAGCTGAAGGATGAATTGTTTTATTAAATAGCCAACGGACTGTTTAGCAGTAGAGTGGCTGAGAAAGTAGCACAGTTGGCAAATTCCAGTGCTTACAAACACCGGATACACAAACCCAGAAGCATGTCAAGACACATGGTAACCAGACAATTTATCTGCAAAATCTTAATGCTAACAACACCAAATCCAGAGTTTTCAGATGTAACTCTTAGGCTGATAATTTAAACCTTTATTAAGCACTATTTTAAAAATGTATTATGACATATAGCAAATGAGCAAAGTGAATAAACACATGGGCAAAATGAAGAGAGCATCACTGCTTCTGGATTTGACTTTCCCAGTATAATCACTACTGCCAGCAGTGAATACATAGATATATTTACATTGTATCTTTGTAAGAGGATGTTTATGGATATGACATATGTTGCTCTGCACCCTTAAAACCTGAGAGCTAGAGTCTCTCTCAATACCATGTGCATCTCTGTTCACTTCAGAAATATGCAATACTGCAGTAGTGAACATGGTAAAAGAATAAATAGATCCATAGACATATGGACAAACAGATGGGTTAAGACAGACTTTGTCACTTTTTCCCTAAAAATCCAGTGTGATACTTAGCTTTTGTGTACACAACGACACTAAGGTGTCAGCCCAGATCATTTCCCTTATCTTAGTAATATTTAATGGATTTACATAAAGTTTTCACTTGAAAATGTGGAGGGGTGTGTGTGCACATTTTGCAGAAATGTACTGGGGTTAGTAATATAAACTTCTATATTACTTCTTACTTCTATTTTGAAAAACATTGTGAAGGTATAAACTATGTTTGAACTGGACAGAGATGATGATGTGGCATGTGACTGAAAATATATATTTTTTAATAGATGATTCAGCCGCAGAGAGTTTTAATGGCAATGAGACCGTGGGACACAGTTCCAATGCTTCAGGGGGAACACACTGCAGGGAGATGGCAGAAACCAACAGTAATGGCAAAACAAATCTGGAGCAGGATGAGCAGCCTCTGAACCTGAGTGACAGTCCCCTCTCTGCTCAGCTGACTTCAGAATACAGACTAGATGATCACAACAGTAATGGAAAGAACAAATACAAGACTCTCCTAATTTCTGATCTCAAGATGGAACGGGAGGCAAGAGAAAATGGAAGCAAGGTAAGATGCTTCCACATGCTCCAGCTATGAAGTGTGTAGCTTAGAAAAGGAAAAGATGTGAGGCCAAACCAAAGATTATTCCCAAGTATGCGTTTATGCAATGTGTCTAATGTTTGTCACATCGTTGCTAAAATGCTATACACAGATGTGTATGCTCTGCTGCACACATATGATGCATAAGTACATTAAGGTGTGGGTGTATATGGGTGTGTACATATAGGCATATATAATGTGCTTACCCTGGAAAAAAATATCACTGCAGTTCTCCATCAGACACAAATTTTATCAGTTCATTAATGGAGAACTGTCTACATTATCCATTTTAAATATATATATATATATATATATAATATGTATGTAATGTAATACATATACATATGTATATGTACTGGGATACATATCTATATGTATATTTATAGATGACCATCTCATTACATGTATTATGTATCTGTAGAATGAATCCGCATGAATGTTAAGTGTGTATACCCAAACAAATTACTACATGTGAATTAACAACATCTGAAAGGAACTGATTTGGTTCCTTCCTGATTGTTTATATTATGCAGGCACCTAACCTGAATTAGAACTGACAAGTTTGCTTTAAGAAGCTGAAATCCCCCGAGGGCTTTTCTCTGTAGTTGCCATTATGTGGGTAAGGAGAAGAGAGGGTGGTTATATTGTGAATAAAGACAGATCCTATGGACTAGACAGCTAGCTTGATACAAATATATTTGTCATGAGGGCATACTGTAGGGAGGGTGAAGAAATGACCTGCATCATAGCATCATAGAAATTATCCGTTGATCTGCTCTGCTCTTATTGGTCACAAGTTCCTGTTTTCCCTTATTTATTATTTTTATTTATTTATTTATTTTTTATAACTCCCAACTGGATTACCTCTTTTACAGTGGCAGTGATGAGATGTTAGTACTGGATCCAAATACTATTAATGCTGGTCAGTAGCTTTCAGTAGCACACTACAAAATAACCTGAGAAGATATACTTTGAATTGCCACATTTTTTTTTTTTTTTTGCAGAGCTTTGAAATAGGAATGATATGGAAAACCACTATTACTAGGTAATTCAGAAAGGGATTGTACATAACTGATGTCTAGAGAACAACAGTTATTTACACTAAAGTTTTAACTCCTGTCTTCATTGCTTGTGGAGTAAAAATAAAAACTTGAAATGTTAACTCAAGTGTCTGGTTTTGGTGGGTATAAAAAAGGGAGACAATATAGGTGATTGTTAGTCATTCTCTTTCTTGGCCATTCAAGTCGAGCAAATCATATATCCCCAAACTTTCTCCATCAAATTTTAATGAAAACTCATTTATGACTTACTTAAGTGACTTTAAACTTATTTGAAACTTTAGTCTTAAATAAGTTTTATTTAAGACATGACTTTAAACTCATTTAAGACTACAGCTATTCAGAACATTTTTAATAAAGTTAAAATTTGTAGAACAAGTGTTCTGAATAGCTGTAGAGTGTGTATACTCTCCAGTGCTGGATTTACTCAGTACTTCGACTATTGCACAGTGAGTTCCAAATTGGTGCGTATGAATGGTATTTTCATTTGCTCTGGGGCACATTGTTCCAGTGAACCTTCTATAAGCCAGTCACCCAAATACTGATAGACACACAGGCTCTCTTGCCTGAGGTACATTACTGCTTCTGCCATTACTCTTGTAAATACACAAATAAGCTTGGTGAAGGAAGGGAGGAATTTTAACGTGGGACTCATTTGTAGCTAAGACAAGAATATAGCCTAATGTTACATTTCCAATTTTAATCAGTTCCAACTCAGATGAAAAAAAAAAAAAGTTATTGAAAAGTGTTAAAATCTGTTTGTAATGAGTTGAGATGACAATCAAACCTGTCTCATTCTTTGTTATTCTACAAATTTTAAGAGGCCTGAATCATCCCCCACATCTATATACTCTTTCATCACTCACTGTCATCCTACCCACTCTATACTGTGAACAATATGCAAATTTACCTCCCTTTTTTGTCCTAGTGAAACTCATGTTAATGTTTACCGTTTATTTAAATGTATGATTTATTAAGTATGCAGTAAAGATTATTAAATATGGAGTGAAGACTTCAGGAATAACACTCCTGGGATTAAAAAAAAAAAAAAAAAAAAAGTAATGTCAGAGGTTTGTAAGCTAAGTGTAGAGTAAAATAATATTTTTGTGGCTACATTCTTATTTTACAGATGTATTCCATCCTTCTTAAATTTAAAAGTACTTACAGAATGTTTTTAGAAGTAACAAAAAACATTAGTGTGTTAGAACAGAATGGGCTATACAACACCTCAGTGTTTCATAAGCATACATATACACTTACATAAATCATTACTACTGGTTTATCTTGTGCAGTACCTTATGTGCTAAAGAGTCACAGAATGTTTTACAAGCCCTAGACCTGATCAAGGAGATCCTCTTGTGCTCCGCTGGTGATTCAGGATACTGTGCCACTCCAGAAGAGTGTTCTGGCTGTTACTGAGCTGAATCATTTTGGACAATGCAGAAGGTCTGACTCCTAGTTGGTTGCAGTACCCACTGGATGCACTTGAGCAAGGCAATCACAAGGAACCAGCCAAAATTTTATAATTTTCTACCAAAAAGGAAACAAAATAATAATAACAAAAAAAAAAAAAGAAAGCAGGGTTGGCAATAAAACAAATTTACTAGGAGCCACCTGTCAACTACCCTTTTTACGCAGAATACATCAAGTACATGTGGTGTTTGTTGAAGATATGTAGGAGTTCTAGCATCTAACAGCACCCTCACAGCTTCTGACCTCCATCCATTCACAGCTGTACAGTTATCAGACATGATTAGACCTGAGTAATGGCATCATTAGTAGTGATGGGTGAGCAAATGTGTTTAGCGTAACCTCTAATCATGTTTTCATGAGAAAAATCATCTGCAGTGTTCACCAAATATCAAATTGATATGCCACTTACTGTAATGTGGAATTCTTATCGTATCTTTTTGTGGCTGAGCTGAGAAAAGTTACATGAAAATATTATAAAATAATAATAATATTATAAAATAATAATATAAAAGTTACATGAAAATATCTTTTTTTTTTTAAATCTTTTTTTTTATCTTTTTTTTTTTATCTCTTTTTTTTTTTTTTTTTTTTTTTAATAGGGGGAAATATATTTTAAATTATTGGACTAGCATTGCAGGAAGTAATACATTATGCTTCCTTCAGCTTCTACAATGGCCTATTCAGCCTGCAGAAGATGTTGCTTGCCTGAGCTGGCCAAATATTTCTGAAACCTACAGGCAAAGGGACGGTACTAGGAAGATTTGTTGGCTGATGTGTTTCCTACCTGCTCTGTCTGAATCACCTTTTTAGATACTGTATCACATATGCTTTAATTAACTGAAAAGCACAATTTCGCTCGTCGACTTGCATTCATTCAGGCCTGACTTTAGGTTTAAAGATAACTTATGCTGCCACATCAGAGCCAAAAATAAATAAATAAATAAATAAATAAATAAATAAATAATAATAATAAAACATTTCATCATATTTTACCTCCTCCACCAAATCACAGGTATCTGAGCTTATTTTTTCCTGGAAACAATCACTTTTCTTGCATTGCATTTTACGTATTTGGTTGTACAACACTATTTTCAAGAGTTTTTCCTTCACAAGTAGTGGTGGGCTCCACCACTTGCCAATATAGCTCTGATTGATTATTTTGTACATGCTGTAGAAATATGATCAGAGGAATTATTTGGAGAGGGAAAAAAAAAAAAAAAAAAAAAAAAAAGTAGTATTTCCATCATATTTTCTTTGTAAATTGGACAGATAATTGGCAAATGTTTTATGAAACTGGTTACTTCTTTGTGCAACTTTGATTTTTAGAATATCCATCTTGTAAATGCCCGTTTTAAGCAGTTATACACTTATGCTATGTGGAAAGATGTCTAGATAGAGACCTCATTGTGAAAGTGATGGAGTACCAGATGCTGAAACAGGGATAATTAACATTTTCCTAAAATCAGTGCTATCTAATGTACGCAGAGAAAATCATTAGTGATTTGTAAGAAATATATATTTGGGGGGAATAAATCAGGTTTCCTTGTCTGAAAAGACTCTGATGAATAACTGGAGATTAGATAAGCGTGTGAACAAATTTTAATTCAACTTTGCAAACTAGTTGGGTGTGTATTTAGTCACTTTAGAGTACGACTTTAAAAACTGATGTTGCCAACACTCCTTAAAAAAGAATTATATTTCAGAGGACAATCTAAACTTTCTCTTTGAATCCTCAGTTTCAGGCAGTGAGCATGTGTGGTAACCTCTTCTTGGTGTAAAAAGACCACATTTTCTGTGCAGCGGAGAGGGTTTACAAATTGTAACATAAGCTTACAATCTGGACCAGAATGTTTACCATTAACTGAAAAAATGTTATACAAGGAAGAAATGTTTTTTCACAGTTTCCATTATATATGTATATATATGTAAGTACGTATACATTTATGAGTGTATATATAGGTTTTATAAATTTTTATTGAGCTGATATTAGGGAAGTGACCCTCCAATAAGACCCAGCAGTAGAACTTCCTACAACCATTTAGGGCTGTACTGAAATCAGTGGAGTATTGCCTAGTTGCAAAAATAGGTACATATATATCTTAACAGGGCTGAATCTCTGTACTATGGAAGAATTATAAAATTACTCACTGTAAATGTTCTGCAAATGCATCTTTGAATTTAAATACCTAAGCAATGAGATTTTTGATTTCAGATTCGTGTTATTGCTTTTCCTACACCATGTATTTTATCTTGAAAACTCATATAACTTTATCTTTTCCACATCATTCATTTCATGAAATATAGCAAGCCCAATCCTATTAAATGATTTTGTTCTTCCTGCATTGGGATAACAAAGTTATTGTGATATAGTATGAGAAAATAATTTTTTGAGATAAACAGCCATACCTATATTATGCTGTATATTCTACCTAGATTAATAAATACTTCGTCATGAGTGTATTGTGAAGGACATTTCTCATTTGTAAAACTTCTATTTGGAATTTCCCAGATAGAAACATGTTCTACTGGTCATGAAAGCCTAGGAGACACAATAAAGTGAGGTAACAAGGAGACACACAATGTGTGTCCATTTTGTCCACATACCTACTAATTGTAGGCAGTTGGCTGTCTTTTTTTCTGTCTGACTAAATCTGTGATACTAAAATTGGATGCCTTCTGTTCCTCCGGATGTATGGTAGGCCAAGCTAATATGCATTATCACAGAATCATAGAATGGCTCTGGTTGGAAGGGAACTTGAACATTATCTAGTTCTAACCCCTCCTGCCATAGGCAGGGATGCCACCCACTAGATCAGGTTGCCCAGGGCCTCTTCTAACTTGGTCTTCAACACGTTCAGTGATGGGGTATCCACAGCTTCTCTGGCCAGCATATTCCAGTGCCTCATCACCCTCTGAGCGAAGAATTTCCTCCTAACTTCTAATCTAAATCTCCCCTCCTTTAGTTTAAAACCATTCCCCCCTGTCCTGTCATTATCTGACTGAGCAAAAAGTTGCTCTCCATCTTTTTATAATCCCCCTTTAAGTACTGAAAAACTGCAATAAATGGTTATGGTTATGATTTGCTTGAGTGTGTAACCGGCTGCATGGAGAAGTACACAAGATTAGTAATTGTTCTCTAAGTCTGTAAAGAAAACCAATTTTAAAGGAGAGAACAGCAAATAATGATTGCTGCATGCAGTGACCTTCAATTATAATGTGCAGAGCATTATAGTTACAGTGGCTCACAACACTGCAGATCTTTCATGGGGTTTCTAAAAGGGAGTTCTTGCTTTCTGTTACTCCTTTAATACTAGACTTTTTAAAGTGTTTCTTAACTTTTTTTTTTTTTTTTTTTTTTTTTTTTTTTTTTTTTTTTTTTTTTTTTTTTTTTTTTTTTTTTCTTTAGCTTTATGTGAAGAACAGTATTGCTGTCATAGGTCACTGCCAGGGGCTGTTTGTCCCCAGCTATTGAAACCAAACTATCGTTGTACTGGATGCATTTACACTGCTGCAGGTTAGCCTGGCAGGCTATAAGTGAGAAAGATCCCAGTCTAAGATGGCATTTAAAGACTATAACCTTGCCTGGGATCTGAAAGCCAGAGCATATGTGAGATGCAGAGTGAAGAGTCATTTGAAGTTCCTGCATGTCATTCTAGGTTAAACTTTTGTCATCTCTGCTGGTTAGTCCAGCTGTAACATCTTGCAACATCTATTTTTCTGGGACTCACCATTACTGAAGAAAACATATGGAATCCAGGTGATCTGACTGGGAAAAAACAAACAAACAAACAAACAAAAAAAGCAAACAAACAGATAAACCTGTTGTAATCTGATGCTACATGAATCCATTTTCCAGAAGTGCATGTGAATTTAGCCATCTATAGACTCCATATCTCTGGAGTGAGGTAGAATGAATTTCAGTGTATTTCTTTCCTACTCTCCCTCTCTCTCTCTCCTCAGTTTTATCAGTAAAGTAATATGAAAGGTCATTTCTAATGTCCAGTGAATATCACATCTGACATTGGGTTTCTGAGGCATGCATAGTCACTCTCTATCCCTATGATTTTTTTTTCTGCAAACCTTGTTTGCAGGTTTGCCTTAGAAAATGCTCAGAATGTAAGGATAAGGATAAGATATAAGATCACTTTTTTATTTTATTTTATTTTTTTTATTTTTTTCCCAAAGCAATGGTGTCCTCAGGAGCTACAGGGGACTTTTATATAGGCCAATAGTAGCTTGTTGAGACACTTAGGATGTAATTAAAAAAAAACCAACAAAACCAACAACTCTTGATGAAATGTGAAATGGATAACCACCTACCTGAGGGGAAAACTGTAGGAGTTTGGAGTGTTTAAGGAGTTTACATGTTTATAGAGGAGGAGTTTGGTGTGTTTAAGAACAATGTTAGAGACATTATTTACCTTTCCTTTCCTCCTTCTATTTATTATTATTTCCTAGCTAAAATGTTTCTTATTTCTTTTTTAATTCATCATTATTTTATATTTAAGTGTCATAGTTGGGTTTCAGACAAATTGCAGCATTGTCACATAGGGCTTATATTATATATATGGTCACCTCTGCTCTAAGCAGGAAGGAAAGCTGGAAAGGGTAAGATAGAAGCATCTTGTCTTTCTAGGGTACCCTTAAGCTCTACAGGTTGGCTGTTTTGGTACATTGAAAATACCCTTTTGCCCTTCCAGTTTACACTGCCAAGTGTCCGTGTTACAGATTATGAATATGGATTAGGAGTTAGTTAAGCCCTAAGAAAGGTTTTTTTGACAGCAGCTCATCCTCTCCACAGAGCTTCTTGCCTAAAGTTGAATCTCACTTCTTATATTTGGCAAAAGAGGAAACTAGATTTGTTTGTTTTTAATTGTTATATTTTACTTCAGTTCCACAGTCAAATATAAAAAGTGTTAAAACAATGGCATATTTTACTGACTGCTGTTTTGTTGATGAAAATATCTTAGGAGTCCAGGTGTTTGACAGCCTTATTTTATGGTTTAAACATTAAGCCTAGGAAAAGGCTCAGAATGAAATTCTTTATGCTATTGTTAATGACTAGCCTATGAGGAGGGAAACAGTGTAGGCAGGACTTGTTACAACACTTGGTGACATACCAGATTTTGAGACAACAGACAACAATGTAAGAGTGGGGCAGAATACAAAACCAATGTGATATGCACTTTGTGGAGCATCAAGACATCAGCCCACAGTAGGCTGTAGCACTTCAAGGGTACAGCCTGATTCCACCATTCCTACCACAGCACCAAGAAGAGGATGGTGACTTCTTCCATCTGCACCTGAATTGTTATCTGATGGATTCCATCACTGCTGCTTTTCGTTAAGTCCCTGGAAATAGTTTATACCGAGATTCAAAAGTAGAAGTGATAAAAGAAGTGAACTGAAGGTGAAATCCACCCCTGTGGCAATCATGTGTAGGTGGTGCCTGGCTACATTGTCTTTTGGTTTACATCTTACATCTGTGGTGTGTGAAGGCAGGCTGAAATGCTCTGTTGAACTATGCACATTGCTCTTTCTTTGCTGTGCTTGGATTTGTGCAAAGGTAGAAGGCACACCAGTGTTTTCCACAGTTGCTTGGGAGATACACTGCAGTGGAAACAGATAGGCCCCTTTTATTCTACATATGGAACAAATTAATGAAAATAGCAGAAAGGAGTTTTGTGGCATCCTTGTTTCCTAACAAGTAATCTGCACAAGAGTGAGAGAAAGTAGCCTGTTTTCTCTTTCCTATTGATTCCTACTTCATACATAGGGTTTCTATAGGTTGGTCTCCTTGTAAAGACTGAGTCCTTTATATTTTGCTTCAGTATTTTATCAGACACCGTGGGTTTACTTTCCCCTACATTTAGAAAATGAGAAAGTTGAGAAAATCACAATTTTCTAGCTCCAGAAGTCAGCTTATTGGTTGTTGGGAGAAAAGCTCATAGTTCTATGGAAAAAAAAAAAAAGGCTTTTTTTTTTTTTTTTCTTTTTTTCTTTTTTCTTTTTTTCTCCTTTGATAGGAAAATTGTTATATGCCACTGAGAGTCTTTCTGGTACCAAAAATTTGATGTAGTGTAAGGATCCTTTTCCATTAAAGAAAAAGTTTATAAGATAGTCTTTTCAGACTTCTGATTTGGGGGTTACCCATAATAAATGTCTAAGCAGATTATTATGAAGAGAAACAACTACAGGTGCATGCAAAAATTAGTGCAGTGTTTGTCAGAAAATATGAATGCTCTAGGATTTTCTAGCAGTCACATTCATCAAAGCCCTTTGTCTATGATAACATCGGTTCTATGTCTAATTCCTCCCACTGGAAGTACATTTAGTAGCTGTTTTTCATGTTCTGTGAAAACTCTTGAAAATGAAATTGGTTTCCTGCAGGGCATTCATTACAATGATGTAAATCCAGAACAATTAATCTGAAGTTGATGATGTTACTTCATATTTACATATCTGTAATGGAGAATACAATCTGGCTCCATATGCATATGAAACCCCAGTTAATGTATAACTGGCATGGAAAAAAATAATTTTTAATGTGACCTTTTATAAATTTTCTCAGATTTTTTTTTAAAGGAAAAAGTGCACTCTGGTCAAGTAGCAGACAGTGGTGCTGTTGATTCCAGATTGCATGCGTATTACTCATAGATCCAGCTGTCTGTCTTCATTTTCACTCACCTTTGGAGCCACTGGTCCCTCATACTGAAACAGCAGCAGTTGTACCTGGAGGGGATACAGGACTTTGTCCAACTTGTTTTTAATGGCTGGACATCCGTTCAGACAAGCAAGAAAGCTCTCAAGAGCAGCAACAATCAATGAGGTAAGGTGTATGAAATTACTATTTTCTTCCCCGTGTACAGCCAAGCATTTTTTATAATCCAGCAGCCTGGGAACCCATGTCTGTACCTTTCAGGAAAATTCCTGTTGACTTGGGTTTGTTCCTGACAGATACCTTCAGGGCTGGGCCTTGTTACAATTAATAATATCTTCAGTGCCTAACTCTTGCTTTTGTGTGTCTTTTCTCTTTTCTTAGGAAGGAAATTGAATTTGTGTTCAAGTCCTACCGGGTCAAATGGTTCACAGCAGCTTTTTCTTCTGTTATCACAGCTCCTCTACCAACTAGAGAAAGACTGGGAGCAAATCTTGGTCTTGGAAGATTAAATACTCTTTGATGGTAAATTGAGC
This sequence comes from Aythya fuligula, assembly GCF_009819795.1. Taxonomy (NCBI): domain Eukaryota; kingdom Metazoa; phylum Chordata; class Aves; order Anseriformes; family Anatidae; genus Aythya; species Aythya fuligula. Next base: position 114,337,408 of record NC_045560.1, read on the forward strand.
AAGATATAATGGGGCAGCAATAATTGCTACTCACTGAAACTGTATTTAGTCTTAATATTATTTACAGCTGATGAACTGTCACTTTTTTATTTTTCAGATAACAGAGGTTGAAGAACTGATCCTCAAAGCTGATTTGTGATGAATGGCTTGATAATCGGCTACTTCCTACACACTGCATTTCTCCAAAACTATTCTGTTATTTAAGAAGTTGATAATCTCCAAACTATTCCTATTTTTTTCTTATGATACTGAATTCTTTTCTATAAACCAAGTCAGCTGCTGAGGAAAGAAGTCAAGATTTTATTTTCCTTTTTTTTTTTTCCTTTAATGACTTTTATACCAGCATGTTGCTGAGGTTTTAAAATAAATATATTTGTTATTAGCACTTACAGACATCTCCTTCTCTAATCTTGTATTTTTGTTGAATGAATGCCAGTAGTCAAATGTCTTGCCACATATTTGACACACCTTCAAACATACTGTGCTTTTGTTTGCTCTCCATTTTCGCTCTATAGCAGTTCCTGGGAATAATCAAGCACAATAGAACACTCAATGCTTCTTTTAGATCCTCACTTATTCAGGGAACTGGATTTGCAAGGTTACATGAGAGTGGTTTTAATAATAGAGGAAGGAAAGAGGGGGAAGTAAAATTCACCTTTAAAACTATTTAATCGTTCTGCTCTCTTTTATCTTTCTTTTTTTCTTGCTTGTTTTGTATCCCTCCTTTCACTGCTTTGGCTTTTTCTGTTAACTATCCTCTATTCCCCTCCATTTGCTTCCCTTTTTCTAGGAAGACCTAGCTGAAAGTTTGTGCTTGTGAACAAAATATTAGATGTAGATAATAATACCAATTACCAGAAAAGAGGACTGCAAGGAATCGCCAGAGTTACTGAGTCCTCTCCTCTGGAAATGGCAACCTATGTTATAGACTTTTAGTCCAAGAAGGTCCACAACAGTTCAGCTCACTAAAAGCCACAACATCCAAGAAGTTCTGATTAATAACCTTCAGCCTTCTAAGAAACAATAGTGGTGCAGCTGTAACATGCCATGGAAAAAAAGTGAGGCACTGATGCCCTAGATCCCTGCAGCAGCAAGTGATTTGCTAGGTGAATTTCCCAGATGGTCCCTTTCATTTCCTACAGAAGAGGGAATCAAAACCAACAACCTCCAATAATCCCTATCACTTTGCTTGGAGTTTTGTGTGCCCTACGTTTCAGCAAAACATACTGCCTTACATTTTACCTCTAACAGTGACTAAGTTTGAATACCTCAAATACATGACAAAATGCTGCTATGTTATTTACCAAGGCAGGGAGGGGACGGTGATGCAGGTAAGCAGTGGAAGCTGTGAAATGTGTGCTGTGTAAATTTAACACAACTAAACAGCATTGATCGAATAATCTTTCAAAATACATGACAACAACTAAGCCATTGCCTGTTATGTAGATTAATGAGCAGTATTCTTTTGCAAGCACAAAAAATCCTGGAAACTGGATTTGAGAAGTACATATACAACATTTACTTTTCACTGGGCACTGATGACAGAGTATGAAAGCATAACCAACTACGAAAATATTCTGCCAAAGGTAGGGGCCTATAACAGTTGTGAGTTTTCATTCCAAACATAGAAGTATGACATAAGATGAAACATTTTAATATTGGGTGAATTCTATATGCATCTGTTAGCATACTAAGCTGCTGCTTCTTGGAACTCACAGTATTTCTGTATACTCCAGCTGTTACTTGGATCTTTACATGGTACAACCAAGTATTTCCCATACATATGCTCAGCTGTTTTGGTCACATATTGTCATTCTAGGTGTTCCTTCACACCTGTTCAGTCTGTTTTCTTAACTCTTCCTATCATGAAGATGCCATGAGCTACTCCCTGGATCTGATGAGTAACAATATACATGCTGCTCTGTTCATATATATACACATATACACACAAAAACATACATACATACTTTGATATATATGTGTATATCTATTTATCTATATATCCTTTTTTCCCATTGTCTGATGAGAACAATCCTATCCAGTGGCAATGACTTGAAGTTGAAGGCATCATACAGATGAATCAGAAGCATCTGAAGTTCTCATGTCTCTTGTTGAGGCACCTGCAATGGCACACACCTAATCTTTGTGTACAGGTGCTCCAGTAGACAAGAGTGTGTGGGTGTGGTTGTCTTCCTTTTTCATTTTAATTAAAGTCAGGATGTGATCTTGTATGTTGCTTCTGACTATTTTGTATTCAGTGCTTGGGTAGAGGTTGTGTTGTAGTGTGTTTCCTCCTTTCATATTTCTCATGGTATTTGGGAATTGTCTGACTCCATCAGGAAGATCCTCTGCAGAACTCTTTGGAATTTCTGCCCTGTACACTTTGCCTTTGCGCACCTGTGCTGTGCTGCGTCTCAGGCTGAATGAGAGAATCTGCAAGAGAAACGGGGAAAGGTGAGTTGATTTCCTTAGTGGTTAGCATCAATGGCCCAAGTATGGCATGTCCTCAGTATTACACTATGAGCTCCACATGAGTGCTCAAAAGACTGCATAGATATTCTTTTGACCTTTTGTACTGAATCAGTGATATTTCTTTTTTTGACCCCTCAACCTTCCCCCCCCCTTCCCAACCATCTTTGTACAGTTACTCATAAGCTCTTAAAAAATCTTTTACAGATGGAACTCCGTGGGACAGGGCCTGTACCAAAAGCTGTACTGAACAAAAATAAAGGTTTTAAAACTTCCTGTTTTCCCCAGCGTGGTTGCTTAGAGGGAATAGCTGTGTTTAGTGGAAAAAAGGTCAAATGACTCTGGGGCATGTGTGCCATCTTGTACCCTTTTGTCTTAGACAGGAGGTGGAGGAACAGACAAATGAGATGCAGGCATCTAGTGGAATATGCTTCTTGTGATAATGTGCCTTAAATACGACTGTCTCACAAGGCTGATTCTTCCGTGTGACGTAATTCATCAAATGGTTTTTGAAATCCACCTCTATACACAATAATGCAATTAAATGTCCACTCTGCCTTCAGGAATCATGTACAACTTTACATAATATTGAAAAAAGATTTTGGAAGCTATAGTGAATTTGAATATGTGATAAAACACTGAGGAGCTGAAAAACTTGCTACACAAGGATAGAATTACATTTCTAGAGATAAAGCAAAGTGGCAACTTCACAGATCTTCTCATTGGTTCTTACCAATCAGTAGTTTGTCTTTTATTTAGAATACAGTTACTAAAAGGCTTAATGGATGAAACATTTATTTTTTTAATCAGGGTGGAATTGAGATAGACTATTTTTACTATGATTGTTAACAACCATTTCTATAAAAGTAGCTGATTACTACATGAAAATATTATGTGTAAGACAGTTGTTCTTTTCCTAAATATTTGTTCTACTTCATGTGCAAGGCTTTGGGCATGGTTGTCATGTAGGAAAAGGGTAAAAGGTATTTCCTCCTGTTCAAAAGTTACCAGGTGATGTTCTACAGTGCAGACTTTCTCTTCTGGGCTTAAAATCCATGAATATGCAGAAGTGTAAAAGCCTTCCATACTGCCAGTTCCCTGGCATAAGCTTTTGAAAAACCTGGTCTCAGTGTCTATATCTCACAGACCTTAGTAGATCTTTGCCCTGCATGCATATGGTTTGGGAAATAAAACCCAGTACAGGATATTTATTTTTGCTGCAGTCACCATGCCACTCCAAGATCATTCTTATTAGTATAAGAGGTAAGTATTTTTTAAGAATCTCTCTAAACTGTGTTGAGATCACCTTTTATCTTCTTTATTTTTTCCTTTCTATTTTTTTTTTCCCCACAGGAAATTAACAGAGTATGCTGCTTTTCTTTTACTCTTTTTCTATAGATAGATGTTTAAAAACATATTTAATGATCGCTTTCTAGTTATGTTTACAGTGCTAGTCACTTATATCTAGGTCTGTATATGCCAAATTAGCAAATTAAAAATGAATTTAGGCTCTATGAATCTACCATTTCATTGTGAGGTTATTGGTTATCTCTACCCGACCTATTGTGCCCATGTGATGTAGGCAGTGCCAGAGAACTTATCATCTTTTGCTAGCGGAGAATTATGTCCCTTTACATTTACATGATGCTACAGTGTTACTTTTTATTTTTGTCATTTAACATCTATAACTTATACAATTACTTTAATTTTTAGGATATACTATTTCTAATAAGATAATTATGTGCATAACTTTATACAGCAGTAATGAAAAATCTATACCTTAACTGATATATTAATTGCCGGGGGTTCCTACATCTTAATTCTTTGCATTTACATAACATGTATGGGATTCTCAAAACATCAATAAAAATAAATCAACTGTTGGATTGCTCTTGTGAAGCAGGTATTCATCTATTCATTTGTAAATACAAGCATGAACATAATTCACTGACTTTCACAAAGCCAACAAAATCCATAGGAAAGCTGGAAAAGTAATTTTTTTCCTGTGTGCAATTACTGAACATTAATCACAGTACCAATCCTTATCTCCAGACATCGCTGTTCAGTTTTGGTGAAGACAAAGTTTGCTGTTCAGTTTTGGTAGAAGCAGAGCTGACTTCAGTTGAATAGCTGTTGGAAAGGTTCCTCTGGTTTTGTTAGCGTGGCGAAAATTGAAATTAGTTTTAAATAAAATTTTGTTTTAATTTATGCTTTGTCAACTGTAAGGATGACAATTTCACTGATTCTTTGAAAAATCTGTCTAACCTTCATCATGAAAATGTATGTATGTATATACAAGAGATTTTATGGACTACATTATTGATAGTTACGTGAATAAACCTTATTTGCCTTAAAGTTAGATATTTACATTAAATGTAGTTATATACCTTCCCTGTTGGGAGTATTCAGGTAATACAAAAATTAGCAGATGTGGCATTTCATCCCTGTTTAGTTCAGTTCAGTTGGGGTTCAGTTGCATAGACATGGGCTTTTAGTACCTTTGTAGGGATGCAGGGTTAATCTGTGCCCAGCAAGCACCTCTCTAGAAGTAAATGTTCGTCACGCTGTCATCATGGCATATTTCCCTTCACTGTATAGTACTCTTATGCCACTTTAAAAGCGAAGTGGAGCTCTGTTGCCTTTAAGGCAGTCATCTGTTTCTCTTTTAGGCTTCTGACTCGACAGCTGTGTGAGTTCAGAGTATTTTTGTACAAACCGCAGTTAATTCCATTTACCTTGATGCCACAGTTTTGGTTTTTTTTTTTTTTTTTTTCTTGTTCTTTTTAATATGTTCCTGAGGACAGAAGATTTGGCCTCTGAACTTCTTTAAATGTTTTTTTTCAGAAGTGGCCCTGGCCTTACAGACAGACAAGGTACAGCCACTATTTTGCTGATTGTATCATTGATTGAACTAAGTAATTACTTGAGTAAGTAGCCAAAACTGAGAGAACTGCAGAATAATGAGATGGCAGAAATGTCAGAATGAATCTTTGAAACTGTATAACAGTGTGATTTGCCAGGTAAATTCTGCTTAATTATACATATATATATATATATATATACATTAAAAAAAAAAAAAAAAAGGACAAAATGAAGATAGTAGTTCAAACATTGGACTTTAAATCTAGATTTTTAATTTATGTACAAAGTATGAGTGTGTGTGTGTATGGGTGTACCTGTACCTAAGAAATTGTTTGACTTCCTCCTTAAATATTACTTCTTACTGTACAATCTTTGTTTTGTGGTGCTTGCTTGTATCTAGCTTGCTTGGCTGAGTGCTCTTCAGATTGCTAAATTTATGTCCTGTTTAATAGGCGTATGTACTATCCACGTATTTCTGGCAAATGCTTTTAACAGTGTGCTTTTATGCACATCTTTAAATTACAGATTCTTTTTCCAGCAGACCATTTTCTAAACTTACATACTTCAGTCACTACAGATGCATAACTAATATTGACACCAAGAGATCCTGCAGCGGATTTATAAATGTTAAGTTTTTTACAAATTTTGTTTTTTTGTAAATTTACAAAAAAACGGAAATGTAAAATTTATTCATTTTACAGGGGCTGGGCACCATGTATAACATTCACTGTTTTTTTGGGCAAACATTAACTAAAAGATATAACATAGAAAACATAAACAGATTGGAAAAAATAAGAGTGGTTTTTAACTTTAAATAACTAAGAATGTACAGAGCTTGGGACAAGGATGAACCTCTGCTACTGCTTCTTTTCTCCTTCAGGTCAGAGGTTGGGTGTGCAAGAGTCTCCCTCCTCCTTCCTTCTTCTTTGAAATGGCTTTGTGTCATCAGGATATGAAATTTTCACTGCCGTGCAGGCCCTTTAATCCTTTAGTTTATCTGACCATCCTTCCTAAGTGGCATAAATGACCATTTATGTTACTGCCTCCTGTCTCCTGTGTTGCAGGGACCTCTTCCTCAATCTGTTTTACAAGTTAATCCAACTCAAATATTTTGTGATCATGATTACTTGAGAGAATTCAGCCAAAAAGTGGATCCACTTTGTATGGTGGTCTTCTCGTCATATAGAAGTATCGCAACAGATGTTCTCATTAGTTTCAATATCACTTCTTACACTTGTGCCAGAATCAGAAGTTTCCCCTGTTGCCTCTGCTACAGTACATGAAAGCAAAACCCAACAGAAGAGTCAGAAAAGCTGCCTGTTCTAAACCCAGTTTACAGCCTAAGTCTTACCTTCTTACTGCCTTAGCTCAGTGACCTTTTCTTGTCATTGTTCATTTCAGCAAATAAAGGTTCAGAAAGAGAATTTATTGACTAGAACAAGTGATGAGATTGGCAAGAATAGAGGAGATTTCCTATCTGATCTCAGGAGCACACATTTTAGGTCATTGCTTTACTTTTGAAAAAATATCAAAAGGGCACAAAATTCTAAACCTGTGGAGAAACTGGTGTACTATTATGGAGACTTTAATTTAATAAATGGCACCCAAAATGTAATTAATAGAATTTTCACCGATCAGACTTGCTTCAGATTTTGTTGAAATTTGGACTGGACTATATTTTAATTATATATAATTTTAATAAAATATAATTTTATTTTTATAATATTTCCACATGGTACTTTTAAGGAAGTTATTCCAACAGTTTTTCTAAGTAAAGAACAAGGAAGAAAAGAATCCTGTGTGTAGCAGTTCAAAAGCGAGAAAGAAATATTTCTGCAAATAGCACATCAGTGCTTACAACAGACTTGAACATCAGCATTGTCAGGGAGCAGGGCTCCTCCATCAGGGAAGGCAACCAGGCAGCTGAAGGTGGCTGTGACACATAGGCCCTCTCTGTATAGGCCCTCTCTGATGTGAGCCCAGTCCTAGAGCACCCCACAGACAGTAGAGCAGGGCTGGTGGCAACAGCAGGTCCCACCAACAGCCCAGCAACTAGCAACAAGCAAGAAGGGATGAGCAGGTCCCTGCTCAGTGTGGGAAGGGCAGGCAACAAGGCAGGACAAGCCAAGATGACACTGACCCCCACCCTGCCCATGGTGTAGAGAGAGAGAGAGAGAGAAAGCGAGAGAGAGAGAGAGAGAAAGAAAGAAAGAACAAACAAACGAACGAACAAACAAGTCATGCAGTGCTCCATCTTGAGAAGGGACATTTTCAGTTTCAACAGAAACTGCAAGTTTGTGTGCAATTATGATATATTTTCTTCTTTTTTATAAAAAGATGATAAATATGTATTACTTGTTTGTTTAGGATATTAGCATGAACATATTAGAAAATGTTTTGGGAGTGTTGGTAGGGGGAATATTTACTTGTGATAAGATTTCAGTGAGAGGCCTTTGGTGAGGAACACCGTCTGGAGTTAGTGATGGATCAGAACAGAAGATCCTCCATGTCTTTGAAGTCTTACAGCTGGATGATTTTACTCCATCTGTTTTGCAAGGTGAGAGTGGACTTGCAAAATTTCAGTGATATTTTTTTGTAATTCCACTTTTGGCAAAGCATTGTAAAGGAAGGTAGATTTAGTGTAGAAATATATTCCTTCTTCTTCCCTCTGGCATTTGTCTGAAGGATGGCTTGCAGGGAATTCTTTTGCAAATGAGAATTCTGAGGCAGTACTATGGGGTGGTCTGGCAAGCAGGGTTGTAAGCTCTTCTCTAGTTTTCTAACATTGACAACAATGTTAAGGACAATAGTTTGTGTTTCTTCACTGACTTCTGAAAGGTTGAATGGTAGATAGTAGAATTTTTTGCTTTCAGCTTATAAACCTGTTTGGGTTTGTGTGTGTGTGGTTTTAAAGAAAGCTAAGGCTGTCCTAAAACTAATGTGGAGCTTTGATGAAGCATATCACACAGAATTTATTAGCAATTAAAAACTACTGAATGGTCCATTTGCCGCACGTAATGTTTTCAGAGCGGGGCCTTCAAAGGCAGTGCATCTAAAGGACTGTGGCTGTGTGCAAACGTATTGCTTCATATATTGGTTAACCTCTCATAGGCTTGATAAATAAAAGTAGCTACTAGGAAAGTTGGATCTTTTTAAAAACATCACCTTATCAAATCATTTTTATGAAAGTTATTTCATGCTTTCAACAGATTTTGTATAACCATTGCTTTACATTTCTTGCCTTCAACCAAACTGTGAAGTTAAATTATGTTAAATAAATAAATAAAAATTATCTCCCAGCCCTATTCAGTATAGTGAACTATGTAATAATGCCACAGAATATATTCATACTTATACATATATCTAAAAAATAACAATAATACATGTTCAAAGCACTATGGAAGTGGTTAAAAAATATAGGATTCTTCATGGATACCTCCCACACACCACTTTGAAATTCATTCTACCTAGAGCAAAAAATTTCAAAATACTTGTTAGATCTTTTCAGAGCATGACTTTCCATAAAAACATGTTTGGATGTGAAGTGTTCTTTAGAAATTTTATGCCAGACTGTTCCTGTTTTACTCATGACCCAAGTAAGAAATGTTTTTTTACAACTTGGTTACAAGGAGGAGTTTAATCCCGAAAAAAAAAAAAAAAAAAAAACAAAAAACTGTTTTGCTACCCATATGGTGTTGTTTATTCTATCAATGAGAAAAGATGTGTCTGTTGGGGTGCTGGTCATTGCCTTGATTTCATTTTCTAAGGATCTGTTTTCAGCTCTGTCTGTCTGTCTGTCTCTGCCTAACCTTTGAAACTATTGACAAATTTCAAATTAATTTCATGAAGTGGGAATCTTGGCCATGCTAAGTTCCTACAAATTCAATGAAAATCTGCATTTGGATTAAGTAGAAAGATCCAGGGTAATGCATCTGTGAGGGCCTTTCATTTCAAGAGGTAGAAGGTGCTTGGGCAAACATTACTCTATTAGGTCTCAACAAGCCACAAGCTCTCTCCCTTTAAGAAGCACGAGAGATATGGAATGAAATGGAGAAGGCATGCTGGTGAAAATTTGGGAGTCTAGGTCAACAGGATGTCAAATTTCTTCCATTCTACTTTTTGAAGATGTTTAATCAACATGTTTAATCTAAGTGTAATAATAAGTATAATATTGGATATTTCTGTATAGGAATGAGTGAGTGGATATAAATGTTACTCCTTTATGGGATTCATAGAGACAAGCTACAACTGCCAGAATGACTACAGAATCCCTGTATTTTGTTTGTTGCTTCGGTGTTGTTGGAAGAGCTTTACTGAACAGAAAATATCAGTAGCTTGAAACCATGCCATTGCATTCATCTACAAATATGCAGTTGCAAATTTCTTAACGAGACCAAAGAAGTTAAATTTATGAGAGAAAAACAATTTCTATATACTGTTATTGCCCATGTGGTGTTACTTTAGTAATGGAAAACAAAGGTACTATGACTAAGACCTTCGTGTTGATTCCAACTCAGTGTGATTATAGGTGTGATGCACCAGGCATGAACCTATGGATAACAATTGTCCTATGCCACATGTGAACAGATACTTGTGTTAGAGTCCTATTATAGGTGTTACAGACCCAGGGTCTGTGAAAGGAAATCCTGTTGTGTTTACTTTGTTGACTAGGGGATAAGCAGGTAGTTTAGTATACTGGAATTAAAGCAAAATATACAAAGTAATATTACAAATGTTGCTTTTCAGACAGGTAGATGTCACTATTTTATAAATTCTAGCATTTTAAAGCTTGATTACATATATACCTTTAAAAACTGCACTGACATACATGTTTCGGGAAACCTTCTATCTGGGGACCATTTTATGAGCCATGAAGTTTTTATTTGGATTTCAGAAAATCCATCTGTAATCCCTTAGCTACAAAATAAACACACTGCAACCTTTTTAGACCCCCTACAAATTCCTTCTGGTAAGCTGAATCACAGTTTCATTGAGGACTTCTATATTTAGAGACTCTTGGCTCCTAATGTCCAGTGCCTATTTAAATATCAGCCGAGATGTTTTCTAGCAGTCTCAAAAACTCTTGTGTGCAAAAAAAAATCAGTAAAACAAGAAGAGCATATGAGTTTGTTTTCTTTTTTTGTGCAGTTATCTTTAAATCCACACAGTTCAGACTGTACCCTAACCCTTAGCACATACACTGTTGAATTAATCAACCATAAGGATCCAGTAAAGATCTTGGGATAAAAGCTCTTGACGTCTTCTTGGTATGTACATCCTGGCAGCTAAAGCAGCTTCAGGTACACAGGTGCTTTTTTCACCCCTCATGACCTTGTGCTCAATATAGTCAGCTCTGGGCTGTCTCTGATGCAGCCCACTAGGCAGAAAGCAAGTTTTATGCAGGAGAGTGTTCAGAGAGCTGCAGGGATGCCAGGCCAGCTGATCACACTGGATATGTGTGGCAGGTCAGGCACCCAAAGGGAAAGGTTGCCCAGATAGTGCACGTGCAAAATACATCATTCTGCTTAGGTTCATTAAATCTAGTTACTCACTAGGGGTGGGGAACTTTACCAAACTTACCCTTTTCTTTAAGTGTTTATAATTAATTTCTACTTACAGGTTTCCTGTTCTGTGGCCTGGCAACACCACAGAGCAGAGTCATTGCCACTTCCAGTTATGGTGACAGGGGTGTTCACAGAAAATTCCTCAGTCTCTCACATTCTGTGCATCTTGTATTTGGGTTCAGTAAAATGCAACAGATGAGGGTTATGTTTCCCATGTGTGTTCCAAAAGGATCTTATAGCCTGACAAGATCATAACACTGCATGTGTTGAACTCAAGTAGATTTCTGTGAATGAGGATAATGTGTGAGCTCACAGTGTAGGCAGCTGCATAATAAGAGGGGTGCCACTTTCTCAAACTAGACCTATGGATGACATTGTTATTTTAAAAATTATATTCTATTTTGTTTTCCTCTCTGTTGTTCCTGTTTCATCTATGGAAGCTAGGGAAAATGAAATAGTCGTATCATATAAAAAAGCAAACAGAAATGGACATGAACTTTTAAAGCTTTAGGCCAGCTCAGATCTGGATGTGAACTTTTAAGCTAATTCTCTGCGTGTGATAAGCTGGCGTGGTGTAGGATCAAATCCCCTTTTCCCGAATTGAGGAGGAACAAAGTTTAAATGATTTACTTTGGATCAAGACGCACAGAAGTTCTTATAGCTTAGTTAGGCATTTGCTGTGTTGTGATATGAACACAAGAATATGCACTGCCTGCTCTGGTTTATTTTATTTTATTTTTTTCCTGCTATACTTCTAGCTGTTTTTCTTCCCAGTGATCTTTCTCTATATATGTGGATTGGATGTGGCTTTTGGAGGAGTGTTCTGCCAAATAGGATTTTCTAGTCTGCTAAAGGAATTTTCCATTGCTGGATGGTGATACAAGTTGAGCCCTGTGCAACGGCTTAGTAAGACAGAGTGAATGCATGTAACAAGGTGGTCCCTAGAATTTACAACTCAAAATATCTCTGCTAATAGAAGCTAGAAATATTATTTGTTTTAAATGAATTTAGGCTTTTGCAGACCAGCTGTACTAGATCACGTTGGAAACTTTGCTTCTTGATGGCTATATGGTTCCCTTTGAGCTCAAAGTACCAATGAGACACAAACATTTTGCAATAAAAAAGGGTTATGCAGCTACAAAAAATTACAGAGAATAATGGAGTGAGAAGTCAACTCAGAAGTGTTCTTCTGTGCTGGACAAAGCTGTGTGCAATTTTCTTTCCAAACAGCAGATGCTTTTGAGTGCTTACATTATGTCATGTTATTCTGGAGGAAGAAGGACAATTCTCACAGATCTGACAGTTTAAGAGGCAGCATATGAAATCAGCTCCTTCACAGTCAGGCCACCCAAAAGCTTTAGCATACTTTAGTATATATTTTTATATATACTAATATATATATTTATATATCTAATAATATATATTATAATATATAATCTATAATTTTTTATATACTAGTTTTTGTACAAATGAGAAAGTGCTGTACTATCTCAAGCAGACCAAATTATGGGTTACAGTAAGAGTTTCTGTTTTCTTGAGGATGAACCATGGAAGCTGCAATCCAACAGAGATACTTAATTATTAGGGATTTAGAAGGTTACTGTGATCTCTCTGATTCATCTGGGGAAGAGCATTTGTTCTTCCACACAACTATGTTGCGTGCTAAAATTGGTTCCCTGAACGGTTTGATCAGGCATTACCTTTTCTTTTGAGAGTTATGTGAAATACTTTTAATAACATTTTACTTCATTCCCTACTGTCAAAAAGACAGAACATATTTTTATCAGAAACACAGCCAGTGTGGCTTTAGGACTGAAAGGTTCTTCTGTTGTTTCTGTTTCTTGGTGCTTTTTCTGTTCAATTGCTAAGGACACATTGGCCTGGAGGACTGAAGGCTAGGGACTGCCCTAATGAGGAGTTTTCCTGCAATATTCTTATGCTTGCTGTCATGTGCTAACCTCAAGCAATAGATCTGGCTTACTCTAATACAATGCTTCTTTTGGCAAGTACTGTAAATGTTTTATTTCTCCTCTAAACAAGGAGAGTGAAACTACAAGCCATTCACATAAATCAGACAAAAGATTTATGAGCAGCAGATAAGTAGGGAACTAAGCAATAATCTATTCCATCTGCTTCGGCTACAGACATCTCAGATGCTCTCCTGTCCGTCAGGCTATTGCAAACCAGGAACACTTCCCACCAGTTCAGGAGCCCTGTCTTCACTTGTCCCCTCTTGATTGCTCTCAAGTTCTTAATCTCCCCACCTGGTTCTTAAGCAATAATTAAGACAATTAGCCTCTGCCTCCCTGGGCTGGTTGCTAATACAATCCAGCAGACTTACCTCCAGAGACACTTTATAAAGATCAGTGAATAAAAAGGTTGCTGCTATAAATAAATATATTTTATAAATAAAAATTTATAAAAAAAAATTATAAATAAATAAAAATTTATTTTATAAATAAATGCTGCTATAGATAAATGTGAAAAGCCAGAACAAGATAGTCTTTCATTCTCCCTGATTGTGTCCCTATACTCCTCTGTAAGCAATAAACTCCTCTGTTGCATGTGCAACAGATTCGTGCAATGTCCCCATTGTATTCCCAGCTTTCCCCAAAAGAGAGATATTTAAGATGTCATGTGATGACTGAGATCAAGTGTAAATGGCTGTTCAGTACTGGGTTGTATGCATGCTATTAATCAATTGGCTTTTTATTTTTTATTACTATTTTTGAGTATATCTCTCAATATGTTACCATTACTGTCTTTTTTCCTCCACTCTGTAATGGTTGGTCAGACTCACATGATCAGAAGAGGAGGAGTGACAGGACTGTCTCCTCTAACCTATTTTGGCATATCATTCTAGTGACTGAGCAACACAAACTGAAGGAGGGAGAGCCTAAATTTGTCTCAAGCAATGGAGGCAGGTGAGTTGGAGTTCCTGCCTCCACTGCTTCCACCAGCTGTTTTTTAATGTACTTCCCAAACATTTGTATCTTTAGCATGGTTGGACTGGAAAGGAGAAAGGTGGGATAACATCTGAAATGCCATTATATAGGAATGAAGTAGGAAGGGGAGCCAGCAAAGGGGAAAACTTAAAATAAATCTGGAAAAAAGCACACCAAGAAAGGTCTTTTTTTTGTACCATTGTTAAACCATTTTCCTCTCTGGTTCTGATCACCAATTTTAGTCTCTCATTATATCATACTTTTGCTCTCTGCACCATGTCCTTCTTGCTCATGTGAATCAGGACAAAAATGTAATTCAAAAATGCTGCTCCTCCTTCCTTATTGGAAAATACAGGCCCGCAGCTCAGCATATAACCACGTTTTTAACACATCCAGCAGCTGTGCAGTCTTAGGCAGACTTTATAGGGAGTTGCTGAGTTTATGACCCTCAAAAAGCACCCCTTTTGCCGAAGTCCTAGCAAGAAAAGGACAAATGCATCCTTCATCTTTGTGGCTTTCCTTCTTTCTACCTAGTGAAAATGAATGCTCCTCTCCTTTGCTGCTGCTGTTCTTGTGACACATGAGTCCTGCAGTCCTTACCTATTATTATGCCCTGCATCTGTCTCTGCCGTTACTTTCTGGAAGTTTCTTTTGAAACTTTGTGTGCCTACCTCTCTCATAGCTTCCATCTCTAGCTTTCCTGTAGTACACAGGGATGGGAAAGAAAAAGGGGAGCAGAATGAAAGTAAATGTCAAGTAAAAAAATCCTTATCACCTGTATTACTGATATAATTTAAACTCTTTCACTTGTGAATATGTTTGCTCCTTGGGAATTTTGTTCTACAGATATCAGCTCAGGCATATACAAGCTTTTTCTACGGTGGAGTAGGGAACAGTCATAGTAAAGCTGGTGGAGTAAAGAGGCAGGTACACAGTTCTTAGATTCTCTACACCTGTAGTTGTCTTAGCAAGATCTGTGTTTGCAGCTGACGAGTAGTCTTAGATTCCAGGGACACTCACATACAAGCACATAATTTCCCATTGTAGATTCTTTGAGCCTTGAGAAAATAACCTTATGTTTCATGTTTGTAACTGAGGAATAAAATGGGCTATTGAACCCTTTTGATGTCACAACATAACTTTGTGGCAAGAGGGAATAGAGAGAAATTTAGGGATGAAGATATGAAGGAAAGAGTATGAGGGGAAAGAAGAGAGCAGTGCAAGAGGCAAACAAAGCAATAAGAACTAAAGGCATAAAAGAAAGAAAAGAATGAAAGATCTTAGGAGAAAGCAGCTTGGAAAAACTGGTCTAAGTTGAATCACAGAGCATGAACAGAAGGAGAAAAAAAGAACAAAAAATTGTGGCAATTTTCTAGTTCACTGTAAATGTTTGGTAAAGGGCCTATGACTAAGCCATCAAATTGCATGTGATTTGTATTCCTTGGTGTAAGCAGGGAGGAAGCAGATTTTTCTACTTAGGCTTTCCAGCAGCAATGTGCTGCAGGATTGAAAAAGAGAAGCCAATGATGCCGTCTTGACAAGAAGTCTTGCTTTTCTTTGTTTATGATCATTTTGTGTGCAGGTAGTTCTAAAAAATTAAAACCCTAGAAACAAAACAGCAACCTTAGGACAATGAAATTGCTACTCAGTAAGTTACTTCAGTTCCATATCTCAATTCCTGCTTTTGCTGATGACAGCTTCATACCTAGGTCAGAGTTTAGAGGCCACGAATGCAGCTGTAGTATGCAGTAGTTACTTTTGTTTTAAAATCTAGTAGCAGTTTGAGATATTTTTTAACATCAGCAGTAGTGCTGTTATCTACTAAGAGGACTCTTTGAAGGTAGATTGAGTTTTTCAGAGGTTTTAATGGTCTTCTGCAAGAGAGTTCCTGTGAACCTCAACTGTTTGTTACAACCCTACAGATGCTCTCGATTGTGTCTTATTCTTCTGTCACTTAGCTTAGGACAGGGTGCAAAGAGAAGAGTGAGTCTTGAGGCTTGAATTGTTATGACTGTTGTTGTGATACTTGGATTTATATAGCGCTTCTCCATACTAGTTTATTCTTAAATGCATTTGAATACATTATACTGATCACTGTCAATTTAAATTGAACAAGAAGAAATGAATAGCCCAGTCTTTTTACAAAATAGTTTGTAGCTTTTAGCAGCCAGATGTCTAGCAATTGATCAAAGAATGATGGATATGTTTGAATACTTACTGGTGGTCACAAATGCTCACTGTCTGCCTGTAATGTGAAACTTGATAGTCACTGAAGCATATTTCATAAGAAAAAGCTTCTTTAATCTGCATGTAAATTGTTGGTATTTCATTATAAAAACAAAACAAAAACAACTGACAAATGGAAAGTTGTGGAATCAGAGTGAAAACTGTAAAGGTTCTTGGCAAAAAGTCAAAATTTCACCAAAAATTTTGAAATTGACTTTTTCTAATAAAAGTATTTAATTACTATGTTTTCACAAAAGCACAAAAACCACATGGGGGGCTCCCAGGCTTTTGGCTTCACAGTGTGTCATGCAAAGTATGCCAGTGCTATTCTTAGGACACCACTTATGAAGTCTCTTTACTTTGATAATAAAACAGGACTTTTTTTTTTATTATTTTTTTAGTAAGGTTGGATCTTACAAGGGTATAACATCTACAGTTCGATCTTCTGAATTGATTCTGAAAGTACTGTAGGAAATATCAAATCCTGTATGGCCTCCTGGTTTGCAGAAATCCAAAAGCTTCTAATGGAGCTTTCTTGTGTGGCAGCCCCTGTTTCTGAAATTCACAGAAGCTCTGTCAGATCCTTCTAAAGCTGCAAAATAGTGGTGTATGATGCCAAAAATAATTTAGGCTTTTATTTGAGTCTGTCACCATTTAGCTTTGACTTTTTAACTCCCACAAATGACATTGTATTTTTGCCAAAAACACAGCAGCCACATTGTACAACATGACCGGTTATTGTGAGTTATATAACTAGTGTTTTTTTTTTATATTTTTTTATTTTTTTTTTTTTTATTTTTTTCAGTATTTGGCTGAAAATATCTGTTTTACAATATCAATGGCAGGAGTTCTAGAAGTCGTTAATAAAACAAGTTTGTAAAATAAAAGCTTTGAGAAATAGGCTAGTCTCCCGCTCTGTTAAATCAGCTCTGCCTTGGTACTCTCGACACTGGTGGGCTGGAGAGGTTTGGACACCCTTGTTCTGATTATCCAGGAATTCTGCTACTCTAGAATGGCTGGGGAAACATCTTTTTGCTGAGCAGGAGCCTTCCTGAGCATGCTGTGTCAGGTAGGAGGAGACTGGTTCTGGATGAATTAGAAAGAAGCTCCTTCAACTATTGCCTCTAAATATACTTCATTCTTCTACTTGTCTGAGAATTCTCAGTTGCATCTGTTTTTACTCCCTACTTAATTTCTGAGGTTATTTCTACTAGACCATAGGGTTAGATTTCAATAACGTTGGTCAATACCAGTGCTGATAGACCTACAATAGACCATATTTTAGCTAAAAGAGAAAATCACGGGAAATCTTTGTTTCAGAGTGTCTTTCAATTATTTCTTATCTTTCAATTATCCAAACTTCTTTCTATCCAGATATATCCTGCTGGAATGAAAGTGTCTGGATAATTGAGAGTTTACTTATTGCTAATAAATGTGCCTCTGTTGAAAGAAATGTTATAGCAAACAGATAATATGATATAGTATGGTCAATTACTGAGAAAGAATGAATAGTCTTGGAAATAGTTACTATTCTCTCAGTGACTACTGTAAAAACAATAAGTGTGGAGCAAAGACCATGTCAAAGATAGTCCAGGAGGAAAAAGAAATATATATTCATTGTTCAGTTATTTACAATAGGAACTAGTTGTCTTTCTGGAGCACACACTGCTAACTCAAAGCAAACAGAAAAAAATCTTTTAATATTTCTGTGTAATACAGGTTTTGTGTACAAATGTCTTACACAATGTACTCCAAAACATTTTACATGTCAAAATAACAGTTTTATAGAGTCAAACCTATGAAACCTATGAAGATTTCATCTCTCTATTCTTCCATTAAAAATGCTGTTATCCTCATGCTCCAAATAGCAAAATTATATACGGTGATGCCTTTCCATTATCGAGGGTGAAGTTTTATGAAGAAGCTGGAAAGACTGATTGTGGTGTAACAAGGGGAGCAAAATGGTTATAGCCAGATACAAAGATATGGGTAACATGAGCAAATATAAGTTTAAGAAAATGAGGTTAATTGGATCTTGAAATAAATGGTGAGATATTGGAATTGTGTTTGAGACTTCACAGCTTTTTCTGTAATGAGAAAAAAATGATGGGAAGTAAAGTTCTACACATATGATAGTATGAAGGTTTAAAGGGAATATGTAAAAAGGGTAATGACAGTAAAGTGTGGAAGAGAGGAAGGCATAGGTTTTACGAAGAGTCATGGAAAAAAATGGGTTATTAATGAAAAATTATAGAGAGCTGGACTTCTATCCATAAAAATTCAAAGAGGATTGCTTAAGATAGCTAAGCATGTTTTTCAGTTCTGCCTCCTTCATTACTGTTTGAATTAAGGGAAAAAGATTTTGGAATGACTGAATTCATGATTTCATCTCTTTTAATACCAAAAAGGCATATATGTGCCCAAACTATTTTTTTCTAATGTGTTATTTATTATGTATGTATGATTTAATGTTAAAAAAAAGAAAAGAAAAACAAAACAAAACAAAACAAAAAAGCTCCTGTAAGCAAGTTCCATGCAGTATGGAAAATTCAGTTTGTGTAGGATATGAAGTTGAGCTCTAAGCAACAAATGTTCACAACAATTATGATTTTAAGAGGAAAATGTAGGATATAAGTTTTCCTTTAACTTTACAAACTTAACCTTTTAATTTCATTCAAATAAAAAAAGAAAATGCATGATTCATACTCAGTGAGTTCACTGAAAACCAGTATATCACTTTCCTCAAAAACCCACCATATATAGAATCTGTTAAAATGTTAAAGTTAAATGAAAATTTGAAATTACATTCTAATTTAATTAACAGTTTTGGAAAAACAAAACAAAACAAACAAACAAAAAACTTAAAAACAATCAAACATGGTGTTGCCAGAATATGCTAATCCCTTTTTATATCATAAGAATAATATCTATGAAAATATGCATACACAGAAGCATACGTGAATGTGCATTTGCAAAAGCACACCTAATTTGCTAGAGCATTTGATGAAATTATAGTCTTTGGTATATTCGGTGGGATAGATTGACGTGTAAAAAGAGAAGTAAGAAAAAGTTGGAGGTACAACTCCGTCTGAGGGGATGAGCAGAACTCCATCAGATTTATATTATGAAAAAAATTATTTACTTATTATTTTTATTATTATTTATTGTTACAAATATGGAGACAGATTTCTAGGAAGGAATTAGGTATACAGAGTAGTGTTTTCATCTCTACCTAACAGTGAATACTGTTTCACGCTTCTTCTTTCCATGCAGTATGAAAACCTGCAGTCTGCCATCTCTTCAAATTTCTGTAGTTTTTGAATGTATAATGTAGCAACTGAAAGAATTGAACTGAAAGAACACTATACAATTAAATGTAAAACTGTAAATGTAAAAAATGAAGCTTTTTACTTTGTTTTATTTAAATTACACTAGGTTTCCTTCAGAGACCTTTTTCCTGAAAGGGTGGGGTCTTTTTCTCCCTTTTAACATTAAAAATCACAGAGCTGTAGGTTTTTGTTTTTGTTTTTGTTTTGTTTTGTTTTTCAATTTGTGGTCATAACAAATAATCAATATCGATTATTTGTTTGTCTCTGAGTAACATTTGGTCCATTCATCCACAACCTTGTCCATACATTTACTGAGATATGCAGAATAGCCAAGTGACCAAGAGTATTTGTTGCTGGGAAAAGCCTCATGCAGTGAATTCATGTAGTATCATCTATCAAATCATGTCTGATGGCCATACACCAGGGTCTGAGCCTACTGACCACTGGGACACTATTGGTAGACTGCTTTTATTTATGTTTTAGATTATTTATGTGTTATTTCTCTGAAACTAATAACACAACTTCTGGTGGCAACATTGGGTTTCTGCATTACTGTCTATTGCATATACTGGGTATTCTTTTATCTTGCAAACAAAATGATGTGATCTTTCTGCTACAAGCATACAGAAATCATTCAAGCAGTAAATGGATATATTTTTCATAGAAAGACCTCGTGGAATAATGCACATTAGAGTTTTTGGAATTGCTCCTTGACAAAGTTTCAGACAAAATAGAGAGCTTTTACAGCAGCCAAAGAGAATGGTCAAGAATCTGAACAACACGAGATTCAGAGAATGAATAATTTTTCTGGAAGTGAAGATTGAGGGGAGGGAACATGATAAGAGTCTTCAAACATCTGAAAGATTCTTGTAAGGAAGAAAGGGAATGCTCTTTTCTCCAGGTATACATTGCCATATGGGATAGGTGAAAAAGAAACATGCTTAGTACTGTTTATAAAAGTCTGAGGTAAGTGTTAAAAATATCTTAATATTTCTGAGGATGGTGAAACATTAACCTAGAATATCTGGGAGATAGATGCATGTTAACTCCATCATTGGAAGTCTTAAGATAACTACCAGACAAATGGCTGTCAGGAACTATGTTGGGACCTTATTCTGTGGCAGCAAGATGTCCTAGATCACAATGTGAAGTCCTTCCAGGTCATTATTGTATGATATGATAACTTCCTTCAAGTTACATTTGTTACTGACTTGTGATTTCATAGAACTGTATAATGGTTTGAGTTGGAAAGGACCTTAAAGATCCCCTAGTTCCAGCCCCCCTGCCATGGGCAGGGCCACCTCCCACCAGACCAGGTTGCTCAAAGCCCCATCCAGCCTGGCCTTGAACACCTCCAGGGATGGGGCATCCACAGCATTTTTGGGCAACCTGTTCCAGTGCTTCACCACTCTATGAGTGAATAATTTATTCTGAATATGTAGTCTAAATCTCCCATTTTGTAGTTTAAAGCCATCACCCCTTGTCCTATCACTACACTTTCTGACAAAGAGCTTTCTTGTACATTCTCTTTAGATACTGGCAAACTGCTATATGGTCTCCTTGGAACCTTTTCTTCTCCAGGCTCAAAAACCCCCACTCGCTCAACCTGTTTTCACAGGAGAAGTGTTCCAGCCCTCTGATCACTTATTTACTTATTTATTAGAAGGAGATTGGTTATTTCATGTTACAAACTCCTGAAACCAGGTTATTAGGCATTAATAACCTTTGATTTTTGTAATGCAGTAGAGTCTTATACCTATTATTGCAAGAAAGAGATTGAAACAATGAACTCAGAACCTTCAGAAAAGGACAAAGACAAGATGACCATAATATATCTATCAACATCTCAGTATTTTTAAGACAACTTCATGATTTTCAAGGAGGCAATGATCCTGGACTTACCATTGGCCTCATTTGTTCTCCTTGAATAAGTTCTCTTTACTTTTCTATCACTTCCTTTTTGCACCTATATTTGTCAAACACAAAGATTTCATGTGTGGAACATCTTTTGTCTATCTAATGCTTCCATTCCATAATCACTTTAATCTTGCATTGCTGTCAAGAGATGTGTGTTTCCTCTGTCCTCTACATGCTCACACCCTCCTGCCAAGCCCAAAGGTTTGTAGTTTCAGGTGGTGAACAGGAACCAAGTCTTAAATACACTGGCAAAAGGAGTTAAAAATGAAATAAATAAATAAATAAATAAAAGGCCAGGGGTAGGGGGAAGATTTTTAGCTAGGATCACTTCTCTAGTCTAGCACCTGGAGGAACACTTAAAATGTATGTATTGAGGGATGCAGAGAAATGAATGAGATGGTACCTACCTGGCAAAAGTGGGAGCAGCCTTTTCAAAAACGGTCAACCTTAAGTCATAAGGCTTCTAAGACTTAGAGACAGAAGTGCTAAGGGAAAAGCTGTCCTCTGCCTCTGCTGTCTTACTCTGTTTACCACTGCAGATGCTTAATAGAGTAGCAAAAGAAAATGCTTATCAGTTTTTGCGCAACTGCAGAGTCAACACAACGGAGAGGAACATTCTCTTCCTTCTCTGCCTAAATATTCATTTATGTATAAATATAAAAATGTAGACATTTTCTTCTTAACTGAGCTTTTTTAACCTCAGTTTGTTGACCCACCAGCTAGGAAAAAAGCCACGATTTTTTCTGCTATTGCACACAGTCATCAAATCCCCAGTGAATAACTACTTCTGCCATGCAACTTTTGCAGTTTTGCAGAGCATGCTATTCTATAATTTTCATTTATGACACCAAAGATGTTCTTGAAATAAATATTTTGGAAAAAATATTGGACAAGTCTCTCTATGCAATGCTTTCTTAAAAACAAAACAAAACAAAAAACTATTGCATTTTCTAGTGACAGCTAATACACTTTGGTCTGAATTCCTTTCCTTCACAAAAGCAAATCTCAATCCTGGTGCATAATTTATGATCTTGGCATCAGCCCAAACATATGTACATGTTGAAATCAGTTTTGCATCTGTTTAACTATATGCACATGAGTAGTCTAATTGGATTTAGTCTGATGAAATGACTCATATGAAATCAAGTGTTTGCAGAACAAGGGTTTCAGACAGTAGGGTTCTTCAGGGCAGTAGCTTCTGCTTGATATAACTTTATATGATGCTTAGCACAGGAAATGGATTTTAGATTATCTAGGAGCTCTCTGCATGTTGTATAGCTATAGTAAGTGGTGAAATAAAAAAGTACCAAAGAGCAAGTCTCAGTCTGAAGTCAGATCTTCTACTGCATAGCATTTGTATATAGTTACAATGTTACTTTTTATTTTTATTTTTTTATTTTTAAAATCATTCTTCACATTCCTTCATAACAGGCTATCAGGCTGCTGCTGTTGGCCTTCTGGTAGCCAATAGTAAGGTTAAATACTGTTGCTCATATATGCTAGATTCTCTGATATGTTATAAGCATCTTCTATCAGGATGGAACTGATCAGGATATTCTTCTTGAGCATAATTATCCAATGAATTCACCACCTCCTGCAAGGACGAGTGATCTGAATGGGCAGCAGTGTAGATATTCATCATCTGAAAATAAAACATCAGTGTGCCAAAGAAGAAAATGGACCTTTTTTTTGTTTGGTTTGTTTTTCTGTCTCTCCAAAGTCATCTTCCCACACCACCTCATGTCTGTCATCATGAACACTGGGATTAGTGGTAATTTTTTTGCCTTGTAACTGTGCAGTTGTAAGAAGAGGAGGTGATACTGAACTTACTATTTGTTGAAGATATTTGTATCCAGAGGCTGGCCCTTCTGTTTTCTTTTGATGTTTCTTCATTCTCCCTTTGTCTATTATAAGGGTTTAGGGAGAGAAGAGACTCTTAAGAAGGGGGATGAGAGAGAGGCTGCAAGATCTGATGTTAGAAGCATTAGAAATTAAAAAGTGGAACTCAAGGGGATTTGTTCTGAGAGAATATAGTCTGGGGAGGATAGATAAGGAAGGCTTGGAGCATGAGTGCTGGAAAGGAAAGGCGAGGAAATGAATGGTAGTGACTGCAAAACCAGTGGTGTACAGAGGGCCAAGATGAGATGGAAATGAAAATAGGGGAAAAAAAAATAGGGAAAATAGGGAAAGAAAAAAAATAGTTGGAGAAAGAATATAAAGCAAGAAATATACCTTAAAGATGAACGTAGTTTTGTAGGCGTTTCCCTCCTACCTCACTGCCCAGCTGCATTCTGTGGTTGATGAAAACAACACTGAATGAAAGACAGTTTTAGGAGGCTCAGAATGTAGAACAAGATGTGACTTTAACCACGTGTATTTGAAATATATTCTTGACTGACACATTATGCTCTTGATATATATTTGTTGATATATATATATATCTTGATATATATGTTGGTGGCATTTAGACAAGAGGCACAAAAAAATATAGATATGTGTGAAATTCATCATGTAGTACCTGATACAGGACTCTTTGAAGTTAATTGAATACAGTATGCTTTGAAGCAAGGGAGGAATATCTTGAAATATTACAGGATTTTTATTATAGAAGTAAAATAGAGCTCTGAATTACCTAAATGTGAATCTGATGGCTCTGGTGAAAATACTCTGTGATACTTTTGTATGGCTGGTGCAAAGCTTTGATCTTAAAGTGTTACATTGTAGAAGGCTTTTCATTACTGATGTCATTTTGTGTTTTGTCGGTCTGAAGCATATGCAGAGGAAACAGGTAAATGAGGTCTTGATATTTCACAAAAAATGCACAGTATTGACTCTTTTGATAACTGAAAACTTTTTGGTCTCGGAAGTGGATAGCACTTTAATGAGATGGTCATCTGATTTATACAGTAAGCTGACTATTCTGCTCAGGGGAAAAATCTGAATGCTGATATGAGGAAAGAAAATGGTTTTGCTACATATTTCTCAGCAGAGCATTCATAAAATTAACCAACCTATGCACCTCTAATTTGGTTTCGGGTTTTCCAAGTGAAAGCTAGAACATGATCATCTGCACATTTTGAATGTTTTGAACATATATTGGCTCTTGAAAATATTTCATACTGATTGAATAAATATCAGTGTTTCCTACTTATATCTGTTTTGCCTTAAAATGGGTAATGTTTAACACTGGAATTTTGTGGAAAACCTATTGCCCCTTATTTACATCTTGGCTAATATAAAGAAGTTAGTATTTGCTAGAAACTTCTGTATGTAGTATGTATGGCAAGTATCTTGACTGTAATTATCATAGGTAATTTGGTAATTTGTTTACTGAATTTACATCTGGTCACATTTTTTAAAAATACTAAAATGAATATTATTGAGATTTGTTTACTCTTACAAGGACCATGAGCACACAATGTTGAACCAAGAATAAAAAGAAACCATGGAATTGTTTAAATGTTTATAAAGCATTTTTGATGTGCAGACCTTATTTCTATGGTGAATTTTTACAGATATATACATATCTATTTTTTAAATCTATTTTCAGTCCCCTGCACATAGCTATTCAAGCTATGACTCTGGCAAGAATGAGAGTGTAGGCAGAGGTGCTGAAGATCTGTCTTTGAATCGAGGAGATGAAGATGAGGATGACCATGATGAGCAGGAAGATCCTGAGAAGGTTAATGAGTCGGATGGGGTAGAAGCTGAGCGACTGAAAGCTTTTAATGTAAGTCCCCTTGCACTTGTTGCTTTGTTTACCTCTACTACCTCCTTTTACATTGCTATTTATGGTAAGTTTGACAATATTAAAGGCACATTAATTTAATTTGCTGGAACTTTTTCAATTATATTAATGCACATTAAAGTCTTGCCAACAGATGAAAGTTTTACTGTGTTTTATTTAGAATTTAAGGCACAGTGCCATTTTACCAGTGAAGAAAACAAGGCTTTGTTTTGTGTGTGTATATGTGCCTGTGTGTGTGGACGTGTGGATGTGCATGTTCAGTCAGTGAATGGAAAGGGGCTGTAGCTAGTTTATCAGAAGACCATTCCAGTGGTCAGCTGTTCGCTATTGCTTTCCCAGTGTATGTAATTATGCATGAAAACACAAGCAATTGTTCAAACAAAGAAAAGTGAGATTCACTTCAATAAAATGATGTAGCAATCACAGCTTATTGTTAATGATGAAACTTAAGTGGTGCCTATCTTCACAATCTGTTCTGGTTTATCTCACAAGTTCTGTATCCTATAGACTATTCTTTTCTTGTCCTTATTTTTTTTCCCTTAAATTAGCTCCTTCCCACCCCCCAAATAATCCTTTAAAGAACTGTTTGCTTAATATTTCTGGCTTCCCATTACAAAGCTATTCCGTGGATAGAAAAAAATGTCTTCCTATCAGTAATCAAGACAGAAAGCTAGGAAGAGAAGAGAGCAGCCCTCCAAACCCGTCTCCTCTGTCTCCCTCTTGCCAACAGATGTTTGTCAGGCTGTTTGTAGATGAAAACTTGGACCGAATGGTCCCAATCTCTAAGCAGCCAAAAGAAAAGATCCAAGCTATCATTGACTCATGCAGGCGACAATTCCCTGAGTATCAAGAGCGTGCCAGAAAACGCATACGTACTTACCTCAAGTCCTGCAGGCGGATGAAAAGAAGTGGTTTTGAGATGGTGAGTTTTGATTTAAAACCCAGCCCTAGTTTCCATCAAAACCCCATATGTAAATCCATGACACTATTTTGTTTTCATCTTAGTGTCTTTTTTTTTTTCTTTTTTTTTTTTTTTTCCTCGTTTATTTATTTATTTATTTTTGGTAATACCAGGTCAGAGGTTTCTTTTTGCCTCCTTCATTCTTCCTGAATTTATTCCCCTTCTTCACTGGTATAAAAATTATTTGAGACACTAAAATTCACAAGATGAACTAGTATGGATCTGTAAGAAATTAAAAACAAAACAAGGTATAAGGAGAGAAACCAAATGATGGCTTATATAGTGACTTATTGCCTACTCAAGATTACACTTAGAGATTTTTGCCTGGCAAAATCTTGAAGTAAGATGGATTTTTCTATAAAATACTTCTGCTAACTGCATTTGTGTGAACTCTATAAAAATTAGATCTTGCTAGAAAAATGCTATATCTAAGCAAATGCTCAGTGTAGTAACATTGCATTGGCAATGGTTTGTATTTTCTTTCTTGCACATTTTATCCTATGAACTATCAGTAATGGTAACTCCTTTAAATCTTTCAGTTGATATATAGTTTATATATCTATAGTTTTATATATAGATAACTATATAGATAGAAAACTATATAGATATATAGTTTTATATATCTATATAAAACACAGGCAGTGATTTTAAAGCACAGGTATCAAGTTTACATTTTGAGCAGTTTTACTAATTGTAAGTGAACAAAAGACCATGAAATCAGTATACAAATAGCAGTGTTTTCCAACATTAGTATTTTAATATTACCCAGTAGCTTAAGAATGGGCAAAGAATAGCTCTTCTCACCAATTGGCAAATTTATTATCTTTAAAAAACTTTTATATTTCCAAATTCCAGGAAAACTGCAAGAAATTGAGTACCTACCTACCTTATGCTTGATGTGTCTTAGCTATCTCTCTGGCTTTTAGATGACAATGAAGTCACTTCATCGTTACAAATAGATATCATTTAGTGATCAAACATATCATTTTTATTTTAATGAATCATCTACAAACCCATTGATTACATAAAAATACTGGGCATGACTGAATTTTACTGTTTCTCTCTTTCTCTCTGTCTTTCTCTTTCCTGCAGTCTATGCAGAATGCTTATGTCCATATGTTGTTTTAAAATGGTAGCTGACAGTTTTAAGAACACAATATCAAGTTTATTGTAGGGTGAGACCATTACTGGATACCACAAACAGCAGAGACAGAAACTAATTTTTTGTATGTGTTTGTGACTGTGTGGCTTTATTATTTGAAACATTGGGACAATGTTGTTTCTGAACAATGGAAACACAGATGAAAATAGACAGGTAGAATAAAGGGCAGCTGTACTGATAAAAGTACCACAGATTGACTGGTGGTGTACATGTCAAATTGTATAGCCCTCCAAAATAAAAGAAGGAAAAACAGAAAGTAAATATTTTCCATGATACAGTAAGTAGAATCAAATTATATCCATTCACTCCAGCTGAGAATAATTCAGCAACATCTTGTTCATCTTTCATGGTGCCAAATATTTTTGCTGTGCTGTACTTTAAAATAAAAATACTTATAAAATTAGCTGATGCTAGCAAGTCTCCTCGCTGTTCCAATTTATGGCTTCATTACTATCATTATTCATGCTGATGAGCAGTTATGTAAACTGACTTTTTTAATTTTTATCATCTGAAAGATCTGCACAACTGCTTTTCTGTATGAACAAGGAGTTTACAGTCTGACCCATAAAAGCTAGCTTGGTTTGACTTTAGTGTATTATGTATATTTGCAAAGGTTACTTTCATATGAACAAAGGTTGCAGGGTCAAATTTATTCCTGGGAGGGGAAAAGGAGCAGTGATTACCAGGAACATGATTCAAATAGGCAACCTTTATAATTCAGAAATATTCCCTATATTTATAATATTACATTTTATGATGGGCTTTATTTCCTTTCAAACAAACAAATTACCCTCTAAAATATTGACTTTGCTGCCCATGAATAGAAGTGACAAGGCACAGGTGTTCATACCAAAGATTGCAGCTTTCTTGGGCCAGAAGGGAAATCTGTCCTGCTTCACTGTTTGCAGGTAGGAAGAGGAGACTAAATCTTTGAGCAATTCCCTTTTAACTTCCCGAGAGAACTACTAGTGCTTTATGTTTAAGTCTTGAATAATTCTGAAATATAACACATATCCATTTGTTGTTTTTAATTATTTTCTAGTTTCTAAATTACTCTATTGGTATGTCATGACTATAAGCCATTTTAAAAAAATACTATCATGGGCAGAGGCACTTGACTGTATGATTATTTTGAATATACTCACTGTTTTGACAGTGGAAAAGAATCACTTTGTGTCTGGATAATAACTTTTGTTCAAAACAATCATGAAAGGACATGTCGGTGTTGATTTGAATCAGGTGCTACACACAGCTACAGCAAAACAGGATAATGATCTCCTCAGGAGCAATAGTGCTACTGTTGTTATATTAAATAGGATATCAGATAATAATCTCCACAGGTGGTGCCTTTTACTTTAGACATATTAAACACAAGTTTTTCATTTTGTTCAGGGCCAGAATGCCATGTTTCGAGCATCTAGTTGCAAGAGAAAAAGAGAATTAATCTCATAAATGGCGTGTGACAGTTCAGACTATGTGGAGTGGTGCAGCTATCTACAGCGTCATATTGCAAAGTGAAGAGAAAATGTAAACAATAAGTTTAATTAGCGTAAGACTGCATGGTAAAGATGAAAAAGCATGCCTGAAGCCTGCTTCTGTCAGTTATTTGCCATCTGTAATCCAAATGACAGTTCTCACTGCATAACAGGCTACTTCTAGCTCTGAGGCAATAGGAAAGGTTCTGTGTCATGAGTTTGTGTTGTTAGTTAATATTTCTTCTTATTATTATTTTTAAGAGATGCTTACAGTTATTCACCTACTTATGACAGCCTGGAGTCTGTGGAATCCAAGGCAGCTTGAATAGATTCTTGTTACAAATATTCTTTTGAGAAATTCCCTTTCTGCATTGAAAATGCTTTCCTCATTTGATTTTTAGCTCATAATTTTGCCACTTGCATTTTCATTCTGGCACAACCATATCCCTCAACAAGGCATTGTCAAAGTTTTTCTCATGAATTGCAAGATCACTTTTCTCCTCCTGTTCTCTCTTGCTTATGGTCTATTGAGAACATTCTCTTACTATATTCTGTGATCTTGTTCATAATTTTCCATTGGGAAGGAAGTTTGCCTAGTCCTGAAATCACTGAATTTTGGATGATATCTCTGGGTTATGCTTCCACTTGTGCAGTGCCACACAACTTTAAGAAGTTCTTAAAGAAAATGTTTGTTTTTCTCTTCATTTGCCCATAAGCAAAAGAAAAAATGAATTATTGCCCCTCTCTGAAGGACTGATGTTAATGAGAGTTCCTTTCTATATATTAAGTGGTTGTGATCTGTGTATGCTAAACAAGAGTTTTCTCTCTGAAATAGTCAAATGACCTATTTCACTAATATTTAAAAAATCTGTACTTTAGACTTGTCCCTGCCTATGCATATGTGAAAAAATGCCAAATGAAAAAAAAAAAAAAAAAGAAAAAAAGTAATAGCTGCTGAGTACACATATTTACTTACTTAGTTACAGTCCAGAAAATTGCAATGTTTGAAATGATAAAATAGAGTTGAATTAACTTAATCACATTTTCTTTCTACTATCTGCTCCTTTCTATCTTCAGGATCTCTTATCATCAGACTCAGTTTCTGCATTCCATTTGAAACTGCACCTTACAGTGCCTTTTGCACAGATATGCACTTTTTCCCATGTAGTATATCAAGGCTTAAACATAAAAAATTTGGTTTTAGCAACAGTAATTCCCCCCTGCCCCTGCCCACCCCCCACTAGGCACTACTGTTATACAAATAAATACTATCAAAGAACTAAGTGATACTGCTGTTATATATTGGAGAGAAAAGTCTAGTTACAAATACCTTTCATTGTCTGAAGATGTTTGGATGTGTCAGTGATGAGGAAAGGAATAACACTATGAATAAAGATAGCTCCTAAGTAAGAAGGAGCTGAGAAGAACAATAACAGGATCTATCCTATTGATTGTTATCTATCAATAACAGATCAGCAACCTTGATGTCTTTTGCTGCTTCTGTGTTTTGTTTGTGCCAATTGGCTGTAAGAGGTGTTTTAACAATTTGCAACTGTGCACATGCTGATCAAGATGTTTTAAATGCATCTAGTGAGCTGGAGTGCTTTTTTATTGTGATCGAGTGTTTTTCAGAGGGTGGTATGTCTTCTGAAATCTGCCTCTTTAAAATGTCTCTGTTTTAGAGTTTTAGCTTTACAGTGAGGAAGCTTTCATTTCAGTAATTTAGTTTTGAGTAGTCCAGCTGCCCTTGCAGTCACTTGGCTTTTCAGTCCTCCAGGCCTATGTTGACAGTAAAGGTCATAAGCATGACTGAAAAATTGCACTAAGTTATGAAATAGGAACTACCACCAGCACTTCCTCCCCCCAACAACTATTTTAAGGAAAGATTAAAATCTGGGATAAAAAGAATGTTCAGCCTGACTGAAATTGAAGACTGAAAGAATGAAATCAGGAAGAAAAAAAAAAAAAAGTACTAAGTATTTCAGTTTTTCTTGTACCGTGATTCTGACATATTACGACCCCTGCTATAGTGTTACTTGATGATATGGCTTCTGACACTAATTTAAGAGTAGGTGACCTACTCTGTATTTGAATTAGGAAACAATGGTAAATCAGATTCAGTTGTTCCTGGTCTTCTGGAGTTTTACTAGAAAACTGTTTGCTGCTGGAGTGCCCAGTCCAATCTATCAAATCCAAGCCTATCTCAGATATAGTTCAGCCCAATGAACTATGATTCTCTATCACTCTGTCATACCATATGTATTTAGGATAGAGGTAATCTCACCTACATTTACTAACTAAGAGTTAAGGTGCTAGAGAAATTAGGTGACTTTCCCTCAGCAATCAGTGAATCCCACAGATGACACCCTCCTGAGAGATTATCTCCAGCTGTCTTGAGAGTCAACTTCTGGAGATACCTGTCTTTTAAAAGAAATAAAAAAGGAGCCTAGATAACTAGTATAGATGAAATACTCAGATTTTATGCAGACTAAGTTAGATGGATCTTATTTCTGTTATTTACAAAAGATAATTAAATTTTCCAGTAGCCCCACTGAAAATCTTTCTTAAGTAAGTGGGCCAGGACTTGGCCCTGTACGTAGGGGCAGCAGCAACAGGAGAAAAGTAGTTGGCTGAAAAGTATCATATGGGAATTCCTTAACACAGGAATATGGATATGTAAGTTTATATATACATGTATGTTAGGTATTTAGGCACTGTCAAATCAATGTGCAATATGCATTGTTTCAATTAAATGTGCTTTAAAGCTGAAAACTTTTAAAAAGTGATATGATTATAACTGAACATTTCAAAAAGTCTCCTCTACCTTTTAGGAAAAGAAAATATTTCTAGGTGTTTCTTTGAATTCCTTAGTAGGTGTTACAATTGAGTATTTATCACAGTTTCACTGCAGGCTGCGAGACTGAGCAAAATACATCAAAACCCAGTCAGAAACAGTTGCTGCAAGCATTAAAATGCCAGTCTGGTTGTTCATATTTCATAGTTCTCTACAAAATAATTATAAAATTATATTCAACAGACTGTGGTATCATAATTCACTGTGTACATTTAAAACTACTCTGCAGAATTTTTTCAGAATCCTTCTAACTGTGCAGTGTAGGATGGTTCTGTGCCATACAACTGCATTATACTGAGTAAAAAAAAATCATTGAAGATAGCCCATACCCTTTCTTAGTAGGCATTGTGGATATTTTCTGTGAAAAGCTGCTAATTAAGGATTGCATACTGTTATTAGATACATATTATGGTTTTTCACACATTGTCTTAGATCTTAATACATTAGTATGAAAGGTTTGTGGCATAATATTTCATTTTGGCAATGGACTGGTTTACAATGCATAAGGAAAAACTGACATGCAGGAAAGCAGTAGGGAGCCTCGCAATGTTGGGAGTACAGACTGCTTGGGTACCTCTGGAAAAACTCAGTAACTGCCATTGAGGCATCTCAGCCATTCATCTTCAACTTTGGATGGCCAATTGCCTTGGAAAATTTGTTTTCATGTTTGAGTAATAGATAAAATATGTCCTCATTCACACATTTACATGTATATTAGTTGTTAGAGTCTCTATGAACAAAAGAAATTAGCTTCCATGTTTACATGCTTGCAACTATCTTATACTCCAAGATTCTTCATTCTGATGTTAACTGACCTAAACTACAAGGGAGTATTTATGCACAAATGTCAGGATATAAAGTTTTGTGTTTTACCAGGTGTGCATGTGTGCCCATTATTTGACATAATTGATAGCTGATTTTTTTTCAGAACTGAGTCAGACCTGTGTAACATGTGACAAAGTATCTAGACCAAGCTCCTGTATGAAAACTTAGGCTATTATTTAGAAGGAAATACTAGACCTAACAGAAAACACTAATGCAGTAACTTTAGAGGCAACAGTTCTGTAACCACAGGGTAGCACACACAGCTAGTTAGAAACCTCTTTCTGGTGAATACACTGCTCCTAGTGGTTTAGACTGAAAATAGTCCCTGTATTATATCTGTAATCGGTAGACTTGCACTACAAATGCACATTTAAAATTAGAATATGACTTTTTTATTTTTATGTTTAGATTCCCTATAGAAACAAAAAAATTCTGTGAACATTGCAAAAAGGGTATTTTATGTTTCCCATATCAGTAATGAAAAGGCACATCACTTCAAACAGAAGACCTGGGGATATTGCATATAAATGATGTGTGCCACAAAATGGGTATTTCACAGCATATTGAAAGTACTAGCCTCTGTTATGTTAGGGAACCAGAGATTACATTAATAGAGTTATTTTTTAGAGGATCTTGGCCAAATATTCCTGATTTTAACTATGGAAGAAATCAGCAAGTTTGCAAAACTACTCCATCCCTCCAGAAAGCTTGTTGTAAGATGCTTTGGTTATTGATCTAACCACCACCAATGCCTCTGAAATATTGTCATTTTTAATGTTCTTGAAAGCAGACCAATGGTTATTTGACTACAAAGGAAAAACAGCTGATATGATTTTTCTTGAAGAAATCTGCTAAAATATATTTGCCAATAGATTTTTATTTATTTATTTATTTATTTTCAGAAAGACATAAGGGGATAATTTTGTGAAGTTTTTATATTAATTTGCACAAAAATGAAAAAATAAATCTTAAAACCATGTACAAGGTCCTGTCCAGTATGATAGTTAAGTGTGTTTGTTTCTTTGTCATCATCATCATCATCATTATCTTAAGGCTCTGGGGTGGTCTCAAGAATCAGATTTAAACAGCCTTGTAAGGCAGTTTTTGAATATGAGAGGACTGGAGGTGGTCGGCCATCTCCTTTGGGCTACTGAGGGAATTTCAACCAGCTCCTGAATGTCAGTCTTTTCAAAAGGTGTTAAAAAGAGATGCATCCACATGTACCTGAAAGTTAGGAGATTTCCTTTGCATCTTTTGTCAAAATGCTCTTCACATGCATTGTGTTAAGGTTGAACATGTGTTGGGTGTCAGCCAAAAAGAAGTACAAAAACAAAGAACTATATGTATTCAAAACGTAGCTGCTGTTTTAGTGCAGATACAGTCAGTTTCATTTCTAAATACAGAAGAGTTCTGTATACCCCTGCTGTGTGATGGACCAAAGTGTATAGTCTTCTCCAAAGGTCTATGTTAAGATGTTTTTAAAGATTCCCTTTTTTATTAATCCTTTCACCTGAAAGTTACTATAAAATTGACACTTTCCTCTTTTCTATCTGTCATTGTTTCAAAAGGACAAAAATTATATCCTGCCTTCTTCCATGTGAGTTGCTTGTTTTGATAGACTAAAGATTAGAGGCTTGGTTCTTTTCTGTTTTTTACACATGGGTAGTTCCACTACAGATATTACCTGGCTTACATCACTGTGAAGTGATAGAAATACAAGTCTGGGGCTATGAATGTTATGTATCAAACAGTAGGTATGTTCTGTCACTTAAAGCTGGTCAGGAATTTTTTGTAATGACTCTTTCTTTCTTATTTTATTTTTTTCTATTTTTTTTTCTTTCCTCCCCTTTAAGAAATATGAATTTGTCCAGTAAATTGAAACCTGTTTTCCTGCTAGACCAGTGAGGAGGTTGTGGATCTAGGGATTGTTTGTGGAGCCTGCGAGCCCTTGGAAATAGGGACTCTGTGGCTCCCACATTTCCTGCTGTAGTCTCAAACACGCAGGAACCAGAGCTCTGCTATCAGCAGAAGGAACCCTGGGAGCCTAAAAAATACTGGTTTGTCTGAGACCCGCAGGCTTCCTTCTGCAGAACTGAATGATGTTGCTTCTGCCACATTTTCCTCGGTCTTTCTGTCTCACCCTTGGATAGGGAGTTTAGAAATGTGCAGAACCCTACAGGGACTGGGTTGGCTTTATAGCTGGTAGTCATGACAGGGGTCATGAATAATCAGAAGCATAGAAAAAGTGGAAGTTAAGCTAAGCCAGAAGGGGGCTTTGAACTTAGAAGATGGGGCAGCGACTTCAGTTTATTTAGAAATACATAATAATAATAATAATAATAAGATTACTTCAAAATGTTTTTTTCCTCTTAGGCAAGGCTTTTCAAAATTGGTCTTTTTGACGTTTCACAGATATGGCATTTCATGGAACAGAAAATCTTTTCAACAGCTCTACGGAACTGTTAAAGTGACAGAGGACTGTTCATCTTCTCAATCAATGCCAGACTAGGGCTCTGCCCAAGCTGAGTTGATAGAGCGTGAACCTTAATCAGATGATTTTTCTCCTGTGCATTGTTACAGTATTTTAATCCCCAGGTGACTCAACCATGCATTCATTACATTCTCCCTAGGGTTCATTCTAGATAATTCTTGACATGAACATATCAACAGCCGGCTGCAGTGATGTGTGAGAAATTAGAGGTTAACACATATTTCAAGAGAAGTATACTCCATTACTTGGAGTTTAATTCATTTTTGCAGGTATTAATTTTCAATGTTTCAATGGTGAACATAACTGCTACAGTCTTTTTGAGAGAAATGAATATTTGGTTATAATGGCGACTCATTTTTAATGTTAATGAACACTTCAATAAACTCATTCTCTGCCATAAGCAAATAATCTAGGGAATTGAGTTCATTTTACCTTTTGGTCATTACATTACTTTCTGGGCCCATACGTTGTGTACTATGTATCTGGTGTGAACGATTGCTTGTAGCTCCGAGCTGTAACTGTAGCTGGAGGAATTAGCCATGTGTTTACTCAACAATTTTTCTGGACCATCATTGTGTAGCCAGTGCTAGAGGAACACACTGAGACTTTCATGCAACTAATATAGTTGATGTACCTGAAACGTATATAAAATGGTGGCATTTATAGTGATACTTGGCCACCAAATATAGAGAGGAATCTAGCAAGGCTAAGTGATGCAATAACATATTCAGGTCATCATCACCAGCATACCACCATGCAAGGAAGCAAAATAATTTTGTCAGTGAAAGCCTCCCTCAAAGGCTTACTCCCTCCTCTGGAGATCTTGGAAAGGTGTCTGCATGTACTGTAATGTTAACTTTTGTAATGGCACCAGGGCTTAACATCTGTGTCCTTCACCTTTTGAATGATTTATTTTCAAAAGTGCATGGAAATACATTGCTGGGCAAACTGTAAACAAGTTCAATAGGTTTTGTTCTGTCAAATCAATCCAAATGTCATATTTTATTGCAGCGTTGCTGGTGATTGTCTTTCTTACACAGCTGTTACTGATGCCAGAGAGCTTGCTCTTGTGTGAGGGGGTAGAATTAAGTCAAGAGCACTAGAGATGGAGACCCTAAATCCCTGTCTATTTCTAAAAGCTAGTTCAGCCTCTGGTCCCAGAATGCTGTCCCATGCATTAGAGAAGGTACAGCATGAGATAATAAATAGGCATTCTGCAGAGGACATTCAAAGTCTATAAATGGATTTCAATTTTTAAAGGTAAAAATGTACTATTAGTAATGGCCACCTAACAGTTTCTGGAATATTATGAAAACGATAAAATCAGATGAGCCAATATAATGAATCTGTTCTAAGGTTGTATAAGAACTGAACAGAATACTTCAAAATCTGCTTCCAAAACTCAATGACATTTCTCAACAGGTTCACAATTATGTTTTGGGGAATAAGAAAAGGAAATCAAACAAACAACACTAAAAAAACACACACACAGAGCCCCGCCCAGTCAAAAACAAAACAACAGAAGAAGAAGAAAAAAAAAAAGCTCCATGTATACAGCCAGTTTCTCAGTAGCTGTAAAGTCACACAGTTCTTTTGAGTTCAATGAAGCTTTGAAAATTTATGGAAGTTCAGAACATGGTCTAATAAATTGCGGTCTCTGGAGTGTGCTTATATATGTGTACATAACTGTATCTGTGATGTTGTACCGATTTTCTTTATTTTCCAGATAGTTCTAATATATCTTTGTATACTAAAGAATAAGACTAGTTTAATATTGTGAGCTTCATCTCCCAGATTGTTTGGTATGTAATTAGGAAAAAAGATGTGTAAATAGTCTTCTCAATGAATGTGTGGGGAAGACCATATTGAAATTCATAACTGACAGCAGACTAAAAAATATATCATATTATATAAAATACATCTTTTTTTTTGTTTTGTTTTGTTTTGTTTTTCTGCTTCATTGCACCTTTAACCAAAAGCATGTAAATGCTGTGAAATTCATAATGGAAGGTTTTTTATGAGAAAAATGAACCATATCTAGTTGAACCACAAAATATCTACATTGTTGGAAGGCTGGCATTATCAAGAGAAAAACAGATTATTTTTTTTTAAAGTCATTTTAATCACATCAGTCATTTTGCAGCAAGAAATGCAAATGTTCATATACTACAGATTGAGACTCTGAAATGTTCTGACAATCTGTTATGTTGTGAGTGATGTTTCAGTCCTATCACTCAGGGTTTTTTGTTTTGTTTTGGTTTGTTTTTTTATGACTATAAAAAACCAATAGTCATCTCTGTCACATGCTGCACAGGATAAAAAGCCTTTCAGTTTTCTTAACAAGAATCAGACGGCCAGGGTGCTGCTGGAACGCGGAGAATATGCCACTGTCTGTTCAAAGTACAGCATAATGAGCCAGACTAAACACACTGGACAATAGAGCTGTGGGGGGAAAGGGCTTCTCATGGATCCGCAGATCAGCTGCAGCTTTAACATCTAACTAGTTTCATTTTTCATCTTTACAAGTTCCATTTCCCTGTTTTGTTGCTATAAGCTACATTTCAATGAGCAGACTTTCCTGTCTAGGTGATGATATTTGTGTGCTTTGATAAGGATATCGTGGATTATGCTAGAAATAATTTCTGTTTCTTTTCTCTTTCATAGTCACGACCTATTCCCTCACACCTTACTTCAGCAGTTGCAGAGAGTATCCTGGCTTCCGCCTGTGAGAGTGAAAGCAGAAATGCTGCAAAAAGGATGCGGTTGGATAGACAGCAGGTACTGTTTTGTTTGGGGGTCTTCCACATCCATATTTATAAATCCACTGGACTCATTTACATTGGGTACCATGCAGAAGGGTGGTGCAATCCCTTATATATTTCTTGCGAGCAAGGATAATGAAAATACAAAAGCTGTAGTTCTTAAAATGATATGCCAGCATGTCTTTGTCTATATATATTTACATAAGCTGTATGAGGGTGCCTAGTTTATTTATAAAGTCCATCTGAATAATGTTACATACTTGATTTTTAATGGTTATAGATTTTGAGGACATAGTGTGCAATCTGCCTACTAGACTTACAAGTAACAGAACATGCAGTATATATGTTACATAGATATTAGAAACTGTGCCTGTATACATGAGTCAGAATGTTTAGCTGTGCACATAATCTCTTTCAAATGTTTGTATGTATTTATAAATGTAAGGTGAAATTGTGTATGTTTTTGAAAATGCCTATTTGCCTAAAACAGAAAAGTTATTATGATATATATATATATATATATATATAAATGCTGTCAGGTGACTTACTAGTGAGTTTTTTAACCTCGTATAAATATTTATTTTTGTATGTGATTGTGCACCTGTTACTTTGTGTGTTAGGATTTCAGTGTTTTTAAATTGCTAAGAATCACATGTTTTCTTTCAGTATTTTAAAGCCAAACTGGTAGCTCATTTTACACTGATTATTTAGTTGCTCTGAAGATACAGTGAATGTCTAACATTTTTATTGAAAAAAACTTTTAGACTTTATTTCTCTTTGTGATTATCAAAAAGCTCAATTCTAGTAATATCTCAGTTGTTTCTGAGATATGTCTCAGTCATGCTCAGTCATGGTAGATAAACTTTTTGTTTGTTTGTTTGTTTGTTTTGTGGAATTGACTCCTTTCAGGTCATTCCCTAGCTAAAGAAAGGATATTTAATACCACATTTAGATTATTGTTAACTTAGGAGCTGAGAGGAGATATTGCTTTTCTGCTCTTTAAAAAAAAAAAAAAAAAAAAAGTATTTTCATTAAAGCTGTACATTTGCATTAAGATTTACAAACCACATGTCAAAGCATTGTAATGTTAAGTGTGGCTTAGTATTCATTCAGGTTCTGCAGGTTTTATATGCTGTCAATTTTTCTCTGATTTGTCAAGTAACAATTAAAAAAGAAAACTACAAACTCAACATGCTTGCCAAGGAGACTAAGAAAAGACTTGTACAAATTGCAGTTACTTTCATTGCATTGTCTGGAGACTAACCTGACCAGTAATTACAAAAATAGTGGCTCCTTAGTGCAGACAGGGTAAAGCAGAGTTTTTGAGTGATTTAAATAATAAACCCATAATACTCTCCAAGGAGTCAGCTGTTGAAACAAGCACATTGAAAAAGCTGTAGACAGAAGTCAGAAAGCGTATTAATAGGATTTTTATTACTTTTATTTGTGGTACTACTATCACTGAAGGATTTGGTAATGATTTTCATTGAGGGGTAAGATGTTTCTTTACTTTTACTTACAGAATTCAAAACTTGTCAGTAGCATGGCTCCAAACTGATCATCTTTCTTTCAAAGGTGATGTTAAAGTAGCAAAGTTGCCTAACAAGAAGATGCAGTGGAGTCTGTTTTCTTCAGTTCCTTCATCTTTTTGTCAGTGAGTTACAAGAACATTGTGGAGACAGTTGCAAATAGTCCCAGCTATTTGGTTCAGTAAACAGTAAATTAGTTCAGTTGATGTAGATTTGGTACTTGCAAAACTATTTGTGAATTCAGGATAAATTTGCTGAATAGTTTTGTCTGGAAAAAAACAATGTGAATGTGTTAGCTATCTCCATAAAGCCTACACTAAGAAACTTACCCTAAAGGGGGGAATAGTGGACAGTTGTTAAAGAAGTAGAAAACCTTGGTTCTAGCCCCAGTTCCATTGAAATGTAATTATTTATTCCAAGTACATAATATTAACAAAGTAGATTGAGAACAAAGCATTCCAGAATATATCTGACTGGGGTATTTAAAACCAACTACTGTGTTCAGTTCTCATGCTGAGGTGGGAGGTGGACCTGTATCCAGGGACAGTCCATTATAGGTAAAAGGACTCTATCCATCTTTTATTATTTTTATCTTTATTTACTTTTAAATTTCATTCACTTTTCTTACTTATATTCCAAAGGATTTTTTTTTCAGTGGATTTTTTCTTAAAAAGTTCCTGCTCTTTGGTTACAACAATCCCATGCAATGCTACAGGCTTGGGGCAGAGTGGCTGGAAAGTTGTGCAGAGGAAAAGGATCTGGGGGTGTTGGTCAATAGTTGCCTGAACATGAGCCAGCAGTGTGCCCAGGTGGCCAAGAAGGCCAACGGCATCCTGGCTTGTATCAGGAATAGTGCAGCCAGCAGGGCCAGAGTCCCCCTGTACTCTGCTTTGGTGAGGCCACACCTCAAGGCCAGTTTTGGGCCCCTCACTACAAGGACATTGAGGTCCTGGAACATGTCTAGAGAAGGGCTACAAAGCTGGTGAAGGGCCTGGAACACAAGTCCTGTGAGGAGCAGATGAAGGAACTGGGGTTGTTTAGTCTGGGGAAGAGGAGGCTCAGGGGAGACCTTATTGCTCTCTACAGCTACCTGAAAGGAAGTTGTGGGGAGCTAGGGGTTGGCCTCTTCTCACAGGTAACTAGTGATAGTGCTACAGGGAATGACCTCAAGTTGCACCAGGGGAGGTTCAGGTTGGAAATGAGGAGATACTTCTTCTCAGAAAGAACAGTTGGGCATTGGAGCGGGTTGCCGAGGGAGGTGGTGGCATCACTGTCCTGAGGGGTGTTCAAGGAAAGGTTGGAAGTGGTGCTTAAGGACATGGTTTAGTGGGTGATATTATTGGTTGGGGGATGGTTGGACCAGATGATCTTGGAGGTCTTTTCCAACCTGAAGATTCCTTGATTCTATGATTCTAAGGTTGCAAAGGTTCAATTCACTCAATTCACCCTGTTTTTTTTTTTTTTTTTTTTTTTTTTTTTTTACTGTTCCATAGCTTTAAAAACAAAAACAAATTTAAAAACAAAACCAAACCAACAAAAAACTCATTTTCTTGTTAACATAGCTCTAATTTTGCTTTGTAAGTGTAAAATTTTAATATTGAGCATTAAACAAATGGGGTGGACTCAGGCTTTAAGGACTCTTCAGTGGAAGTTTGGGAGGAGAAAAGGGGAAAAAAGATGTAGATAATGAAAATTACCACTTCATAAATTTTATCAAGAGAGTTTCTAACAGAGGACAGACATTTGATGGTTCTGTAAAGTAGATTGTTAAGAGGATCTGGTAAGAGCACTCATTCAGCACTTCCCCTCAGACATGAATGGAAGTATTGCATTAAAGATGCGTTATTGCATGCAGCAGAGTGAAGGATTGCCTTTTATTTTTCCTCTAGAGGGGTAGATCTGCCTTAGAGCAAGATGTAATTTGAATCCTCATCATCATCTTTCAAAGATGTACAAACATACATACATACATATTTTATGGGTAATATTCTGAAATATATTTTTCAGAATGTGGCAAATGTACATTTACAGATATAGATAGAAAACCTAATGCGTATGGATGGAGGACTTTCCAAGGAATCTCAGTAATTTGATCAGCCAGATCCTTTTAAAAAACAGGGTGAATATCAGAAGGTCCTGGTCACACTGCCTTGTGTGTTCACTCATGTTTTCACACGTTTATTCTCTCATTCTCTGTCCCTGCCTGTAGCTATGCAGAAAATGTCTATGTATTTATGCTGCTGAAAAGTGCCTGCTGCAGGTATGTTGTCTCTGGCTTGTGGGTTCTGTGGAGTGAATGGTATGTGTTTTAAAGAGTTGCAGTGTCCCCACTGAACAGTGCCACCTCCACCAGCAAAGGTGGTTGGTGTCAGCCTACTTTCACATTCTTTGCCTCACTCAGATAGCTTAGGGACACCTAGTCAGTGCTAGGATGATTAGAGTCTGTGTGTTATGAACAACGAGTCATATGTCCAGTCCTGAAATTAAGATAAAACCTCATCAGTTTCTTGAAATCCCTTTCTTTCTTTATTATTATTTTTCTTTCATCTTCTCCTTCGTTTCTTCTCCTCTCCCTGGCATGACATGGTCTTGTAAAAAGAAATTGTGAGCATGCTGTGTGTAGGTCTCTAAGGCAAGTCTGTACACCAGTAAAATAATATGACTTTCCAAACTAAATATGGCTTTGTCTACAGTAATAGTGATTTGAAGAAATAAAATATACCTCAATTATTGCTCAGCAAAAATAACCAGCTTAAAAGTCAAAACAATGGAAAATTTTAAGGGCTCAAAGACTCTGCCTGCAAAAATCCAATTTTGAAAATAAGGTATGGAAGCTGGTCTCACTGGCATCAGTTACTTATTGTCAATTTTATTTTATTTTTTTTTCATAACAACCATTTATTTCATAATTGGAAACAATGTAATCTTGTCTGTAAGGAAATTAGTACCTTTCCATAGTTTTCGAAACTAACAGTAAAAGCATTGTCAGTTTCTGAGACTTCTGGATAAGGAATATAAATGTGTTTACCAGCTCATACTGTAGTGCTTTGGCTGCCTGGCTGTGTTAGATATTGCTCAAGTGATCTCTTTAGCTTCAGTGCATTTTCATTATCTTGAAATCAAGCTCTGTTGATTGGCCTGTACCCTACATGCTGGAAGTTACATATTTGAAATATATTACTTGACTGAAGAGTTCTGTTGCTTTCACTTTTTAATTCTGCCTGATATTAAAAATATTTAAATTCCATTCCATTAATTTTATAGGTTTATATATTGAAATTTGTAGAGGCTTACTGACGCTACTGCCAAAATGTGAAATGCCTACAGACTGGCCTGGATTTGGTTGATTTTCCACCGTTCATATGAAGAATGAGGATGCAAAGGCAATAGGGAGCTTTTGTGTTGTTCTCCATATCATCTCTGCAGAGTCCAGATTCTAAAACAGTAACTCCAGTCTTGAATTTTGAGGGCTTTATTTTTTTACATCACATTTAATCAAACATGTAGAAACAATAACTGGATTGACCTTTTATCACATGCTTCAGTCAGAAATAGAAGAGGCATTATCTGAATCCTTATGGTTTCTTGTGCTTTCTATTGTCTTGGTTGGGCAAAAGGAGAGTGATTAAATAAATAGAAAAACCTGGAAACAAAGTCATCCTGACATTGCTGTACTGGGCAGTGAATAGAGATTGTGACGCTGCTTCTATGTACTGCTGCTGTAGAGGCCTCAGCTCTGTGGCTCTGTTTCATGTCACAGAAATGGAAGTTTTGTTTTGAGAGTTTAACCATTGCCAGTCTCTGCTTCTTCAGAAAAGTTACTTCCATGATGCAGTTTTTATAAAACCTCATCATAAGACAGTGTACAGCAGTGTTGGGCTAGGGTACTATGGTGGTTTTACCTTGCTGGGCAGATGAACTCCTACACAACTGTCCTCTTACTTGTCCTTTTCAAAGGGAAAGTGGGAGAAAATACAATGGAAAGGGTTCGTGGGTTGAAATAAGGAAAGAGAGATCACTCAACAATTATCATCTCAGGCAAAACAGACTCAGCATAGGGAGATTAATAAAATCCATTGCCTATTACTAACAGTTTAGAGCAGTGAGAAATTAAAAGCAAACTAAAACTAGCAAAACTACCACCCCCCCTATCCACTCTCTTCTACGTCCTCTCCCCAAGCAGTGCAGGGGAATGGGGAATGGGGGTTGTGGTCTGTCCCTGATGCTTCATCTCCACTGTTCCTTCACTTCTCTGCCCCTGATCCCCCTGGGGTCCCTCCTACAGGATGCTGTCCTTCCCAAACTGAGCCTGCGGGGACTGCCCACAGGCAGCAGCTCTTCAAGCACTGCTCCCACATGGCTCCATACCATGGGGTCCATCCATCCCCCAGGAGCAAACTGCTCCAGCACGGGTTCCCCACAGGTGGGCAGCAGCTCCCCCCAGACCCTCTGCTCCTGCGTGGGCTCCTCTCCACAGGCTGCGGCTCCGGCCCGGGGCCTGCTGCTGTGGGGGCTCTCCATGGGCCGCAGCCTCCTCCAGGCCACATCCATCTGCTCCACTGGGGGCTCCTCCACGGGCTGCAGTGTGGAGATCTGTTCCATGTGGGACCCATGGGCTGCAGGGGGACAGCCTGCTCCACCAGGGGCCTCTCCACAGGCCGCAGGGGAACTGCTGCTGTGTGCCCAGA
The DNA here is from genome assembly GCF_009819795.1 of Aythya fuligula. Classification (NCBI taxonomy): domain Eukaryota; kingdom Metazoa; phylum Chordata; class Aves; order Anseriformes; family Anatidae; genus Aythya; species Aythya fuligula. The sequence continues at coordinate 114,381,215 of NC_045560.1, forward strand.
GCACTTGCACTGACCTTGGGGTCTACAGTGCTGCTTCTCACCCCTCTCTCTCCCAGCTGCTGTTGCACAGCAGTTTTTTTCCCTTTCTTAAATCTCAGAGTCCCACCCAGGATAGCTCCCTGGCCCAGCTCTGGCCAGCAGCAGGTACCTTTGGAGCTGGCTGGAGCTGGCTCTGATCTCACATGGGGCAGCTGCTGGGCTCTGCTCACAGAGGCCACTTCTGCAGCACCCTAGCACCAAGCCCTTGCCATGTAAACACAATACAGATACTCTGTGGAAAAAAAAAAAAAAAAAAGTGCAGGTGGATTAGCCTTGTTACAATTCTTTCTGAAATTAAAAAGACCAAGGAAAATTCTTCAAGGGAAGATCTAAGAGTAAATAAAGAACAAATAAGAGTTTATGAAAATTAATATGTGCATGTGAGAAGCACCTGCTCTTTTATTTTTCCTAGGGATGATGAAAAGTTGAAATCTTCCTTTGGAAAAGCAAATAGAACAATACAAGGAAAAAAATGTCTTTACTTTTATGGGACACAAGTGGTTGGTTGGTAGTTTTTTTTTTTTTAATTATTATTATTATTATTATTATTATTATTATTATTATTATTATTATTATTATTATTATTACAAATGCCTTATGTTTCATTGTTTTGTCGCTTAGAACTGATTTTTATCATGTGCTGTCATGCTGCAAAATTTATGAATGAGCATTTTCCCTCTAACTGAAATAAGGTTTTGGGGATCAAGACACAATGTGAGCATCTGGGAAAAAGGAGGGAGGATAAATAGCAGAAAGTAGAACAACCGAATCATAGAACATTGCCTCTAGAAGTGTATGAGCCTTTTTATAGACTTTATAGATAAATAGCCAGATCATTTAGAAAACTGATGTAGCTTCATTGGCGATTTGTAGTAGTTAGGAATCTGGACCCTTAAGAATTCATTATTGTATTTGTAGCTAGAATAGCAGTCACATTTGACTGCAAAACCAATGGACTGGGTTCTCTCCTCAAAGAGGAGAGTCCATGTTATTCTAGCAGTTTTGACCTCCATTTCAGTGAGCAGTGTCATGGAAAGGTTACCACAGCATGCAGAGTTTTTTGGATATCTAAAGGAGTGCGCTACATACACTTTTATCCTTATGCCCTAGGTAATAGGATATGCAATGTATGATTCTTTTATAGTTACATAGCAAATTACAAGTTAAGATGAAAGAGAGTTTAAGCTCAGAGGAAAATAAGTTATCTTACATATCTCCCATCCTAACAAAGGTATTTCTCAGCTGAAGCTTGTGCTTTTTGAAACAGTAGGCTCTCCACAGAATGCTTGACAGTCATTACTTTATAGAACATACATGATAAGAAAAAAATTACTGTGTTTTAATTTTTTAAAAACTAAATCTAAAGAGTATGGTTTCCTTTCATTCCAGACACTAGCTGAAAATAACAAGTCAGACAACTTTATAGGCTATGAAAGGTGATGTCCTCGTACCTTTGGTGCACAGAGCAAAAGGAATAGTACTTTTCTTGTAAAACACACAAGTGGTTTAGTTTGATTTAATTTAACAATTCTTTATCACTACCTACAAGGCAAATGAGAGGTAATACAATGAGGCTATTAAGCCATGTGTACATCTCCATGTGCACATGGGAAACAATTTCCCTTCCTCTGAACAAATCAGTTATATGCTGACTTTAATTCTTCATATCAGATCATATTTGGAGATAGCTGCAAGACAACTTTGCAATTGCAACAATATTACTTTCTTCATCTTTATCTCCATTTTCTTTATTTCCTTCCCTATGAGGTATCTCAAAAAGTTCCCTCAATATAAACATGATATATATATATATATATATATATATATATATATATGCGTGTGTTAAAATATATTTTAAATTAGGATAAGTAAGATTAGGATAAATGTGAGGTGATATTTCTGAGCCCTATGAAAGCTACCAGTTTAATTATAAAAGGTAAACTCAGTAAAAGAATCTTTGATTATTTGAGCTCTTCATGTTGATAAGAGCAAGTCACTGTGACGCACTATGTTATGAAGAAATTCTTTAGAATGTAGCTGATAACATGATAAACACTGAAAGTGTTTTGAAGAAACTTCTCAGCAAGGTGGCAGCTATGATCTCCCCCACTGTCATTTATAGCCACGCAAATTAAATATCAATAATCTATAATCATCATGGTGGAGCAAAAGATAATATCTAGCCCTCAAGGAAGAGAAAGTGTAATGAGAGGTTTACATTGAAACATAAATGAGCATAAATTTGTAAATAGGCCCTTTAAACACATTCTTCTTCCCTATTCTAGTTTGGGGGACAAAAGGAAGACAAATCTAAACTTTTCAATGCTTTAGTAGCATATGAATAGGGGGTTAAGACTATTGCAACATTTAGTAATTTTAACAACATTGCTTTTAGCTGTTACAGGAGTAGGAGTAGGTGGCTATTAGGTTTCTGACAATGCAATTATGGCCTAGACACATATGCTGGGAGTTGACCTGACATTTGCCTCTGGATAGTTGTCATAGCAGCAACCTGAATAGAGCAGCTTGATACAAGTGCCAGTTGCAGACTGGATGCAGGTTCTGTGCTAATACAATACATCAGAATATAAATGCACACACATACTGCCACTTGGAGATCATAGCTACTGTGTTTCCTTCCATTTACATCTAATTCCTAAATGTTCATTTTTCAAGAAACTGAGCTTTGTAAGGAGATGTTAATGATCTGCCTCAATACATTTTCTGGTGTTGTTTCTCTATATGTAACAAGGGGGTTGACCTAACAAAAGACTCTTCAAGCACAGTTTTATTAACAACAACAAAAAAACCTGGCTGTTACAGACCAGGAATAGTTTGTATCTCTATTAAGAGGGAAGGAAATTATTGGTAGACAAATTGCAGGTAATTGTAAAACTGTTTTGGAAGAAACTAATTAAAAACCTGAATTGCAGGGAGGGCATGGACTTCCATTTCAGGATTACTCTATCTGGTTTTTGGCATTGAGGGGAAAAAAGACCTTTAAACCTTTATATATGAGGACAGAATTTGTGTTTCGGCTGTGCCATTAATTCATGACTTCTAAATCTTGATGCTGAGCAGTTATTTCCTGTATTACAATTCAGACAGCAGGAAAGAAGGAAGAAGGATATACATTTGTGTCACTCTTTGTGTTGTTCTCCTTCCTGATCAATGAATACTGCAGCTCCTAAGAGGAAGGAAGAAACAAATAGTAGGACTCTTAAATGCTCTCTTTGTTCTGTTATTTATATTGTCTGTTTTCATATCCAGGGCAAAATTGGACAATAATGGTTACAGAAAAGGCAGTTATGCAGAAATGTCTCCTAGAGGAGAGCTGGAGTATGCCCTTTAAGACAGCGTTTCTGTGACAGAAAGCCACGAATTCAGCAAGCATGAGGAAGTGGTCTCATTTCAGGGAGACTGAGTCCTTGCCACAGCTATTCAGTATGCAGGAAGAGCACGTCAGCTATACATCCTTTTAAGAGATGGAGGAGGGTACTCTTCTTCTTGGGTTTCATGGAGCCTCATTTGCTCTGGAGGATGGGAAAGAAAAGATGCTTCATCCATGCTGACCAGAAATGTCAGCACTGCAGAGGGATGAGGGATGGGGTCAAGTCTTTTTCTGCTGTCTATTTCCAAAAGACCTGAAAAATTTCAACTCAGAGTGATTTTTGCTTCAGAATGGGACGCTTGTAGCATCTTAGATAATAGAAAAGAGCAAAGGGAAACGGGTGGTTCACTTAACATAAAGCAGCCAAATAGGAACTGGAATCCTAAAAAACACAAAAGACAAAAGTCACTTTAACTTGCAGAGTTCAATGACTCTTAACATATGAAAGCTTTATAAATAATATTTTGTGTTCAGGCATCTCCTTGTGATTTGGTATTTAGTAAGGACTGGACTAATTTCTGTACTTCAATACTTATTTTATCTGTGTTCAAAATTATCAGTAAGGAGACTGTGCCGTCCTTGGATACTCACATGCCAGTTTGCATTTCAGGCCTTGTGCACTTCCATCATTTCCCCACCTAATGATTATTTTACTTCTGAGTTGGTCTATGGTTTGCTTTTGTGGTTGCAAATGATATGCTTTAACCACTGAGGCACAAAATGTTATGCAGGCACCATTTAGCTGCATGTGAATTATTGTCAAGAGATCAAATTATGTACCAGTATTGGGAAACTCAGCTTCCTACCCACAATGCATTGGCCATATTGTCAAGGGGAAGAAAATAAGCAGTATGCATTGTAATTTTAAATTCTGCTGCCTTTCAAGTCAGTGGCAAAATTCCTGATTTCAGCAGTGCTGGATATGGTTGTGCTATTAGCAGATGCAGCTGGAAGGGACTGCTGAGTATCACAGGGCAATCCCCTCCTGCCACACTCCAGCACGACCTACGTTAAATTTGCTACATGTATTGGAAAGGAATAATGTGCAAGGCATGCAATTGCAAATAATTTCATGCCTTGGATTTACACTGAGGACTTAAGGTGAGCAGGTAATTTTTCACCTCGATACAGAGATCATTAAATTAGAAAAAGCTTTATTTTTCCAGGCTCTTCGTGCTTAGCATATATCGTTGAATTTCAGGCTGCTGACTTCAGAGAACATTTTAAACACACAGAACTGCTCTATGAAGTAAAGTTAATGCCAATGTCAGTTTACTGGTTTGGAGGCTGGTAAAACCGAAAGCTCAGAAATGGAGTGTCAAGATGGTTTTGGACAGTGACTTTAAAACAACCTTTCACTTTTCTACTGCAGGTAGAATGCAAATGAACAGGGACTGAAACAGTTGTCTTCCTTGTGTCTTCTATATTTGTCTCCTGCCAAGGAGACAGAAGAGGAAAAGCCAGTGGAAATGTAGATATAAATATTTCCTCTTCAGGCCCAAAGATGCAGGGTTTGGAGTCAGCCCTTTTGTTCTTCCTGTCCCTGTGTTGAAAGCGAGGAATACAGAGATTTTTAATTATCCCTCCCTTTCACATGACAAGATGACATTAAATGTGAAGCTTTTTCTAGTCTGTCTGATGTTTCTAGGATAGAGATAAATACATTAAAAAATCTTTTTCTTTCCTTTTTTTTTTTTTTTTCCTTTCCTTTTCCATGTTTAGCTAATGAATTCACTGCACACATCCTCCTGTTTACAGCACAGGGAGAGGTTGATCTTTCTGGAAGTAAATCCTTGTTATCATACAGAATTTGATCCAGTTTAATGAAATCAGGGCAAACCCAGTGTGTATGTACAAACCCTTATTTTTCAAGGGAAGGGTAGTGTGTTTTGGTTTTGCTTAATGAATTAGTAGATTTAGAAGACTTCAAACAATGACAAATTACTACTAAATTCAAAGCATCAGTTGCACAATAGATTCAGTTGTATGCCTCAGAACACTGCAATTCTTCACACAGAAAATATATGGGGAAATGTATGCACAAACTGCTTCTGTTTGGTAGCAGGAACATGTTTGTAATTCAACAATGGGCTTGATGTCCCTAAACTATATTTAGAAACATATTTTTCCAAGGGTTAAAAAAAAAAAAAAAAAAAAAAAAAAAAAAAAAAAAAGCTGTGAGAGCAGGAACTGAGTGCATTGCCTGGGAGCAGCACCAGATGCTAAAGAGGCTCGGCACAGGGCAACAGGGCAAGACAGCCAGGCAGGCTGTGGCCAGCAGCCCAGGCATCATGCCAGATGAATCCTCCCCTGAAATGAGAATATTTGGGGAACAGATTTGTACTGCAGTGCACAAATTTCATGCTTATTACTCATGGTATTTCGTATTAAGCTTCAGTTTTACTATCTCCATTAATGAAGCAAATCAGACAGTGCATCCTCCAAAGACTGGTCAAAGTTCATTTCTTTGTTTCTTCCAACTGTGGTTTGATGACTGTGGAATCAAAGGCCATACCCCAAAGCATCACTTCTTATCTTCTGAATCTTCTTTTAAAACACAGAACTAAAGTGAAAGGACATGCACCAAGTTCAGTCAAAAATTTAGAGTAGGTCTTCAGTAGCAAAACATTTTCCTGCTACTAAATAGTTTGAGACAGGGTGTGGTGGTTGTTTTTTTGGTGGTAGTGTTTTTTTGTTATTTATTAAGATACCTTGAATTTTTAAAAGATATTTTCTTTTTTGTTGTTGTTGTTTAACTGTAAAAGTCAAGATGTACCTGAGGCAGTGTTTTAAAAGAAGGCATTGTGCACTCAATTAATAGAAAGAATTTTGGTTTTCAAAAACATATGGTACAGGTTTTAAGGAAGATTTGAAATGGAGTAGTTACCAATCAAATGTGTCAACCACAGGGAAAAACACTTCAAAATATCCGAGCCTACTGTTGAAAACAAGAACCGGTCATTAAATACATACAGGAAAGCAATTGTTCACTCTCTATTTTAAGACAAGAAAAATGTTTTTGTAAGACAACTATTTGTAACTTCCACTAGAATTTACCTGTGGAAGAGACACCATACTGTAAATATGGCAATATGCTGGAATCTCCAGGGCTTTTTTTTTTTTTTATGGGTTGTTTTTTGTTGTTGTTGTTGTTGTTGTTTTTTCTTTTCAAGGCAGAACACAGAGATATTTTTAATTAGGTGAAACTGAGGAACTTAATTCAGTGTTGACTTCAAGCTCTTCATGTCTAGGCTATCAACTTCTCTTTCTAAATAAAGAAGAATTTCATTTAGGATTTAATAGAAAGTGCTTTGGTCCATTCCCCCTGTCACAAAGACTAATATATCTAATATTAAAAGAAAGTGTAGGGCAGAAGAGAAATAGGAAAAAGCTCTAAAAGTTCAAATCATACTCCATAATTTTCCAATAAAACCTTTTTCAGAAGTTGCATTTCCATACCCTAGAGCTAGCAGGTGTATGGAAAGCTGTTTTGTGTCAAGAAAATATGCTGTCAGTGGTGGGAGTGATATCTGTTGTAATGCACCAGACAAGGGGACCTATAGTGGGAGGTTTAATTATGCTGACCGTGATGATATTGTAGTAATAAATCTGCAAAGCTGGCACTAGCATTGCTCCACTACTCCCACACACTTTCCCCTGCACGTTCCCTCAACATGTGATTCAGGAGTTTTAAAATCTTCTCTGTTGGTGCTCTGGTGCCACAGTCCTCCTGCACGGAGTGAAGTAATGTTCACCTATCCTGGCTGAACATGCTGCCAATCATAATCTCCATAAAATGCCATGTTGGCAAGGGGGAATGGAAAAGTCACTTCTTACAGGAGGGTGTCACTGAGGTAATTTCTTGAGGACAATACACACAAGTATGAAAAACACAGAAAAAAATCTTGATTGTGATCATAAAAGTGGAGTTGCCTGAGGCATGGCAAGGCTTGTTCTGAATGAGAAGAGTTTGCTGCAAAGGAGGGATTTCTCCCAGTTTGCATCCTTCTGGGTCAGCAGCAAATACTGCTACATCTTTGTCATCATACATCAGTTTCAGTAGCACATTGATTCCTTCAACACCATTACCTGCAGGCAAAAGTGCTTGTGGGATAGCAAAAGATAACATTGTTTTCATGCGGTGTATGTTGTTTCTGTTTGGAAGAAAGGTCAGGTATTCAGGCTTCTGTGTTTGTACTGCTTGTCAATGAGAATAAGCAAAAATGATCTGTAGCCATCTTCTGCAAGGAGCTAGCTGCTGCAAAGAATTTGGCTTTGAAAGGACTCTAGGAGATATGCAGAAGGGTATTAATATTTTTTTATTATTATTATTATTTCTTTTTCTGTTCAGAAACCTGTGCTTCATTTCCACTGAAGTTTTACCTGTATTTTCTTCAGATTTTCAGTTAATTTCATTTTAGCAGGGGCATCCTGGACCATGGTGCTTCACATTTGGGATTAGGCACTTACCAAATGAGGTCTCTTAGGAGCTTGATCTTTAAGCCTTGCTTCCTTGGTCCCATGTCTTGACCTATTTTAGGATGTGAGATTGAGGGAGATGGCCCAAGGAAGGCAAAGATCCTTTCATATTCTTTGTAATCCTATCCTCCGTGACAGGCTGAAGGACTTTGTGATGGAGTCTCCTATGGAAAACTGCTTTTACTTTCCAGGAAAATGTTTGCTGAGAATTGATGCAGAGATTCGAGTAAAGGACATTGTGATTTTCAAGGTCAACAGTTAAAACAAAACCTAAATTGGTAATTTATCATAAGGCCTAAGGCAAGATCCATGCTGTGCTGTTCTTCAGGACAGAGTGAGAATCTGCCTTTGTTTCTGCCTGTCCTAAGAGAAGAAAAAGATCTGTGAGGTCTGGGCCCTATCAAATCTCTTATCTCTGCTGGTAAAATGGGGATAGAGCAAAAGCCCCACATGCCTCCACTTCTCTCATATTCCTCCACAAAGCAGAAAATTGTAGTTCTGAGGGCTCTCCTGCTCTTTGCATGGTACCTTCATCTGAACTGAAACAGATGGGACTTCCACCATGATAAATGTCATACGTATTTTGTGAAATACACCGTGAACATAGAGGAGTTGTGCCAAAACTCAAAGGCATTAGTGCAGTTTATGTAATCAAGCCGAGTCTATTTCCACCTGTTAAGATATTTGTAAATGTTTGTAATCTGGTGCTAGTCACCACTGGACATGTTATTAAAAATTAAACTGAGGAAGTCATTGCTGTGCATGCACTGCAGTGTGCTATACACTAAGCCCCTGTTTTATATGTTGAGCCATTTCCAATTAATACTGTTAGCTGATAAACCATTAGCTGACTAATTTTTTTCACACATTAAAACACTCTAGACAAATAAAAGAATGGCCATGTCCAAGTTTCAGATTTCCCTCCTTAATATAACAGGAAATACTCAAATATCTTATGAAGAAAGCTAACTGCAGCCTAAGACAAGAACATCAGGGGCAAAAGGGAAATTAAACTTGCAGGACACTTTCCAGGGGAAAGAATATGAAAAAAATCAGCTACCCAGATCTTCACTAAAGAACAGTGAGTTTATCTCAAGCACCGTAGAAGAAGGAAAAAGCAATTCTTCTCAGTATGAACAGGGAGAGACCTGATCCTTTAGAAGAACCCAGTTTCTCTTTCCCCACTGACTTTGAATCACAGTTACCTAACTATAACAGTAGCTTGTCCATGCTTCCACACTCAACCAGCAGCACAGGTGACCTCTGAAAGCTCACGTTGCTCTTCTGCTATCACAGTGGATAATGAACTGGCTAAAGTTGACAGGCTATGAAAAATGATCCCTCTGCTTTGCTATTGCTCCAATAAAAGTGATTCTCTGATGATTCCTTGCAACAGTCTGAGCACCTCTTCCAAAAGTTTTCTGTTCTGTGGGTGAAGTAGCAGTGGTAGAAAAAAACACAGACAAATGCTTCTGTGCGAAAACAGTAACCTGTTATTTAACATAACATAGGTTAATATACCCATTCCAGTCTACAAAAAATGTGTCATTTTGTCAGAAATAAGGAGACTAAGGTTGATTTTTCCACACAGTAGCACCTTTTTATTTTGTTCTTCTTTTTTCTTGTCAGTCTCGTGCTTTCATTTCTTGTCAAACACTGTCTTGTGTCAGTTTTGATGCCTGGTGACAGCCCTGATGCTGGCAGTTCATTCCAGTGTTAATAAACTAAAAGCAAAAGGAACCTACTGCCCTTCTAATCTGCAACTGTAGCATGGTGCTTTGCTGTCTTTGAAGTAAGGCCTGCTTCAGGGGGACAGTTTGGAGATCCTTGAACTTTTGGCAGCCAGCTTAGCATTTTGATAGGTGCTTTTCAAGTTCCCACATCTCCATTCCTATTACAAGGGGTTTAGGTGCATAACTGGACTCTGTATTACACCTGATTTAGCTTAAGTAGACTAATCCAATATTTCCTCACTATTTGAAGAAAACAGTTTTTTTTTTTTTCAGGAAAGCAGTAAACAGGAAAAATATGATCTAGATTTGAATACAGAGGATGGGAAATAGAAGGATGTTCATTTCAAGAGAAGAAATAGGGTGCATGCATGAGAACAGCAACTAGAGTCCTCTTGATTTCACCAGTAAGTCCACTGCTGAATTGTCAAAACACTTCCCAGTATAAAGAATATCTGGCATGAGTCCTGTGAGATTGTTTGGACTTGTCTTTGTGTTTGATTTTAGCCATAAATTTATTCTCACTACTTCTGGGGAAAAACCCTGGAGTCTCTCTTCTGGCTGTGCTTAGACCTCATCTATAATTCTATTGCTTTATCCTCTGACAAAGATCTGGAATGTCTTTTATGAAGGATGACTAGATTTAAAGTGGAAGGAATCTGTCCAGAGGCACAGTAATTTTTTTGAATCTATCTGTCATGATGATTTTGGACAACAGGTTACAGGACTCATCATTTTAAAGAATACTGTGACCAGCCTGAGAGGTGGAGAAATACTCAGCATAAGTATCTGCCTTGGAAAATCATTGGAGAATAACTTTGCCCCTCAGATAAAACACATACACAGGGTGTTTTAAATATTTTCCTAAACAGACTATAAAGATTCTGGCAATTCAATTTTCAGGTTTCAGCTGTAAGTCGAAATTCCAGGTACATGTTATTTTTGGATTAATAATACCTAAATATGTGGATTGGAAATTTTTTAGGACTTTACTCAAAATAGTCTTGAGGTATGCAACAAAGTAAACAAGTTACATGAATTAACTTTTCTTCACACAAATTGATTGGGATACCTGTGTCTGGAAACCTGTAGCAGCAATTTTCTCATTGTACATTCTGAAACTGTGATGACTTAACTGAACATCTGTCTTTTCCTTGTTGTGCTATAAGAGAAATAAGGACTTCTGGGAAAGGTAATATCTTTTAATAGATCATCTTTTGGGCATAGAAGTTCTTTTCGTGGCCTAGGAAAACGTGTTACCTATTTCTACAAGCCATTCTTTGCCTCCATGCTTAGATCACAGTTGTAAAAGGACCTCCTATGTGTTTAAAAAAAAAAAAAAAAAAAAAAAAAGTTGTTCTTTTAAAGGACTATAAATATTCAGTACTTTAAATATGAAGGTCAGCCAATGCAAAGGACTACCATGAAGCTTCATTTGGATTTTAAACTCAGTGAACTGTGTATGTCTTAAATCTTATTCAGGGATTCCTAGTCTTGAGCAGGTTTTATTTAGTGGACAGTAATCCCAACACAAACCCCAACAACTCAGGGCAGGGAGAATGTGCAGTGGAAACCAAAACTAAAAGAAACACATCCATCAATTATGGAAATGTCATTTCCATCATTTCTAAGTACAGTGAGTCAACAGCCTTATTGCCATGTTGAAGGAAAATTTACTCTACTGCAATATGCCAAAATACTGTTTAGGTGTCTGGGCTTCCAGGATATTGGTCATAAAATTAAAAGGTGTGTCAAAGACTAGAGAATTAATTTAATGCATTTAAAGCCAATAAAAGGTGCTGTGGTGTTCAGTCAGAACAATGTATGTTATCAAAGCCGTTGGTAGTACCATCATTTATTAAGATTACCTGACACTTTCCATTATAGTACCAGGTGTGCAGTTTGATAATAACTTCATGACCTTCAGCCCCCAGGGGTTATATTTACTGTTCTGTGTATCCCATCTATTGAACTCTTTCAGAGAAAACCATCCATTTTCAAGAATTAGGAAAAATTTGTCCTTTAAGAGTTGTATGATTCTTAAATATATTTACCATTTCATAAAAAGGTTGGGATGCTGTTTGGTCTTGACACTACAGAGGACTAAGAGACTGAAAGGAGTCCCAGGAAGAAGAGAAAATCTCAGATGGGACCATCAGTGAATGTGACACTGATGAAATACAAACTAGGAACTGAAAGGACTTGAGTAGCTGAAGCTGCTCAGGTATCAGGGAGCAAGAGACTTGTTTGAAAAGGTGTGATTAGGATTTTATAAAACAAGAAGACTGAAACTGAGAATGAGGGTAGAAAATGAAACTGGAGAAACAAGGAGGATGGGATGAGGAGTTGGGCATTTGGAAGACACAGTATGAAACAATTTTGAAGAGACAGCGTACAAGGTATCATGTCGTGAGATGGGGAAACAGGAGCTGTCTCTGGATCTCCATGAAGAGGCCGCCCCACAGACCCAGCATGGGAATCCCATGGCTCACCCTCCTTCAAATGCCCTGCTTCATGCAGATGGATGCTGAAGGCCTCTTCACCTGCCAGCTGCTTCTCTGTGCAGCAGCTGAGATGTGCAGGGAGCTCCCAGCTCCACAGCGTCTGCAGATTCAGCAGGGTGTCCCCATGATTAAACTTTGGAGTTTCTTCACATTATTAAAAAAAAAAAAAAAAAAAAAAAAAAAAAAAAAAGTTACACAAAGAGAAGTACTTTACGTTGATATGTTTGCAGAACTCAAGCATTTCCATGGTAGGTAATGCTAGCTTAAGGTTGCCTTTGTTGCCAGAATCTCACCATCTGAAAAACAGTGATAAAAGTCCCATCTAATGAGTATTGTGAGGATTAATTGGGTATGCTTTGAAAAGTGCTGCACAGTTTTATCACATATTTCTGTTTATTTCACTTTTGAATCAAAAATCACAGAAATAAATTGGTGTGGCCCAAATGGGAAAAAATATATGAAGCATTATCTACTTTCTTCTAAAGCCACACTACAAGCTATTGAGGTTGGAAAAAAAAAAAAATAAAGCACATGAAAGCATGTTTTGTTTTGTTTTGTTTTGTTTTTTTCACGTGAATAAATTGATTTTCCTACGCTGAAAAAATGGAGGACTATATGCAAATACAGGGTCCCTGGCTTGCCTATCTGTTTGAAGACTAATCTGCATTTGAGTTTTTCTAGCCTCAAAGTCGTCTTGTAAGAGCAGCATTTACTGAGAAGAACAAAAAGCAATCCACGTTAGGCATTTTAGCATATTCAGAAAGGAAATGTCAGGCAACATGAGGCAAAAATGTGTTTCCTTGTTTCTCTCTTTTCTAACTGAGTGGGAAAAAAATCACCTTGACATAGGGCAGTTAAAAAGCTGGTATTCTGGGAGTTGTTAATCTATTGATCTGGTAGACAATGTGCTTCATGAAAGCAGTAAGTCAAATGCATGTTACCATTTCTGCCATATTTGGAACATTACCATTTATATTCTTGTAGTTTTTTTAGCTTTTTGGTCAGACAGCATTGTCCATGTGATTATGTGCTTATTGATAACAGTGGAGCAACAGCCAAGGCAACAGCAATGTTTGTTCTTGATGGGAGTGCACAGAATTTCTGATGTTTCTCTATATATGGGAACAAAATTCCCATTGAGCAGCATTGATTTTCTGGGGCTTCTTATTTTAACAAGATATAACTTTATTTTATTATTTTGTTGGTGGTGAGGGAGATAGGGAACAAGAAAAAAAAAGGGGGGCGGGAGCTTTGACATTGTTAGAGTTGCTTCCACAATGAACAGATTTCTTGAAAAGAAATGCCTATATAACCTCCTTTGGCATAGGCTGGGAGGCTGGGATGCTGCCAGTGAGTCTTGCTCTTTGTAGCACAAAAGTGACATTCTGCACTAGCATCTGCATTGCTGTGGAGGGTAATTTCTTTTAAACTATTCCTTAGCTGCTCAGAATACATCAGAGTAGGGTTTCCTTGGTATATGGGTTATGTAATAGTTCATTAAAACTTTTCTGACTATATACCATCTTTAGTAGATTATTTAATCACTACCATGATAAATAAATAAATAAATAAATGCATCTATTTACTCTGTTAAGCAAATAATAATAATAATAATAATAATAATAATAATAATAATAATAATAATAATAATAATAATAATAATAAAATTGTGTTCCCCTGGTTCAGACCTGGGCACAAAAGTAAAATATAGATATTGCTGATATATACCAAGTTGTAGATCACAGTATGTACTTCATGCTGCCACTTTTTCAAGTGAACAGATAACTGCACTTTAGCATGCTTTGGTACCTAAAAGGTATTTTTGCATTTCTGTGATTTCCATCATTTTCCAGATGGTATGCTCAAGACCTAAATTACCTCTCCTCCAAAATAAAGTCAGAAGAGAAATATTGTTAGAATGATGACTTATTTCCATTGCCATATACAAAATGAAGATGGTATAAGTCAAATTCTAGATGGACAAATATTTTATCTGCTTCTTGTTCATGCTCCTTATTAAAGGTAAATTATAAACAGTTATAAAATGGTTAGTTAATACTTGGAAGGTTTTAAAAATTGTTATGAATTGCAACAATATGTGTTCTAGATAGGTTAAACATATTAATAAAAGGTTAGTTAATTGTTGCTGAGTATTATGGAATTTAAATGTTTTATAAAAATCAAACTTAAAATCAATTATTAAGCCTTTCTAATACAAATGTAACGTAAGGGGAAAGTATTTGTCAGAAGAAAGTGCTGAACAAGTAACACAGAATGACTGAAAAATCTCAGTTCTGGAACAACACTGTTTAATTTCTACAACAGTTTAAAGGCAAAGGCAATTAAGATGAAAAGAAAGAGAGTTAATCTGTGCAGAATAAATCTTGGGTATACAAAAATGAACATGATATTCATGTTCTCCCTCCCCAAGAGAAAGAGAACTTGTTTTTTTTATCATCAACATGGCTACAAGGAGAAAGTACAAACTTTTGCCTTTTTAGTAGATAAGATTCCTGAAAAATGCTTAAATCCCAGACAAGTGTATGAGAGTTGACACCTAAACCCCTCTGTTACCAGGCTAATGGTTCATCATCCTGCTGGTATAGCTAACACCTGAGCCTGCTCAGAAAAAGGTTGTCCAAAATGCTACCCTGCTTCTACATTTATACATCCTGAAGCACTGAATTAAGCACTTAGGTAAGGTCCAAATTTCAGGTCTGAAATGTATGGTGCCCTATTCAACATTTCAGTACAGGTGATTGGCACGCTTTTTAAAAATATATGCAATGTTTAGAGGAAGGCACCTTCCTCTAAGTATGCACCTAGAGCATACGCAAAACCAACAGTCCCATGCTCAGCATCCTGCTTAACCCGTTTCATTCCCCTAGGGAGCGCCTTCCCCAGGGTTACTCCCCAAGCCCCACCACAGGGCACACCATGGTGTTTCACAGGGCTGTGACTGGTTTGATACAAAGTCCTGGGCACCCAGTCTCAGAGCTGCTTGTGCTAGGGAAATGCTGAATGAGAGGTATTGACAGGGAAGGGAGCAGGGCTGGAAGCACGCTTCTGAAAGGGAACTGAGTCATGCTCCCTTTCTGTTTGCTATCTCTCTGCCCATGAATTGTGCATTTCTTTGCACTCAGCGAGTGGCACAGCTTCAGCTATGACTCCCACCACAATTTTGCTTTTAGCCTGGTTGCTAGGAGATGGCAGCATTGAGTTCAGGCCCCTTCCTCGCCACAGCTAGCAAAGACCTTGCATCCCAAATTTGACCCCTCTTCATTGTGTCTTGCAACAAGAAGCTGGAGCTCAGGTCTCCTACCTCAGCCACATGTTCCAGCACCCAGGCTGGCACACATCAATGTGCTGCATCCATGCTGTGCCCTCTGGCCCAACTCTGCTGTGCTCTGCTATGAGCTCAGTGCACCAGCTCTGCAATAAACTCACTGATGTGTTTTCATTTCAATGGCTAGAGGGCCTCTGGGGCCCAGCAAATCTGTGGATCCCAGACAGTTGAATAAGGAAACAGGGCCTCAGATACTCTGCTGAGCCATGGGCTGGCACTATGTGGCTGTACAGTGATTCTTCTGGAGACATCAGTACATTTCTTGCAAAAGATGGGGCAGTTGGTGTACATACAGCTAAGTATTTTGGCAGCTTCTGGGAGTTAGTCCTTTTTGCATTGTACCCTTTGAACACTGTCCAGTCCTTGATAAATTTGGTGAAAATCCCTTGCTGATCTTTGTGACAATAAAATGAGGCCCCAAGTGAGTCTACGTCATGAAATGTCATCTAGTTTTGGAGATAAGAAGACATCTCAGCCTTGACAGAGTCAAGGATTTGGATGATGATTTAAGCTTTGCTGTGAAGGCAGAACTTTACTGTATAGATTATAAATATTTTCTCATAGAAAATAATACTTCTTCTTTTATAATGACATTTGGAGATTAAAGGTAAATAATGTTAAAGTTGAATTCCTGGCCAAAAAAAAAAAAAAAAAAAAATAAGGCATTGCGATTTTGGCTCTTTGTTTAAGTCTATTATTGTTTAAGAAAATACATAGGAGACCACTTTGGCTATCTCTCTTAAAAATGCAGAGCTTAGCTTCCACTCATATTAGTGCTCAACAGACCCCATTCTGATTGTTTATGGAATTAATTATCTGGTGGCTCACTATTCTGTATTAAATATTAAAAGTTTCTGTTAATAATATATGTTCCATTTCATGAGTCATCTCAGTTGAGCCCGAGTCTTTTTAGCCAATAAAAGAGAAAGGGATATCTTCATCTCAGAAAAGTTGGTGGCATCTTATTTGAGAGATGGGACTGACTAATGGTAACAGGAAAACTACTTCACAAACGTTTAATTTGACACAGTCTGGGCACTATTTGAACTCTTTGATCCTTCTGTGTTGGTATATGTATTGTTATTATTTATATATATATAAAGGTTTGTAATATTTTATAATTTTTTGTAACTTGGGTATATTTAGCAACAATAAAGAGGTAATACAGAATCTTACAAAAAAGGGAGATGATACTAAAAAATCATTGTTCAGTTGACTACTTTGAAAATGTCTTTGAAAAAATCTTACTTGTATTTTATAAATACTGATGATCCATACAACTATTTTATTTGAAACTATTGACATATATTTTCATCACATAATAGTCAGGCCTACTAAAAAAAAAAAAAAAGTCTACACGTTCAAGAGAAACAAAGAAGTTCAAATTCAATTGCAAGCTAAATCAGAAATTCTGAGAAATTTTGGCACTCAAATCCCCGCAGTGGGTTGAGCAGTCATGCACTGATTGTTTTCCTTGTTTCCAAATACTAAACCACATTAAATCTTTTTTCAATGCTTTCTGCCCCCCAGTGTCATAAGTGAAGTTGTTACTGGGGCATTCTGTGATCATGAGTGGAGGCGTGGTGCTCTCAGCAGTAGATGCAGCAATCATAGATGAAGAGATACACACTTCTGAAATGTGATTTTCTATAGGGGAAAGTTGTGGGGCCATTGTGCTAAATCCTGTTTGATGTTACACAATCATCTAAGAAGTAAATAGGGAGCATGAGAAGAACTCATGGTGTACAAAGAGTCGCTGTTTATACATGAGACTACAAATACTTTCAAACCACGTTTGTAGAGACATCCTTACCACTTGTGTGGTAAGGACTGTCCTTATATGGATGGTTGCTCATTCAGCCCCCTGCAAACATAGGAAATGTGGTTGTATTCTGTTTCTCCATTCCTTCTGTCATTTTTGAGGCTGATACATCAAGAAAAGGAGTTGGTGCATTCTGTATTGTTTTATCAAGAAAGAGATGTTTTTTTGACTCAGAAGAGTCACACCCATCATCAGAAAATAATGGCTTCTTTCTATCCTTTTCCATGCCAACAAAGAGTTGGATTTTGCAGGAGACTGTGAGCTCTTCAGGATGAGAGGATGCCTTTTCCCCATTGAGAAACAGTATTATTGGCTAGTGGTGCACAAAAATAAATAAATAAATAAATGTCTCATATTTGCGGGAAACATCTTTTATTGTTTTTTTTTTTTTTTACATTGTATTTGTTCAGCTGATATTCTATGAGAGACACGTATGTGCTTGATTGACATGTACTAAAATTTTGTGAAAGCAATGGATAGGAAGTCTTAACAATGGAAAAGACCCTCTCATGCAAGATAAAATGTAACAATAATTCAAAACCTTTCATTGTTTTTTCAGGATGAGGCTGCTCCAGCTGACAAACAGTACAAACAGGAGCCAGCCCAGGTCACTTACTCAACATCAGCTGTTTCCAGCACACAGGAGGTGTTGTACATCAATGGAAATGGGACCTACAGTTACCATAGTTACAGAGGGCTCGGAGGTGGGCTGCTAAATCTCAACGATGCTTCTAGCAGTGGTGAGTTTCCTTCCTTACAAAATATGCCTGTGTATATATGTGTTCATGTGTACATTTCCCCTGCTGTACAGAAAGCTAGTCCGAGGGGTTTGATATTATCAGATAATGAGCAGGGACACAATCCTGCAAACAGCGACTGCTGAGCAAAATGCTTGTTCACTGCATGCTAGTCTCATTTCGGTTTCAAGGGACTAATTCACAATAGGGTGAGACTAAACCTGAAGTCCCTAGCAAAGAGTAAAAAAATAAATAAAAATGCTGGGTTAGATCTTCATCAGATTTGTATGACTTTATGGGGACATACCCTGTTATTATTGTCATCTCCTATACTGATCACAAAAGGAAGCCATTAGTATCTTTGTGACTGGAGTTTGAAAACACTGAGCTCCATATTTTGTGAAATAAACGAATTGGCCCGGATTTCTCATGTGGTCTCTCTGGATGCTTTAATTTACTGCAGATAAGGATCTGGCATGACAAGTGTTAAATGAGAAATCAGCACATCTATTTCTACCCTATGCTAAAAAATGGTGCAAGTAATTATGTGTCACCATGAGGTTATATGCCCATCTGAAAACAAAACAAAACAACACAAAAATAAACACCTCATAAAGAAACAGGATCATTTGTTTAAACAATAGTCCTTTCTTATATTAGCAAACAAACAAATGTATGTTAATTGTAACATTTGTTTGAAATGGTCCCCCTTACTGATTTCACACAAATTCAGAGCAAAGGAAATGGTTTACCTATTCCGATAAGAAGAGTATTATTGTCTGTCTGTCAGAGAAAAGTGATTACTCTGGAAAACTGAGGGACTTTTGCCTCCAAGAACAGTACTTAAAAAATGTCTCAGAGGACAGAGAAATCCCTGGGTTGTTGTCCTGGCTGATTCCTCACTGGTTGAGGAGTATGATGCTACAGGTACATGGACTGGCTTTGGCAAGACAATAGTTGTTCATCTACAGCCTCAATTTTCAACATGCTAAGCAATTTTCAGAATGTTACCAGGGCTGCAGCCTGCGAAGCGTTAGTGGTATATGGCGTACTGGTGACCTTCACCTCTGTGAATGACTTACATAAAATTTTCTATAGGCTTAAAAAAAAGAAAATATTTTAGTTTTCAAAATTCTTTGATGTGAAGAGATGATTACAATTGTTTCCATGTGCACAAAAAACACATCTGAGATATTGAATATGATCTCTGATCAAATGTTTTCATAAGAGTAAGACAGCCGTGGAAATCTCTGTTCCTGGAAAAATGTACAAGAACTTTCAAATTGCCTTTTACACTGTGGTCAGAGAATGTCCTAATCAGTTCCTGCTGAAAACAGTTGGCGCTTGCTCTTCCATCCAAGTAAGAGCAGGATTAAGCTTCCTATATGATTTGTTTGTCAGCAGAAGCCATCAGAATTGCTGCATTTTACATAATCCTGAACTGTGAAGGAATCACAACTCTTTTGTATCCTTGTTCTTCCCTTCAAACCTTTTGCAACAGGACACATTTTCATAGCTTCTATTTTTTAGTGGATTGTAAGATTTAGGCAAAAGTATTTTATGGCGCCTCAATATGAACTTCAATTTTTGAAAATGAGGTACAAATTTGACATCACAAATTAGTTTTGCTTTCTGATTAGAAGCAACATTTTCTTCATATCTTTAATGCAGAGGACTCTAGTGCTTTCATCATGATTAATGTTCAAGATGGGTTTTGTAACCACAAACGGTGGTTATCCCAGAACTACCAAATGATGCACGACTAATGCAGCTGGGTAACTGTGCAGTGCACTGTACTCCTCTGCATAGTACTGCTGGGGTATTTGACCATCATCTCTGACATGTCCCTGGATATTTGTTTTTTCATTTGTGGATGGAGTTGCAGTTGAGAGGGGTGACAGCTTCCCTCCTGACAGACCTCACAGGGCAGTTGTTTGCAGTAATTATTATGTTTCAGGGAGTCAAGTCCCAAACATACATGGAATAGTTCTTTGTGAATTGTTTTCAGGACCTAAGAAGTGATTTTAAGAATGCATTTCCTTTTCAACTTAGTAACTCATCAAATGCTTTTATCACCTTTATAAACATTCACCTAGTGTAAAGATAAATATACACCTCAGTCAGAATGTGCGTATAAACAAATACAGTCTGGTTTTACATATCTGCTAAGACAGGAAAAAGGAAGAGAAGTTGCAAAAGACAGCTAAATCTTGCTGTTTGAATTTTTATTTCTGGATATTTCCCCACAGTAATATAATGACAATGTCCAATAGCTCTCTTATCTAGTAATCCAGCTGATGTGTGTGTTTTAAATGCTGTGACTCATTTAATTTGGTTATTTCCTCCCCTATAGAGTTCATTCCTACTCCAATCCTATCTTAAATACTTAGCTATCTGCTCACCCAACTGTTTTGTAGCCCTGGCTCAGGGACCTCTCTGTGCCTGCCTGCTGTTGCAGGCTTCCCTCCTCAGTCTGTCTTTCCACATGGCAATTACAGAACCATAATTATTTCCTTACACAACTGTATGGGGTGAGCCTTCATACAGCTGCTCAATATGAGCAAGCAGAATGCAACAGCTTGTACAGTGACCCTTCCTTCATTGTCAGGAGAAAAAAAAAAAAAAGGCAGGAAAAGGCTTGGTCTTTAAGCATTAAGGTGTTTCAGGTGTTTTGCCATCTAGGCCAAGCCAGCTCAACTTGAAAGCTTCAACCCATCTGCAAGAAATCTATGGATTGACAGAGCTTCTGTCAGCCTGTACAGAGACTGAGGAGAGGCCTCTGGCAAGTAGCCCTTGACTCTTGTAGATGTTCAAGGAGAACTGCTTACTGAGAAGCGTGGATTTCCACGGTTCTCATTTTTTTAAGGCTGTTCCTGCTTTAAGGCAGTTCCTGCTACAGAGATGAAAAGAAAAGCCGCAGGGTGGGGTGAATGCAAATGACATTTGCTTGCCAGTCGCCAGCCAGCCGCAAAGGCTTCAGCTGGCCCCATTCCACCATACCTGGCATGAGCCTGGAGGGATGCCCAGTCCAAGGGCAGGAGGATGAGTACAGGTGTCAGACTGCTCTACTGGGAGCAAAATCCCTTGTTGCCACCATGAGCTGTCAGAGTCCCTGCGTGCTGCTGCCTGAGCCTCTCCTGGCAGAAATGGGATCACCCCAGGTGTTTCTGTCTAACAAGTCTTCGTCCACCCTTTCCTGGTTGCTACCAGCTGTCAGGGCTGGCTTTTCTGAGCCTGGTTCTCCACAGCCTCTTTGTTTCCTGAGGTTCATTTTCTCTAAGAGGGTGTACACTGCTGCTGTTGCTGGGCCTCCTGGAGCTGATCTGGGGGCTGTTCCTTCTCTGCTGTCATCTGGTTTTCTAGGCAGAAATGTCAGTCATTCCCTTTGTGTGTGTAAAAGAGAGATTGTGTTTCAGACTGAATGGCAGACTAGCCGTGCCAGACACTCCCTTGTATCATGACATGACAAAGCAGCTGTTCTGTCTCTGTTTCTCTACACAGATCTGCAGCCACCCTCTACCACAGCCGCGAGTCAGCACTGCATCCCAGGCACCACAAACGTCCAGTCCCCTTCCAACTCAGGTGAGTCCTCCCGGTGAGTCCCAATAAATTCACACTGCAAGCAAATCCTGAGCCCTGACAGGCTGTTCTTGCAGCCCCCTTTCCCACAGGCAGGCCTACACACTGCAGCCAATGTCCCTGTTGCAGTAGTTGCTGGACTCCTGTTGCACTGCCCACCTCTCCCTGCTGCTCCAGGAGGGCTCTGGTCCCCAGGCTATTCTCCACTGTCTACCCATGTCCAAATCAGCCTTCCTGGTTCTTCAGGGTCCTGCAGAATCGACCCCATCAGCCAAGTAGCCCAGGTTGCAGGACTTTTGTAGAATGGGAAGCCCCCACTATATCTGGTGCACTGTCCAAGTTCACCTCTGTCACTATTTGTTACTAATAAACAGTGGAATTAATTGCAATCCCTGGCACAAATGTTGGTTCACACAGTTAATTTTGCTCATTGATCCCTCACTTCTTTCTAGAGCATGTTGTGCTCCAGAACTGAAGTTATTTTGGTATAGCTGCAGGATCAAGAGAGGTTTGTATGAGCAGGGCAACTGCATGCATGCTGGGCAGTGCAGTGCATCCCTGATGAAGAGGAAGGATGAAGGCTGATGAGCCTCAATGTTTGACATGGCTGTGCTGCTCTGGGGCAGGGAGAGGATGGCTGAGCACATCAGTCTAGTTCTTCATATGGCAGTAGGAAGTAGTTATTTCACTGCTCTTTTGTGCAATTTAGGTCAGAGATGCAAGCAATTGCCACAGGGCTTGTCAGTTCACTGGGATACAGGTGCATTAGGCGGGTTGAAAGGTTAGAGAAAAGTAGAACATACTGTGTGCTGAACGGGGTTGTACAATTTATCAGCTATAAGGTTATACAGAAGCATGTGCTGTGCCAAGCATTGCTCACAGAATGCTGAGGGGTATAAGACCCACGTGGTTCCTTCCCTTTAACCCACACCACATTGGCATAGATGCAAAGAGAGTACTTTTGACACTAGTATAAGCAACAGAGAAGTTGTGTAGGAATAACAGGTACTTATCACGGTTGAAGTTGTTATGTAGACTATCTTTTGTGAGGTTACAGTATCAGGGTGCAGGGTGCAATGCAATTCCCATGTGCCTCACTAAGCCTGTATGCATTCATGTACTGAAATGCAGGGGATGATCAGGTGTAACAGTTTTTAGAGGGTGATGTTACTGATAACAGTGATGTGAGAATTCACAGGCATCTATGTCTCAAATTTGACAATTTTCTAATGCAACCTTCATATTTGGTCAGAGGTTGGACTCAATGATCTTGAGGTCTCTTCCAACCTAGAAATTCTGTGATTCTGTGATGGTAACATGAGGCATGCAAGAGAAAATCGCTGTTATGTCTTTTCTTTTCCACTCTTCCCATTATGCATTCTTATTTTCCTTGTTTATAACTTTGCCAAACTTTAACTATTTGAACTGAAGTTTTCCATCCTGAAGTCGGCTGCAGGGTGAATATTTCTGAAGTCGTTTCATCAAAAGTAATTTAGCCAAAGGTTATTGGGAATGCAAGTCATTTATCCCATGTGTGTGATGAGGTCTAGCACCTCTGTGAAATGTCCCAGGAACCATGCTTGGTAGGGGAAGTTGTCATACAGCTGGGGACTTTTCTTGCTCTGAGAAAATGTGCTCAAATTTGCTGAAATTATAACCTTATGTAAAATCTTGAACATTCACTAGAGGCTTCTTGGCGATAAAGTAGGGAAAAAAAATAATATAGAGTCCAGCAGAGCATATCCAGTATGCAGTTAATTCTTTAAGTGTCACATGCTCACCACAACATGGATGGC
Organism: Aythya fuligula; assembly: GCF_009819795.1. Classification (NCBI taxonomy): domain Eukaryota; kingdom Metazoa; phylum Chordata; class Aves; order Anseriformes; family Anatidae; genus Aythya; species Aythya fuligula. Next base: position 114,404,638 of record NC_045560.1, read on the forward strand.
CTTAATGTAGGGGATGAACAATATTTTCCTTGTGGTTGCTTTCTCAAGCTTTTTATCCCTGTACTACTGCACAGTTTTCTGTGTTCTCAGTGCTATCCTGCAGAAATCAAAGCAGAGATAGAAATAAAAGACAAAACAGTTTATTTCTAGTACAGGTGGAGCCTGGAGCACGAAGAGACAGAACAAGACTGATGGAGTTAGGAACCTGGGAGAGCGTGTTTAGTCTCCTTTCAAAAAACAGCAAAATGTTCTGTTGGGAGAAATTAAATTATTTTACCTATGTTGTGGCAAAAGTGGTTGTTTCCCTCTGTGAAATACTGGCTGAATTGTTTATTAAGATCATACCCACTTTTCTGTTCCCCCTTCTTCCTCCTCCTCTTCAAATTATTGTCCATATGGCATATGCAAGTATTATTCTGCTCCCACCATAGGAACTGGGATGAAATGTCTGTGGCTTAATTGGACAGTATCTTACTGTTCTACCTTAGCACAAAGTTCAGGAGACAGTCATTCAAGCCAGACAGGTGTATGCCATGTAATCCTTTCATTGAAAAACAGTGTGTTAGCTGATTGTTGAAAATGCATGATGCTCAGTGGCTATAGGCATTTCTGTGTTTTCACATCTCTTTCCTCAGGCAACATCTATATATATATATATATATATATATGTATGTATGTACACATATATCTGCTATTTAAATTAGCAGAAAATGTGTTTCCCAGAGGGAAAGATGTAGGAGGAAGAAAGAAGCTTAAAAGGTCCAATTCATTAGTCTCTGTTTACTTGATCTGAGATCTCTTGGCACTTAAAACAATAGATTTAGGCACATCTGTTCTGTTTGGAGGAGGAGGACAAGAAACATTGACAGATGCATAATATCACAATAAAACATTCCTGCAATAATAAATACATCTGATTTGGGAAAAGTAACATGCTTTGATAGTTGTTTCAACTTAATTTTATTGGTGTAGATGAGAATCAAGTACAATATTCGCTTCCAAAGCCACTCATAGAAAAAAAAAAAAGGGGAGTGGAGAGGAGAATGGACGGCATAGAAAGACACATGAGAGATTTCGAAGCATGGGCAAATGTATTTCCATGCAATGCTACAGGTTTGGGGCAGAGTGGCTAGAAAGCTGTGCAGAGAAAAAGGATCTGTGGGTGCTGGTTGATGTTTGCCTGAACGTGAGCTGGCAGTGTGCCCAGGTGGCCAAGATCGCCAACAGCATCCTGGCTTGTATTAGGAATAGTGCAGCCAGCAGGACCAGGGAGGTGATCATCCTCCTGTACTCTTCTCTGGTGAGGCCGTACTTCGAATACTGTGTTCAGTTTTGTGCCCCTCACTACAAGAAGGACAACAAGGCTCTGGCGTGTGTCCAGAGAAGGGCTGCAAAGCTGGTGAGGGGCCTGGAACACAAGTCCTGTGAGGAGCGGCTGAGGGAACTGGGGTTGTTTAGTCTGGAATCATAGAATCATTGAAACATTGCGGTTGGAAAAGACCTTCAAGGTCGTCTGGACAAACCATCACCCTAATACCAATGTCACCCACTAAACCATGTCCCTAAGAGAAGAGGAGGCTTGGAGGAGACCATATTGCTCTCTACAGCTACCTGCAAGGAAGGTGTGGGAAGCTGGGGGTTGGCCTCTTCTCAGAGATAACCAGTGATACGACTAGAGGGAATGGCCTCAAGTTGTGCCAGGGGAGGTTCATGTTGGAATTTTAGAAACATTTCTTCTCAGAAAGAGCAGTCAGGTACTGGGATGGGTTGCCCAGGGAGGTGGTGGAGTTACCATCCCTGAGGGTGTTTAAGGAAAGGTTGGATGTGGTGCTTAGGGATGTGGTTTAATGGGTGATATTGGTGGTTGGGGGATGGTTGTACCAGATGATCTTGGAGGTCTTTTCCAACCTTAATGATTCTATGCTCCTATTTTGCTATAAATGAGTTTATATATATATATATATATATATATATATTTGTGAGAGAAAGGTTAGATGCTTAAACACACATGGCTTAAAATATTTTTTCTGTTCTCAATCATTTTATGCAATAATGGTAACCATTTTGAGAGTCATTGGCATATTTATTACTCATTTGTTTCAGTAGTTGTTAATTTTAAGACTGGTAGCCATCCAGTGACAACACAATTCCTAAGGGATTTTTGCTGAGAGAGTTGGTACTGTCTGAGCTATCAGTACAATACATCCATGTCTGACCCATATTTTGGAATATGATATAAATCTTGTCACTAATGAGTAGTGTGTGAGGCAATAACTAGCTGCATTTAAGTCTTGCAATTTACAGAAAAGCCATTTGTCCCACAGGGTATTTAATGGCAGATACTACTAGCAGCTTATTTGATAAATGATTGTCTAGCACATGGAGAGTAGGTTTTTAGGGTTTTCCTATTCAGCTTGATTTGGTTCCAACAAGAACCATTTCACCTCACAAGGGAAATTAGGTCTCTGTAACTGGACTGAGGTAGTGAATGTGAAATATTCCTGTGCTAAAACATCAATCAGGTGGCTTCTCCAAGAGGCAGTGGAGCCGTATCTCAGTCTTCAGAAACAGTATAAAAGAAAGGATCTGTCTCAAGGAATTTGTTTAATTCACAGCTCAAGAGAATATTATGAAGCTATAAAAACTTGGGAGGTGACACTTATGAGTTATAATAGTATGCACTAAGAAAAATAAATAAATACACAAAAATTTTCTGTCTTCACCTTTGCAATGTACACTTAATCTTTGCTTGAACACTGTGGAACCTGGTAGTGTTTGCATTAGGATTTTTAATTGTCCTGATGTACTCTAGCATGGGAAACAATATGCTAAATCATGCAATACCACCTTGGAGGAACCCAACACTGCAAAATTCATTGCAAAAAAAAATCAGGCTTTCTCTGAATTCTTCTTTTTTTCAGAGGCTTTTCCTCTGTTTAAAGATACATTCCCTTGTTCTTGTGAAGACTGGCTTTTCAATAAATACTATTAAACACATGAAGGAAATACTACTTAAAGTAAGGACAGTCATCAAAAGAAATGACGTATAATCTGTTCAGCTTTCTCCAGGTTTAGTCATCTGTAGTGATGGCTTCTGGAGACAGAGGTATATGAAGTGTCCACAGTAACCAGTTATTTTAAGAAGCATTCAGAATATCTGTGATTTATTTGCCTGGATAAAGAAACGTGGTGGATATTTATTAGTAAGCTTTAGGTTTGTGTCTTTCAACAACTGATTTGCACTAAAACAAACAAGGAAATCTATACTAGAAGAATAAGATGCATTTATTCCTTATCTCCTGAAGGGCCAGGTATGACTGATGAAGCTACAGATAAGGCTAAAGCATTTTTAGTAGAAAGCAGCCTAAGCAGCCTTTAATAATCAGTAATATTTGCCAGTGAGTGTCTATCATAGCTATTGAAAGCTGAATTCAGTATAATATATCATGTGGTGAGTCTCTGTGCAAGGTATTGTCCCAGATATAAAGCTTGACCTGTCATAAACAATATTTGGAGGTGAGGTGTAGGGGTCACATAACAAAATTAAAAGAACTGAAATTGTTTTCCCCACATCAAGCATGGCTTTTCCTCTTTCTGTTCAGCCTTCTGCCAGCACACGCAGCTTCTCTGCCTGGCATGTTCACTATCCTAAAGCCATAGCCAAGAACACATTTCTGCATGTCTGGATTTCTTTGCTTTATTGCTTAGGGGGCTTTTATTTGAGGGGAAGTGGACAGCACTGTTACTTGTTAAGAACTTAAGGTAGGAGTTGCAGAGTGAATGAAAATCCTATTTTCCTACTACATAGAAATAAAAATAAATAAATAAATAAATAAAAATATTTTGAAGTATCAGGGCTACGTTAAAATCCGAGGTTTCATATTTCCTATGTATACAAGAACTCAGTATATAACAGAAGTCTTCCACATCAAGAGGATTTTTTTAGTGAATGTAGGCTGAACATTTGTCTCTATTCTTACTTGCACAAAACTTTACTTTCAGTTCCTTCAGAGCTTCAGAGATACATATTCCAAAGAGTTAAAAACAAAACAAAACAAACAAAAAAACCCACTTTCTTCATGATAATTAATCAGCACATCTAGGAATAGAGGGTGAGTCCTTCAGTTGAGTACATCAGTGTGACTCTATAGCCTTGTGAGGAATCATACAGATTTATGCATGCTGGACATCTGGTCTTCACCTAGTTTTCCTTTCAGAGTGGTGCTTTTATTATGTGTCTTTTATTTTTATAAGGAAAACCTCACAAGTGTGAGCAAGAATGCTTCTATACATTTTCAAATTATGAGTGAAATAATGTTCTGTTCGACTACTTAAAAATCTGGATTACAAAGGAAAAACAAATAAAACCCCTACAGTTTCCTTCAGAAAAAGATGTGCTCTGCCACAGCAGCTCTGTTGTGCCCTATATTGTGTGTGTGTTTTTGGCTCTGACATGAATGAGAATCAAGGAAAGAGCATAAAAGCTAAAGTAGGTTCACCTGGAGCACAATGCCCTCAATATGTCAGTGGTAGCTCTTCCACTGCTGCCTCAATAAATATAAAAGTCTTTAATGGCTTATTACAACTATTCAGTCTAGCTGCCTTTATGATTTGTATACCCCTCTTCCCTGTGCCAGGTTAAGAATTTATTTGGAAACATCCTCTGAGCTTCTTCACACCGTGATCATTTCCCAGCAGCGTGTGGTCACACTGAAACAAATTCACATAGGATGATTGTCCTTTTATTTATCCTTTGTACACTGGAAGTCATTTAAAGTCCATCCATTTATGCCAGTGTAAAATTGGTTAATACAGTTGTAAGGCTAAGTGGTGTTCATGCTAGTTGCATAGTAGGAAATAGAAAGATCTAAGAAGACTCTTTCTGTTTGAGTAGTTTCTTTTCATAGACCCAGCTCTACTTTCATTCACTCGGGGGGAGGTTTTCATTAACTTCAGTGCATGTGGGGACATGGCAGTCTTGACATTCTTTGTGGTCTCAGCCAATAGTTGCATAAACATAAAAGACAGAAAAATAATAGTAATGTTTATGACCAGATTTTCAGCTTCTGGAAATCAGTGCATCTCTTTCCACTAGTGCTTAAACTAGCATATATGTTTCTGAATCTTGTAATTCAGATGGGATTATTCTCTGGAATATAAACTGGTGTGTTTGGTATTCTGTAGTCGAATATGCTAAATTTCAAAATTATCGCAGTCTTTTTAGGAAGCAAGGTCTATCAACTTTTCCAATCCTGGGAAAAGTTTTGACACTGAAACACATTTTCCAGATGAAATTGAACAGTGACATTTATCTCATAATAAAGTGAAAGACATTGCTGGGGATAACTTGATCCCAGTTTTCAGGAGAGTATTAAGATTGAGATCAGGTCAGGCTGATCTTTTGCCTGCCAGAAGAATAGATTCGCTACATTGTCAAAATGAATGAACAGTGTTCATCCAGATTTGCACATAACGAACTGCTTCATAGGTATACTTACCATCTATATCCTTCTATGTCCTAAATAGTCCCGAATCCAATTTTGCCTGTCCAAATCTCCAGGCAGGAAAAAAAAAAAAAAAAAAAAAAAAAAAAAAGTATTGTTTTAATTGGAAAATGCAAACACCTCATCAAAGCACCGTATGTCTTAGCTAATAACTGTGGTCATGCTACCAGGGAAATTCCCCACAAAGCTGAACTTCAACATAGCAGGCAGTTTTGTTGATTGCAGTAATCTGCAGATTGCCCTCAGGAGTTCTGTCTTCTGCAGGCAGCATACATGGTCTGGAGAAAATTTTTTGATGAGAAATGCTAGACATAGTGGTACAGTGAGGAAGCTGCCAATGCAACATGGTGATTGCTGCAGATTCTCTTGTCAGTGTTCAGACCTTACAAGATCCTTGCAATATATTGCAAAATAATGGTAGTGTCATACTTACTATACCAGCCAGATTCTCACCGACCTCCTATCATTCATGACTAATGATTTAAATAAAAGATCACATGGCATGAGGACTATTTAATTGAAAGGCCATTTAACTACCTCAGTAAGGGATTCACAATCTGGCCACATGCTAATTGAAGCACAAAAAGTTGTGAAAATAGATATCTAGAGAGCATGGGCTTGATGTTCTGTGATTAAAAAAAAAAAAAAAAAAAAAAAAAAAAAAAAAAAAGCAACTGTGTAGATTGCCATGAGGGCTATGACAGCAGCTGGAGCTGGGGGTGCACAGGAGTTGAGCATTCTGCCTCCTTGCCAGCATCGGATCCCTGGGCAGTTTTGGGGGATGTGCAGCTAACACTGTTGGGATACCCCTCAGCGGCTAAGCTTCTGCTGGCAGTGGACTTCTGTTATGTCAGCTGAATTTTAAGCGCTTCTGTCATATATAAAAATAAATTGCTGTGGTTCCTGTCAAGGGAATGATAACTGAACAGTTGTTGCTTGTATGTGCTGCTTCTCACCCGCACTCATTGAGAGCAGGTTTTGCTGCTGAGGATTTGTAGCTACAAACCTGTTGCAGTGAAATGTCTCTGGCAGCAGGATTTGAACCTTCTTTTCTTTTCCTGTGTTATCTGCAGGTCCAACAGATCTCAGTATGAAGAGGCAGTTAGCAACGAGCTCTGGATCCTCCAGTAGCACAAGCTCTAGACCCCAGCTGAGTCCGACTGAGATAAATGCAGTGAGGCAGCTTGTGGCAGGGTATCGAGAATCAGCTGCATTTTTATTGCGTTCTGCAGATGAACTGGAAAACCTTATTTTGCAGCAGAACTGAGTCATGTGAACTACACACTGGCCTGGTCTTATCTCAGAGTTTCCACTAATGACATTTTGATTTCGCAGAGCACACACTTCAGTTACTGCACAGTCTTTTAGGAGAGTTAATTACCATAATGCCACACTGTTCTTGATCCATAAAGTGATGTGTTAAGGTGCTTCAAGTGAACTTCGACCTCTGGTATTTCTGAGGTACTTTACTGTGTCCAGCCTATTGCTTTTGTTTTAGTGTGTCAGCATAAATATCGAAAAAGTGGCTAGAAATTAACTCGTTCTAACAAGTGGAGGAAACAGAAGATGCTGTGATGGTTTTTAAAAAAATAGTTCAAGATCCAAGTGCAATATTAGTGGAATGTGATACTGACTCATTGGACTTAAAGCTGCAGTATATGGCAAAACGTTGCCAAATGTCCTGTTGCTACAGGGCACAATTGCAATTAAAAGGATCTTGTATTTTAAAAAAATGTAATTTTTATAAAAAACAAAACAAAAGATTTTTGTTTTCATTCAAGATTTTTCATTTTTACTTTGGTAAACTTTTTCACTGGTCCTGAAAATGTTTTGAGGAGCTATTGTAAGTCCCCCCTTCCTCTCTTAACCCCTCCCTGACTGTGCCCTTCTCCCCAACTTCATATTCTTTCTACAACGAGTAACTCTTGATGCTGGATAATTCTTCCCCCGTGTACTGTAAATTGTCATCTATGGAATACCTTCCAAAGGAAGCATGCATTTCCTGCATTCATACCATTCTCAACTCCATTCTGTAATATATTGCAGCTTTATTAGCAATTAATAAAGAGTTGAGGGTTTTTTTAAAAAAGACATATCATTGAGAAAAAAATAAAAAGAGAAATTGATTTCTTACGGCGAGCTCATCTAACTCCATGATCACTGCTGCTGTCCTATACAAGTCCCTCTAGTTGTGATTGGATGTAGATGATGAATGTTAAGAGGTTGCAAGTGACAATCTGAAAATTTGCACTCTTGTGTGTATTTATTTTGTTTTCCTTAATTTAAACAAAATTCTTATGGAGGAAGGTCACTGACACTTCTGGTATGATTTGTATAATTCCCAGGCCTAGCTAAAAACTGTACAAAAATGTAAATGGATGCAGCTGCAACTATAATAAAACTTTTCTCTCCCCTCCCCCACTCTTCCCAACCCCTCTATTTCTTATTTTATAATATTGATTACACATAAATGGTGTTTTCTTTGTGCACTACGGCAGGCTTATTTTTAAGTATATAGAAGAGGTTCTTTAGTTTATGCTTACTGTACTATCTGTTCTGTTGTTTAGCTTTTGTTGAATAACAAGTTTCTTGTGCATTCCTAAATTTGCCTTATTTCATGTACAAACTTTTATGTAATTCCATTTTTGACAATGAGTTTAAGGCATCAGTGATATTTTATATCTACTTGTTACATATAGTTTTCCAAGTAATGACTGTGATTGTGACCAAGTAATGTGCACTTTTTCTTGTAACTGTGGACATTGCTATGCTTTTTTTTCTCTAGTGTTTCTAGAATTACTGTTGCTTACAGTTATGTAAAAGAAAAAGAACTTTTGTGATACTGTTGGTGAATATTAATGTGAAAAAGCCTATGAAATATGAGTATTTTGGAGGTACATAGATACACAAACATCTCTAAGTTGTGGACTGATGTTCACATATTTAAATGAGAATTCAAAACCTGAGGGCTGGAATCATTTCCTCTGTTTTGTTTGGGTAAATAAACAGATTTCTGTGTTTAAATACATGATTGTGAAACATTATAACATTCAAATTGACATAGCATTTTAAACTGTAAATATTATTCTCTTTAAACAGGAAAAAGAGATTTCCAGTCCAATTCATGCAGACAGCCAAAGCTCATTTCTCAAAATTATTGAGTAAATCCAGTAGGCTTATCTAGCTGAAGCTTTGTTTTAATGAGGAATTTCCTCAATAAGAGCAGAAGCGTGTGGTCCATAAATCATGAGATCTGAGTCACTAACATTTTATAGCAGTAAGTTGGCTGGAGGCAACACCATTTTACTACTCTGCGTTTATTTTTAAAAATCTATTGGGTGCCTTTATAAAGGCACTTATTCCTGGATATGAGAATATTGTTGCTATTTCTTATTAGTTATTACTCATCACTTGAGAGATACATTTGCTTTTTAGATCTTCTCACCATGTTTGTGAAATCCTGTAGCTCATCTCTACCACAGAAGTGTGGTTCCCTCGACTTCTATCTCTCCAAGCATTCAGAAGTCTGCTAGGAACCAAGTGCCTTTTTCCTCTCTTCCCTTTTCAGATAACTACATCGTATTCTGTCTCTTCTTTGTCAGGAGGGGATGAAGCAGGTACCTTGTGCCAGGCTTCTATGTTGTCTTCAGCCAAAGAACAACTGGCACACATTTTCCTCAGAGAAGAAGGATGAAAACTGTGCTTAGGTTTCCAAGTTTCCTTAGTCCTGTATTGCAGGGCCAGTATGCCTCAAACTGCCAGTGAAGCAGCGACCAGCATTTTTTTCCAAGAGGCTGTTTGCCAGCCAGGAATGCTTCTCAGCTGGGCAGCCTCACTGCCTTTTAAGCCACCCTGCTAAATCCAGATAAGGACAGTAGGCTAGAGGAAGAGGAGGTAAGAGATCTGCATCAATGTTCTATCCTCTGACTCCTCTTTTCTCTCTATCAATCCTTCCTTCTCTTGAGGGATAAGTAAGAAAGTTGCAGGTCACTATGTGATCTTCACGGCCTGTTGCTAGTTTTCCCTTTTTCCTGCTCCACGCCTAACCTAACTTAATAGTTCCCCAAGTGTGTCTTCTATACTACATCCTCTTCTGTGTGTCTTCTTTGAAAATTTTAAGGCCTTCCTCAATTATAGGAACAATTTACATCTGTCTCTAAATGCTCAAAGAGATACTTAGCTTTCAACCCACAAGTGTTTTATCTGTGCCAAATTCCAGCAAGCTAATGGGAATTTTACTCTATAGGTGCTTCCACCTCTGAGTACATTTTTTCTTTTTTCATCTCCTCTTTGAAACAATCACAGATTCAACTATAATTTTAACTTTCTGTTCTATGAGGGTACTTAAATTTAATCCCATCCAGTGAGGGAGAGACAATAAATCTCAGTCCACTTCTGTGTGTGCAAATATAGACCAGACATCACAATTAAGTTTGCCCTCTTGGATCCAATATAGCTCTCAGAACCATCTACTCTCTCCCTGCCTTGAGCCTCCTAAGGAAGTAAGGGCTCAGGTGGGGAAGATCTCTCTCCAGCCACAGGCTGAGTCAGCTATCCAGAAATAAATTCAGAGTTATTTCTTTTCCCTATCCACATCTTCTGTAACCAATGCCTACTCACCTCAGGCTAAATAAATTTTGCTCTTAGGGTAAGGCACATCCCTGAGTATTCCTGTCTAAGACTGCCTTCACAAAAGCATTATCCTTACACCCAGTATCATTACTGTACCAGTCCTTCAAGTTGATGCATGCTCCAGTACACCTCATCAATGCAGGCTGTAGATGTTCGTGTGCCTTGACCCAGCCTTACATCTTCCCAGCTATCCTGGAGGTTCCTTGGGAGCAGTCCTGTAAGACCCTCCTCTTCTAGGGAGTTTCTGAAAGGGTAGTTTTCACTGATAGGGCAAGCAACTGTGGGTAGTAGCTTTAGAAACAACCTTAGGCTGTGGGTAACAATCCCACCAGCTTAGTAACTTACTGGATTTATTTACTGTATTTGATATTATCAGCGGAGAAACTGGAGCCAGAATTCATGAAAAGAGATCTGGGGTCAAATGGATTCTTACAGATTGGCACCTTGCTCCTTGTCATCAAGGAGCACCATAAGAGTCACAATGATCACTGAGTATCAGAAGCTACAGAAAACCAGTGCATGGGTAAGCAAGTGTTTGGCAGTTCAAAAGCTGCCCATCCCTTACGGAGAATCTTCTGAACGAGGAAAAGTAGATGAACGTGTACATGACCATAGCTATAAAAATAATCAGAAAGCAGCTATACTGAAGGAATTAGATATTCTTGTTGTAATGATCTGTGGACCTGCCAACTACCTTTTAAGTGGAGGTAAGTTTTGTGAAACATTGAAACAGAGAAAAATTGTTTCCCTCAAGTTTCTATGCCTGTATTAAAAACTTACTGTAAACTCTGAGAGGTTTGCCAGACAGTCATAAGGAAGATGTATTTTTTTTTTTCTATGTAAAGCTGATTTAAACAGAGACTGGAGTCAAGATCTGGCCCTGACACCAACATCAACTATTGAAAAACATTTACCAGCACATGAAAATGATTTGTGAAATAATGGCACAAATCAAGCAATTGATTGGTTACTGGAGTAAGTATAGAAGAATATAAAATACACTGGATAAGACTGATCTTTCACTTACCCTTGTATCCTGGCTCTGACAATAAATAAAACAGATAAAGATGTAGCAAATATAGCAATACAGAAGAACAGAGCAAGCATATAGAAATGCCTTCTAAATATACAGTCATGGCCTTCAACAGTTTGAGGCTGTCATAGGTTGACCCTGGCTGCAGGTGTATCCTCACCCTGTTGCTCACTCACTCCTCCCAGCAGGATGAGGGGAAGAATCAGAAGGGCAAAGTGAAGGGAAAAAAAGAAGAAAAGAAAAAAAGAAAAAAAAAAAAAAAGTGGGCAGTGTTTAATAATTGAAGAATAAAACAAAAGAAAAACAAACAAACAAAGAAACAAAAAAAGTGATGGAAAGGCAATCACTCACCACCTCTGATCAGCAGACTAGTCCCTGAGCACTGACTACTCTAGAAAAACTTCCACCTGGTCTTATTTTTGAGATTGGCATTACATGGTATAGAATATCTCTTTAGACACCACAGTTCAGCTGACCCAGCTGTCCCCTCCCAGCCTCTGGCCCACCTCCAGCCCACCTACTTGCTGGGGCACAGTGGGAAACGGAGAAAGCCTTGATGCTTTGCAGACACTGTTCAGCAATAGCTAAAATGTTGATGTGCTACATCTGATGCTCTCTTAGCCACAAACCCAAAGCACAGCAGCATATGGGCTTCTGTGAACAGCAGAACATCATGGGTTGGAAAGGACCTGAAGGATCATGTAGTTCCACCCCCCGCCATGGGCAGGGGCACACCAGACCAGGTTGCCCAAAGCCCCATCCAGCCTGGCCTTGAACAACTCCAGGGATGGAGCAGCCACAGCTTCTCTGAGCAACCTGTGCTGGTGTCTCACCACTCTGAGTAGAGAATTTCCTCCTAACATCTAATTTAAATCTCCCCTCTTTTAGTTTAAAACTGTCCCCCCTTGTCTTGTTACTAGCTGCCCATGTAAAAAGTTGGTTTCCAAAGAAAGTTAACTCCATCCCAACTAGGCCCAGAAGAGGCTCATGAACTTCCTTTAGGATGTCTATGTCATTTGGAATATGAGAGTATTAACCAAAATCAGGAATCCATTGTGCTATTCACTTTCCAAACATAGTGAGACATCGTGTTGCCCTGAAAGCACTCCTATCTAAATGGATACCAATGAGTAGGAGGGAAAAAACAGGCAGAAAAGCAAAATGAGTTGCTTGAGGCCACGCAATCTGTGAATGCCTGAGCCAGGTCCGTTGACTCCTATCCAATATCCTGTCCCAATAAACAGCATTCCAGATGTGCCAAGTACAGAATGTAAAGTCCAAAGATTGAATTCTGTTTTTCTAGTAAGCTGTCCTCAGGACTGGATGAAATGCTGGGGAAGAGGATTCAGAAATGTTTTTATACTCTAAACCAAATAACCCATTTAAATCTGTTTTACACCACTGAGAAAAATATGGAGCACAAAGGAGCTGGAAAGACTGTAAAATTAATACGTGCTTTATGAATAGAAACTTTATGTTGCACCACCTAATTCAGTTAATTTCCCCGAGTATGAAGAAAGATTTTTTTATGCAAAGTTTTTTGTTCCCTGTTCTAACAATGTATGTCTGGAAACACAATGGAATAGAGTTCTAATTATTGTGACTACATATATAATTTATATTGTAAGTATAGCTTTGCTGTGGTAAGCCAACTTTAAAATTATGGTGTAAGGAGAGTTGGGAGAAGGATCCAGTCTACCAATTGTGTGTAGATTGTCCATGTTTTCCCTGAGAGTCTAAGTAACCACTGACTCAGCAAGAGCACGGATCACGGTAGCTAATTAATAAAGAAAGAGTGTTAGAGTTTTCAAGGTTTTGTAGAAAATATTTTAATTGATTTTTCTTTCTAAAGCTTCCCTGAAAATTTAAATCACATAAATTTTTGCTTTTTCCTGCAAGGCTGCTGTTTTATTATTGTAGGGTAGCTAGTCAGTGTTTGGTGCTGTTTTCTGTTTTTTTGTTTTTTTGTTTTTTGTTTTTTTTTTTCACACTCAGTCACAACATAGCGAAGCACACCTAGCAGGAAAAGCACTAGGCTTTTTTTTTTTTTTTTTTTTTTAATAAAGCATAAGCATTTTTAATATTATTATTATTTCCAACATCTCTGTTTAACTTTGGTTTTTTAATTATTTTTATTTGTGTTTTCAAATTCAGAGTTCTGTAGCACCACAAGCTTGACCTATTTATTTCCTCTCATTTTCTGTAGCAAGGGGGAAGGATTTGTTATATGGAGGAGTAGCTTCTAGCTGAGAAAAGCTCTTACTGCCCTAGCCAGCAGGCAGCTTTATTGGCATTCATTTGCTGTCCTTGATACTTGAAAATTGCAAGCTACAAGGCAAGCTTCACTTGCAGATCTGTTTTCTAATAATTAGGAGCACAGGCTAATTTTTTAAACTTCATTTTCCAAACACTTTTCTTTTCAATACAAACATTTAGCCAGTAAAGAAAAAAAAATTACAGATTTAATATCAGTCTTTAATGTCCTACATATAGTTGTGGTACACATTCAGAAAACCTTAATAGTCTCAGTGCTAAAAGTACAGAATCAAATGATTGCTCCTTTTTAAATTATTATTAATGAAGTAGGAAGAAACAGTGAAGAAAAGACAAGAGGGAATTTAGGAAAGAAGAAGAAATATATTGAAAAAAAAATATGAGGGGAGGGAAGAAACTCTTCAGCTGTTCAGGTGAGAGTTTTTTTACAGTCTATGGAGTCCAGATTTCTACTACTGTGTGGGGAAATCAGTACAGAGGAGGTCCACCTTTTACTTTGGACAAGTGGGTAAAAGAAGTTGGTACATGCCTGTCTACTGTCCCTGCTAATTGCTTTGTCACTCTGTTACCTTACAAACATTTTGCTGATGAAGGGTTTCAAATCACACTCAATTCAAAAACTACCACATAGTTATTTACTAAAGTTTAGTGTCTTAAATACCAAGTCCTTTAGATCTTGGTATCAACAACTTGACCCATTTTTCCAATATATGTCAGAGTATGCTGTTGGGATTACCGCATGCTGCTATAGAAAAGCTCTCATTCCTGATCATCTTTTGTCTAGTCATTGCATTTCTAATATTTTTTGGACTGAAGAGTTTATGGAAAATCTCCATGAAATGCTATGGCTAAGGTATTGTGGGAAGTCTGAGGATGTTCCAGTAATAGTTTAGAAGATCTTCCAGAGGCAGAGGTCCCTATATCACTGTCAGTGAGACTTCGTGCTGATATTTTAGGACTTGAAACAGAATTCCATTTTCAAAAAATTGAGAGAGAAGTCTGATTATTAACGGTGGCTGCACATCCTTCTCATTGGTACATTTTTATGATGTAAAGAAGTGAAAATGAGTCTCTGGTTAAAAAGGAGACTGCTCATCCTCATCACTAGTAAAGATGGTTTTCTTTTTTTCTTCTTAGAGCTGGATAAGGATACTAAGAGGGATAGCAGTTATTTATTTATTTATTTATTATTTTTTATTAACCTTTATTGCTCCCCACCAATATTAAGTTATTGTTATGGTTATACTGTGTGAATGACACAGTTCAGTGAAAGAAATCAGTAGGTGCCCCAATAAGAGCTAAGCCCTGACAGCACTCTTTAGATCCAGATCTGTTTGCCTAAAATTACTTGAGTCATGACTCAGCTTAACACATTTTATGTGGGTGCTACTTAGTCTATTTGTCACTCTTTTGTTCACTAAATTTCTGTTGGTCAGCTATTAGAAAGAATTACCTACAATTCAAATATTCCAATCCCAGGCTGTGAATAACATCAATGGATTAGGGCCACTCCTGATAGGGAAAAGAGATGGCACTTGTCAAACAGAGAGAAACTCTAAGCTTAGAAAATATTTATAAACATGAGAAGCAGTAACCTATGTCTTATAGTTTTACCTGATTAACACTTGGTAAGCCCCATGAACAGGATGCCATTATGACTTCTTGGAATTCCAGTCATAACATTAACTAAAATATTAAGAAAATATTAAACTAAGGAAATCACATCATCATTTCTGGATGAAATACAGCATTGATTGTTTAATAGAGTAGAGTAGAGTAGAGTAGAGTAGAGTAGAGTAGAGTAGAGTAGAGTAGAGTAGAGTAGAGTAGAGTAGAGTAGAGTGGAGTAGAGTGGAGTAGAGTAGGAATGGAAAGGGAAGGGAAGGGAAGGGAAGGGAAGGGAAGGGAAGGGAAGGGAAGGGAAGGGAAGGGAAGGGAAGGGAAGGGAAGGGAAGGGAAGGGAAGGGAAGGGAAGGGAAGGGAAGGGAAGGGAAGGGAAGGGAAGGGAAGGGAAGGGAAGGGAAGGGAAGGGAAGGGAAGGGAAGGGAAGGGAAGGGAAGGGAAGGGAAGGGAAGGGAAGGGAAGGGAAGGGAAGGGAAGGGAAGGGAAGGGAAGGGAAGGGAAGGGAAGGGAAGGGAAGGGAAGGGAAGGGAAGGGAAGGAAAGGAAAGGAAAGGAAAGGAAAGGAAAGGAAAGGAAAGGAAAGGAAAGGAAAGGAAAGGAAAGGAAAGGAAAGGAAAGGAAAGGAAAGGAAAGGAAAGGAAAGGAAAGGAACCTACAAAGAACATTTAGTCCAACTGTCTGACCATTTCAGGGCTAACCAAAGGTTAAAGCATATTAATGAGGGCGTTGTCCAAATGTCTTTTGCATACTGACAGGCATGGGGCACTGACCACCTCTCTAGGAAGCCTGTTCCAGTGTTTGACCACCCCCATTAAAGGACATTTTTCCTAATGTCCAGTTGAACCTCCCCTGGTGCAGTTCTGTGCCATTCCCACACATCCTGACACCACGGAGCAGAGGCGGTCACCTTCTTTCCTCCAGACTAAACAACCCAAGTGCCCTCAGCCTCACAGGACAGGTCTTCCAGCCCCTTTACCATCTTTGTTGCCCTCCCCTGGACACTTTCAAGGACCTGTATATCCTTTTTATATCATGGAGCCTAGAACTGCACACAATATTCAAGGTGAAACCACACCAACACTAAATATAGCGGGAGAATTTCCTCTTTTGACCATGTGGCCATGCTGTGTTTAATACACCCCAAAACATGGTTTGCCCTCTTGGCTGCCAGGGCACACTGCTGGTTCATGCTGAGCCTTCAGCCACCAGCACCCACAAAGCACTTTCTGCTGGGCTGCTCCCCAGTCACTCAGCTTTCAGGCTGTACCTGTGTCCAGCATTGCTCTGCTCCAGCTGCAGAAACTCTTCCAGGGACTGAGGTTAGACCAACAGCTCTGTAGGTTCCTGGGTCTACTCTCATGCCCTTCTTGTAGATGGGTATAATGCTGGCTAGCTTCCAGTCAGCTGGTACCTCCTCAGACTCCAGAAATTCAGTAAATTGCGAGAGGGGTCCAGCTGCAACATCCACTAACTCCTTCAGCACTCCGTGGTGAATTCTTTCAGGCCCCATAGACTTACAAACATTCAACTGATACAGCTGGTCCCTCACAATTTAGGTGGTCACGAGTGGAAAAGTCACTGCTCCCCCAGTCATGGTACTCCAGCTTAGAGGAGTGGGCAGCCCAATGTCTATCATTAATATTAAAAACTGAGGCAAAAAAGGCATTTAATGCCTCTGCCTTTTCCTTACTCGTTAGGTGACCATCCGCTCCAAGTATCTGTCCAATTTCTTCCTTTGATCTCCTTTTACTGTTACTCCTCTCCCATGTTATTAAAGTTCTTCCAGTGATCACAGACGAGCTGGGGGCCAGTACGAAATACCCTGATATGTTTTGCTTTCTAGGAAGTTGACAGCTCTAAGATGAAGGGAAAAAGCTCTTTTATTATTCTGATTCTCCTTCAGAACAAAAAAGGATAAACATTTAGTCTGGGAGCCAGAGACCCTATATTCATCCACTGATACCTGTGATCTATTTTGCCAATATTCACTTGCAAAATTTAGTTGCTGAGTAGTAGACTGAGCACAATCACTAATAAGTGGTAAACCACACTGAAGTGGTTGTTATTTGTGACAAGAAGGTACACTATGGTAGCTTTTCCTTGTGAATATTTCACTTTTGATTGATGTCAGAATATTGCTTTGAAATTGAGGACACGCTATAGAGAAGTGAAAAAATGTACCCAGCCCGGCACCAAACAACCACACGTGAGTTTTTGCAAGCTGCTGAGCAGCAGTAATTTTGAAAATCAGTCCCCAGAAAGGTACCCAGAAGAGGGTAGCTGCTTTTCTCTATCTTTGAGAAACACTTGGGTAGTTAGGAATAGGATTTAAAGTATTTCCAAGAATGGCTCCTGTCTCTTTTCCCAAAATAAGGTCAGTTAACTCTTATGGTAGGAATTCAACAGAGACCTGACGTCCCCCCAAAAGCAGTATCTGAGATGATACCAGTATAATGTAGCAATCTTGTCTAGCTATTTTTCCTTCAGTAATGCCAGTGAAACAAAGTGGAGGAGTGCTATGCAAAACCCACGCTTGTCAAACTAAAGAAGTTTTATCTTTAAAGAAGATTAAGCAGTTTTGATTCTGTTCTGCAGATGGCAGTGCTTATTGCAGTGCTGTCACATCCGACACTCAAGCAAGTCTTAGGTGCATATTTGACTCAGGTGATCAGCCTCTCCAAGCCAGGAACATAAGAGTTTCTGTGTAGGCACTTGGTGAGTTATCGCTAGAGATCTCAGTCAAATCTTCCTTGACTAGAAGGCACTCATAGGCCACTCCTAGTGGTTAACCCTTGTGCTCTTCCATGGTGCCTACAACCTCATGGCACATTTGTTCTCACACTCCCATTTGGCTTCATTACTATATTTGGTAGGGTTTTCACAAAAAGGAAAGGCATGTTCTTTTTGTGTGTGTGTGTGTGTGTGTTTTGTTTGTTTGTTTGTTTTTTATCTGTTCTGAGGAATTTGTTTAATTTTCTCTGTTTATTTTCTCATACTAAGCCTTTCAATTCAGTTGTAAACACAACTACCTTAAAAATACAGTTGTAGCTTCAGCTGATGGGCTACAAAAATCATCTAAAATACCTAAAAAGGATTCAGATGCCCCTGGAACATAGAGCAAGAGCTTTGCTGAGAACACGAAACAAGGATAGGTGAAGGAGGGCTTATACATTTCTAATATGTTATGCTCCTGTTTTTTTTTTCTTCCCTTGCTGAAGGGTAACAGTCCCTTTCATGAAATGTGTTTGTTATTTTAACCACAGTGTTTATGGACTAATAAATACAAAACAACAACATTTTAGCATGTGCTTTTATTGGTAGCAAGAGACATAATCAGGAGAAGTCATAGCAATCTGATCAAACACTTTATTCCACTGTAGATGCAACATGCCTGCACAGGCAAAGCCTTGAAAACTGAACACCCTGTCTGGCATTCCTGCCCTCAGCTCACTTGGAAGTCTGTGGGAGCTGAGAGTGCCTTTTGCTCTTCAGTCTTGGTGTGTTGAAGGTGAAAGAAAGCATGTGTCATGCTGTAATTTGTCGCAGCTTATCTCAGTGAATGAAGGTGTGTCTATGCTAAAACATTTCTCCCACTTTCTGGTCATTTACCCCACTCTGGAATGTGGATATTAATAAGATCTTCATGTATTTAAAGGTGTTTGTTTGTTTGTTTGTTTGTTTGTTTCATCATCCTCTTAGCAGGAGGAAAGAGCAGAGATAAAGTGAGACATCCACTTACAGTCATACTTTGCTATGATCATACACTTATAACTGCTACTCCACTGAGGCACCGCAACATTACTGATTGGGGATGACCCTAGTTAACCCAGACACCTTATTGCCCATCTTACATACTGCCATCACTTTTAATTAATTTCTCACACCAGACAGGTGCTTTTGTTTTGTTTTGTTTTCCTGGAAGGATGAAATGGGGATCATCACAAAAATGGACAAGACTGTGAGTATGGCTTGACATGTGACAAAAATATCTAAACAACCTGCTCTTACATGTAGCAAATGTGTGTGGCATTCATTTTGAATTTTGGTCTTCAGAGGAGAAGTTATAAATTTCTTCAGAGGATGACACTCCTCAGTTTCTTGCCCACCCCATCATTAGTGTGCCCCACTGAATGGCAGGTATGGTTTCTGGAACAAGAAAAATGGGTATATTCCACAGGTGTCAAAAAGAAATTTCTGGGCAATGACAAAGGTTTTAACCCATAGTGCACCCAAAACAAGGGCTCTAATGTCTGGGTTATAGCATCTGACAATATTAACTGCTATTTTAACTGCTAGTAACTTAAATAAATACAGTAATTTAAATAAAATTTCACAACAGTTAGTGTTTATTTAACCACTTCATCCCCTACTAAACAGAGAATTTTCACAGGTTGCTGTACCATGACACCTACTGGTAGAGATAACCAAAATAAATAGATACAGCTCTTATGAATGATGAAATAGATGCTTCTGTTTAAACCACAATTTTGTTTCTCATTGAGGTGATTATTGTATATCCACATAGACAACACCATTACTGTGACTTAGAAATGGGACTTGGGGAAAGGAACGGTGGTTGATCCAGTACCACAGTGTCTGCATGTGGCAGGTACAGCCCACATAAGACTGTCTCAGGTTAGCATTTCACACTCAGTTTCTGTGCCTTGACATCCTTACAAATAACTTCATTTTGGGATTTAGCTTCACTTGAAGCTATATTTCATTTCTGTTTTGTTCTAGTTAGGAGAGCAGAGCAATCATGTAAGACACCATTCCTGCTTGAAAACTACAGCTATTGGTTTAGCTTAAGGTTTTGGAAAGCAATAGCTCATAGAATCATAGAACATTAAAGTTGGAAAAGACCTCCAAGATCATCTGGTACAACCATACCCCTACCACCAGTATCACCCACTAAATAATGTCCCTAAGCTCCATGTCCAACCTTTCCTTAAACACCCTCAGGGAAGGTGACTCCACCACCTCACTGGGCAACCCGTCCCAATGCCTGACTGCTCTTTGTGAGAAGAAATGTCTCCTAATTTCCAACCTAAACCTCCCCTGGCACAACTTGAGGCCATTCCCTTAAGTCCTATCACTAGTTACCTGTAAGAAAAAGCCGACCCCCTGCTCTCCACACCTACCTTTCCAGTAGTTGTAGAGGGCAATCAGGTCTCCCCTGAGCCCCCTCTTCTCCAGACTAAACTACCCCAGTTCCCCAGCTGCTCCTCATAGGACTTGTGTTCCAGGCCCTTCACCAGCTTCACAGCCCTTCTCTGGATACATGCCAGGGCCTCGGCATCCTTCTTGTAGTGAGGGGCCCAAAGCTGAACACAGCACTCGAGGTGCAGCCTCACCAGAGCAGAGTGCAGAGGGACGATCATCTCCCTGGTCCTGCTGGCTACTCTGTTCCTGATACAAGCCAGGATGCCTTTGACCTTCTTGGCCACCTGGGCACACTGCTGGCTCATATTCAGGTGAGCATCAATCAGTATTCCCAGATTCTTTTCCTCTGCACAGCTTTTCAGGCACTCTGCCCCAAGCCTGTAGTGCTGCATGGGGTTGTTGTGACCAAAGTGCAGGACCCAGCACTTAGCCTTGTTGAACCTCTGTCCACTTGCCTTTGCCCATCGACTCATCCTGTCCAGGTCCCTCTGCAGGGCCTTCCTACTCTCTGGCAGATTGACACTTCCCCCCAACTTGGCATCATCAATAAACTTACTAAGGGTGCACTCAATTCCTTCATCCAAACCGTCAGTGAAGACTTACTTAAAAGATGAACTTAAAAGGCCATATTTTACCACACCACTCCACCAATGGGTGCAGAATTTTCCAAAATGTTTCTAAAACAAACAACTTTTTGGCATAATCACAAAAAATAAAGCATCTTTCCATTTCTCAGTGCAAACTCCATTGGGCTCTGACCCTTTCAAGCATTTTATTCTAACAGACCCACACTCCTATTTCTGTCACCACCTTGAAAGCCATCTGCTTCACTGATGTGTCTTGTTTCATTACTGAATAGAATTTCCCTATCTGACAGCACACCAGCAGCAGTTTTGTTCCTCAGGATATGGTTTACCAGTGAGCTATTATCTATGTCTACTCAAGCTTTTGAGATCTAGTCTAGGTTTTCTCCTCTTATTAAATTACTGTAGCAATGTCAGTTATCAAATTGTCATCCCTGTTAAGTCCTTCCACTGTGCATAAATCCATTTTCATACTGCACAAGGCAGAATCAAGCAGCTTTTCCAGCAGTTTACTAGCGGTATGTCTGGCCAGTACTTCAGCTGCATAAATCATCTTATGTCAAACAGATATGAATGAGAGCTTAGGTATATGTATATAGAGAGGAGAAAAGGATAGTAAGGATGCCAGCATTCATTGCTTGTTATTTTATCTGTCTCTTAGTAATAAGGGGCATAATGAAAGGGATGTTTTCCTTCCACAAGTTCCAAAGCAGTAACAGCATAGTTTCCCAGCTAGAAAAGTACCTTTGCTTTAACCATTTTTGAGAACTCCAGTATGAAATGTCAAAATATTTCACTGGTTTGTGCATACCAAAAACAAACTAACAACAAAGCACTTTTTCTTCACTTGTATTTTCTTTTTGTGAATGAGGACTTGTTTTTGGATGTTCCTTTCAGAAGCAAATTTCCTCTCATTTAGATAAGACAATGTTAAGAGCCTTCTTGGGAGATCAGACTCTTGTGACACCTTTACCTGATGTATTTGCCATGCATTGCAGATGCTGAGCTTGAAAATTTATCTACTAAATCCTTGCAGAAGGTCTTTTTTTTTTTTTTTTTTTTTTTTTTTTTTTTTCCCATTAATTTACACAAGAGAAGGTGATATATAAGACATGCTTTTCCTTGAAAAAAAGCTTAATTGGGTAATTACAGCTGATGTCACTGCCATCGTCATCATCTTGGGTAAAGTTATGTGCAAATTCACACATACAAGTTATTTAAAACAGAGTTCCTCTACAAGAACCAGCTTTTCAGCTATTGAGCAGTTACAGAAACACTTCCCCAATGCCATGCCCTGTAGTAGTGCTATTCACAAGCTCAGCGGATTGTTTGCAAATTCAGCACAGTGAGTCAGTTCCACACCATCCACATCCCCAGGCACTGCCATTGCATACCTGTGGCTTAGCAAAAAAGGTGGCTGCCACACTAGACATCCTGAATGTCCTCTGAGCATGAAGCAAAGCACCTGCTGGGGCTTGTGGAGTGGAAACAGAACTTGGTCTTGACAGCCTCTACTGAAAACAAGAAAAACATTTCTATTTACACACCTCCATTTAACTCTGCATAAAGGCTATAGGCTGTTCTTACATTTGACTCACCAAATTCTCCCTTTTCTTGACAGCGTTCTCCCTGTATTACATTGGTGATGTAATGTGCTAGATCTAGCAAGATCCAAACTGTGACCACACTCCTCGGCCCCATGCCTGGCTTAGCTCTGGACTCCCAGACCCGTGACAGCTCCCCTGCTTTGGCCAGGTCTGGGGACACCGTGCCTCCTGAGATATAGCAACCAATTTTTCACCTCTGTTCAGGCAATCAAAATCTGAAGCTTATCCTGAACACACAAAATCTGGTGTTTCTTTTCTTCATGTGCCATTGTGTGTAAGAGGAAAGAGTGTGGATCAACAGCTGCCTTTAGTCAACACAGTCAATCGGCTTAAGAATGTAATCATCTAGAAAAAGGAAGGGAGGCTAAACTGCTGTCACTTGCTGCTAATAAAAGTTACAGCATTAAGCAGCAGCGGGAGACAAGCTTTTGTTCACTCTGAGTAAGCATTTGGTTCTCTGTGTGCCTTACGCTGGGGCGACACTGTAGGTTGAGAAGGGCTCTTACAACAGAGCAAACTTGGAGGAGAGATTTATTCAACGTGCTACTTACGCTGCCATTCATTTCCAGTGTCCCTGCCAGTTCAGTGAACATTAGAGCTTGAATAAAGCTCCCCTGTCCTCTACCATCTAATTCTACATTGTTAGGCACAAGCCAGTGGTTTTGTTTCTTGGGTTTGGTTGATTTTTTTTTTTTTTTTTTTTTTTTTTTTTAACAGCAGCTGGTTGGGTTTGGCACACTAATTACCGTTGTGTCATAAATTCAGCATAATGGCTGCACTGCAGGACCAAGCAGACAGGCTGTGAGGCAGCAAGCCCTTACTTAAACAAAGGAGAGCTTTGATAAATAGTAATACTAGCCAGGAAAATTATTTAAAAAAATATTTGCAACAAAGTATGGGCTCCGTTACCTGACAGATATCATATTTTAACATGCTTTAACATGCCTTTTCAATATATTATTTCTCTGAATTTATCCTGGGTTGTGTATTTGGAGAGGGTTTTGTCAGATTTACTTCTCACATAGCAAGCACTAGGAAGGATGCTAGAATAATATTTACATGCATAACGGATGAACATTAATTTGGACTTCTGAATTGCCCAGTCAATGTGCCTAAGGACTGACCTGAAAAATCAGCATCCTTGGAGACAGTACTTTCCTGATGTTTCGGGTCTTTGTGTCCTTTCTGAGACCTTCAAGGAGGATACCAGTTTTGCCAGTAACCATGATGTCCACTGTAAGATACAGGAATGGAGTCAAATCTCTTTAGCTAGAGATTGAAGTACCTCCAAGTTACTTCCTTCTGTAGTGCTGCTAATGTTCTGGGATGAAGCAAGAAAACCAGGGCTAGGGTGGCTGACCAAATCTGCAGCAAAAGAAAAGTTCAATATCCAACTGTGAGGCATAAAAAGCTGAAGACAACATATAAAAATGAAAAATATTCTAATTAAAACAACAGCTCTGGTTGACCAACTGGCTACCACTAGTCAGATAAGCTGTTTCTATGAAGAATCCCACATTTTAATGAGATTTCTACATACTTTATAATCTAGGTGAATATTATAATAATGTTACAGCTGTCTACAATGTAGAAGTGAAGATTAACTGAAGCACTTGAATTTGGGGGAAAAAAACAGGCTGTCCTTCCTATACAGAATGTTAAAAAAAAATAAAAAATAAAAAATAAAAACATATGTCAGTTTCTCAGTGAACAAAATAAAACTCCTAGACATTAGTTCACCATTTCAAGTTTATTGTTTGTAGCATCATCAATAATTGAGGAGCTGACAGTTTTTTAAGATTTAGTTAAACATCTGTTTCTCTGTTCCTCTGAACCAAGTCCTGCACTCTCCATTCTCTACACACAGCACTTGGGACTATTAAAAGCATTTAACAGCAAGCATTTAATGCGAATCAGCATTAAGTGTATCCAAGACGCTGAGATCAGCCCTTGAAAGAAAGCTAAGTGTGGTATTTCAGATAATGTCGGATGGTAATAGCGGGTGAGCACTGACTTTAATTGTAACTCGCTGCAGTTTGCTGCCCTGTGTGGTGAGAAACTATTGTTTGTGCACATCAGAAGCCACAGCATGCCTCAAACGCCCAGAGGGTGACTGCAAAAGCAGCAACCAACAGCTTCTCGTCTGAGTTATTCCTGATCACGCACTGCTGGCCAGGTTAATGCTGCCCACAAAGGGTGGGCAATGCACCCCACAGTAACACCACGCTGGAGTCCATCCCGTGAGGGATGTACAGCAGGGCTGATGGAATGGGAGAGAGGGTTTCTTCACTTGAGAAGGAAGTTGTTAATTTGTTGCTAGGTATGCAAGTTAAGGCAGGCAGAGGTAAGGCATTGTTCAGCCCAGAAGTTTAGTACTTAGCCTGAGATCCTGAACTGGAAGTGACAGTCTGAGTCTGCAGAGCCATTCAGGGAAGAAAAGAAGAGCAGTCTCTAAGCCTGACAGTTATGTGCCTCTCTGGTACTGTAATACCAGAAACATGTCATGGGATGATTTAAATAGAAAGTGTTCCATTTAATGGGATTTTGGTCACAGTACTGTGGATCTCTTTAGCAGCATAAAATGTACATTTGAAGCACTGCCCCTTTGCCTTAAACTCCTGGCTCGATTTTCTTTGCTAGTGCCTTAATGGCAGGCACATTTTTTTCAAAGGGAGAAATGATCTGCAGCACATATACCACTTGATGGCTTAACATATTGCACTGCTGGCTGCTGAAGGCAAAATACCAACCACTGCCTCTTCTCTTTATCCATGTTACATGCTAATTGATGTAACTGCCAGAAAAGGGAATTAATTACGGGAATGTACATTTAATTTCATTGAATGGAAACACTACACTTAAGACAACCAATAAGGCACATCTTCAAATTAATATTTTTTTCTCTGGCTTGCATTTTGGTTCCTCAAACCCCTTGATTCTTTGATCCCTTCTTACTATTCTGAAGAAGGTGAGGCTTCATGTATGAGACCTGGGCTAGGGATAACAAAAGGGGTAAAAAAGATCACAAGAGTAACCAGCAAAGAGGACAGAGGAGGGGAAGGCTGATGGGAGGAGAAGTTGATAGGAAAAGAGTGAAGGTATGTCTCTACATTTCTCATCAGATCATCCTTTGCCATCATATGCCTCAGTTCCAAGTGCAAAATCGAATGATTCACAGAGGAGCTGCCTAGCACCACCTGAGACAACCATGTTAATTCCATTCTACAACCTGCTTTCTTTTTTGAGACAGAAAGCAACCCCAAGAACAGTGCTGAAAGAGAATGGGAAAGAAAGGAAGAGAGGAAGAAAGGAAGAAAGGAAGAAAGGAAGAAAGAGAGAAAGAAAGAGAGAAAGAAAGAGAGAAAGAGAGAAAGAAAGAGAGAAAGAAAGAGAGAAAGAGAGAAAGAGAGAAAGAGAGAAAGAGAGAGAGAGAGAGAGAGAGAGAGAGAGAGAGAGAAAGAAAGAAAGAAAGAAAGAAAGAAAGAAAGAAAGAAAGAAAGAAAGAAAGAAAGAAAGAAAGAAAGAAAGATAAAAAGGAAGGAAGGAAAGAACATGCTCTTTGGGCTGGTCATCATCCTCATAAACAGAAATAAACCTTCATAATCCTACTCTACTCCTTGGTTCCCCTTCAAGACTGATGTTCATTTTTCCTGTGGAAAGCAAATCCTTTAATCCAATTCCTTCTCTGCCCCCTCCCTTCTCCCAGGCAGTAGCTTTTGAAGTGGGGGCCTATTGATATCTTTGTAATTCTCTACTTCCTCAACACCACTCACTGGCTACTATACTCTTTTTGAAGACTAAAACCAGCGCCTAGCTTTCACTCTGTAAACGTTACCTATTGTCTTCCGCTATTTCTGCATAACCATCAAGTATTTGTTAATATTCTTGCCATTAACGAATGCTACGTGGTCCCTTGATTAAACAGAGAAGCTAGTAGTTACTAAATGTTCAATATTTGCTTACAGTGATAACGTCTGAAATTTTGAAATGCAGGAGGAAAGCTAAGTGGGATTGGTATGCAAATAAGTAACATAATCCAAATGTGATATGCAAATTACACTATCTTTATAAAAATGATGGAATTGCCCCATAAATGCTATTTTACAGAAGCACACACATTTGGGGCTAAGGGCAGGGGAAGTAATTCCCTGATAATTTCTGGTCTGAGAAGAGGATCTGCAGCCATATCTCCCACCTTCCTTTTGTTCTTCCCTACTTTCAACGTCTTGCTTTTTCTACCCATGCTATATCTGTTTCGCTTTCCCTCCTTTCTCCTAACCCCTCAGCCACAATGGCTGGGCCCCTGCAAACATGTCCCAGCCCAATACATCACTGTGCACACATGCAGCACAAAGCACATCTCCAGCACGTCTCTCACCAGCAGCAGTGAGACAAGTCACCTGCCTGTCCACATGCAGAAGACATCTAAATTGCAGTTCAGCACAGGTCTGCAGGATTCCTTATGAGCCACACTTTTGTCCATTGTCCATAGATAATCTCGTCCTTTTGATCAGTTTTGTTTTGTTCTCTTTTCTTCTCCAGCCCAGTGTCCCTGAACTTGTCTGTCTACCCAATATGTTTTGACTTTCCCACCAAGTGGTTCAGGGGCTAGGTCTCAACTTCCTTGGGAGTCCTGAGCTAATGCTTCCTCCCAACCCTGCAGCCATCCACCCTCCAGCAGAGCAGAAAGGCCATCCTGTAAAGCCAGAGTTATCCTTTATTAGGCATAATAGTTTTTATCAGTGTGCTCCAACATCCCAGCCCTTATAACTTTGCTCTGGCCTCCACATGTCATTGAGCTGAATTGCTAAATAACTAGAATATTTATATATATATATAGTATTTTAGGCTGAAAAAAAAAAAAAAGCCTTTTTTTTCATGTGTTCTGCTCACTAAACAAGTGATCATGCTTCCAAACTGAGTGCAGGCATATTAGCACCACCTTCCACTTTGATGTGCTGATAAGCCTCCTATCTTCCCACTCAGTTTGATGTCTCTCTCTGCAAGACATCCAGATGTGATCGTACACCAAAGCATTTCACATGCTTGTGATGAGCTGCCTCACATACCTCCTCATCACCCCATAGGAGTCCCAGCACCCTGTGGTTGTCCACATGTCCTCTGGTAACAGCATTCCTAAAAAAGGGTATTCCTGGGAGCCACACACAGCTGAGCTACATGTGCTTTGTGTTGGTAACAGTTTTCCATCTTGTCTTTGTCATCAGCAGAGCCCCAGCTGGTGACACTTGCCATTTCCAACAGTGATGCTGCTGAGGGTCTTTGTAGGATCAGTTCTGCATCAGTTGAAACCTTTGTACTCACTTCAGTGGGTGCAGTTTTGACCGTCAGAAAAGGCATGACTGCACTTTGAGGTGTATTTAACGATTCAAAGACTTCCCTCTCTGCGCCATGTAGTTCACCCTCCAACTGCTCTCACTTGAGACCTCCTCTGATTGCTTTTCCTATTCTACTTTAATCTTCTTCCTTATCGACCTCTGTTGTTCTCTTTGATACACCATCTACTTCCAAAGTTTCTCTCTCCTGTTACCCATATTATTTTTTTCTTCTATCTCATGCCAGCAACTGCATTTTCTTGGCCATTGCACAGAAATTCACGTGGGGGCTCTTTTTCAGAACACTTCTTTGAACTTTGTTTAAAAAAATAAAAATAATAATCACAATTCACAGCATTTACTAACACTTGCACCTCTGTACTTACTAGTGTGACACAGATATTTCTCTCCTTAGGAAGGGCTATCAGCAAGAAACCTTACCATCCCACTGAGTTATTGACTTTTTATAGGTCAGCTTTTTTGGCCTGCTTTAATTTACATACTGCCTGCCTTGACTTTCAGTTGAAATCTTGTACCTTCGTCAAGGGGAAATTTCCCTGCCACAGCAAACGAAAAGATTATATATTAGAATGGAATTGTTAGCATGACTTTTCTTAATTAACACTAAGAAGTGATTCAAAAAGTCTTTTTATATTATTAAAGTGAAATTAATGTGTTTTTTGTTTGTTTGTTTCTTTTTTAGCAGTCAAAAGCTGAATTTCATAGGTGAATGACAGGGCAGAATTTCCAAAGTGTAGTAATCTGCAAATTATCCTGTGATAGTCCTGTAAATGCTACCTTAATCACAAATAGTGCATATTAATGAAGGTCCTAGACAGATGAAAGAGAATGTTAAGGAGTACACGAAGCTTGATGGAATTAATACAGCTGACACTGAGTTGTGCTCAGACTGAGCCAAACAGCTTCAAGCTACATTTCTGCAAGAGGGGGAGGGGGAAATCCCAAGATGACAGATGCCATGCAGAGCAAAGCCCTTTCTAAAGAAAGAAATAAATCATTTATGTACAATATTCACTAAAAACTGCAGGGGGCAAGAGACTGCAGGTTTTACTTTCAATAAGGAAGAAAAATGTATATATAATAAGTGCTCTTGCAAACATACACTGCATATGGAAAGCAAGTTCAGGTAAGAGTCATTCCCAGTGACTGTCTCAAACTTCATAAAGCTGACTGCCCGTTTATACTTAAGCAGACAGGAAAAATAAACTCTTAAGGCACAACGCATGACAGCGAAGTGAAGAGCCTCCTTGTGGTGTGATTAATGCAGTTATTATTGGTTACCTACTGAAAGCTGAGGGGCATGCAAGTAGCCATGCCAGTGCCCAGGCCTCCCACCCACTCCTCCAGCATTGCTGCCAGGCTTACAGCACAAATGACTGAGTGATGCTGTGCTTCAGCCACTTCTGGCTGGTTGATTGTCTCTTGAGGGCTATTAGTAGCAGACAGTGTGCAGAGGAGCTCTGGGAGACTTATTTTTCTTCTGATCTTTGGCTGAGTCTCCCTCCTTGGAGATCTTCAAAGCCACCTGGATGTGGTCCTGGGCACCCTGCTCTGGGTAGCCCTGCCTGAGCAGGGGGTTGGAGTAGGTGACCTCCAGAGCTCCCTTCCAGTCTCAGCCATCCTGTGATGCTGTGAATGCAAAGAAGGCACAGCATCTTTTTGGCCCCTTTCCTTGAGTTACACTCTAAGAGGACTACTGCAGCAGAATATCTGGGCGTCTCATAAACCAAATGTAACAGTAGTCGTCATACACATTCTCAGAAGTGTGTTAATCGTCATAAGATATGCCCGTAAATATTTCAAAGAACTGCTTTTTTCTCTAGTAGCATCTGCTCTTTCCAGGGGGGCATTTGTGACTAATGACACTGATTGTACCAATCTCAGTTAAAAAGACAGAGATCATATACGCAAATAATTAAGTGCCTAACCTACAAACATGCCTGCCACGTACATGGAGGCCAGATAGCCCATTCAAAACCCAGATTCCCAGGGGAAAAAACAACCCAGAATGGAAAAATAAGGCAGTGGTTGGCAGGCCTCACTGTGTTGACTGTATTATGCCTTTCTCCTGATGTCAGCAACAGTAGCAGCAGTCAGCCCACCTAAAGACCTGGCTCTGTGTGTTTAAGAGGGTGAAGTCTGGAGGGGCTGTTGGTCTTTCTCAAACATCCTGGCCTTGCATCTGCTGGAGGTAAGGAAACAGGGCCATATCTTATCTCTTTGAGCACTCCCTGCGATAGCTGGTGTGCACATGTTGCTGTCAGCTAAACCCCCAAATGGCTTAATGGCAGGTACATAATAGCCCGTTAGTACAGGTTTGCCTGGGATGCTGGCAGGTGTTTACATGAAATTTTGCCCTGCTTGTCACAGCATATAGGACAGCCGGCACCTGGCAACCTCCTACCAAACAACACATCCTTTGATTGCTCTGGAGCGGTAGCAGCAGCTGCCGCCAGCCTTGTTAAATAAACAACAGGTTCTGCACCTGCTTGAGCAAAGCCCTGAGCTGGCTCCCAGCTGGGCGGTGGGTGCACAGGTAACCCTGCCTCCCCTGCCCACCCTGGCCACAGGGATTAGCAGTGGGGTGCCAGCACCACTTTGTCCTTTGGCTGGGAAGATTTGCCCTGTCCCTCTCTCCAGAGCATGCTGCTGAGCCACAAGACGTAGAAATCTCCCTAATTAGATTTCCGATTTATAGATGGTTCTTGTCACATGCACACACAAACCCCAGACATAAAGGCACAATAGTAATGAGAAAAAATGACTACGGCACAGCATCCAACTGCCTGTCCCTTGTAGAGCACTTTGAAATAGTGCAGAACAGCAATGAGTCATTTCTGAGGAGCCAAAGGCGTAGTGCAGGACAGGGCTTTTTGTCCTCCAGAGGCTGACACTGTGCAAAAGCCAGATTTTTGTTAGGTACAGTCAGCAAAGACAAGGGAACTGTGTGTCCTGGCTGTAGCAGGTGCGATTCTACTCTCAAATCCTGAAATGATTATTTTATCATTCCGCTTTATATCAGGTTTAATTAAATACTGGTGTCTTATTAGATTCTGCACTAAATACACTCGTCTGGATCCACAAACTTATCGAAAGCAGAAGGATTACCGGGGAGAGGGTATCGCTTACCTGCTGCTGGGATTCTTCCCCCTCTGGTTTCTTTCCCTCCCCTGCACACAGTTGAGCAAGATGTTCTGGGAGTGACATGGTGGCTGCTCTTCCAGCCTTCAGCTTGTGGCAGGTGCCTGAAGAGGTTGCACAAAAGACACGAGCAAGTAGAAAGGAATAAATGAAAAGGTCCTTGTTATTCATGTGTAAGACAAAAGCCAGTGTAAGAAAAAAAATAATTACAAGCAACAAGAGTGGAATTCAAGGTGAATGCTAGGAAAAACAACAAATAAAACAAGCAAACAAATGAAAAAACAGGTGATAAAAGATCAAGACAGTCCATTTAAAAGATGTATGATACTTAGTTTGAGGCAGTGCTCTGAGAGCAGAGAGCCATGCTAATTGGGCTCCGTTCTTTTGATCCACAGAGCAGACTTCCTCCATTTAGATGTTTTCTTGAGAATTAAAAGGCAGAAAAAACTTAGAGGCAGCTTTATGCCAGTTTTAACACACAAACACAGAAAGGACCATCTGTTGGGTCTTTCAGCTACAAGAGAGATGAAAGGGAAAAGGTGGAACAGGAGCACTGCATCTATTTTGTAGTCGTGTATCCACCCAGGCATATGGATATATTAACTGCGTTTTGGCAGCATTAAATTCCTGATAGAGACAAGTTGTTTGTTACTAATCGTCCACAGAAGCAAGCTGGCAGAGCAAATCCCCTTCATGCAGTCATATGGAGCTTCAGGTCTAAGAAACCAGTAGTGATAATCAAGAGACTATTATTTGCATTTAACTATTTTCCAGTAAATTGCTATCAGCCCAGTTTGCAAACACAGCTGATAAATACAGTAAATGCTGTTGAATCCCAACTACGCAGAAATGCCTGCATGCCAGCAGTGGCCACAGCCTCTTCTTTTGCTCTGCCTCTCAAACATCATGGTGCCACAATCACTGCAGAACTCCACATTTTTAATAGAATCCCTATTAATTACACATATGAGTGACAAAAAGTGATTACACTGAGCAGAAGTGAGGGCTTCAGTTTAACTAGTTCTGAGGAAGTGTAACATTTGGCTGTTTGTGTGATCACGTTGCCTTCTAGTGGCTGGCCCCAGCACCCTCGTACCAGGAAGATTTCACGATGCTCTTCCATCCCTGAAACACAAATGCATCCAGGGTGCAGGATATATTCTTCACTCCTCCTGGTAAAGGAACAAGGCTCATACTCTGTATTGCTTAGGAGGCAAAAAAGTGCTGTCACCAGTAATTTTTGTAATGACACACATTACTGCTTGTTTTGAGTGCCTCCTAGGAAAAATGTTTTGCATCTGTTTTTAGTACTCGACAACCTGTAACAAAGCAATGAGTTTATCATCTCATGGTGCTGAACAGGCCTGCCTCTCCATCTGCAGGAGCAGAGAGAAATAAAAGACAAATAAAGAAGAGTGAAGCAATTTCTTTCAAAATACTGATCACACAACACCATGTGGTGAAACAAAGTAGGACTGGAACTACAGGAGAGCTTGGGGAAGAGGCCAGCTGCAAGGGTAAGCTCCATTTTAGCAAGTGGAGTGACAACGGGCATCGAATCTGTCAGCAGATGAAGGAATGGAGAAATCAGGAGAGAAGGAGGGATGATGCAGCCAGGTGGGGCAGTCGGCCCAGCCAGATATGCAGGAGGAAGAGTTCCCTGGGAAGGCAATTAACTGAGAGTGCTCTGCAGGGGTGGATCCTAAAACGCTTATCTGCAAATGCAAAGAAAGTCATTACAAAAAGAGGAATTAGACATAACTGCAAGGAAACACTGACTAAGCTACATCACTGAAAGAGGGAGCCACATGAAAATGGCCAAAGATATGGACTATTTAAAGAAACACAGATACAGAATACATTTTTTTTCCTCCTTTGATGTATAAAATTAAGGCTGGGGCAGGGGGCAGAAACAGAGGTTGGACACAAAGAGCAGAGGGAAAGGAAAGAGAATTGCAGCTGAAATTTTAAAGCAGAAGCAAAATCTTTAGAGGAACAAAGACTGGATCGTCAGCTCAGAGGGTAAAAGAAAATGTGGCAGTAAGTGAAATGTAGGAAGCCTGTTACTAGAGTTCTGAAGAAAATGAAGACAAAATGGCATGAAATTTGAAGGAAAGACCTACAGCTGTGCAGATTACAAGGAGCAAGTGCTCAGTGACAGACAGCATGGGCCTGGAGAGGAGCACAGCAACTGATGTGGTGGGCAATTTTTAAAAATTCATCCCCACACACACACACTTCAGCCAATAACCACTTTACTATCTCAGGAGAAACGGTCAATTCCTCAGTGTTGAGGACTGCTGATTAACACAGCTAAGGAAACAAACACTCAAGTCAAAATGGGATGTCACCCATGTCAAAATGGGATGTTGTAGGCATGTACAGAACAGCATTATATAAGAAGTTAGATTAGACTCTTGTAGCACTCTCTCTTGGCTTCAAAATCTATGAATATACTTGTAACACATGGCTGTGTCATTCCCACCTGTTCTCCAAAATTCGGCACTTGCACACATTGCATACATAATGGCAGAAAAAAGGAGCATATACGTGAGCAGCAACTGCTTTCAGTGCAATCTGCATGAGATAAACATGACAGAGATGAGTTCAGCACACAAATACACCATGCAAAACCCAAGACTGTTTCATCTATTCACAGCTCCAAGTTCCGACTCTTGGGGAACTGCCAGTTCGAAGACAGTATATATATACATATATTCTCATCTTCCCTGAACATCAAAGCAGCAGAATTGGTGGATATACATTTTTTCCTTTCTCAAATCTATTTGTTATAGAACTACTGATCTGAATCTCATGCAAAGTATGAGAGAATTGATTGGTATACATTTAGCAACCCTTAACCTCTCTTTTTTTTTTGTAACCTAATCATCAAAAACAAGAGGCTCCTCATAGCTGTGAATTTATATATGGTAAGATTGCATAACTTATGATCTTTTTCTCAAAAAGATTATTACCCAAGTAAGTTATGAACCTTGTAGAATATTCCTTCCTGTCAGTCCAGTGAAGGAACAGATTCATAGAAAACTCAATTTAACCTGCTAATTGACAGATTTTTACACAAAAGGCCATCAGCCACCTTTTATCTGTTGTTACATTCTTGGGCAATGTCACACTGCATAAGTGCAGAATTTCTTGAAATGCACAAATATAATATTTTGGAATTGTCACCAGCATAGTTAAGAAAAAAAAAAAAAAAAAAAAAAAAAAAAAGGAAAAAGAAGAAGTGTTAAAAATGTTGATAGCAACTTCATTTTGGTTTTGATGCTTTGAGAAAGATAGTACTGTTTTCTAATGAAATTCTGGTAAAGTATTAGAAAAAGAAAACACCCCAGACTATTGTAATCACTGTGGGTCTTCTGACAAGATGATCCTGCAGGTAATAAGGAACATGGACACCAAGCCTGTAGGAAGCATTTTGCTGAAGCAGCCAACACCTTTCAAGCGCAGTGACTTGAGAAGAAAGTGTTTTAACATACAGATAAAAAGAGCTAAGCTGTGCTAAACAAGCAAATATGTTTGGTATAGAGTGACTAATCACTGCAACAGTGGCTCACTAACTAAAACACCACCTCACTCAAAAAACAATAAACTTATCTGTAAACTTGAGAAAATTATCCAGCTTCAAACAGCAATTCCTTATTCTTCAGGAATGATCAAAACCTCCTCCTGCAATATTTTGATAAGTCTGATAAGGCAAACATATTTATATTTAATAATTCTACAGTACAATCTTTCCAGAAACTCACAGGGTAGGTCAAATTAACTGTATTCATGAGACAGCTTGAAAGTAGAAAAGAAAGTGGAGTTTAGATTTTAAATATAAAATTACCAGGATTCATTTAGATGAAGTTGTGCCAAGGGAGAATTCAAAACGTCTTTAGTATTCTTCAGGTTCATCATAGCATATTGTATAAAAATCAAAATACCTTTTCCTTAATCTTCGAAAAAAGATTAATAACCAAGGTAGGCAACGTGGAACAATATTAGCATTCATGTCTATGAATTCAGATATTCACACCACCATTCTGCATTTTTAACTTAATTTATTTAAAGGAAGAGAAAAATAAATGCTGGATATTTTACATCAGCATCCCCAGCTATGTTACACAGGCACATGGTTTCCTCCCCTTGTGGATGCAGGAAAAAGCTTTTTGTTCCCAAGTAGGAAGCTCCATTTTCCAGCATATACAGAGGTACAGCCACTATGCAGCTCAGTGTGTATATAACACTTCATTATTATTCTTTGCATACTGGCACCAAAACAAAAATCAGTCTCCTGGTATCCTGCCCCTGGAACCACATTAGCCTGTCTATTTGCAAGCAATGGGAAGTTCATCACAAGAACATAAACTGCCATCTTAGATTCAGAAACAACATAGCCTGAGGATGACGGATTTCATATGAGGTTCCCTAATCAAGAAGCCTTTCTGGGAGGACTCCTATTCTGAACAGGGGGAGCCAATTCATCCATTTGCTTGATTTTAACTTAGTCACTCACTCTGAATTTGATGTGTTAAAAGAACACCATGTTTAAAAATAAAATAAATAAATAAATAAATAAATAAATAAAATGAGGAAATCATTGGTTATGTCTACATGGCTTTTTATGTACTGCCATTACCTTATTCTGCTTGTATTTGGAGTTGGCTAGAAGCAAGCAAGCTCAGAATGAAAGCTAGACATGCTTGCAAATGGTGGGTTGCAAATGGTGGGCCCAAGCTAACAAGCGTTACTGAGAAGCAGATTTTTTTGTTGCTTCGGGTTGGCAAGACATTGACATGGCTATGTAGCTTCCAGTAAGACGGCATCAGTGAAGAAAGCACATGCCTGCTCAGGGCATGTACAGACAATTTTCACAGACTGGGGGAAAAAGAGAAGGAAACCAGAGGGTTTTACTCATTGCAAACAACAGACTTGGTGCCCGTGCTGCCATCACCTGTCAGCAGAGTCAGTTTGCCACTAGTAAGGAAGCACCAACTAATGCTGCTACACCATGCCTCAGTGAGCACGGCACCCTGTGACAGCTTTCAGAGTCAAAGCTCCATCCTTGCGCGGCTCCCAGGCAGCCCAGCAGTGCCCCACATCTTCAGAGGCCATGTTTGCAAAGCTAACAATTGGCTTATGATTAGTCTTAATTTTCCCCTATTAGCCATACATTTGGTCTCTTCTTTTACAAATACTGTAATTAAGGTGAAGTAAATGCTTAGCAATCCTGATTTAGAATAATGACTTATTATTCATTCCTAATTGCTGCCCAATCCTCATCATTTCCTTGGAACATCTACCTGTTCAGATCGAGTTTTAAAGGCAAGAACAGGAACAACCACTTGGGACTTCAGACCACTGAGAACAGGGCAGGAAAAGGTCCACTGGAGTCAGAGGAGGTGGCAGTGCAAGACAGCTGCAGTACAGCCAGAACAGACACTCCACCACCATGCCTTTGCTTCTGCCTGGAAATCCCGTAAGTGTAACACCAGCTCCGCATCCAATGTTCCAAAAAAAAAAAAAAAAGCCACTTTGGAGTGTGAGACACCGCATGTCAGAAGTGTAACGTGAAGCATATGTTCATGTTTTCCTGTTAAGACAGAGTATTTCACATTTCATTTTTTTATATATACTTTAGATTACAGATGACTCTATTGTACCAAAATATTGGCAGCTGCTTTCCAGCATGGAAGACTGCCTTCCACATTCAGTGAACTCTCCATGCTTCTGACTGTAAAACATTTGAGCAGCCTCCTGGATATTGATGTTCATTACCTGTATGGTTTGCGTAACAGACACGCAAACAGCCCAATCAATAATATCAGTTCATATTGACTAGCTATTCCTGCCCTGAAATAGGAATGTCAAGCTTCAATTGATTCACGTTCGTACACTGTGTAAACATAATTTTAAATTAAACATGTACAAGATAGAGCACATACTATTATTACCTTGCAGAGTAGCCCAGGGGATGTACTGTAGCACAAAGCCACTGTACTAGACAGAACTAGTCAATAAACATAAGGTATAACGTGCCATGTAAATATCCCATAAACTCCAGCTGCTGCCACAGAGGCTCAGCAATAGTTTGCTCTTGCACTTGCACCAGCAGCTCCCTGTAAGCTGCAAGAAGGGCAGGTGGATAGGGCACAAAACACAGCCAGCCAAGGCAGGGCTGCCCAGGAAGAGAAACTAATGCTGCAGCTACAAACAATAGCTACATGACCATTGTAATGCCAGTTCAAATGGTAAAAATGAAAAATAAATAAATAAATAAATAAAAATCCTCAGATCAAAGAACTAAGAACTAAGAGTAGCAACTCTCCAGTTTCATGAACAGGTTTCACTGACACTGCACTGGTGATGGGAAGGACCATATTTTATCCATCAGCACCCTGATGCTCCAAGATCTCTGTGCCCTACATTTTTATCTATTGAGGGCTCATCAGCTAGTGTTTTCAAGGAAAAAAAAAAAAAAAAAAAAAAACCAGCTCAATGAAGAGAAAAAAAAGATACCGTAGAGCAGCTGCAGCTATAATTGGCTGAAGGGCTAACAAATGACCTAATATTCTTCTAGCTAGGATTTATCCAGCTGCTCACTGTTCTGATTAAATAGGACTAATCCATCACATGAAAATTGCTTCTCTGAATCAAGAAATAAACTTACCTGATTCTTAATTTTTCTTTAATTTTATTATTAGAAGATAAAGTTCTGCTTCTCCAAATCTAATGTTTGTCCTAAATTATTCATGGATAATTTTGTAAATTAACACATAGACCTACTCCCATAGAGCTCTCTTATGAAGCTGCTGTATCTGATCTTTATTTAAAGCTGGGAATTAAAACAAATCTCAAGACAAACCACCAAAAATCCCTGACTTCTCTATCAGTGAATATATTTCATAGAAGCTACCGAGTTTTTTTTCTAGTATTTGACCTCTGAAATAGAAAGCTACCACAGTTATAATTAGCATTTGATTGATCACAGTACATACATATCAGTTGTTCCACTTCTGATAAATGCTTTGCATTCCAAAATAAATATGTCCAATTAAATTGTAATCGGTATGAGTTTTTTTTTTTTTTTTTTTTTTTGAAGTAATTTAGTTCTCTTCATCAAAAGCAGTATAAAAATAACATTAAAACTGATTGAAGCTTTGGTAGGAATGTTTTCTCCTAGGCACTGCCTTTATACTGGTGCTGCTGTCCCAGATAGGAAGAAACAGTTGGTCCTTCACAGGCAAAGAATTTATAAACATTTCTAGAGGGCTACTATGTTAAATCCTAATTATTTTATTTATGTAGCTGCAAATCTCATCCCTTGCTCCTCCCAGCC
Organism: Aythya fuligula; assembly: GCF_009819795.1. Taxonomy (NCBI): domain Eukaryota; kingdom Metazoa; phylum Chordata; class Aves; order Anseriformes; family Anatidae; genus Aythya; species Aythya fuligula. The sequence goes on from NC_045560.1 coordinate 114,442,894, forward strand.
TGAAGCGTTACCAAAGGTTCACTGGTCTGCACAGGGCACCTCATTTCAGTCCTTTCTCCTAATCAACTTCTAACTCTCCTGTCCTTAAATTCTGGCTGGCAGACAACCACTCTTTTCCCCTAAACATTCCAGTGTGAACATGCCAGCCACATACTAACATCTTCTGGTCTTCTACCACAGTAATGGAACATTTTCCATATCATCTTCGTCATTGCAACAGCTTTCCTCATCCTGAGGAGACTAATGATTTAAAGCCCTGACTGTGCTGCTATCATAAGAACTAAAACATTTGCTATCAGATAATACACTACAGGATGTTATACATCCTTGGCTAATGTCACTGTGCTTCAGTCAGCTTTATAGTTCTACAGCTAATACACATCCCTTTAAAAGTACAGGAACTTCCAATTACAGATATTTATTATGAATCCACTTAATGAGCAGAATTTTCTTTTTCCAATGACATTTGCAAAAGCTGATTTCCAACACTGGAAATCTTTTTGTATTGAAATACATGACAAGTCCTTCCTATAAAGTCATTCAATAGCTTAACATGCATACAAACAAGCAAAAAAATATTCACCGTGGCAGCATTTCCTTTTCCCAGTTACTCAAATGATCCCCATCAATATTGTGTTTCACTTCTGCTCCATATGGCTGAGGTTATGTTTCAGTACCTTGCTCCCAATCAGTTAGCTTCAGTTCTGGGACAGCTTCACCACTGAAATCAGGAAAGAAAATGAAAATACTGAAAAGTTCTTCAGATGGGACTGGTGGAAGGGACCCTTAAAAGAAATAAAAGTAATAATTAGAAAAATATAAAGACTGAAATGCTTATGATCTAACTTCCAAGAAGTTTGTTGTTCATTTGCAATAAAAAATGTGGTTTAGCTTCCAAAGAAAATGAACAGCAAAGCTGTAACGTGACTGATATTTCACCAGATGGCAATATCAGAAATGGGTTTTATGAGATCAAACTGGCTAGACAAAACATTAGATTTTGGTGGAATGATGTTTGTTGGATCTGACAGAGTACCTTCTACAAGGTGTACATCTCAAAATTAGGAAAGTTCATTGTTTTATGCTCTTCAAATCAGTAATTGCAAACTTACTACCTACAGTTTGTAAGTATACAAAAAATCAAAAGAGTCAAAGAGTGTCAAAACATTTATTCCTAAGTTTTATTTATAACATTGTTAATGAATCAAGAGTGTGAGTTTTGGGAAAAAAAAAAAAAAAAAAAAAAAAAAAAAGCGACCTTGCTTGATCTGCTTTCCCCGCTGCTCAAAAAAGAAGGCAAAAAAAGAGAAGATAGTATTAAGAAAAGGTGCTACACACATTAAGTGTGAGTGAATGTTTTTACTGAAATAGCTGTTTATAGATATGGTCCTTTAGCAAGAAATAGAGATTTGAACAACCTACTGACTTGCCTTGGGGACCCAATCACCAACCAGTTCATTTCAACATTTCTGACATTTGGTCCTTAACTCTTTCAGACATCTGGGAGCCCTTGGGACTGGGCCTGCCTCACAGAACAAGACAAGCAGCAGCAGTTCCAGCGAATGGGTTTCTCCCAGGCAGAGTGAGAGTTTTCTAGTGCTAAAATTGGTGGTACAGGGTCAGCTCCCTGCTAAGATCACTCCTGACTTGTCATTTTCATCTCAAGGCTTACATGAAAACTGTGCTCTGTATAAGGTTCTGAAAAGTTGATCTAAAAAGAAATGTCAAGGCTTTTACCTATCATAAGAAACAGAGGCTCGTAAAATTGTGAGCATTAAGTCTTTTCAGTCAAGTGAAATAGGAAAAAATAGGTGTATCTAAAGGTTTTAGGAAACACAACCGAATTTGACATCTTGGATACCTGAGTACTTGCAATAAAGTGTCAAATAGAGACTAATGCATACTTATATTTTACTAATTCCCTGGTTTCAATAAATCCAGTATAATAAATAATAAATAATAAAATTGACAGATGCTCTATTACCTACTCAAGTGATTCATGAAGGGACTGAAACAGCAGTGCTGCAACAGGATATGCCATCTGTGCTGGGATTTATTTATTTAAAACAAAAAAAAAGAAAAAAAAAAAAAGAACTGACTGGTCAAGTAGCAGTGACAGAATATGAAACAAGGAGCTTGTTATTTTACCTACAGAAGTAAGATAATTACCAGACTTGGTTACTATCTCTCTATCCGTTGTATATCTAGACTGTTGTTTCACAAATAAAGGGAAATAAATAAATAAATAAATAAAGTTTAAAGCAAAATCAGATTTTTTTAATCTCCACTTGAAATTATGTTAATTGGCATGCATTTTTAATGACAACATTTGCAGAGAGTAATAAAAAGTCAGCAGGATCTACACATGGATAAATAACAACACACTAATGATAATTACATAAACCTTCTGTGTAGTGACATGTGGGTCAGGAATTGAATTTGCACTCTCAAATTAAATCATCTATCAGGTTCCCACATAATCAGTAACAAATGTCACCAGTAGGTTTCCTTCTCCCGTGTTCAGAATGTTCTTGTACATCTCTTAGTTAACACCTGATAGAAGGTTATGTTTCAAGGGCAAATCTTGACACCTACTGGTACTCAATGGGAGTGTTGATTGCAGAAGTGTAACATTTGAATTTCAAAAAGAGTTTATTGCAGAAACTTAGAGAATATAATTTCTATTTTATAGTTAGAAATTTAGAAGGTCAACTGTGTTTTTGAGAAAAACGAGCCACTTAAATACATGTGTTTATGTTTACATACCGGCATAACTATCCTGCTGAAATAGGAACTTATAGTGGGTGCCTTTGTCAATGAATATTTAAAGACTGAGACTGAGTGAAGAGTTTCTGAATTAGCACATTCCTGAAATCAGGCCAAGTAGGGAATGTTTGAAGTCAATGGAAACATATCTTTCAATTTTAGAGAAAATAATCTTTTTATATATATATATATATATACACAACATATATAATAGGATATGCTTTCTTGTCGTTACAGAATATGCTGACAAAGTAGCTGAAAATAATTCTCCTGAGATCATAAAAACCTGGTGTTTCCAAACAGGACTTTATCCTCTGCTAACAGAAAGCATTTGGCAGAATAAGCCATGGAACATGGGCTGTTTGAGAGCTCTAAAGATATTATCTGCCCTGCCTGCCTTGCTCTAGGTATGGGGCGGGGCAAGGGTTTTCTTACAATGCCTATGGTCCTAAGCTACTCTATCTATTAAAAATAAAATCTAATCACATACCTGAAGAACTGAGCATAATTCACTGCATTTTGGTATTAGGGGGCTTCAGGGTGTCCTGCATTGGAGTAGGCCATGAGTTGCCCTGGTCAGGCTGGGTCTATCTAGCACTGAAACTGGTGTGAGCAAATGCCCACCAAAACTTCCATATCGAAGAAGTACTTGGTGTCTTTGCTCAAATGTAAGAAAAAAGCAGCTACAAGGGAGCAGGAGACATGGGAAAACACTTGCTGGAAGATGCATGGGGGAGCTGCAGGGAAGGAGACATTTTTGGGGCCACCCATACTAGAGTACAGACAACCCTGAGGAACTGCAGCCTGGGGTGAGGGGCATCCCTGAGGGACTGTGGCCATGGGTGAACCTCAACGGAGCAATAAGCATGGAAGGAATAGAGAGGATCTGAGCATGACAATAATAAAAATCATAATAAAAAATAATAAAAATAAAAGTAATTTGAGATTGAGAAGAGACTGAAGGTGTTTTTTTTTTTTTTGTTGTTTCGTTTGTTTTTTACAGTAAAGAAAAAAGAAGGAAAGTGGATTACTTCTATGTTTGTTTGCCTAGCTATGTTCCATCCTCACCAACATCTGAATCTGAAGATGGTGCAAGTTGGCAATGTATTAAATCAAGTAAAATTTCTCCCTGTTGAGACTGCTTTTCCCATGACATCTCTGCCTCTTCATTTGTAGTTGTTGAAGTAGAAAAGATCTAATGAAATGTTCTGTCAAATACGAGTTATACATTTGCGCTGGTGGTGAATCCACCACAACTCTTGACACCTCAGAAGCTCTTTCAGTTTCCTGTCATTGTTAAAAATATGTATTTTAAATTGTCCCATTTAGCTTCCAACCACTAGATTTTGTTTCACCTTCATCCAATAGAATGACCTAATGTTCCATGTACGAGTCACTTTTTTAACTATTTTCAGTATTTAGACACCATGAACTTTCAGAGTCTTTTATTTTCCTGTTTTCTATTTTTAATCATTCTACAGTTATCTGGCAATTTCTCACCAATTTTTCAGAGCTATTCATTAGTTACAGGCACCAGACTTGGTGGATTTTAGTACTAAAAGATATAATACAATCTCTACAATCCAATTTAAATTTAAACAAGACAGTCTATTGCCAGCAAAAGAGACACTAATTTGTAAAATTCAGTCTATTAAATTTGATGGAAGGGTAACACAACCTTTTTAACTCAGTGTCTTTTTAACTTTGTGCTTTCTAATTTTACCTTGGACAAATATGTATTAAACTGATATGCTGTTACTCAGTTTTCATGGAGAAAAAAATAATCCTCCCTCCCGCCCCCTTTTTTTTTATTCATAGATAGTGTAGGTACACAAACAGTGGTGAAATTGTGGTGTGTTCATGAAAGTTAAGTTGTATTTTTGAGAGTTCAGTATGATTCTCAGAAAGGATAAAAAAAAAAAAAAAAAAAAAAAAACAAACAGGGTTAATTATGTGCAATATTAATTTAAGTGCAACATGCACTTAAAGTTAAATAATGGGAAAATGTAGGCAGACAAATATTTCAAACAAAATATGAAGAATTAACATTTTCTTCCCAGAATAACCCATCCACTTTTATTTTCTATTAAACTAGCTATATTAAGTATGTATAGATCATTAATGTTGTGAAAGGAAATGCATAAAATCTGGTAATATAATGAAACAACTCTCACTCTTTGGATATTTATTGATAAGGTCAGAATGCAATCAGAATTACGTCTGATTTTGAGAAGTTAATTTTATTCTGAATTTTTAATTTCATATAGCTTGATAAACTTGAGAAGTCCAGGTTAGATTATGTAGAGTGGACTAGAAAAAAATAAATAAAATGAAAAAGATGTGATTATTCAAACAAAAGATTGCTTTATATATTTCAGCTCCATTTAAATAATTTGGAATCCAGCCGCCTCCCCCATAGCAAAAACAAGGCATCAAAAAGAGGAAAAAATAATGAGGATGTTTGCCTCGTTCAGAAATGTGCTTCAGGAGAGACTGATTTGGAATTATTAACAATTACAGTGATGAGGTGATGCAAACAGAATTTTAAGTTAAATTATTTCAGTCCTAAAGTCCTGTGCCTTTTTGTTACTTCAGAGCAAGCTTTATTGAAATTTACAGATCGCTGACCTGTGGATTGATTTTCAATTTTAACAACACAATCTTAAACAAACTCAATTTTACAAGCATTATTCCGATTCCTTCTCTTTGATATATAGTGTTCAAACTGATGATTTTTACCAGAAATATCACTTGAGCACTACACATAGATACCTCTTAAGCATACTGATCATACCTTGGAATCCTCCTCACCAACTGTTCCAAACAGGTATTTTCATAGATCCAGCTGGAATTTTCTGACCCTTTTGCAAGCCAGCATTTTCTTCTAATGAAAAAGAATCACAGGCAGGGCAAATATATGACTCCAGTATGGAACTGGGATGTGGACAGGGCACCACTGGAACCAGTAATTTTGATGTAAAACTTCCTGACCACGATTGACAGATTGTATAATGACCATGAGACCAAATTCATTGTCATATATAAACTGAGTAACTATCCTAAGAAAAGACAGAAATTGGATGTTCATCAAAGGAAGCTTTCTTTTTCTTTCTTCACTGAATGTTCCTTTGGCAGAAATGGTGAATATGTGCTTTCACATAGCTCACATAGGTCAAAAATAACTATCCTGTTGGGACTTGTGAGATTGCATATATAGCTTTGTTTGTTTGTTTGTTTTAACTGAGAAACAAGCAGAAGAATACCGAAAAGCTAAATAGTGAAAAACAGGAGGAAAGGTAGACAATGAGAACTAATAACTAGGAAGATTTCTGCTTATATATAGTGATCATTAATTACTAATAACTACAAGAATAATACTATTTTCTTTACTGTAATAAAATTTTAATGTTAGAAGGAAATGATTTTATTTTATTTTTTAATTTTTGATGTATTTTTCCATCTGACAGCTTTGAGGACACAAAATTGCATTAACAGATCAAACAAAGCTGGTATATGGCTCACACGTATTGTCATATACTGAAGAATCCTTTTCAGAGCACAGAATAAAGAGTCCAAAATAAACACAAGAGTAAAGGATAGTCCTGCATTGTGTTTAAATGGCAAGGGTTTTGTTGCAGGGAGGCTGCAGGGGTGGCCTCCTGAGCAGAGCCCAGCAGCAGCCCCATGTCAGATGAGAGCCAGCTCCAGCCAGCTCCAAAATGCACCCGCCGCTGCACAGAGCCAAGCCAGGGAATGACATTGGTTGGGCTTCTGGGAGAGCAGATTTAAGGAAGAGAAAAACAAACCAAACAAACAAACAAAAAACACCCACAAACAAAAACCCTTCTATGCAACAGCAGCTGGGAAAGAGGAGTGAGAAGCAGCCCTGCAGCCTCCCAAGTCAGTGAAGAAGGAGGGCAGGAGGTGCACCAGGCGTGCAGCACAAGTTCCCCTGCGGCCTGTGGGGAGGCCCCTGGTGGAGCAGGCTGTCCCCCTGCAGCCCATGGGTCCCACATGGAGCAGATCTCCACGCTGCAGCCCCCCCATGGGTGGAGGAGCCCCCGGTGGAGCAGGTGGATGTGGCCTGGAGGAGGCTGCGGCCCATGGAGAGCCCCCACAGGAGCAGGCCCCGGGCCGGAGCTGCAGCCCATGGAGAGGAGCCCACGCAGGAGCAGAGGGTCTGGGGGGAGCTGCTGCCCAGCCGTGGGGGACCCGTGCTGGAGCAGTTTGCTCCTGGAGGATGGACCCCATGGTACGGAGCCGTGTGGGAGCAGTGCTTGAAGACCTGCTGCCTGCGGGCAGCCCCCGCAGACTCAGTTTGGGAAGGACGGCATCCTGTGGGAGGGACCCCACGTGGAGGAGGGGCAGAGAGTGACCTTGACGGAGCGATGGAGACAAAGTGTTAGGGACTGACCGCAGCCGCCATTCACCGTTCCCCTGCATGAGGACATGGAAGAGGGGGAATGGAGGGAAGGTGGTTTAGTTTTTTTTTTTTCTTTTCTTTTTTTTTTTTTTTTTATTTTGTTTGGTTGGATGGTTGGTTGGTTGGTTTGTTTTGGTTTCTCAGTGGTCAGGGGGACAAGGTGGAAGAGGGTGACTGGGGGGAAGTTGGTTTTAGTTTGCTTTTAGTTTCTCACTGTTCTAATCTTCTAGTCATAGGCAATAAACTATATTAATTTCCTATGGTGAGTCTGTTTGCCTATGACCATAATTGTTAAGCGATCTCCCCATCCTAATCTCAACCCTTGAGCCCTTTTCATTGCTTTTCTCCCCTTTTTCCTTTGAGGAGGGGGAGGGGGAGAGTGGTTGTGGTTGGAGTCAGCTGTCTAGCAGGGTATACCCTCTACTGTCCATGGGGCACGTTGAGACCCACACTGGGTACCTCTTTAAAACAAAAACTCATTTAAGAATTTTCATCACAATATACCCTTACATCACAATCATCACAGTCTTCACAAAGTCCACTTACACCAAAAAAAAAAGAAAAAAAAAAAAGAAAGAAAGAATTCATCACACTAAAATAAACATAACATCCTCACAGCACCATCAAAGTGGACAAATTACATGCATTCAATCCCTCATCTCTTCACCACATTATTACAATGCATTCTTCACAATTACTCCTTTATTAAATTCTTTGCAACTATTAAGTTCTTAGACAATATCCAGTCCATGTTTTGTTTATTATTTCTCTCAGTTACCATCCTTATCTCAAATTCCTTAAGCCCTACATAATAGCAGGCCACATCTCTATTTCCCGCTTGAGAATATGTGTGCTGAGCTGCTGAATAACTACTGGGAAACACAACGATGAAGAGATGATGAATAAAAACTACAGCTATATTAATCTTACACTAACATCTTTGCAACAAAACACAGTATCAAGTGATAGAAGAAAGTCTATATGCTCAAGATGAAAAGACTAAAGCATTTCTTTGCATAGATTCTACCCCATGCTTAGGGTTACTACATTATAGCCTGAGATTTTCAGTCAAAAAGAGTATCTACAGTGCATGTGCAGTGAGTCTGGTAAACCAAGGATACATCAAATTTACTGATGGCCCAGTTATGCCCATAAATGTGATGCATCTCAGACTCTGTATGTTTGCGCTTTCACACCTAATCTATGCGACTCATGTACAGGAAATAAATCCTATACATCTTGACAGACTCCTTGTCTGCTTCTATGATTGTAAATTAAGAAGCATCCAGGACTTTTGCCAGCACTTAAACATGATCATGTCTGCTTATAAAATATTGGAATATCCTCTGCAGAGATTCTGGCACGTGCTGAGAAACACCATTCCAGGAAATTCTTGAGGATGGTTCTCAAGTCAGAGCAGTCCGAGCATCATTCCCAGAGGAGTACCCATGCAGACACCTAGTTTTGCAGCTGTGAGAGTTTATTAGCAGAGATATGAGCTGAACTGTGCCAATTAGCCTTGGAGCTCACAGGCATTCCCAGGCATGGTTAATTCAGTAGCTCAGATGGAGCCAATATAACCTGCTGGGTAGCAAGAGATTTTGGGGACAGTCTGCCAGTCCACTAGGGTAATGCTTTTCAGCAGAAAAAAAGAGGACTTTTTCTGATAGATATGCTTTCTAACTAGGATGTAGTGTGTACGTGCAACATATCCAAGTACTCAAAGAGTAATAATGATTAGTAGCGCCCACTCACTTTGGGACAGTTTATGTCCTTTTGTGCTGTGTAACACAGCTGCATTTCCCATTACTACAGTGTAAATACTGTGGATCCATTTGCATGTTAGTGGGAGGATAAGCATAAAGTATGTTAAAAACTTTGGGGTTGTAAGCAGGCAGACAACTAAATAATAATAAAAATATAAGAAAAAATTATTATGTATTTCATCATTGATCTTAAGTGTAAGAACATCTATAAACCCCATACTATTTAATAATAACGTTTTGTACCTACTAGCAAAGGGCTTCTTTTTGTTCATTTGTTTTGGTTTTGAGACACAAACAAGCAGTGTTTAATTTTATAAATGTCTGCTTAGTATTTATTTCTTCACTTCTGCATCTGCCAAAGCTGAGACCTGTCCTGCTTGGCAGAATGATAGAGAATTTATTTATTTTCTGCAACAGCCACTTCTTGGCAAAGTGACAGGGGTCATTACTGCACTGGGCTGATAGCAGCAACCACAGCATTTGTTTTGCTGCACTTTGTTTGGATGTTCAAATCTGGGGTCCTTCTATATATGCATTCCAGTTCCAAATAAATCCCAATAAGCAAAAAATCAAAACATAACAATAATCACCACTGGATTTCCTTTTCTTTTATTTTTTTTTCTTATTATTTTTTTTTCTTTTCTTATTTTTTTCCCCTGTATATATGCTTTGAATATGAATATGTTACAGACAACAGTTTTTATTTTGTACACTTGTTCTGCTTTGGAGGTGGCCCCAAACCACGTATTAACATTGGTTAAAAAGTTGTGTTTTTGCAGTGGAAAATTCCACTAAACTTGCATGTTCACAAGTGGTTGTACAGGCATAACGGTGGCATAGCTGTGGGGAGTATGTTAAGCAGATAAGGGGAAAGTCCCACTGTCCCAAAATAAGGAGGATAGTTAAGAAAATCAAGACAAGCAGTGTGGAATCTATAAAAACAAAAATCACAGGCCCTCTAGTCACAAGAGAAAAAGGAAAAAAAAAAAAAAAAGAGGAATTAACAGTTGGTCAAATAAAATTGTACGTATGGTATATATATATATATTCATATATCTCCTGAAAAGATAGTGTACAGTAAGTAGAAACCTGTAGTACAAGCATGTAAGGATGAAATCAAAAAGGCCTACCACAAAATTAGATTCAAGCATCAAAGGACGTTAAAAATACCAAATAAGTCACTTTTGAAATACATCAGCAGCAAAAGGAACACCAAGGTGGCAGTTGGTCAGCTACTTCATGGAGAGGGAAAGCCATCTCTAAAGAGGTCGATTATAATCAGATAATTAATGCAATTGGTACTGGAGACAAAAAGGTACTATCTCAGCCTTGAGTAGTTTAGAGAATACTTGTATGAGTTACATGTTTTAAAAATATATGGGCATAATGGATTACACTGTCTGGCACTTGAAGGGGTGGCTGGTTCAGCCATAGGGACACACAAAGTTGTCAGTCCTGAACTCACAAAAATGCAAGGAAGACTGGGAAAGGAAAACACAATTGACTAGCTTTCAAAAGAGAGAAATGGAGGAGTGGAGGGAAATAGTGTCATCAGTTTTACTTAATTATCTGGAAAAATGCTAGCACAAATAAGTATTTATTAATTAATAAATAGAATATAGAATAAAACAGCAGCAGTCAACATGAATTTGTCAAGAAGCTGTGTCAAACCAGTCTAGCTTTCTTCCATGACAGAGTAACAGGGCTGTGGACTGAGAAACAGTAGATGTCATGCCTTGGTTTTGGTACAGCTTTTAGCACTACTTCCATAACATTTTCATAAGTAAACTGGAAAAATATGGTCTAGATGAAACTGTTAGTCGGTTAATCTAAAGTGGGTGAAAAACCATACAACCATACACATAATGGCAACCACACCGGAGTCAGTTCTGGCGTGGCTCCAGTTCCTTCCAGCATTTTAGTTGATGAATTGGATGATAGGGCAGTGAGTTCTGAGCAGGAGGCTGGGCTTCATGGCCTCCTGAGGTCCCTTCCAACATGAAGCATCCTCTGATACAATGGTCCTATTTTTCTGAATTTCCAGCTGATGCCTCCCTGGGATAAGGTTGGTGGATAAGATTGGAATGTGAGATGATCTTGACAAGTTCAAACTATTATTTAAAACCTTAGAACAGTATTGAGCGGTGATAAACAGAATGTTCTTCACAGAAATAATTAGTTTTCAAATGCAGGATGGGGAAGAAGTAGCTAGAAGCAACTTTATTAGGAAGGATGCAGAGGTTACCAGGGCCAACCTGAACCTGAGTCAAACAGGCACGGACAATGAAACACCCTGTTCTGGGACACAAAGCACAATTTTAGCCTATAAAGCATACAAAACACCCCTGCTACTCTGCTCAGCCTCAGCTGCGATAAGGTATTCACTCCTGGGAACTGAATGGCAAAGAGGATTTGAACTAACTGGAGAGACTCTGGAGAAGATCAATGAGAACGATAAGAAGTTGGAAAACATGACCTATAAAGAAAGGCTGAGTATTAGGCTTGTTTAGCTTAAACAATGGAAAACCAAGAGAGACAAATTAACAGCCTAACTATCTAATAGGCAGCTGGAAAGAGGAAAGGAAAAAGTTATTTTCAATGTCTGTGAAGCATAGATAAGACTGAATGGGTTTAAACTGCAGCAAGGAAGATTTGGGTTAAATATTAGGATAAGCTTTCTAATAGTAAGAAAGTGAAGAGCTGAAACAAATTGTCTCAGTGACTTGAGGCCCTTAAGAGTGAATTGAGGACACCACTGTCAGCAACCATTTCAGCTTACTGTAGGACAGAAGGGCATGCTGGCCTACAGATTTCTGACAATATCATTTTTGTGGTTCCGTAATACATGAATAAAATCAGCCTTCTTTTTAAGCACCAGAAATACCCTAATATTTGGTCTTGATTTAAACATTTTTACGGCCTCCTTTGGTAGTTTTTAAATGTGATTAGTTTTTTCATCATGTCACTTCAGCAACAATCATCAGATGCCAGAGAGAACAACCCCTTGTGACTGACACCTCACACATCTCTCTCTCTATTCCTCCAACAGGTTATCTCATTTTCTTCCTAAGTCTCTATAAATCCTTTTTTATTAAATATTCAAGTACCATTGGCATCAGTGTACATATCATTCTTTTTTACTGTCACATTCATGCTTCGTAAAGATCTTTATATTATTTCTCTGAATATTTAGAAGATGCAAAATGGAGAAGGTTGGTATCTCAAGCTCAGTAATACTTGATAAAGTCCCTTGAATCACATGGCTATTTTCACTGCCCTTTCATTTAATTTTAAAGGAACATAAAAGACAATTATATATTTTCCCCACCCAGTTTAATTGTTCTAGGTAAAAGGACATACTTAACAGGAATATGTGACAGTGAATGTATTTCTAGATTACTTTTTAAACTGTCTTACAAAGGGTAGAACAAAAATCAGACTTGTCCAGCAATGCAAGCAAAGATCTTTGGAAACAGGAAACTAAAGCAAGGCTCTGAAATTCCTAGTTTAGGAAACCAAAACAAAGATTCTTACTTTGAAAAATACTGAGCATACAGTAATGTTTAAATTTTCTAACCAAAAATACTGTAAAATACCATCAAACAGATGCTTTTAAGAACTCAGACATCAAGTTTTATAATGTTATGCTATCAGCTAGATGTGGGTCTGTTTTTCCTTAAATATTTAAATTTCTCTCTCAACTTGGAGCTACAAAAGGTGGTATTAATATTCACAATCCTGCACAGATGTTGAAATTTTAAAACGACTGGCAGGATCCCTTGTTCCAAAAACATAACTAAAGTTATTTTTTCAATAGTCATATTGACTGCCTCCTTATCCATGCTTATTCTCAGTGACAGACTATCTTGGTTGGCTGTGTTTTCCTGGTACCCTGAGGACATTTATTTGGACTTCCTGAACTGTAAATACTCACTTCTGGATGAAACCCAGGACAAATGGTCTATTCTAGTTGCTATGGACCAGCTGCTGCTCACAATCATTACAAAATCTGAGGCTTGGACTTTTCCTGTCAATAACCTAAAGGAAAGCAAGGAGCATACCTTAGGATTATTACATCTTCACAGCTAATTTTACCTTTATTCTTTTCCCCAAGGGCTCCATACCATGCTGCACAATTCATAAGCAAACAAGTGGAGGGTGAGGTGCTGTACACAAATCTCTCCACCATGCTCTTTGAAAAGGCAGAAGTGTACCCATTAGTTGCAAAGATTCTGCACCATGGATGGTGGGCTCAGCTCACAATGAAGGGTCATGAGAAGTGATTTGCAGAGTGAATCTGAACAGTTGGGAAAGAATAAGAAGCAAATAACTGTTTACAGCAAGACCCAATATTTGCTACATAAAATATGTCTATATTAATATAAATGGGCATTTATTTACTCAACATAGCAAGATTTCCTATTAATTGAAGTCAATTATCCAATATATTCAGCTTATTTTTGGATGTGTTTTTTCTATGTGGGATCCTAAGCTGTCCTCTACCCCAAAGAATGCAGGAGGATGTTCAGAGATATTGGAAGAAAACAGCTTTTTGTTGGAGAGACACAGTGATAAAGACTATGAAGGCTGACCTAAGCTCTAAGAAGAGACCAGGACTAAGGACACAAAACAGAAGGGCTTTAAAAAGGTGACCTGTACACACAAAAAAATAACATTTATCCAAGGTGTCATTAGCTTCTAAAAAGTCCCATCCAGGCATTTTTCCCCTCATGGACATGTGAATCAACTCCAGAAATCATCAGTGCTGGTGAATCAACAGACACCTCCCAGGCTGGGCACATGAACTTTCAATATCTAAAATTAAATGGCTGTCATTTAACTGAGATATAAGAAACGTCTCTCATCGGTGCCCACTATATATTTGGAGAGTACCAGGTGTCTGAAATATTTCAACAAACGTTGCTTTATTTCTATATCTGGCTCAGTTTCCTTAAAAAACAGATATCCTGATAACATACTCTGACTCCACAAGCAGGTGCTAGTGGTTACCAATGCCCATGACTCCATCTACCTCCTTTATTGTGTAAAGCAGTCTCCACGGTGGTGGTGCACAAAGGCATTGGTATTTGTTGGTCTGCCAGCTGCGAGCTGTGCGATCTGAAAAGGGCCAGGTCTGATCACCACACACCCTCTGTACACCCAGCAGCGATAATACCTTCCTGTTTAGTTGTGAAGTGCCTCGATACACAGAGCTGCGTTGCTGTCTCTCCTCATCCATGGGTGGCAAAGCAAAGAGCAGAAATAAAAGCCCCGGCTCTGGCCCCAGGAAGAATTATTTACAGTTTACCAATACTTCACTTCCATAGACTGCAGGACTTAGACAGATTGCAAAGGTAGGTGCCAAAGTTGCCATGTGCAGGAAAAGCTGATGCGAGCTTCAGGGCATTGCTCCTATTGAGAGCCAAGTTCCAGCACCAGGGTGGGACTGGGAAGGAGGATTTGTTTTCACTGCGACTACAGCTCCACATGCAGGAAAGAAAAAGCCAGAAAATCTGTGTATTCATGGCTACTTTCCTACATGCTATACGCTTTTCCTGAAGAAAATTGGAGAATTAGACATTTTTATTTCTTATTTATTTATTTATTTTTTTTTTTATTATTTTTTTTTTTTCTTTTTCCCTCTAAGACCATATCAGGGAGCTTTCTCCTGATGCCATCTGCTGGTTGAACTGATATGGTCTCTCTGGGCTGACCTAAGGAGAGCACACACCACACACACAGGAAAGAAATCACATGGCTTAATTTGCTATTACTTATAAGGTCCTTAGGAAACAGCACGGAAAAGACAAATACATGTGTTTTAGTATGAAATAAATGTGCAGAAACATTTTACAGATTTTAAAAAGTAAACAGAAGAAACATAAACAAAAGGTAAATATTTAGCTGTAGCAGATCTAAGAAATTGATTTGAATTCAGTTTGCTAAAATGAAAAACTGTAAAAAAAAAAAAAATTAGATTGAAAAGCTACTACTTGTCAGATGCAGACTGGTCCCTGATTTTGCACAGCTCCATGCAAATATCTAAGCTGAATTAAATAAGTTAAATAAGAGGAATGACAGTACCAGGTGAAGAGTGTGCCGCATGGGCATCAGATATGAAAAAAAAAAGAAAAACAAAGGGTGGGGGGGGGGGTCACCAGATTCTGAACTACAGACGGTGGTACTGTCTTCTTTCTGGGTTATATAAATTTTGGCTGCTAATCCCCATGAACAAGACCATCATTTGCTACCACAGTTCAAATATTGATAAGAGGCTGGATAAAAGATGATGTTTAAGAGGTCCTGAGCATTTCTATGCAGGCCTATGAAAAAAAGCTATTTGTTGCCACAGTCCACCATTTTCACCCTAAAACCACTACTACTCAAAGCTCTCTTTGCAGAGTAAAATGTTGAAAACTCTTTTTTAAAAACAAAACAAAACAAAACAAAAAACACAAACAAACAAACAAACAAAAAAAACCCACAACACACACACACAAAATAACACACCATAACAGCTACTCAATTCCACTTCATTCAGGAAGGCCTTCCAGACTTCAAGGATAAATTACCTTAGATATACAATTTGTACAGGTCACCCTGCATGCATAACTGCACTGTGGGCATTTAATTTGTTCTGTCATGGGGATGAGAGATGACAGAGGTGCACACCTGGATGCAGACTTGTTACATGCATTCTGGAGAGGGTTGAAGATGGAGGCAAAACACTAAGGTACACCAGACATTAACCATCCGAGGCAATATAATTATTTTCATCCACAAACTATTCTACTTACAACAACTTAATACACAACACCTAGTTTATTTTACTAGTATAAGACGATAATACTTGAGTTACATCAGACGTCATTCAGACTATGTCGTACATCATTGTCATTTAAAAATCCTTTACAAAGGACTGCTTTTTCTCTCACATTTCTGTTTCACTGACCTGTACATACAATGGATGTGCACAAGCAGGATCTCCTGCCTAAGGCACTGAACTCAAAATAAATAAACAAATGGCAAATATTATTTTATCTCTTTATTTTTTTTTCCAGAATATTTTAATATTGAAGCCCAAGTTGTTATTGTCAAGGGACAGAAAAGGGGAAAAGGAAAGGGAGAAGAGAGAAGTTATGAAGACAAATTATTTTATTTAATTTATGGTTTTGTGAATGGTCACTTCTGTAGGCAACAAAATGTTTTCTTAAAAAACAAAACAAAAACAAAAAACCAGCACCATTAAAGAAAGCATGATCCCTGAATTCTAAACGAAACACTGTCTCAAAACAAAAAAATTGCCAAAATGCTTGTTTCACCCAGTCACATCCAGTCGGGTAACAAAGCGAAGCATAACAGCATTAAACTGTAGCTATCCTGCTGAAATCAACTACACCCCCTTCGGAAGATTCAGAGAACCATTTTCTGAGCTTGTCCTGTGGGAATAATATTTTCTTTGGTAGAGGACTGAAGGAGGGTATTTACTTCACTGAATGTGGATAGAAAAAATACCTATGCACGTTAGGGATCTCCCCCAGAATTCTGTATTTATCATGCATGTTTAGTATGAGTGGATTTCACATTGCTGTTATACTGCAGGAGTAATACTGCCCTATAAAGGCATAGAATGGCTAATGTTGAACAGATGTAAACATTCAGAATACTGACAAAAAAATAAAAATAAAAAAATACATACACACAAAAAACCCTGTACTGAAAATGTGAATTGTGTTAAATTTCCATAAAGCAGAAAAAATATTTTACAGCAGTACAAGAGAATTATGGCAACAAAGTAAAGCACTTTTCTTGTAACATTCATGAACAGTACAAATACAACAAAGTTATTCTACGGACTAAATTATTCTTTAACTATCAAATATAGTACAAAGCGAAATATTATGTGCTATAAAAGAAGCAGCTCCTTAAATTAGACTAAAAAATGCTTTTGTTGTTGGTGGTGGTTTTACAGTGACAAAGCATGATGACCGAAGACAACAGGATTTCATAGATTCAGAAACATTTAGCTACACAGGTCCATGATAAAGCCACTGAATATTTTGTTGGTCTCCCCCCTCTCATGTCCTGCAGAGCCCCAGAAGACGACCAGCTGTGCTGCTGCCAGGAGGCTGTAGAAGTCATTCAGTGTTTGGAGCAGGGCCCTTCCCGTGTATCAGCTAAAATGATCCTTTTCGGTGACATTTCTCAGCTTGTCTGGAGTGTTTATCCTGGTACTTCACCACACCTTGGAGAAACTGCTCAACCAGAGGCTACAATAACTATTCTGAAATTGTGCGTGTGTTTATAAGGGGAAGGGGGTGCAGCATAAGGTAATTTTACTTCAGAAATTGCATTATAAAGCACCATATGCACCAGCTGAAAAACTGGGCAAGGAATTGCAGGGCCCTGAAAAACCATCTGCACGTTCTGTAGCTTACCCTGACAACATGCACCACCCTCAAGAAGAAAAGTCTATAGTACAGAGAATATACCTTCTGCTTTATGGCTCAACCTTGATTTTTATCTTTTAAACATTATTTCGTGTACTAGACCTCAGCAGGTAAATAAAATGCAAACAGGGAGCATCCAGTTCACCATCTCTCTTTTTTTTTTCTTCTTTTTTTTTTTTTTTTTTCCTTTTTTTCTTTTTTACATTATTTCAAAGGGAATTTCTGCTTGGAAAATTAGTTCAGAACAGGAACACACAAACACACACACTGCAAATGCCCTAATGTTATCTGCATATCTCACAGGTATGCAATTAAAAAAAAAAAAAAAAAGAGGGAGGAAAGAAAAAAAGGAGCGTTTCTCCCTCTCACCCAAAAGTGCTGTTCCAGGGGTAGGAGTGGGGGAACAATTTTGGAGGTTTTTTTTTTTAAAAAAAAGTAATTTATACATGCTGCACATCGGGACACATATGTACGCACACATAAACACAGAGTGTTGTGTTCTTAAGCAATTCTTTCACCACTTTTCAGTGCATAAACTGTTAACACCTATTGGTGCAAACTGCATGGTCATTAGAAAACAGAATGATATTGGGCCTGAAGCCTGGACAATTAAAAAAAAAAAAAAAAAAAAAAAGGAGTCATTCAAAATTTACTTTGAAAGGTGACTGTGTTCTTCTTCAAGACCATGGGTCACTTTTCCCCAAGCATTTGTGTGACCTAAGAATCCAGGTAAGATTTTCAGTCCTACTAGGATTTAGTCAGGCTCCTATATCACCGCAGTTGCTTTTAAATATTTCAATAACCTAAAACTATTATCTGTAACAATACTTCATGACTGTAGCTAACTAATTGGTCAAATTTATTCCTGGTGCAACTCCAGTGACTGACGAATGAAATGAGTGGAACTGCATTATGGAAGAGTTTGGTCAGTGGTGTAATATAACATAGCACCATTCAGTCTAATGCCACTTTAAATAACATTTTATCATGACCTCACACATGCAAGTTGCAATCCTGATACAAAAATGACAGTATGACATGAATGAATTACCTACCACATTAGTCACACTCTTATCGTTTGAACAAAGTAATTTTTTTTTTTTCCTGTGGCCGGAATTTATTTCTGTATTATGTCAGTCAATACAAGAAATAGTATGAGATGCAAGTACAAAAAAATACTGACTTATGTGCTGTGGACATGAAAACCTGAGCTAGAAATAAGGATTCCCAGCAGGCTTATATAAACACAGGTTATTAGAAGTCTAAGACTGGTTGCTCTCTTCATTTTAAATAGAAGTATTCTACCTATATCAAGTATAAATACAATGCAATACAATTCCGATACAAAGGCTCCTCAAATACGAATTTGATATGCATTAACGGGCTATACTCATGCTTATTCATGAGTATTTTCCAGTCACTTTTCTTTTTTTTTTTTTTTTTTCTTTTTTTTTTTTTCACAGGAGCTGGCATAGCAGTGAATGTTAATTTTCATATGGTTGCTTTTGGGCTTTTTCTTGGCTGGCATATCTTCCTACCAGAAGACCTGAAAGTGCTGAGAAGCCATTTTTTAAAATCACATTTCACATTAAGGAGCACTTTTGTATAGAAAAAATATATTATTGTATCAGCAACAAATTTGTTAGTGTAATTATAAATGGCCTTTGTATCACACAGTGTCAAAAATAATATTGATATGTTGCTAATTACAATAAAAGAGAACATCAAGGTGCACCATAGAGCTTCCTATGACAGGAATGTATGTTGTAGATATTCCAGCTCACTTTTAAGACAATAAATGGCATTTATCATTTTTGTGAAAATGGTCACACAAGAAAATAAATGTGGTTCCTCTATTCAGTAGAACCTCACTAATACCAGTGTCAAGGAGACCAGTTACAGCTGTAAGTAGAGACCAGTAACTACACAAATCAAGATCATGTAAAAAAAAAAAAAAAAAAAAGTATGGTGTAAAATGTGGTATACTGGTTTCCTAAACTCATTAACTTTCTAAATTCATTCACTATAATATTTCGGAATGCCACAGTAAATGCAGTATTACATACTTAAAGCTGAAATCCAAACATTATTACAGCTGATACATTTGCTATTTGAGAATAATGGAAAGAAAACCAGTTTTCTTGAGCAGACTGAAAGATGTTTAGGTTAGTGAGGTTCTACTGTAATGGTAAAAATAACATTTCTCTCTGATGCTCACATTTGGGCAGACCCAACCACAACTTGCACTTGGTAGATGGACAACTTGCACTCCACATTTTGTTTTCTTGAAGTGGGAATAAAAAAAAAACAACAAGGTATTTTCATCTCCCCAGCAACTGCATGTGCTTTATCCCTTTAAATATTTTCCTTATAGGTGAATAGGGCCCCATTTTTATTTTTATTTTTCTCTGCTGTTACAGTGGCTAACAAATCTGGAATGCAGCTATAGTCCTAAATGTAAATACAGTACTGGATAAATATTGAAAATCACTTTAAAGATGCAGTATCCCTTTAAAAAAAAAAAAAAAAAAAAAAAAGCCTTTTTTGCTTCAGATTTCTAAAAGGTAGAGTAAGGGGTCTGAATTCCTTTCAGGAAAAAATAAAATAAAATAATAGTGCTGTAAGTAATTTTAAGAATGACTTTAAATGACAAAACTCTGAGAGATGTTATTTCAACTAACTCATATAACAGGAAAAATGACTGGTAATCTAGTATTCAATCAGTACACAACTAGAATCTTTCCTTATTCATTTATCATAAGAACGCACCAATTTTAGGCCACAGAGAGGCTAAAACATCCAGAATCTATTACGTATGTCTGACCCTATATATATTTGGGACTGACAAACCAAGTGGACAGATTAGCGAGACAACTATAATTAAAGAATATTTGAGTAGGAAACAGGAAAGAGGTTTCTAAGCCCCAGCAGAGGTTACTTTTTCCAGACTCTACTGAAGGCAATGTGATTCCAGTGCTGGTCCCACTAACCCATCACAGATACAAATCTTTCTCAAGGAATCAATGAGAAGAGATGATAAGCAAGATTTCAGTTCCATAATCCCTGGCAAGACAAGTGAGGAAACTCCTCTAGTGATCCAAATTCCTCCTTTATCGCTACGTGAAGGGACTGTATTTTAGCCCTAATAGTGGAAGTCTGTTGAAGAAAATAATTGTATCAGCATAAAAACTGCAAAGCAACTAGGAAGCTACCATGGCTGATGGCCCACACCTTTCCACCTCGCTGCTCAAGACAGGCGGTCAGTGTTCAGCGTGCTATTCATTCTGCATAGCTACTCCACTGCCTGTAGAGTTATTCTTCCACTGATCTTTAACCAGCAGGTACTATCAACCATCGAAAAGTGGGGAAAAATGTGCTGCACTTTGTGCAAATAAATACAAGCTAGGGATGACATGCATTAATGCCTTTTTGTCTCTTTTTCTTTCTCACAACATGAGAACTCACAGAAGCTTCAGTGACAACGCTGTCAGTTTTTTTAAACTAATCCTAGAGGTTTCCTCTTCTTTCCTGGGAATGGCACTCATGCCACAATAGCTAAATTCTGAAAGCACCATGAGGGGAAAAAAAAAATAAAAATAAAAACCCAATCGACTAATTGCAAACTGTCATTGGCCTACACCGTTCCAATCCCTCCATCCTGCTCTCCCAGGCTGACAAGGGATACTGCATCTTTGACAGTCTCTACCGTACAACCAAGCAAGCTACACACAGTTTGGAAGGCCCTATGCAGTCATCATGACAGAAGGCTCCGCAGCCTTTGCACACGATCATGGCTTTCAGCCTGCAGGAGCATTTCAGTTCCAGTTCATCGGCATTGCTACTGTCAGCAAATTTTTGAACCGGCATCTGCGCGCTCTGGTTAGACAGGCCCGCGGCAGCGTTCGAGCCACTTCCTAAAATCCCAATCGATTTCTCAATTGCAGATGCTGCCCTTTTGAAGCTTGTGCTACCGAAGTGTATTGTTGGGTAACTTCCACAGAGCTGCTGCTGCTGCGGTTGCTGCGGCTGCTGCGGCTGCTGCTGTGGGTGCTGCGTCTGTATTTTCTGAGCAGCAAGTTGGGTAAAAGGCTTCTGTGGCTCAGAGAGTAAATAGGAAGAGAAATCTGCATTTTTCAATGCAAATGCTTTTAACTGTTCTTTCACTTCATTCTGATCATAGGAAGCTTGCTTCATGCCCAGTTCGCAGCTGCTGCTTAAACCTTCCTCAAAAGAAATGGGTTCGGATTTTATATTGCTACAGATGCTTGCTGGCTGAGGCCAACTAAGTCTTTTAGTGGTTTCCATAGTAACTGTCGGTTGTTTTTGATCAGAGGGGACGTCTGCATTTGGGTGAGGAGGAGGAGGAGGGGGCAGGGGTGGGGGTGGAGGGGGGGGGTGCACTAACGTTTTACTCTGGAGAGTCTGAGAGGCACTGGCAATGTCATCACCTTCCTTAATTTGAATACTGGGGGAAAACACACTTCCTAGCCTCAGCTGGTGAGCCGCTGTAGAAATATTCACGTCTCCCAAGCCCTTCTGTTCCAGGTGTCTGCTAAAAGCAAACGCATTGCAGCCAGGTGGGCCTTTTGAAGTAGTTTGCAACAAAGCTGCCGTAGGAATCGGGCCTCTTGCAGCCATGGACATTTGGTAAAAATGCTGTCTGTGTGAGGTACTAGCTTCTGCGTGAAAGCTGCCGTTTTTATCAATGTGAAACAAGCTCTGTTGGAAACTGCATGAAGGCAACGGCCTCTTCTGCTGCTTGATCTCTGGGCTGTGAGCGATGCGGCTCTGAATGGCATGTTTGTTCAGCCACTCTTGTTTAAATGGCTGACCATGCCCTAGCTGGTTCATGCTGGAACTAATTACACAAGGAGCCACTTTAACATCTGTGTCCATTGACACCTTCCCAGGCTCACATTTAATTTGAGCGTGTTCCCCTACAGTCCTGGCCATCCTCTTTTTCGGATGGTTTTCACGCTTTCTGATTTGTAGCGGGGCTATGCTGCCTGCTGCAAATCCTTTACCATCTGGGTTAGGAGAGTTGGAAGGGTGCTCACCAATATTTCTCTCGGACACTGCTGTTTTACATACTGAGGTAGTTTGCAAAGGCAAGGGAAGCCTGTTAATTTCTAGTTTGGCTCCTGATCTGGGCTGCGGCAGCACTTTCTCTAAAGGCAGATTGCCTTGCAGTAACTGTGTCACTAAAGGATTGTTGGCCTCCACCGATGAGAGGCGACAGCTTGAGCCCCCAGCACTCGTGACTCTTTTTAGGGTCTCTGTGGTCAGAGACAGGGAGTCTTCCATGGAATCTGCCATGGGGGCCTTGGCGGTCTGTGTCGGCTGTGCACTCGGGGCGATTTCTGCAGGCTGGGCCGCCATTTCAGGGCCTGTGAAGTCCTCCGTGTCCATCCTGAAGCACTTGTCAGATTCGGTGGTTTCTGATTTAACAGGAACAGCTAGGCTCGTCAAAAGACTCCTGGATTGCAGTTCTGACATCTGTGTGTAACTGGAAGGTTCGGTTTTGACACTTTTTAAGCAGTTTTGCTCTGCATATTCCTTATGCTTACTGGTGTTAAGATGGCTGACCACTGGCTGGTCTGTGCTCATTGCCTCTTCATCATGCCAACAAATTCTATTGTTAGTGTTATACTGACTGGCACAGGCAGCATCTGCTTCATTTTTAAATGCCGAAGGACCTCTTAACTGCTCAGCAAAACCTTGGCTGGGAGTAACCACCTCAATTAATTTATCCTGGGGAGCAAGAGGCACTTCTCGAAGACTTGAACAACCTGCCTGCAAGTTCTTGCTGTCTTGCTTTGTAATGGTGATAAAGCTGGAACTGTGCTCAAGGCTTTCATTAGAAACTACTTCGGGCCTGCTTATTACAGACACCTGAGGACAGGTTATACTTTGTAAGGCAGCTTCTGTCCGTACAGGTCTGCTCTGCAGGTCAGTGCTGTTGTCTGCATTTTCAATAGAAGAAGAAAGTGACAGACTGGAATTCAGATTTGTAGTGTGGTCAACAATGACTTTGCAAGGTATAGACCTATTCATGGCAGTTTGCGTATAGCTCACTGGCTGAGATTTACCCGAGAGATCCACGCGGCTTCGTGCTCCAGAGCTTTTGTCTAAGAGATCAGCGTTTAATTTAGTAGCATTATCATAGGAGCTTATTGTCACCATGTTACCAGTAAACATTGAAATGGGTGGCCTTGCAACAGAATCTGCTACTGCAACAGCCTCACTGCAACTTAAAGCTGACCTAGCAGTAGTGTGGATGGAGACAGTGCTTTGCTCGTTACACCCAGTTATGGCTATCTTATCAGAAGAAAATCTGTTGGTAGTCCCCACTGGTGGAATCAGTACAGAACTACCAGGGAGATGATTTGGCAAGTTATTTGCAATAGATGAAGCTGGCACAGTGGCATAATGACTGGAGACTGCATTGTTCGCATTGCTACTTGGTATTGGCAACCTTTTGTCATCGATGGAGTTTGATAAGACCGTACTGTCTATGGAAACTGGTACGTTACTGTTATCAATACATTTTGGTCCAACGGCTAT
The DNA here is from genome assembly GCF_009819795.1 of Aythya fuligula. NCBI lineage: Eukaryota > Metazoa > Chordata > Aves > Anseriformes > Anatidae > Aythya > Aythya fuligula. Next base: position 114,466,863 of record NC_045560.1, read on the forward strand.
GCATGGAGTATCAGCCCCCTGGATGGATTTCAGCATATTTATATTACAAGCTGAAACTGCTGTGTTTGCACTGTCAACAGACATTAAAACAGAGGATTTATCAACAGAACTTGCAAAAGAAAGTTCTTTAATTGCTCCAGACATAGCAGTGCTGCAAACAGACACAGAGACTGAATTTTTATTATAAAGCACTGGCACACTGTTACTTTCAGTAGAGGTAGATGAAATAATTTTCTCACACAACTGTGGCATAGGTATATTCTCATCAGAACTGTGAACGGGTATCTCAGTAGCAGTTTCTGGTAATGTAGCTGTGTTAAGCGACTGCTGCAATAAAGCGGTAGTCTCACGGTGATGAGCAGACTTGTTGCTAGGGGACCTGCAGTTAGGATTAACTATAATGACACCGGTAGAACCTTCAATCTTTGTATCAGTAGAAGCTGGTATCTCTAGAGATGAGGTACTTTCCTTTGAGTTGAACTGTGACTTTGATTCTTTATTAGTCTGGAGTAAATGAGCTCTGGCTTGATGCTTTGCAAATAGCTTGGCCTTTGTTTGCTCCTTGATGTGCGCCAGTGTTCTTGTCTTCCCACCTTCGCATGGGGTCCCCATTGCTCCAGAGACTATGCTTGCAGCTGCTGCCACGGCTGCTGCAGCTGCAGCTTCTCTTTGGGCTCTTGCTTGCTGAGCTCTTGCTTTGATATCCGCGAGAGTTCTAGCCCCAGTGTTTCTTCCACTGCTGACTGATGTACTTGGGGAAACTCGAGGTTCTGGTTTCGAAACAGGTTGGCTCTTGATAATAAAAGGCGGTCCAATTTTTGAAAGCTGAATCTAAAGGAAGAAAGAAAACAATAATTTGAATGAGATCATAACTCACTACAGTCACCATCTGTCTCTTAAAAGGGTCAGAGCAATGTAATGAAGGAAATTACCACTCAGTGCAGCTGGACAGAAAAATGCTAAAAAGTAATGATATTTACACTGCAGTATTTTATCATCTTCCAGCATGAATATCTGACACCTGTATTGGCCTACTCACACTGATCCTTTTGACAGGAAGAAAAATTGAACTGGATGACAACATGATGCTTATCTGACACAATTTGTCAGACCTGTTTTATCTGCAGTGTATCTAACTGAGAAGATCAACAAGCCTGATGCACTGATACTGGGGAAAATGCCCACTACTGAGCATTTGCAGAAAATGTGTGAAAAAGTAATAGTCATGTAGTGTTTTTGTTCCTTGGTCTCCAATGACTAAGCTGTTAGGAACTGCCAGTCTTTCCTTATATATCAGGTGACAAATCTTGCCTTTGGATAGGATGTAGCCGTATTGCCAATGAGCCTGTTTTTCATGTTACACCACAGAGCAGTTTAAAGTAGCGGTATAAGACAAGTGAATCGTCAAGGACACACCGTTCCCTTCCTCACTCCCAGTTTCAAGAGACCTGCTTTAGTATATCCCTGAGATACCTCTTACAATAAGTGTGGGACTTAGTGGTTAGTGCTATCACATCTCTTCTGAAAAGATCTGAGAAGAAAGGTAGGTAGTTTTTGTAGCTACAGTAGTCATAAGGTATGACAGGAAGTGAGAGCCTTACAGCACAATGATTAGGGGGAACTGGGGTTCTTTTTTTCGCTTTTAATAACAAAGCATTGGGGGTTATTGGAGAGATAACTCAAAAGCTAAATATTTGTTACATTAAAAAAATAATCACAGAAATGATTGTCCAAAATTATTTTTGTAAATGCCTGACATGTTTCAGTATCCTCATTCACTGGCTGGAGGCTTAGGGGAGATTTTTTTGATATGACTGTGCAAGACTGACAGTATCTGATTTTCCTTAAAAGACCAGTGAAAATCGATATAAAGATGGTATTGTAACATATAGCCATTTTTATGGCACAGACCAGGGCAGTGTCTCTTCACACGGCCCAACTGGTGGGCTCATGTGGAGGGCTGGAATACTTAACTCTTCCTAGCAGTTAAATATCTGGCTAATGAATAAACACTAATGCCTAACACTGTGAGGCTTTGTGAAAGCCTCTTCCAAGGAAACTGGAATGAGATTCACTTCATTTTATTCATGCCACTAAGCACCCATCAGAAGGCCAATTCTGAATTTGGTTATCACTTTTTTTTCAGATGTCACATTACATAAGTCATTATTTTTAACTAATGTTTTTCATCATCATATTTCCTCTTCCACTGTTTAGCAGTTCAATTAAAAATTGTGTTAACATATTTGCTCACAATTACTTAAAAGCATTCTGCTTGTTGTTTCAGTAGCATTTTTTTCGTTTTCTGCTTTGTATCATCAGAACTGCTAAAAACTTTAAGTGTTTGACTGTTTTTCTTATTATAGTTACAACTTTTTCTCTTCGCTAGTGATCTACTTTCCTTTGTGTTTAGAAAATGGTTAGAGTTCATTAGGCTAGATGGAGACTGTCCAAATATGAAAGAATATCACTAAGTTAGAAGAGACTATCTCAATTGCATCACTGATCATAAAAATAAATTAGTTGAAATAAGCTGCTGCAGTAGTGATTAAAACAGTTAGCCTATTTGCCCTCCTGGCCACATTAACAATTTTCAGTGATTGCAGCAGTTAAAAATAAATGCAGAAAAGAACATTTCTGAATAATCAGGAACTAGTATTGCAAAGTCAGTGGCTTAAATTCAGCAAATTGGATCTAAAACTTGGCTGATGTCATCATGTAGAAAATTAAAAGGGTCAAAACACTGAGGCTATATATGACTAAATCTACAGATCCCCCATTTGTTTTTTTTTTGTTTGTTTGTTTGTTTGTTTTTTAAAAAAAGCTTTTCAACTGGAATATATTTTCTCACACAAAAGAATGATACATATAAACATTTGCTTAGATGCTGTATCTCTTTTATCTTTTGCTTTGCCATCAATAGCTATTTATACATATATCAGATACTTCCTCCTAATGGTCAGGTCTCTGCTTCTAATTAATTCTGGAGTGAAATCTTACAATTCAGCCTATCCCAAGCCCTGGGTTTGCAAAGGGATCTCCAAGTATTCTGACTCTAGGTTCTCTGGATGGATGAAGGTACTTTCCCCACCCCGCCTCCCCCCCCAGGGCTATGGGTATAGTATGGGTATGGTAACATTTGTTATTCATGCTTGCTGAAGAAGTCATCTGTGGGAGAACAAGCAGACAATACAATTGGACAATTAGAAAGAAAGACAAGTAGTACTGTGTAAACAATGGAAGCTCTTGAATTAGATTAAGCCATAGATCTCAGAAAACTTTCCCTCACACAAAAGCTGTTTTATAGCTACAACCTTGGCTGAACAACTACAGGTATTTACATAAGAAGTAATTTGGCACGGTAGGAATAGTAAACTAAAAAGGTCACTACTAAGGCCCCTCACATCTACACAAAAACCCAACATGCATTTTGTCTGCATGCAGTCAGCAGGAAGGAGATAAACTTTTAGTTTCCGAGTCAGCTGTTTTTTCATTACTTTACCTTAAGGGGTGGAACTCGGGGTTCTTCTCTGAGTGGCTGATCTTTCTCAGAAGGACTTGTTGATGAAGCATTACGATTAGGCTGATCATCATCTATTCTAGCTCTCTTCTCTTTGCAGATTCCAAAACCGTGCTGTTCTGCTGTTTTCCTCTTTGGGATCTCTGGGTCTCTGCTTTCATTCCTCACTTCAGGTGATTTTGTGGGTTCTAATGACTTGGAAGAATGTGAACTCTCCAGTCGGCTTTGGCTGCTGCCTGTTAACTTGTGAGATTTACTTCTGCACACTTCAGAGAATGAAGATTTTTCTAGAGATGAGGTATATAGTTTTTCATGTGGCTTTGATGGAAGCAGCTCAATACTTTTGCCCACTGATCCTTCTGGTAAGACAGCTACCTCCGATGGCAAGAGCGTACCTTTCTTGTCACCTCGTTGCTGAATACTGTGATTTTTAATCGTGATCACCTCTGGAGAGGAGTGGTCTGGGATGGAAGCAATGTAGGATTTCTCCATTTCGGAATGTGACTTACATGGTTGATGACTGAGGTTTTTGCTTTGGGGCTCTTCCAATGCTGAAGTATCAGGCATAATTGTTAGTGGACCAACTTTCAAATTTTCAGGTGCACTCTGAAGTTGCTTTGGCTGAACAACAAAATTCTCTTCTTGAACCACCTTAGGAATGGTAGAGCTTTCTTCTTTCAAAGTGGGGAGGGAGTCTTCCAACAGACTTGGTGATTTCCGTTGTTGCAAAATAAGTCTTTCATTGGTTGGGGAATTAGAAACTGGAGATGTTTCTGATGGAAGAGGCAAACTATTTGCAACAGATGTTTCTGAAGTCAGAAGAACAGAAGATACTGAAGACGTTTCAGATGTTAAAGGTAAATCAGACATTGGAGATGTTTCTGATGTTAAAGGTAAATTTGAAGCTGGTGATGCCTCTGACGTTAAAGGTAAATTAGACATCAGAGATGCTTCTGAGGTTACAGGAGAGGTGGACATTGGAGAGATTTCTGACATTAAAGGTGTATGCAAGTTTTCATCAGTGGCCTTTTGCTGAATATCACCTTCAATGTTTTCAGTACTGGACACTTCAGATGAACAAGCTGTTTCAAGAGATGCTGGAGTACAGGGTTCCTCTGAAGTTGATTGAGTGTCTCCTCCAGGAGACGCAATACAAACACATGGTCCTTCTGGACTTCCAGAGGAAAAAGAAGTCTCAGAAATACAAGCATTCTCAGATGATTGTTCCTCGGGGTCACTTTGAAGCTCCATATCCACTGCAATGCCCCCACCAGTGAACAAGGAGCCTTCCAGAGCAGCATTTTGCATTTCTGGAGCAATTAGCTCTTTTGTAGACTCAGAATCCTTCTCTGCTGTATCACTGACAGAGTTTGTGGATGAAGCTGATCGTGCTGGTGATACACAATCCTCCAGCTGATCTATCACAACTGACATGTCCTCCTGAGGGCATTCTGACTTCAACTCCACTTTAATTTCAACATGAGATACAGTATCAGTTACATCATTCATCATGACACAGGACTCAGTGCTATCTGCAAGCTGCACTGCCTCTGTTTCTTCATTTGTGCCAGCTGGACTAACTGACTCCTCAGAAAACTCTTGCTCTGTTTTATGGTTCTCCTCCTGGCATTCACAAATACTTGTCTCAACCTCTTCTGCAATCTCCTCCTGAATAATTGATTCTTCAGGTATCAGTATATCCTCTGAGTCTGCCATTAGATCCTTGACAGGAACCTGTTCCATATTACAAAGAGGTGGACAACACTCTTTCTCTGGCAATGGTGAAATTTTAGTGCCGTTCTGCTCATGGTCTTCAATGGTTGCTTGCTTAGAAGGACCAGGTGTGCCAGAAGATCCACACAAAGAATTGCTTTCATCTTCATCATTGTTCTGCACTGCCGTCAGTTTCATAGATTCCCCTCTTGACATTCCCAATCTAAATAGAAAGACGTAAATTAAAAAGGCTTTTTCATCACAGACATGCTAAAGGAATAGGATCACCTTTGTCATCCACATTTCCCATTTACAAAAAGGACATATTGTCCAGTTTAAAATAGTGGTTTGTTTAAGTGGTGGCTGGCTGATTTATATAGTTGTATATATGGCTTTATATATTTTGGAAAACATACTACCCTACTTACTTTAACAGTGCTAAGAAACTTCAATATTTTAAATAAACAATCTATTCCTCATTATTTAACTATTCAACACTTCAATGAAGCAAAAAAGCAAGTTATACAGATTCACAGCTACTCATGCTTAAATTTTGGCATTTATTTTTTAATATCAGCAATTATGACATCGCTGATATTAATATATCTGCAATGCTAACACTGCCACCATTGCAGAGTATATGGACAATTGTATCTTCTTAAGTCAGTAAAGGTTCTAAAGGAAATTCATTTTTATCATCTACATCTAGGGTCAACACAGTCAGCACTATGGCTTAAATGCTACACTTATGTGAAAAAGCTGCATCTGAAACCAATAAAGCAGAAGAGGCATTTCAGTTTTGTAATTCAATAGTCATTTCATATTTATCATGAAAATCAAAATCACTCTGCTTCAGCCTCATTTTACCAGTCAAGAGTTAGTTATTAAGATCTCAATTGACAGATTGTGTGTTTTCACTCCATTTGTCAGCAAACTAAATACTTCATTTAGGATAAAAACTATTTCTAAATAAACATATCTATGTATTCATTTGTATGTATTCATATTATTCATTTGGTTTCACTATAATCAAAAAGAAGTTTAACATTCTTAAGGAGATAAAAGGAGACATTCACAATCTATACATTCATTTTCAGGGATGAGTGCAAAGAAATGATTCCAATATACCTGCCTTCTGAATACTTTCTTGCATTTGGTCCTGAAAATATTAGTTCCTATACATTTTCATTATTTCAAATAAATAAATAATAATAATAATAATAAAGCCAATGGCTGAAAAAAAGTGGTTATTTTTAAAAATGTTTGCTGACATCCTCATTTCCCTCTTTGGACATTTCAACAGATCTTCAGCACCTTCAGTAAGATCTTCCAAGCAGACTTTGTGTCTTAGCAATTCCACGATAGCACAAAATACGAAAAAGCTTGGTTGGAGGCCTTAAAAAAAAAGTCACTGTCTTAACGATCTTCTAACCTAATCAACAGGAGTTTGATCTCTGTTCTCATTTTGATTAGAAAACAAAGTAATTGAAGAATAATATGGCAATAAGTGAGCACGAAAGATATTTAGAAATTATGGAAGCAGGATAACATGCCAATGTGCAGCCAGAGGGTTCAGAGATCACAAAGGCCTGTGTATATGAAAGTACAGAATTAATATGCAGAAAGATGAAATCTGTGATTGTGCATTTTAAAAATAGATGCATTAGATGTGTTATTCACACTGATAGGTATAAAAAAATAAAAAAATGTGCAGCCTTGAATTGGTACCCAAAAAAAGCACTCTCAGGGTACTTATTAATATTGCCTACTGCTAGTCACTTAATATGCACAAAGTCTACCTATGCCATCAACACGTTGAGGGAGGATCCTCCAGAGAGCAATTCAGAACAGCTCATTTGCATCCCCACCTTGAATGCATTTCTGAAGATGTGTGTCTCTTCTATATAGACTTTAGGTTCTTTATATAGTCTAAGTTTAGACTTTAAGTTTAGATGAGTAAATTAGTAAGTTTAGGTAAGTAAAAGTCAGTTTACCTACATTTAGGTGAGTAAAGTCCTTCCTCTAAAGTTTCATGTGCAAATGAACAAAAGTTATCTCAGGAAAACAAGGGGGAATGCACTGCGTTACCGAAAAATTAAACCAGTGGTCTATTTTCTCTAGCTGTCTTACATCATGAGAGATATTGCCTGCTAGTTCTCTTTTTGGAATGAAAAAAAATAAAGGAATGAAGGACAGGATAAAGGTCAATGCAAATGTCACATGGACACTACGCAAATGCACACATTCCAGTAATGTATCAAAAAGGAAGAAATATAAGAAAAAATAAGATAATTCAGGATTAAGGCCAGAAGAATATGAAGAATCTTAATCAGTTTTATGCAGTACTGGAAATAACTACTATCTTAAGAAGACGCTGCAGTGAAGAAGAAAATACTTTCAAGAGAAGAAGGCTCAAGATCAGCATGTTTAAGGCAATCCCAGATTGCCAGATAAACAGCTGATCTTGATCTGTCTTCCTCCTTAGAGAAACAGACATCCAAAGTTTGCAAAACAGCAAAAAATATGAGAACAGCAGTAAACAGCCATTAGTGAAAGTGCTCATAAGGACATGATTCAACTGATAAAGTAAGGGCAGTCAGTTATTAAATAATAATAATAATAAAAAAAGTAACTCAAACAGCTACTCAAGGATATATGGATGCTGATACTCTAGTGCTGTGGTAAAAAGGACTGGGGAAAATTAAAAGAAAATTAATGAAGGATTAAATCAGCAATAAAATTCAGAGGAGGTCTACCCAAACTTAAACTTTTGATTTAGTGAGCTGGCAGGGCCATCCTGACACATAACTCTCTGAAGGGTGGGAAAAGAAAATGTCGAGACAATAGCATGTAGCCTTTATAATCCTAGAGGCAACAGCTGGAAAAATGTGAACTTCTGGCAACATGCATCAGCTGATCCTGGATAAATGACTGCAGAATGAAGTTTCTGCTTTTTAAAGTAAGCTAAAGAGAGGTAAAATGAACAATGATGAAAAAGCAGAAAGAGAACATAAACAGATGGAAGTAAACTACGACTGACAGTCCTATGATAAACAGCCTGAGCAGAGAGATGAACACACACAAAAAACATAACGCACACAGCCTACACGAAAGAAGCACTCTAACGCCATTGAATGCCATCAACTACAGAGCATGTAAAAATATATAACAAAGAATCTATGTCTATTAATGATCATTCTCCAGGTACAAGGTGAAAGTTGAACTTAGTTATGGGATACTTAAAATCAAATGAGCTGAAGTCAGAGTAAGATTCCAGATCAACTGGCAAGTGAGTAAGTTAGACTGCACGAGATCCATTTTGCAGATAGTGCATCTGAGAAATAGCTCAGGAGGCTTTCAAAATCCGCTACTTCCGTTGAATCAACATAACTGAAAATAGATGAAGCACAATCATATGCATACCAAGTTTAAAAAATGGTGTAAAAAAAATGGTAAGAAAACTTATACAAGGTGGAAACTATAGCAAAAGCTACCAGAGAGACAGTAAATAATTGGAAATATACTTCAGGACAAGCCAACTTGACCCAGAAAGCCAACTGTATGTTGGGCTGCATAAAAAGAAATATGGCCAACAGTTCAAGAGAGATGATTCTCCCTCTCTGCTCTGCTCTCATGAGACCCCACTTCGATCACTGTGTTCAGCTCTGGGGTCCCAGCATAAGAAGGACATGGACCTGTCAGAGCAAGTCCAGAGGGCCACATGGATCATCAAATGGCTGGAGTACCTTTCATATGAAGACAGACTGAAAGAGCTGGCTTTGTTCAGCCTAGAAAAGAGAAGGCCCTGGGGAGACCTTATAGCAGCCTTCCAGTTCCCAAAGGGGGTCTACGGGAAAGCTTTGTCAGGGAGTATAGTGATAGCACAAGGGGTAATGGCTTTAAACTAAAAGAGGGGAGATTTAAAGAGGAAATCTTTCTCTCAGAGAGTGATGAGGCCCTGGCACAGGCTGCCCAGAGAAGCTGTGGATGCCCCATCCCTGGAGGTGTTCAAGGCCAGGCTGGATGGGGATTTAGGCAACCTGGTCTGGTGGGAGGTGTCCCTGCAGGGGCTTGGAAGTAGGGGATCTTTAGGGTCCCTTCCGACCCAAAGCATTCTGTGATTATAAGCAGCAAAGAAGTAGAAGCTGCCTATATTTTAGCCAGGAAGAAGAATGCAAGTCAAATGACATAAGCTGGGGAAAAGGCAAGAGGGACCAGATTCAACACTGTAGTCAGAAATGGAAATTATGTGCAATATGACATTTTGCGTAACAATGTTGATGTCAGGAACTTATCATCCCAAATGACATGTATCACTGCAGACTGAGTAATTATCTGCCAACCATTAGTGTCCAGCGATCAGCTAGCATGGCAGGACTGCTGGCTCTGTAAAATTATGAGTATCATTCTCTCTGCATATGACAGTCATTTGTGACTTCACAACAGGCTTCAGCTAGAAGCTAAGCTCTTGCTAAGCTCTTACTAAGCTTCTGCATGTTGTGGAAGGTCCTGACTTTTTTTTTTTTTTTTTGAAGGTAACTGACTTTTATCTTGATATGTATAATGAGAAGCCCTTTTGTTCCTTACCTAAAAACCTAATACTAACTTTTTGATACTAAAGGGATCAATGGCTGGACTAAATTGAGGTCTCAAAGCTTTTAAGTAAGAAATGAAGCACTTCATAATAAGAAAGTCTGCAATAGCAAGACCCTAGAATTTCCATTATATTTGAAGATAAAGTGATGTAGAAGTAGTATTCACACTGGAAGAAAACACCTAACAAGGATTGGAAAAAAATAAAATATTAAAATGTATCTGTACATTTCCTGCTTTGTTTTCACCACATTTCCCAATGGCCCAAGGCAGTGGATTGTGGGAAGTAGCATTTTTACTGCAGAAACACTTTAGTTAATGCCTTAATCTTTACATGCAGATTTTCCAGTGTCCCAGATTTCATAAGTAAAAAGCATCTAACAACAAAACTAAAACTCATGTGATGATGCTTCCCCTGGCATATTTTTGTCTACTGTGTTATTCATAAATTCCATTCAAAGATACCTGAAAATGAAAAACTAATAAGTTTTAAAGAATTAGTTTATACTTCATAATGATTAATATTAGAGATTATTAGTATTTTTAATAATATTTTTAAAAATGGAGATGCAATTTGAAGTATTGATAGATTAAAAAACAATTTTTAAAAGGAAGAGTTCAGAATTTTAAAAATATGTGAATCTCTTTTTCAAATTTTGATTTTTATAAAGAGAAAATTTAAGGACTAAATTCAGCTTTTGCTGAATGTCATCTATGTGTAAGGATCAATCAAATCACAGTGACTCTTCCCTGTTTTGTACTTGGAGTGACATCATCTAATTCATTTTAGCCTGTTATGGATATTTATTTATTCTTTACATCTCACTTCTAAAGTTAGACTAGTCATATTCATATGACTCTAGCCAGTATTTCTCCTGTTGTGTATTATAATCCCATAAAAAGCCATATCAGTCAAACAAAAAAGAACTATGTGCTAAAAAAAATAATCCTGATTAGGAAAAAATAAAATAAATATAAACAATCTGCAAAAACATTTCTACTGGTTTTCTGGTCTGTAGAAGCTGCCTTTATATTTTGCAAGAGGGAAGAATTGCCATAATGCCATCTTTTAAAAGATAATTAGAAAAATACTCACATGCTTAGGCCTTGTGTCTTAAGCCTTCCTTGGAATGAATTTTTATGGATGAGTTACGAACCTTTAAAAATGCAATTGTAATGCAAGTGCAGACATGCTGCTATAATTCTACTCACAACTTCTTATATCAGGGAATGACTGCCTTTGATAACCACTTTATTAAGTTTTACAGCATATGACTGTGCTATGTGAAGCAGAGAATTATATTTTCATTTGCTCCTAAAAGAAAATGAAAAAAAAAGCTTGTATTTGCTTCAATACTTACTTTTCACCATAAAACCTTTCAAAGAATTTTTCTTTCCAAGGTTCCGTTTTCTTTTCCTTTTCAATCTCTTGTCTGATGCGCAACTGCATTTCTGGAGTAAATTCTCCTGAAAAACAAATACTAACATATTGAACAAAAGTTGTCAAGGATTAGTTTAATGGATAATTATAAACTACAGATACACAGATGATGTACAGTGATTTCTTTTACAGTCATCCAACAATCCCCTATAAATATATTTAAAAAACAAAAGTCAGTGTGACATTTACCATATAACATTGCTATCTCAAAGATATTGGTGGGATTTAGTCACATGCATTTATGCTTCCACAGCTGGCAACGATGAAAACATTTTTTTTTCTTTTTAACTGTCAAAATAAACTGTCACAGCAAGTTGTAAAACTGTATACTAAATTCAAAATGGAAGTAGCAATTTTTCTTTTTCTGTATTATTGCTGTATTACACTTTCCATTTTAAAAGTATTTCTCAAATGTAGAAACAGAGGCCTTCTTCATAAAAATAATTAATCTTTGGTAAATCTGAGAACAAGTAAAGAGTTACCTTCTGCCAATCGTTGTTTCCACCCTTGTGCTGCATATGCGAAGAATTCATTATTTAGAGCAGAACTACTGAGGCGCAAAACTCCATCACTTCCCATCTAGAAAACAAGCCGATGGTAGCAGAAGATACTGTCAGAAACAGTGTTAACCAGGATTACATAAAAATGGAGTTCCAATTAAGGGAAATGGGAAGGGATAGAAAGTGGAAATAACAAAGGAAATCACCTCCTATTACTAAAACAAAATTTTCATTATGGTCATTACTGTAAACGCATATGAGTTAATCCAGCATCACTGTGCTCTCTTCAGCAGTAATGTCATCACTATTACTGGTGTCAACTCAGTTTACAACTGATGTGTTTTAATCACAGCTCTCGATCTTGAGCCTAGTATGTCCAGAGCTATGGTGCACAAGCAAAAATCAAGATCGTTATTGTACTTGTGCATCTGCCTGGAATACAGTACAAAACAAATTAATTAAATATAATGAGGGGAGTAACTTTGCTGTATTTCTCAATGGTAAACACACTTAACAGTCATGCTAGCTAATGTGCTGTACTGGCAGAAGAGTGGATGATGAGTAACCTTAACAAAATAACTAGTGTAAATGCAACACTAAAAGCAAAAACAGCCATATGCATAATTTTATAGGCATCAAAAGTGTGAAAGAACATTATAATTATTTTACTTTCTACATCTGTCAACCATTCAATGATACAACACCATTAAAAGTCTAAATTGCAATATTTTCTATAATAGTTTTGAAAAGCAATCCAAGTATTAAGCTTTCTTCTACCATAAAACTTGATGCTAATTTTCAGTTTGGAAGGATATATTTGACTGTTGAAGGAATTCTAATAACTAATTGAAGGAATTTTAATAACTGGAAAAAAAACAAAACAAAACAAAACAAAACAAAAAAACAAAAACAAGGAAGTGGTGATATCACCTCTAGCATAATAAGCAGACAATAAAAATAAAGTAGTAAATAAAGAATGGAAACAGCAGAAGAGTTAACATCAGTAGAACAGTCACTCTCACTACAGGTCATTCTACGTCTTCTGAAGTTAATAACAAATAAATCCTTGAAAATGCCATTGGTAATTTAGTAGTAAAAAAAAGATACCATATTTCCAGCATATTAACATGTGTTTTAGTTATGTCATATCCCTTAACTCTCAGTACTTGTTTCATACCAGAGGCAGAAAGCAGCAGATGCGTCAGAACATTTAATGATATTTAGCCATGTCTCCCTCACCGAGGTCTACGTTTCACAGATAACATCATCTTTGCTTTCAGAAAGCCTTTGCTAATTTACTCATTTCCTAGGTGACATCCTGTCCCGTAATAATCTCACAGGAGTAAAACAGGAAGATGTGAAGTAGTAAAAAGAGAAACAGATGCATGGCCTCTGAAAAACAGGCAATGCAAAAGGCATTTGATTCCAGCCAGAAACCTGTATGTGCATGGTACCAGGGTCCTTCAGTGGGATACACACCTACAGTATTGCTGCCTGTGATCTCCTGCTAGATGGCATTGTTTTGCCAACAAGTCAGAGGACTTGTATTCATTAGGGTGGATAAATAATGCCTCCATGCTTCTCATGATGTGGGTTGCAGAACACCTTAATTATAGATTGCCTATGACTAAAGAAACTGGAGAAAAAAATGGAAAGAAACAATGAAACATGCAGCAAAAGCAGCAAGAAAATAAAATCCATGAAAGACCAGAAACATGTATTTATTGTATAAAGTAAACTGGTTATTTTTTCTCTGCACAGCTGAACTTTTTTGGGGATATAGTTAAATTCCCAAATTACTATATTAAAGTGAGATTTCAGATACTGCTGTCTCTTGCATCTGAATAAACAAATCAGCAGTTGGTCAAAACCAGAATTTGCTCAACTTCCTAAAAAAGTAAGATGAGAAGTTATAAAGAAAATAATCACAAGTAACTAAATAAACAATTTTTGTTCCCCAAAGAAGGATTCTGAAGCTACCTTCAATTTCAACATAAAGGAAGATGAAATAGTGACACCCGCTCCTGTCAACATAGGTTCTACTACAATCTTCTACTACAAACTAATAAAATCAAATTTCCATCCCAAATTCTGACATTGTTTTGCAGGGAAGAGTAATACAAAAATGAAATTGTTGTCATTTAACCTTGCTTAAATGTAGTCTACCTCATAAATACAAGGTCCTCCTGAAACCCCATTGCTTAGCTGGTGGCAAACAGTGAAGTCACATTATTAGCCAGATCAACAAATCTCATAGGAAAGTAATAATTTACAGAGATGAATTCTCTGTTAAATCAGCAAGATGAAACAACTTATCCTAAACCCATATGATCATTAGACTTCATGGAAAGATGGAATGGACTGCAAGAGGTGGAAAGAGCAGCAATCCACCTGTAGATTGCATTAAATATAATATGAAACTGTAGCCAACTGTGATTGAGCTATTTCACTGGGCTGCATAAATCAAGAGCATTATGAAGACTGCCAAGTTAAATTACCATGTGAATACAGTAAGAACAGTATTAGCTTTGTTGTAACTGTGTTATCATAAGGACTTGAGAAAAGAAAGGTTTGTAGGAAGAGGTACTGCATCTTTTATTATATTGGCTACTGTAGTTGAAAAAGTGCTAAGCTTTTGGTAGCAAAATTTCTTACAAGGTATTAAAAAGGAAATGCAAACCCCAAGCTAAATGAGCTAAATGAGTTAACCTAACAGAGGTTAACTAGACCACATAACAGAAATGGATGGGGCGGAACTGCAGAACAGAAATAAAATGTTAGCACGGTCATAGGTAAAGGGCTACTAGCTTCTATGGACCAGGAAGAGAAACAAGGAGGAAGTACTTGTGGAAGGAAAAAAAAAAAAAAGAAACTTAGGGGAAAAAATAAGGGGGGATAAGAGGAAGACAGCAGTGGTTTGCCTAAGAAGAAATACTGGTATAGGTCAACCAGCAGCAATGGAAAAACAGGTCATTTGTGGACCAATTTAGATTAGTTGTTACAGAATCACAGAATTGTAGGGGTTGGAAGGTACCTCAAGAGATCATCGGGTCCAACCCCCCTGCCAAAGCAGGTTTCCTAAAGCAGGTTGCCCAAGTAGGTGTCCAGATAGGCCTTAAATATCTCCAGAGAAGGAGCTCTACAGCTCTAAAGTATTAGGAAAATATATTTCCAAGATCAAAAACATCATGTTAAGGCTGCTTACATTAAAAAAATAAAAACAAACTTAAGGAAAAATGACTGCTGACTACATCATTGTCATTGCCTTGATGAACTGTCAACTGGGAAAAGCTTTACTGAGATTTGTGTTCAGGTAGCCACAGAAATCATGGAAGATTTAAATAGCTGGAACAACCAAAAACTAGACAGGAAATCATATAATGATACAGAAGGTGGAAAGACAATAATAATTAGAGGAGAAGCTTCCAGTGGTCTATTTTAGCACAATATGGAAGAATTCAGACTAAAACACAATGGAGGGATGTTGAAAGCAGGCACCATTTTGTAAACATGGTACACATAATTTAAGTTAAGAGAGAAAAATAAGATTAAAATGGAGAATTCTATTTGAATGCAACAAGACTAAACTTTTAAATCAAATAGGATTTGGAACCCTCTTAAATCACAGAATCACAGAATCACAGAATTTTCTAGGTTGTAAGAGACCTCAAGATCATCGAGTCCAACCTCTGACCTAACTCTAACAGTCCCCACTAAACCATTTCCCTAAGCTCTCAGCACATAACTTAGCTAAATTAATGCATAGCAGTCAAAATTTCTTCTTCAAAAATGCAGGAAAATATAGAGTTGGCTGACCTCAGTGACTTCGCTGAACATGCTCAGAAACATGAGATCAAAGAACACCTGTGCTAAGAATGGAACAGGAAGAATGCATTCACTCAGTTAAAGCTCAAAGAGAAAAGGATGACAACAAAAAAAGCTAAAGGAGCTCAACGGCTTAAGAAATGAGGTAAATGAGAGAATTTTTCAAAATGTAATAGGGGAACAAAATAATACTGAGCAGAAAACAGATCCACTACCAAAT
Organism: Aythya fuligula; assembly: GCF_009819795.1. NCBI lineage: Eukaryota > Metazoa > Chordata > Aves > Anseriformes > Anatidae > Aythya > Aythya fuligula. Next base: position 114,482,675 of record NC_045560.1, read on the forward strand.
GAAGGAAAACAAAAGCTAAAACAACTACCAAGAAGTACAATCTTTTAGCTATTTTTGATTCACTTAAAGATTTCTACACAGGAAAAAAAAAAATAGGACAAGTTTGAACAGTCATAAAACTAGTAATTGTACATCTAGTTATTTGAAACAAACAAACAAAAACAACAGGGAACACTTGTCTACCAGAAACAATGATACTAACAAAGATGTTCTACTCTTTTTCTCAACACACTAGTCAGGTGACGTTAGGCTGACATTTTTTTTTCTGCTGTTAAACTTGGAAAGACCAAGTGGTCTTCTTCCTACAATATTAGCTAACATATCCTCTACTGAAATCTTATCTCACACATAAAATACACATTCACCTAATCCAAAAAATTTAAGCGGAAACTGAAATTTTTGAAGCCAAAGGGTGTATTTACTTCTCCATCCTCTGACAACGGAGACAGCATAATTAACCACTACTTCTAAATGAGAATTTGTAGAAACATGCCAATAAAGCAGTTCTTAAATACACTATTAAGTTTTATGGCATTTAAAAAATGCTGTCCAGCAGAGACAGTGTGTTAATGAGCTGGAACAACAAACATTTCTTGAGAAGTTTATGTTGTATTCTATTGAGCTTTAAATTCTGATTGAGCACAGTGATAGAATTATGTCTCAGAATGAATACCTCTAAGCAGAACTCACAGTGGCTTTTAGAAGTTCCTCATTTTTATTTAAAGCTAACAAAAAACACCCAAAACTCAAAAACATATTTGCTAAAAAAACAACATCTGTTTGCATTACAAAGCATTAAAAAGTCAAATGCTGTTCTCAAAGAGCTGGGTAATTTTTCCACCAACAGCTACTTCCATTATATTCCTCCAAGTTCTACTGAAAAATCTCTTGTGACAATAAGGCTAGGGTTAATTTTGCGGTTCTACTTGAAGAAGCATACTTGTTTTAGCGAGGATACAGCAAGCGCTGCATGAGAGTATACGAGTAGGTTACCTTATCTTGGTTAGAACATCAGAACACAAGAAATTAGCAAATCTACTATTTCTGTCTTCCTTACAAATGATTCAAAACTCTCCCTGTCTATTTATAAAAATAGTAACGATCCACTACATCTAGTTGCTACGAAGTATCACATATTTCTTACATGAGAGCTTACATGTGAATACCACATCATTTGATCATACCTCACTACACAAAAGCAAACAAACAAAAGCAATCAGTGAGACAAGTAAAAATTCATCCAAACTAAGTGTTCCGCATCACTTATGTAATTATAAGCTTTTTACAAACTGCTACTAAACCTCTTTTGTGCTTTTATATTTTGTCCTGAGGGATGAACTGTCCTATAATTCACAGAATTTCCCAAAGGTGTTTAAAAGGAATCATGTGCAAAAGACGGAAGTTATGAGAAAATACATTTTGACACCTTTGCATTACAGATTCCAAAATATTAAAAATGAAAAACTTAGCAGCATTTTTATTACACACAGGAAAAAATGTATTTTATTTCTGTATATGGAGACACACCACTGCTATTTTGTATCATGGAACAAAAGCACTTCTCTGGTACTGGGCACCAGCATCAAATTGACCTGTGACAGATGTATATAGTGCAAGTTCCAGACTCTGAAGATGCGACAACCTTAGTGACCGACTTTCTTAACATGTTATGATCTCCCTTGTTTCATCTATAGAATAGAGACACAGACTCAGATAAAGCTAGCCCTATAGCAGAAAATCACATATAAGGCACTCATAGCAGCTCATTTTCTCACAATAAAATTTCAGTTAAGGGCAGGAGGCAGGAATCGAGTTAGCACACCCATTATGCTGAAATCTAACAAAAAACTAAACCAGCCACATTTGGGATGTAATGTTACAGAGACAATCACTTTGGAAAGATGGCTAGATGGATGACATGACAGGTTTGGCTCATTTTACTCTTGACAATCAAAAAGCAAAAGTCCACATGCAGCGGGGAAGACTTGTATCTGTATTTTCCACCAAAGATCTCTAAAACTAACGGGAACTCGTTCCAAGAAAAAGGATTATTTGAATATAAGCACACAGAAATAAACACCTATTTAGATGTTCTTATTCATCAGCCTGAAAGAGCTCCTCAGTCTTCACCAACAGTAAAGGAAGCCTAAAGATGATCAGATTCCTAATCAGGGCTTCTACACTTGCAACCTAAACTAGCCAGCATGAAACAGTGCTCCTCCTACCCCCTCCATCTACATTCAAACACGACATCAGTAGAAATATTTGTGGTGTACCAGATACTTTGTTGCTCCACACAATCACAAAAGAATTAAAAATTTCTACCAAATCTGCTGAAAAGTGATGGGAAGCTTTAGAACAGATTGCAACTACACAGCTCAATATGCACAAACTTCTACCAAATGGACATCCTCTGAATGCAGACTACTGTAAACTGGGTGAGTAATTTGTAACACATTTTGATGACTGATTTTTGTGCTTTTCTTACACATCCATTATACTGGGTAGGCCAAACGTGCACAAATTCATATTTGTTGATCTCACACATTTCCACAACCTCCTACTGGTCATCATGAAGTCTGATGCATGAATTGTCCAGCATGGGTTTTTGTCAGAAAAAAAAAAAAAAGAAAAAAAGAAAAAAACAACAAAACGAAACAGATTTCACAGTCATTATCATCAAGCTAGGTGGTTCATGTTGTAACTGGAGTGAACTGCCTTCTCTTTTAAAATCTCTACTCTCAAAACAACAGGCTATCTACTAAGATTATTTTAGCCACCCAAGTACAGGTGCACATGACAATTTCTAGCTATCAACTGACCTTAGACCTGAGCCTATTTCAAGACTTGTGAAGCAGTACGTGGAATGGAAGACAGAAAGTGCACAAATAATTCTGACCCAATGCACAAGCAAGAGCCAGGTGATACTACCAAATACCAGCATACACTGCCAAAACTGCACATTTGTCATCAGTGGCTGTATGCCACTACTGGAAGTGCTTTTGGGATTCTCTGAAGAGGTAAATAGAAAGGGAGAACCATTAATCACAACAAAAACAACATCAAAACTCATACTTTATAGATGATCATTCAATGAAAAAGATCTCACTAGCTCACTGGTACTGCTATTTATACCTACAGTAACAGTACCAAAGGCATGCAAGCCTAGACACTACAGCTTTATACAAATGCAACTTAAAAAGAGACAGATGGAGGGGTCCCTGGCTGGACTTCAGTTTGAGACTAAAACAACTAACGTAAACGTCTAGACATGGCCTACATTTCTTATCTCCCATTAATGTCAGTGGATGTCTAGCCAGTGCACTCAGTGGAGCCTAGAGGACTATTCTGATGACCAGTAAGCTGGCAACTGCTTTCTAGAGAGACAAACAGCTCTCTAGGCTCTGTTTTTCATGCATTGACTACATCTGCATTGTCTTTAAAGGGAGTTTATACACTTAGCACACCTGCACATCCAAATTTAGATGTCTTAATTTGCAGATTATGCCACCCTCCCCTTGTCAAACAGCTCAGAAATTAGCAAGGAAGCTACAAAGAGGTAACACACTGCAACAAATGAAAACTGTAACAACAAAGGCACTGACCAAATTAATTTCTGTTAATTGCTCATAAAACAACATAAGAGACAAGGTAGTGCATTTCTTAAAGGCCACCTACCTTGTCATTAACTGCTGAAAACTTAAAAAAAATACACACCATGACACACAGAGCAGAACTAGATATGTGCTCCACAGATACATTTGGATAAAATGTTCCCCATCTAACCAGTCACAAACAAGCTCCTTAGGATTGACCTGACGAAGTATAAACTCACATGGCTGTTGCACAAGGCAAAAAACATTACATTCCTATCCTTCTTGAAACAGCATATTTGAAATGGGCACAAGCAAAATTTAAGTAGTCAGTCTCAGGCAACATTAATTAGTTTACATGGGTAAATGTTTGGCAAGTCTAAAATTCAGATACCAAAGAACAATGGTACCCAAGCACATAAACAGAGAATAAAAAACTCTCTGTGTACTAATCCCTTCAAACCTTCATAAATCTTTATACACAGAGAATTGTAATGTCAAAATCAGAACCTGTTCTGGCAAAAGACAGGAACCAGTCCCAACAACAGAGAAAGAAAAGCAAGTGGTTGCAGCATCCAAGAGATTTATCACCTCAGAATGGATTCAGAGAGGGAAACGAAGTGGAATGAGGACAACAGAGACCCTCAATAACATCTTGGGATGTATGATGACTGTAAAATCCACCCATTTCACTGATTATTAAATTTGGATGTCCATCTACCTTTGATCTGAGAATGCAGCAAGAAATGACAGTGACTGGATCAGAAGTGCCAAGGAGGCTGTAAGACTCATCATGGAGCCTAGGGATCTGCTGATGTTTTTAACAGCACAGACTGACCATGAAGTTGTGGTTGAATAGCTGTTACAGTCAGACTGGCTTTGGCATCTTTACCTATGACAGGATGCCCAAGAATGTTTAGATATAGGGCAATAGGTAAGCAAAGATGGAGAATAGCCCTCACATAAGAAAGGAACATGCTGTGATGATTAGCTAAATCCTTCAAATCTTACTGCTGTATTAATATATGTGGCCCAATAATATGGGCAAATCATAAGGCAATAGTCAAGCCCCCTGGTAAAGTACACAACTAAATCAACAAAACCACACACGATGATTATTAGGTAATGCATCTCTGCCCAAACCAAGTTTATTTATAAAAGGAGGTATTAAAGAAGGAGCCAATATGATGACAGTGGAAACTTAGCCCAGTTTCTAATGGCTGAACACTAATGCAAGTACTACAAATGGTATGTAGGAGGTCTTGGAAGATGTAGTTGACAACCAATATTTTGATTTACTAGGCAAAATGGAGATATGGTAATTCATATAACTCATAGTAATATTAAAGACTAAAGCTTGTTTGTGAAAAAAAATACTAATGATAGCAGAATAAAAAAAAAAAAAAAGTGTTTCAATTAAGCATACTTTCATAACAGCAGAATTAGTTGGGTGAATCCCCCAAGGACCCTATGCAAGCAAAAAAAGAAGTTAAAGAAACCTCACAGATCTCTAAATAAACAATACTGGCCATACCAAGTGCAAAGTATCCTACAAAGGATTAATTGGGATTGTACAATGAGACCAGATTGTGTTAGTGAAGACCCCACTGTTGATCTCACATCATGCAGGGAATGGAAATGAGGTCAACTTACTGAGCAAGAATACTACAGTAGAACTTAAAGGGCTAAAATGAGATGTGGTTGGCAATGGACATATCAATCTCTGAAAGAAATAATTTTGTAAGTATATTACGATCAAGAAGATGATGAAAAGAAAAAAAAAGGTCCACTGTGCAATACAGCAGAAAAACAAGAGGGATGCATAGACAAAGCTAATGCTCATAGTGCCTTTTTTGCCTCCATCTTGACCAGAAATATCTGAGATGTTTAATAGAATAAATGACATCAACAAAAGGCTAAGATCTTACTCTTGAGTAAGCAAGAAGATGAATACTTATACATATTCAAATCAGCTCGGCTTGATGGACCAACCTCCCAAATGCCCAGTTGTGAATCTATTTCAGAACTACTAAAAGACAGATTTCGTGAACACACGGAGCAGCAAAGAGGGTCTGTGACAAATGCAAAAATATACAAATTTATATAATTTTATATATACAGCATATATGTGTCACCTGTGTGCAAATAGGGGGAGATAAGCACAGCTAGACTTACAGACCATGCCAGCTTCGGGACACCTCTTTGGCCTATGCATAGTCTCTTTTGAGGTGACCTAGGGTATCCAAAGACATTCGTATGGGTTGATCCTTGGTGGACACAACCCAGAAGCTACAGGAGACCTACACCCTTTCGAAGAAGCAGTTGGGTACTAGACTACATACCACTTGTCTCGATTGGTACAAGAAGCCTATGGATACCATGGACAAGTATCTTGCTTGCTCCCTCTGTTTTCATGCTCTGGAGAATTTGTGCAATGATTAAAGCACAAGATATCACACTATAAACAACTGCTTGGAAGTTAACATAACAGCCAACATAGATTTGTCAAGAACAGATCATGTCAAATCAATTTATTTTCTTACTGACAGCATGAAAGGCCTTGTGATAGAAGAGAAAATGCACAAGTTTTATATCTTGATTTTAATAATAGTGTGTCACATGACATTCTCTTAAGCAATCTAGGATTTATAAATTGCAATTAAGTAGCTGCAGAACTAGTCAAAACTTTTATTAGTGAACTATTGTTTATTATTGTTTTGTTATTGTTAATTGTTTATTTATATTATTATTATATATTATTTTTGTTAGAAGTGCTGTGATTTCATAAGATAATAGCTTAGCTTTGCCAGCACACTATTTAAACCTTAGATTGTACTTAGCTCCTCACTATTGTAAGTGGATGTCATAGCATGGAGCATTGCACCTTCTCAGCACTATCTTCTCTCTCTGCTTGTCTTGCACACTCTTGGTATCTGGCCCCATCTTTCTCTAACATAAACCTTTCAAATTGGCCACCACATTCATGCTTTGTGACAGCTAGGAGGAGCCTTACTCAGTCCATAAACAACTCCTTTGCTAGCAGTTGACAGCTGATGCAACATATTAAAAAGCCAGGCAAGATACCTTCTATTCTTTAGTCTGAGTGTGACGTATCTGCAGAACAGGCTTCTCATCAAATCTAAAAGCCAGAAATTATAATTTCGATATACATTATAGGTCTACAGAATAGCTGCAGAGAGTAGCATTATAAGGCCATACACTCTGTACATGCCAATATTGTTACCACTGCAAATTGAAGAAAGCACAGACAAGGGAAGCAGAACTTACATGTGCTTGTCAGTCTCTAGACTATTTAATTTCTGGCTGACACATTCTTCCAAAACTCTAACAAGGTCTGCTTGCATTTATCTTAGTCTGAATTCTACATAATACAAAACAATGATCCTCTTGCTCAGTATTCTGGCTAATAATCCAGGAACCAATTATGTCAAGTTCTCCACAGCTAAAGCTTTCCCTGTCAAATAATAGTTGGCAACTATAAAACTTAACTCTAACACATTTAAAAATACTTTTAAATAAACCTACATGTATTTCTAGTATGAAAATTGTTAAGGAAGTTTCTCCAATTTCTACAGAATACTGCTGACTGTTCAAGTATGCCGTTACCTATCTGAAAGTCATTTTTCCACTTATACAACTACCATTCAATGAGATTGTGATAAATGGAACCAAACTAAAAGGATGCTGTAACAGTTGGCGAGTCTGTAATAGAGAACGAGTGTGAAAGCGCTTGAGTAAGAGAAGGAAAAGCAGCTGTAGTTGTCACAAAAAATCTGTAAGTTCTGTTAAACACTGGCTGCATTTCTGATGACAGGATTTCTGCTATACAGCTCATTGTTAAGTGAAGATACTACATTTTTCAGCAGTCAGTAGTATGGGAATGGTACCATATGGTAACAGTATCAGATAAAATCAGAAGTTTGACTGACCCTTGATAATTGAAAGGAACAGACAATGTAGAGAAAACTTGCAAAAGACTCCATAATGGCCAATCATTAGGAAAGCTGTTAAAGGGAAGATTTCTATTTCAGTTTAGCTTAGGTGGCATATGACTGAAAAAGGGGATTTTTATTTCACATAAACATTTCAGCACATTAGATATAAGTGTGGCTACTATTCATATGTATGCATCAACCATCTTCTATTTATATCTGATATAGTGTGCCAACAATCAATGCTAACTTTAAGTACACAAAAGACTTCCATGAATTAGTTGCCTACTGGATAAAATACAGCACTTGACTATTATTAAATTTGCTTCTCTTCACATTTAATTTAGTTCTGGTAGATTAAAAAAGACTAAATCCAAGAATTTTGTTTTTTAACAAATGTTTATGGTTCATGTAAATTTTGGTGTACGGCCCTTTCTGTAGCTTTTCAACTTGATAGAACTTTGAACTTAATATTCAAGAAAACGACCTAATATTATTTATTTAAGTAAAGGGCATTTTCTTTCTTTCATGCAGCCTCCTTATTGCTGCTTAATAGTTGACCAAACAGATGTTTCTGCTGAGTTGTCCATAATTTTGACCATATCTTCTTTACAAATCTAATTTAGAAACTACCAGTGAAAAAACTCACATCATTATTTCTAGTACAAAACAGTGTATGTTTTCCTACACTTAAGCCCCACTAACGCCATTAAGCTTCAATGTCCAGCTTTGAATGCTTCACTATGGAATGCCTCAGTATCGGATTACTGACATTTTTGGGTAAACCTTATATTGTAAGAGAAACGGCCGCAAATACACAGAGCTCAAGAGGCCACAGGAAGAAACTGTAGATATGATAGATAACCCATAGTTTCCCCAGATGTGGTAGGAAAGCAGAGTCCAGAGATCCAGAAAAAGGAACTGTATGGGGATAACATCAGTGGCATTACCAGGTCCTAAAAAAACAAACAAACAAACAAAAAAAAACAACCCTGTCTGAGGTGCCCCAACATGAGAGTTGAAGACAGAAAGAACCATCTTAACACAGCACACTTTAAATTGGTTTAGAAGTCAGAGGTCAGGCACAAAATGTGATATACTAACAAATGAAAACAACAACACTAAGAAATTAAAGGGCTAAGCTAGCTCACTAATTAACAACTAATATGCTCTCTTTACTCCTGGTTTTCCATATCCAAACATTGACACACACAGAGAAAATAGATTTCAAATCCTGTTTTTTTTTTTTTTGTTTGTTTGTTTGTTTGTTTTTTAAAAAAGGAAATAATGCAACAAAGAACCCAGAAGATTATAAAGAAATGAGCCCTAACCAAGATGATTCTCTCAAGAAGAAATCATTTCTCTCAAGAAGAAATCATGACACATTAACCTAAGTAAAATTTTCTGACAGGACTAAGGAAAGAATGACCAGTAGAAAAAAGCTACAGAATCATACATAGGACCTCTAGAGGTCACCTAGTTTTCAGTCATTCCAATTCAAGCAGCTTGCTTAGGGCATTGTCCACATGAAGCTGGAGTATTTCCAAGAAGAGAGCTTCCACAGCCCCTCTGGACACCCACTCAGCGTGAAAATATTATTCCTGATAATCAAATCAGATTTTCCCATGTTCCACCTTGTGTCCAGCACCTCTAATGCTATCATTACATGACACCAGGAAGAGTTCTGTCTTCTCTACACTCTACCATTAGCTAGCTGTGGAATGACATAATATCCTCCCACATCATCCTCTTCTGCATGAATGAATCCAGCTCACCTGTGCTCCAGTCCTTCAACCATCCTGGTAGAACTTCACTGGGCTTACTTCAATATGCCAATGTCTTTCTAGATAGAAAGGCTATCAGTAATCACTTCTCTTGATCTGTTGGCTGGGCTCCTGCTCATACAACTCAGGGTTCTGTCAGGCTTCTTTCCTGCCAGGATACACTGTTGGCTTAAGTACAGCTTGCTTGCCAACCAAGACACACAGGTTCCTTTGTCTTTTTATGAAGATGGGTGCAATGTTTCCATTTTCCAGTCACTGGGGACCTTCCTCCATGATGTTTCAAAGATTTAGACAGCAGCCTTGCAAAGACATTAGGAAGCTCTCTCAGCACCCTTGGATTGCAGGCCATTGCTTCTCATATATTTCTATGAGCCAAGTTCTCTCAAGTAATCTTGGCTTGGTCCTTATCTACTGATAGCAGTTCTCCTTGAATGCCTTCACTAAGCTCAGAGGCCAGGGAGACCTCGTTGGTGAAAACAGAGGCAAAGAAGGAATTATTACAGCCTTGTATGTGTCCACAGTCACTACATCACACACCCCATTCAACAGTGGTACCAAATTTTCCTTGTCCAGGCTATTACTACTACTGTTGCAGTAGCTGTTCAAGTTGATTTTGATATCCCTTTCACATTCCAGCTCCACCTGAGCTTTGGCTTTCTTTACACCACTCTTACACGCTAGGGCAGTTTCAAAATTCCTTCTTCAGCCTGTTCTCACTTCCACCTCCACCTGCATTTTTGTGTTGGATCATGGTCATGAGTTCCATTCTTAGCCAAGCTGTTTTCTTGATACATTTATTTGTTTTTATGAGTATTGGTATGAAAACTTCTAATTCTTGGAGAATGCTCACCTGCCAGCTTTCATGAGCTTGTCTGCCCTTCAGAAATGCCTCCCATGGGATCCCACTCACCAGCTTCCTTAACAAGCTGAAGTTTGTTCACCTGAAGGGTCTATACTCTGCTACTGTCCTTATTCACTCACCTCAGGATCCTGAACTCCACAGTCACTATCACTAAGGCTAGCAAGGCCATTTATTAATACACCCCCAACCTATTAAACCCCCAACAAATTATTCCATGCCATTGAACAGCAGATCCATCTATGCATAAATCCCAGCAGCCTACTCCACTAACCACTGTCAAGAAATATCCTGGTACCCTCCAGAAAACTTGTTGTTTGCTTTCTATTTGTACTGGGTCTGGCTGGAATGTGTTGCCCTTCCAGCAACACAAGAGATGTTAATGTCCCCCATAAGTAAGGCCACACCTATAGTACTGTGTCTAGTTCTGGGCTCCTCAGTACAAGAGAGAAGTAGACATTCTGTGATTCTGAGATAAAAAACAAATCTGTGACACAGATTTCCTTTAGTTACTTAAAGAAGAGTCTATTGACTTTCTCACCCTATCAAAGAATGGTTGAGGTTGGAATGGACCACTGGAGGCCACGTGTTCCACCTAGAGCTGCTTGCCCAGGACCATATCCAGATGGCTTCTGAAGGCCTCCAAGGAGGGAGACTCCACAACAACTCTGGCCAACCTTTCCAGTGCTCTGTCACCCTCACAGTCAAGTTTTACCTCACGTTCATAAGAACTTCCCAATGGACTCCCATGTGTCCATTCCTTCTTGTCCTGTTACATCCTCCCATCAGGTATTCATACACACTCATACATCCTCCTGAGCCTTTTCTTCCCTAGGCTGAACAGTCTTAGCTCTCTCAGCATTTCCTTGGAGGATAGAGGCTACAGACCTTTCACTGTCTCAGTTGCCCCTCACTTGAACTCTCCAGCAGCTCCACATCTCTCTTGTACTTGGGAGCCCAGAACTGGATGCCATATACTAGGTGTAGCTTCACCAGTGCTGAGCTAGATCAGATGGTATAACAAACTCCTGTCAAAATGTCAGCTATGCCACTGGCCTCTTCTCTGATCCTGACCCACAAGTTCTCAACCAGACTGTAATCCACCCCACAGTAGAGCTCCATACGCATATTTTGTTCCTTTACATAGAGTGTAAACTAATCCCCTTGTCTTTCCCGCCTGTCTTTCCTGAAGGGAAGCAAATTTTCATCAATGGTAAAAAGGAAACTGAGACATGTGCAGAGAAAAGGCACAGTATAACATTGGAGATGAACAGAAAAAAAAAATAAAGTAAGGGGGGTGGGGAGTGGAAAATGAATAGTAAAAGAGTTGGTAATTACCAAGTTTAATACAAAATGTTGATTTTAGGTCTGGAGGACACAGATGGTAGGAATGTGAAAGAAGTAATGCAGTTGGAAGCTACAGAACATTTGAAAAAACACTCAGGACTTGCCAAAAACACAGACACAAAAGGATAGCAACTGTTTCTTTGCCTGAAGATAAGGAACATTTAGAGGCTCATCTCAAACACAAGAATGAATACACACATTTACTCACAGAACTATGACATTGAAGAAAAATCTGTCCTTCAATCTCCATGTATTTAAGGCCAACAACAATGGAAGAAATTCTGGGTTTAAAGTAGGGATATGGGAGTATAAGAAAATTGCTTCTGAGAAGATGCAACCTTTCACGACCCTTTTGCTGTTGTGGACACAGAATACTAAAGCTGAGAAGTACAAGAATAATAAGATAGATACATTCAACATAAAGGGTTATGGTAGACAGCAACACATGAATCTGACCTAAGAGCTGCTCCCAGAGCAACGAACTCAGCTAGTCTAACTTCATGTTTTAGGTAGATGACATGGAGAAATACTTGCTTATGCTATACCTCTCAACTCACAGCAATACTAATGTAATGCAACTTGAGCGCTAATGTTCACTCTGTGATTTCTCTTCCATAGGTCTCACATTTTAGCAGCAGAGTGACCCAGAATATGGCTAAATTTTATTTAGTCCTGATGATGAAGTTATCAGTCCTTATACATGTAAGTAAAACTCTGTCATTCCCATCTGACCACCAACATAGCACAGACAGTTTGTCCTTGAATGCAAAATGAAAAGACAGATTCTGAAGACAGATGGTGAAAGTAATTCTAAATATTACTTCAGTCCTTTAAAAAACAACCAGACTAAACTTAGAAGTAAAATATTAAAGACGAAAAAGAAACTATCTACTACCATAGGGATAATTGCTTCAGACAACAAGAGGAGAGGAGAAGAAAAGGAAGAGTCTTTTAAAGAAAGAAACAAAGACCTTTTCCATCTTCACTAAAGCAGGAAATATGCCGAGTAAGACTGAAGAATTGCAAACATATGTTTTCGAAATGAAATGTGACTTGTTAATTTAGACCTTGTCTAAATCAAGAAGACAAGTGGGATAGCTATATTCATTCCAATACACTGTAGTGTCAAGAACGACAATAGAATCCAATCTGGTTGGGCTCAGATGCAAGAAATTAAATGAAGAATTTAAGGAGAATAATGAACCCAGCAAAATGAAAAAGATAAAGCATGTTTTAAAATGAATCAAAAAGCAAGTAAAATGTAAGGAAAATCAGAATAAGCAGCCAAGAGTACCTTCTAACTGCATTCAAATTATGAAAATTTTGACTAAAATTTATTTTTCGATTATATCCATCATATGATTACCAATCCCAAGCATGTCAGAACATGTAACAAACAGCAAGTATTTACAAATGCGCAATACAAATACACAAAACTTATTTCAGAAAGTAGGCTTGGAGAAAGTAAAAAAAAAACTATTAAATTACCCAACAATAATGTTGGAGAAGGCACAGAAAAAGCAATATAAAAGCCAGAGTCTACTCTTCTAGCTTCTGATAAAAATAAAAGATTTATGCCTTTGGTCCAGAGAAACAGGAGGCGAGGGGATGTTATATGTAAACATCTAAAATTAGTATATTACTTTGATATGTCATAAATGAGAATCCTGCATCCTATCCCATTTCTGTAGCCATTAGAAAAATTTGCCTGCCTATGAAAAAAAAAAAAAAAGGCTCTATGTTCTTCTGACAGGAGAGAACAAGCTAAAGGAAATCTGAGTTGACGTAATTTACAGACAAAGAATAGTAATATTCTGAAATAATTGGGAAAAAACCCTCAACCTCTTTTTGCCTTCTTTAAACAAGGCACATATAGTGAATAGAGATGTTGAGTTACAAAGGGAGAGAGGCAGGCAGGGATGGAGGAAGAGACAGAGTTAAAAAGAGAGGGAGGGAGAGGGAGAAAGAAAGGGTAAAAAAAAAAAAAAAAAAAAAAAAGAGGGAGAGTGATTGTAGCAGAAGCACAGATGGATCATTTCTACATGCTCATCTTTTCACCGCACCTCCATCCACCACCCTGTTATAAGTCCTCCTCTATCTTCAGACTTGGGATTGCGAGGCATGCTCTGTTCTCCACATAACATCAGTGCAGCCCTACAGTGGCAACACTGGAGGCACTGCAGACCAACTTTATTAGCACTTTGCAAGGAAGGAACAGCTGAAACACTACACCTCGCAGCACTGCAATGCATCCTTAATAGACGTATAATTTGAAGCATGCCAGTCCCTTGTGTCCATATATGTTACCGCTTATGTCCACATTTTAGTTATACCCTCTTTAACACTCATAACACAGCTCGTAGTAAAATGTCTTTTAAAAAATCATTTATGTAAGTACTTCCCTACTGGAAGAGAGTTCAAGGGGAGTTGTTTTATCAATTGTTTTGCCTTTTAAAAGTACTAATAATTCTATCAAATGCAAACAGAACTGTTACGGCACATAAATGTCCTCTTTTTTTCTTCCTTTTTTTTTTCTTTTTTTTTTTTCTATTTTTTTCTTTTTCCTTTTAAGCACTTAAAGCTGTGCACTGTACTTTATAAAATTTGAAGAGAAGGAGAGGGAAACAAAGCTTCATTAGTTTGTATCTGGAAAGCAAACATGAGCCCAGGGCCCCTCACACACCAGTAAGAGTTGTGGAAAGAGATACGGCAGAGACAGCCATGGCTCTTGGATTTAGGCTTCCAGCTGGCACGGCACCATTGCTGTGGCCTAGTAGATGGTTTAAGTTGAGCCTTGCATCAGACAAATACAATTGCAATAGTTCTGCTAACTCCACTGCAATAGTTGTTTGTGAAGGAGAGACATGCTCTAAGTGTGAAAAGAGCTTGTAGCTAAGACTTCAGTAGAAAACACTAGTTCATACTTCTGAAATACAGTGACCAAGCTTACAAAAACAAAACAAAATACGACACAATAAAAAATGTAAAACTCTCTATTTACATATGTAGAAGCATTGATATTGAGGAGGACCTTGGAGGATTACTGCAAACAAGTGAGCAAGCATTCCATTGCTGCCTCCAACAGAGCAGCCAGATTGCAATGCAATTGCAGTGAGCCCCACTGGACTGCACTAGGGAGGCTAGAGGGGTATTTCTGTAGCTAAAGCCAAGAGGGATGTTGAATTAAAATCCTTCAGCCTTCAATTCACGTAAAGTGAAACTGATGTTTGTTGTTAATTCATGACTGTGAAATGTGCTGATGTATCCATACAGCTGTGTTTAGTAAAAAAAAAAAAAAAAAAAAAAAGGTATTAACTCCAGCATAAGGACAGAGGGGCCAGCTGGGGGGAAGTAGGCTCTCTGAAGAGAGTGTGCTCTCTAGCAGAGCTCAGGAATCAGAGCCCCAGGACCTGAAAAGGCAGTTTACATGCTTTGGAATTTCTTCATCCATCCATCCATCATCCATCCATCCATCCATCCATCCAATAAGATACCTACATTAAAACTACCCTAAAAGCTGTAAAAATAAAGCACATTACAACAATGCTACGCTATCCACATTAACCAATAAAACCAAAGAAAAAAATGTCAGTTAAAAGGAGACATTTGGCAGAAAATGACCTTCAATTACAACGCACATAGGGATGTCAATTTAACAGCTTTTTAATACACTTACATGCAGAAAACATGTTACATTTCACCTTCTTCCTCAAATGTTTTCCTCTGAACTGAGTGCTTTTGTCATACCCGTAAAACTATTTCAGTGTAAAACTCAAACGTACAGGAACATAATAATAAATATTTAAAAGCTACTGAGGTTTCTGCTGATAGAGAACTGAAAAGGACAGCTAAGAGGTTGCAGTATTAGCAGAAAAGTAAAATAAGGTAACCATTGAGCTACTACTAGACTATAATAGCACAGATAGAAATGTAAAAAAAAAAACTAGGAGTAAATAATACACACTAATTTCTGCACTGTTTGATTTCCTACAAAGAAAATGCTGGAAAGGTCCAATGGCAAATATCTTAATGCACTGATGAAGTTAAGAAAGTGAACAGGAAGATGGTTACACTGCTACAAGGAAAGAAATATGAAAATAAAGCTCCTCTTCTCTCTTTTAATATACATCTAATATACAGTAAAACATACACTGGACAGCATTTATTTAATTCCTTTGAACTCAATGACTGAAATAAATAACAATTGTCAGAATGGGAGATACCAGGCTTCCCTCCTTGTCTTCTATGAATGTATGACATTTTTTGTATTATTCATTACCCTCTCTTCCCTGCAGAACTCAAACTAATGTGTCTGGGAGTAGGAATATTTTGGGCATAACAAAAACAATGTTACTGTCGCTTAAATGATAGGAACAGGTATTAAGCTAAATTAAACTACATGAAAGCAAAGAGGTTTTGAAATGGAATTCTGTAGACAGCTTCCCCAAATTTACTTCTAACTGTTTTAAATAGAAAAAAGAAAATCACTGGCTGGCATCAACCTGTACGTTTTTTCACTTCAAGGTGAGAGGGAACCTTTCCAAGTTGATATAATCAACCTGAAGTGCCAGCATCAACTTAAATTGAGTGGGTGAAGACAGAAACCTTGAGCTGACCTTGAAATGACAATATGCTATAATGGTATCGTGTAACAACAATACTGGCACTGACCCACGAGACAGTAATTATTTAGAGATTCTCTGATTTAGAAACAAACAAAAAAAAAAGAGATTAAGGTGAGTTTTGACCCATTTTAGAATCTTTTCATCTGTAAGTCATGCTTTTCTGTTTAGTAAATTGGCTTACTATAAACCTGAAATACAGTCAATTCTACAATATTACATGGCTTAAGTATTTCCCTGAGAATATTTAAGTTTACAGTTCTGCTTTTAAGTAACTACTTCGACTATCTATAAATTGCAGACTGATTCAGAAAAAGAGAATGCTCAGTTTCTTCCATAAAACAAGTAAAGCTCAGACAGTAAAATTTTTGCCAGGGTATCTTCTGTTGCTATAAAATGCTATTCATGAATAGGTTTGGTCAGGTAGAAGGACACTACAAAGTAACATACCGAAAATTCCTGAAATTCCCAACCTATGTGAAAGGGCAGGGCAGGTGCAAACTGTAAGAAGCTCGCAAGAACCCAGTGCTACCAGAAGAGGAAATACAGGAGTTAAAATTTCAAAGATCAGAATTATTTAAGCATTTGTAGACTCTGTGAAGACACATTTTTTTCAGAGCCATCAGAAAGGAAAGAACATTTTGTGTAGCTCTCTAAGGATAAGCAAAATCACTTAAGCTTTCTGCTACTGTTCAGATAGGGCAGTACTTCGTTTCTTGGCAGCTTACTAAATGTACCTACTTGCCTTCCCTTTGCCCATACCCCAGAGTTAAGAGGGGCAATTTGACTCCTCAGTAGCAGCAACATGGGAAGCTGGTGTAGAAAAGATATTGTCACTTGCCATTCCTTTTCAGCAATCTGCCACACAGACATGTTACTATCCTTGCATGATATTCATTGTTCAATTAATAGTTACAGATGCTGATGCAACAGAGCGTCTAGATACAGACAGAAACTTTCTGCTTTGAAGATAAATATTTGCTGAGAGGTGGTCAGGAAGGCTTCTGTTATACCGACATATCAGATTGATGTATTAATATTAGAAGTAGGTATTTCTCTGAAGAAAATTCCATTGTAGCTGCAGAGCATTCTAATTGGAGCTGATCAGAAAAAATTCTTTGCTGGGATTTCTGGTAAGTGAAATCTTTTTGCAGGAACATTGCTTTCCGCATAGATTCTACACCTACATGTTTTGTTACTGACAGCTCAGACATCTATTTCTCATGGGGGGATCCCACACGAGGCTTCTGCATCAGCTGAGCTTTAAGGTTGTTGAGCCCTTCAGACCATTTAGGCTGACAAAGAGCTCAAAATCAGGATGTCCAAACTGGAGACATGAAATTCTCTGTATCCAGTGATGTAAAATTTTGGAGTAGCCCACTAAACAGACAAGTCTGGTCATGGCTGCTTCTGTGAACAACATTCACATATTACTTCCCACCAAACCCAAATGAAAGCAAATGAAATCCTTGATGAAACATTACTACCATGACTGCCAACTTGATCCAATTTATTTTTCAGGCATTTTGAATACAGAGAATAACACACAGGCCTCATTGCTACTGAAATAAAATTTAAATTAATATACAAGCTGAAATCAATTTCTTGTATGAATAACTGATGATGTAATTTATCTTGTCCTATGGGAAAAAAAAAAAGATCCTGCACTTCCACTTTGTCAAAAATCTTGATGGAGCAGGAAAAATAATACTGCCAACATAAGCAGAGTTTTTATTAACTTCTTCCATTCTGAGACATCTTTCCTAAAGCTCTTTACTCCATGTAGCCATAACAGGCTCCCTGACAGCAACTGCAAAACTTGAAAGCCAGAGAAAAAACTGAAAACATTCCCCGTGAAGCTTCTGATTTGGACCTAAACTTTTTTTTGAACATGTTAGGCTAACCAGGGTAGAGAGGAAAGTTATTTATTTATAATTACCACTCATACATACAAAAAAAAGAAAGAAAGCCTCAACTCCCTTAACTAATGGTTTCTAAAAATGCTTATTCAAACTGACATATGCGTGACAAGTTTCAGCTCAGTACGATTTAAGGAGGAGGAGTTATACCGCCCAGAAAAATGGTGTTTATGACAGAAATGACAAAGGATCATTCATCATAGGGCTTTTCTATGTGGAGCAGTAATAAAGCCTAAATGAGACTGCACTTCATTAGTAATTTATTTCACAGATCACTATATATATACAAATAGCATAACTCTATTACATTTTTATGGTGCCATTCATTACAGTACTTCACATACTACATCCACATGACAACACAGAAATGCAGCTCTCTCTGGGGAACACAGCAGCACTGACTGCAGGGCAGCACACGGAGAGGAAACACACCACAGCCAGAAGAGCAGAAGTAGCAATGCTCACATGAAGCAAGAAAACAACAACAGAAAACAATGAAACTGAATGCTCAGAGACGGGCGGCTAAAACGAGGAATAGTTTTACAGGATTTTTGCTTGACTGATGCCCCGTTTAATTTAGAGAGCAGAATTAAAAGAGGAAGACCAAAAGTCCCTGGTGTGTCTGGTAAGAACAACTAACATCAGACACCCTCACCAGAACTTCCTGGCTGGAATTTGCTCTTGTCCTCACTTGATCCTTGAGCACCACACTGGTGTTTCCCATTTAACTTACTTCCACAGGAAGGAAAAGTACATCAGTTCAATTGCTTTCATCAGTCCGTATCTAGGATGTTACTCTTTAGGCATAGCAAAGGACACAATCTCAGATATCAAAAAAAGGGATCAAATTCTCTATTACAGCCTTTGCAAAGTGAGAACACTGGGCAGATGATTGCTACTTTACTCCCTGCCAGGTAACAATCCTTCAGCTATCACACTTGGAGGCCATACATTTACATTAATCCACCAGAGGTGAAGGAAGACTTCTGCCTTCCAAATGTACCTTAAAATACAGTATTCTGTACAAACCTACAGAATACTGTGAGAAGAACAGAGATAGAAGGACACCCGCACGTGTCGCATGACAACTCTTTTTTGTGACTAGTTCTCCTGGGAAGTAATACTATCCAATTACATAATGTTGGACCTTTGAAATAACACTTGAAATGTGTGCGTTATGTAAACGTTTTCTGAAATACTAATTAAAAAGAAACATATTGCCTTTTAGTGGTGACTTGTAATTAAATTAATTCTCTTGATTTTCTTGCCAAAATCTGTGCTGTAAGAAACTGATTAAGAAGGGGAATGGCCTGTCAGTTTTAGAGCCTCCGTGTTTTAATAAATTTTCAAGTAAGAAACTTTATAAATAAGGCCACAGTGCCTGCAATTGAATGTCTGAACACTGTAATTTATGATGCTTGGAGAGAAAACATGAATTTAACTAGAAGATATTCAGTAAAAGGTTTTCTGGGCACAAAGTTAAAATCTGTTTTTTGCAGGGGAAAATGTTTTCTTAAAATTCGTCAGTACTGGTTTTGACCACCATGTGGGAGCTTGAGAATAAATACATTTATATTGTTTCTCCTGAAGTTTTGTTTTTTAATGTTCTCTTACAAATATTCCATTATGAAAGTATGTTATTTTAGTCCATAACATACAGTGTGTAATTGGGTAAGAGGCTGAATAAATGCACATCAATACAATTTTTCATTCTCTTTTTATCATACAATGCTTTCCCTTGTGTTACTGTGGTAGAAGCTACCGAGTAACAGCTTAAGGAATGAATTCATGCCATTTTTCTACTGATTTAAGATCCGTGTTTTAATCACTCTTTTAAGAGACCTGCATCCTCTAGTTAATAAATAAAAAGTGAGATACTGACTATCTGCAAAAAAATTCAATGCCCTAATTGGGTAGGTTGCCTAAGAATGTATCTGAAAAAGTACATGAGTAGCACCCACTGAGATCAGTAACCCTGATTACCCCTGGAAGTCAAGCAAATGTGTGACTGAAATTGATGCTGGCTCTCTGCACTATTTTAACTGCTAGACACGTGGCAAAGATTTCTTCTTGCTCTGGGAAGCCTGCAATCTAAATAACAAATGCACAAAGGACTAAACACTGTAGGAATCTACACAAAGTTATACTTTTATTTCAGTGCTTTTACTCCTCAAATGTTTCTCCTTGACATAACTGATTAACAACCAGTATGAGCCAAAAGCAGTGAGCCTAGAACAAGAAGTTCCTTGTAAAAAATATGAACGAATGAACTTAGTGCACTGGAACTGAGCAGACACATATATAGGCATGTGTAGAAGGGTAGGAGGAGAACAAGCCAACAGAACTAACACTGACCTAGGCTTTGCTGGTAGAGTTCCCAGGAAGGTCAAAGATGAAAATATGTAGTAGTCTTGAAGATGAGAAGTTTATTTACAATATTGTAGATTTAAAAGAAAGCTAATTAAGAGATTTGACAAGTTTGGAAGATCTGCTGGCCAGTTTCCATTCTGACAAATCAGGGAATAGCAATTTCCAGAAAGAAGGGAAGCAGAATCTGGTTGATGCTGAGGTAAAGTTTACACTCATTCTACCTCTAACAGTTTTACCTAATAAAGTATTTACCTAATGAAGAAATTTTCTTCTTTCTCTTTTCTAGAACAATTCTTAGTCAATCAAGACAGCCCAAGTAAGCACACTTTAAAATAGTCTTGGTAAGTACATAAAGAAATTTTGCATGCTTCTACTTACCTGCCTGTCTACTTCTGGAAGCAAAAGAAGGAGGTATTGTTGAAAGTGCTGAGGTAAAGAAGCAAAGGTGTGTTTGTTTATTAAAGCCCTCAGGTTGGTGTTCACTAGAATAGATCCTGGTGTTTCTATGTCAATATCCTCAGCTTTGGTCCATTTCAAATGTCCTGGAGTGAATAAACAAGAAATAACTTTAAACATAAATAAAGGATGAGAACAAGAACAATTCCAGTAGTTTAGCTTTTATTGTATAGTATAGCAAGGTCCACAGAAAGAGTACTCTGAGAGAGGTAACAGCCTTTTCTAGGTGTGTAACAGCTTCTTTTATATTCCCTGTATTTGTTTCTTGAGCTCTTGGTATGTTCCAGTCAGCATCACAACAGACACATCCTTACTTCCAGCTCAACAGATCAACTCAACTCAGCAGAAGCAGCAAATTTTCTTGTAATGTCATCAACATAATTCTGTGCATCTACTTCCAAGCAAAAGACTGCTTTACAAGACTGATGTCAATCAATCATTACAGAGAGCTGCTCTTGGGCCTATGTTCTGCATCCACAGAGCACTATGGCCTGCCTAACTCATTCCACCTGCTAGAAACTACCTGTGTGAATAAACTGATCACAGAGATGAGAATATTTACAGGGTTAATTTAGTGTTTGAAAACATGCATTTCTTAGAATTTTTGCAAGAACTTGTGATCTAAAATGGTAAATGCAGAGAAGGCAACAGCAAGAATTACCAGAGGTCTACAAAACAGGGTCTGTGAGGAAAAATAAGACTAAGGTTACGCAGAGGGAAGGGGAAAATATATAGAAGTCCGATGTACAGGGGTAAAGATCAGTGTCTTTTTACTGACCACAGCAGATAGCAAAGGTAATGAGCTTAAACTCTTCCACAGTAAGAAACATTACTGGTAAGATATGGGGAAAATAAAGCTTTTAACCACATATGTCAAGAAGACACCAGATTAAATCCATGGGGAGGAATTGCAATTTCCATCAGTGGAAAACTTCTAAGAATTTGTAGAGAAATATCTGCCAGGAGTGACAGGCGTATAGCTGATCTTGCCCTGTGACTGACAAACAATTTAGATGACCACTGGATGTCCTGCCTGGCCTCATTTTGATTTATTTCTATGATAATATTACAAGATACCTTATAAAGTCCTTTGAAAAGCAACTAACTAGTGTTGCTTAGGATATATACATACTGCCATAACCCTTTTTGCCTTCCAGTCTTAACATACTGCAATACTCAACACAGAAATGGAAGAAGTGAGGAGCGCAGGTGGCCAGAACAACTTTGAGACTAACACTTCCTAGGAAACTCCTCCAGGCTTTGGTTTGTTGTTCTTCCAAATATTTCAATGATGCTGCAAAAGGGGTCTTGACTAGGTCATACACAAACTCCTGCAGAATTGCTAAAAAAACAATTGTAGCGAATATTTCACTGCTATCAACACTGATGTTACTCAACTGATATGCTCCCCTTCAGTCACAGCCTCCCACAAACATTCTTGCAATTTCCTTTTACTTATTAGTAAACAACAGTAACTGAATTAGACAAGGATGGCTTTGCATTCAGCATAGGATAACCTTTTCTAACACATATTTTCAACATACTGTATTTCAGTACTGCAAAGACTCCATTACAAACAAATGAATGCCCTGTTAGAAACGACAATTGTGTAGAAGTGCTCATTTTCATGAATGCATCACAGTAAACTGTCCTTACCATCTGTTCCACCCACTAAATATAAATGCAAATAGAACACAATCCCCAAGTGTAACACAAGTAGTATGATGTATCCAAATTTAATGCCTGTACGTATACTCCTTTCTTTAATCAGTACAGAATACACTTCCACATTTTTTAAGTAACTCCAAACTGGAGTAACATTTTCCCCAGCTAATGCTTCATATTCTAAGGAAAACCATGCATATGTAGATGATCCAAACTAAACCAAAATGTATGATTGCAAAGTCAGTAATATCGTACATTGGTAGATATTTTAATGGCATGAAGAGACCAAGAGAGTAATAGAAACTCAGGCTTAATTCTGTGTGCCAGAGTTACACATTTTCTGATTTACTTGACTGGCTACTTATTTACTTACAGGCTACTAAGGCAGCTTACCAACTTGTTGAAGAAATATGTATACTGTTCCTAGCATAACAGGCCAGCAGATCACTGTACATAGCCAGCATTGCCATGCTCAACCAAACCAAACCAACCAACCAAACAAATACCAAAGGAAAGACAAACAAACAAACAAACAACAACAAAAATATACCACCAGAACAAATTCTCTCTCCTGCATCCTTCCTAGTTTTAGGACCTTTACTGTAGGTCTCGAGTTTGTAGTGAGATTTAGGGAAATGTTTGAGAGTAGCATGGAAAGTAGCCACTCTCTGGAATTTGACCATACGCCTCTACCACATAGCTACTTGTAACTATGAGGGAGACAACGTTACGACAGAGCATATGCCAGTGCTTTTCATACTGTTTTTCTACAAAGACAGACATTTTGAATCCTTATGTAGCTGCTACCGTAGTCTGGGGAACCACTGGCCAAATCAGAAACAGAATGTGGAATATGAGAGTATGAGAGAGAAACACAAGCTTACGGATTTGGAAAAGAGATTAATCTCCAATATAGAGAATTACCTATGAAAAGTGTGGGAGGACCATGTTTCTACATCAAAGTATGAAAATCAAAATTGGAAAAGGACAGAAATCACTGAACACCTTAAACTTCACACAATGTCCCCTACTTTCCAAAGATTGTGCCTAAAGACTGGAGAATTTATCCTGAAATCCAAGAAAAAATCTAATGTATTCACTCTGTATTTGGCACCAGGCGCCATTTTGATGAAATATCCGGGGTTGGGGAAGAACGGATACATTAAATTATGTATCTCAGTTTTACATCTAGAGAAAAGTTACAGGAAATAACCTAAAATTGAACATATCTTTGTGCAGCAAAGTTGTAATACTGAAAGAGTATTTTCAGTTTTGAGTAATGCCATTTGATCAACATAGACACTAGGTATCCATCTGAGATCAATAAATATTCTGCAGGAAGATAATATATAAAAGCAAAATACAATTTCATGGGAGGCCGTGATACAATAAGGTTGCATGAAACAGCTCACCAGGAACTGGCAATGGACTATTTAACAAGCAACCTATGATATTTAGGAAGTAAAATATCTTCAAGCTATTTTACAGAATTGTTATATATAAAAATAGAACTAGGTCAGGTCACTAATAAAGAAAAACTATCTTATCACCACAAAAACAGACATTAAATATTTTTTAGGATTATCCAGCTACTATGAAAAGCTTGTTTGCTAATTTCGCCAATATGGCCACATAGCAAAAATATTTCTCTAAATGATTCAGCAGTCTGCTGAATGCAAAGGTCCTTTGTAAAGATAAAGAAACAGTTATGTAATTATTCTACTTTACTTTAGCTGAGACAAGAGTCTTAGTGAATACTACTGTTTCTGTTCCTTAGGGAACATTTCCAATTATGTTTCATGCAGAGCAGAAAAATCTGCCTATCACATGGAGCTATTGAGAATTTTCTCCTTGCATCTCTTCAGATAAAATTCTGCATTAATTACAGATCAACATCCATGGATCTTGCTAAAAACATGGAAAATAAGAACCAGACACTATATCTACCACCTCAAGAGATGTAGCTTCAAAAATAATTAAGGATCCAGCTGAAGAAACAAATCAACCAAAGAATCAGAATCAATCAAAAATGATGTACCAAATCTCTATACGACATGGAATAACGCAAGTGAGGAAAAGAGGGTTAACTTCTAATAGGACGGATATGTAAGAAAAGATGCTATTCTCTTTGGGATTAAGTGTATTTGTTTGGTATTAGACTGCAAGCAAATTTAACAGGAAGAAATAATATTTGCTAACCCACCCCTTGCCATCCACCCAAAAATCATAATGCAGCAATCAGAAGCCAACTGCTAGGTGACCTCTCTGTCTGCGGTTGGTTAGGTCTGTCAAATTTAAAAAGCAACTACAGAAAAGCATTCTGGGAAAGAAAAAAAAAAAAAAAAAAAAAAAAAAAAAGCCTATGGATTTTACAGGTAGCCAGAAAGAAAGATACCTTCTTGAGAAAGGGTCAACTTCTAAGTTTGAGAAAGGGACAGATATAAACCAGCAAAATACAACTTTTAAATAGAACACTGAGTTTACAAACATCTCAACATTAAGATAACAAATAAGATATTTATTCTACTCCTACTCACCTAAACCAGATTTTTTTAACCTCTTTAAGTGCTGGCTTGTTTGTTTCCCAGTTGGAGACTTTTGCCCATGTTTCATCTCTTTATCAGAACCATCTGCTTCACCATTTTTAGATTCAGATCCTTAGGAAAAAATAAAACACCCAAAACATGACACTGATGCACTTGCACCACCAGCCCCCCCCCCTCCCCCTTCCCCCTCCGTAAACAAAGCAAAAATAGGATTAAAAAAAATTGACATCTACTTGCTGAAAGGCAACACACCTTTCTGGTCACAATACAATTTCTCATCATCAGAGGAAATGGAAGAAAAAGATCAATAAATCAATTAAGTGCCAAAAACTAAAGTTTACTGAATACTACAGTCAATAAAAATGTTCACTGATCTAATAAAAATAATGTTTTCCTATAATGCACAAGAGATATCTTTAAAAATATTTTAACCCCAAGTTATAGGGCAGTAAAGCAATTTAAAGGTAAAAAAGGATCATTTTTCTGTGAAGCAACACTTACAGAAGAGAGATGCCTGGAAATACAATTGTCAATTTGTGTTAAACACAGACATAGAAATCGCTTAAAATGAAGAAACTTAACAACCAGAACTAAAGGTCAAGGTTATGCTGTGGTGATAAGAACAGCACCAGAACAAGAAAAGCTAACAAAAGGATCCTAGTATTGCAACACAGAATTGAGAGACAAATTCACATTCATAAAGAAGCTTGCCTTTTTTTCCCCCTCTCCTTTTTATGGCACTGAATACCAGCATGTGGTCCTCCATTAGAGTTCCAGAGCCAAACAAAATGTTACTTTGCATTCCTTCAAAGCTGCTGCTATTATCAATTGCCATTTTACTGTGTGCCTTCAGTTCTTTATTAAAATTAAAGAAAAATCCCTGTCCTTGCGTCACAGATTTTATAAGGAAATAAAGATGTTAAACAAAGCCTCCAAGTGGAAACATCATTTTCAGCAGTCCCTAGTTCTGCACGCTACACATCTGACTCAGAGGAAGGCTCTGTGACTAGCACTGATCTTGCAAATAGTCCTTTAGCTATTTACCTGAAGGTGAATCCGACTGCTCATCAGACACCTTTAATGGTGTCAAAACAACACGAGGAACAGTCTTGTTTACCATCATTGAGACTCCATTTCTTCTTTTCTGCTGTTGTCTTAAAGCCTACAAAAATGATAACAAAACATAAAAATGTAACAAAAAACACTGCTTGTAAGTGAATTACATGAGACATTTCTCTACCATTACACTGAATCTCTTAAAATAAGCATAATTTACATAGCTACTGACTTGCCAGACTTCACACTCGTCCCCTTTATGTCATTTTCCTTTAAAACATAAAATCAGGCTTTTGGTTATAAAGAGAAAGAAGATGCACCTTAGATCATTTTCCAATACAGTTTTGACAACAAAGAAGCACATAACTGTTTGCTCTACCTTAACAGCACAACATGATAACCCATGGAATGTGAAACTAAGACTTCCAAGTAAAAAAAACGTAAAATAAATGTTTCAAAACCAGAATAAAAATATATATGTCTGCACATCTCTCGCAGGTGCATCCTCTCCAGTATACTGCTCAGTCAATCAAGTTAACACAGAGTGTCATCAGTATGTACAGCATGTAAGGACTACAGTATTGATGCACTCACTCAGCCGTGAGTAGTGCTGCACAAAATCACTGAACATGGCAGGAATCATTTATTTTTGTGAAGGGAATCAGTCCTAATCTTGGAAACCTTGCAGCAGTTGGCTTCTGCCTGCTTGACTTTGGGCATTAACCTTCAGAACACGAACATGATGGTGTTCTGGCAAATCTCGGGAAAAATGATACAAGAATAAATCTCTACAAATGGGAGTGCTTTGTGTTTCATAAATGGATCGACTACAGGGTTGATAATGTAATACCAAATATTTAAAGGTTAGAAATAACAAATACCTGCCAGATTGTTTTACGTGGAAAATGATACCTCATTCAAAAGATCTTAAAATATACAAATACGAATGCTTGTCTATTAATACACTTGCAAGCATTAAAATTCTGGAATTAATCAGAATGGGCTGGGCTTAATACCGATCTCTTCTATCCTCCCATTTTCCTCCAGTCTTACTCTGCACTCTCTTTTTATAACTGTGATTTGTGTTACGATCTTGGCGGGGGAGGGAGGGGATTTATTAAAGTAATACTGTATCAACAAGGAACATATCTGAAACAAATTATTCCTGCAGTTTTATGAGCATGAATGACTTATGACTTAGAAGGTTAAAATCTGTAACTTCAATTAATCTGCAATCTTTCCAAAATGTTCAACTAAAAAATAATAATAATAATAAAAAAAAAGATTCCTGAAAAAAGAAATCAATATCACTCTATTCTTCTAAATAACATACTATACAACATAAAATACACCAAACCACATAAAAGCTGTTTCATTGATTAACCCCTTTTATAGTACACTTCTTAAAAGACACATAAGCACTGTGCAATAAAAAGCAAATTACAACACTCGAAATCAAACAAAGAGAAGAAGCTGGTCAGATCTGCACTGAACCAAAGACGCAAGCAGAAAGCAATAAAGAACAGCCTATACTTCAAACACTTCTGAGACAGAAAATTCACACTGGTATTGGGCAAGGACAGCCAGACTCATGGACACAAAATTCAAAAACATTAAAAATTCTCAAGTAGTAAATTCCCCCCCCCCAGATTCCAAAAACGTACCCCAGTGCACAGTCCTGCCAAGCTAGGTGTCAAACCAGGTGACCCTTGTTCAACAGCAATGCCACTTAGAGCGTAAAAAATAGTCTACTAAAAATTAAGTGAAAAGACAGCCAACTGCTCTGATAACAATATACTGGTATAACCACAGCCCAGTCATTGTATTGTTGCCCCATGGCCTGATTTACATGATGAAGAACAAAGAGAAAATCATCCATCCTCTGTGACATCCTCCCTAGACAAATGAGTAAGTGCCCACACAATGCCCCATGCTTTCCTCCAACCTCCTTCTGGTCTTTCAAGACAACTTCCACCTCTACCAAGGACCACAACCTCATTGCCAGCATCTTAGGGAAGCACCATTTTAATGATTTATACCACCACTGTGACAAAAGTAGATCCCTTGCAAAGCCTCGCAGCCACTTATCCGTGCTTTAGACCCAATTGCCATGAAGGAGGGGGAGCAGGACGTGGCATACCTCCATCGTGACAGGCAGGCCACACTTGTCTGCCCCAGCTGACGCACTCGCTGCCGGACCCAGTGTTTGCCAAGCAAATCTCTCACTTACCTTCTCTCTAGTTGTGGGAAGGCCATGTCTTGGCACTTCCAGGCAGCATGCTGTGCTCGCGTGGCTGTACAGAACCAAACTACCCATCCCACTATGTCTTGGGCAAGCCCCAAGAGCCACAAAGGCAAGAAACATGGTGGAGAGCAGGCAGATGCTGCTACCAGAACCATTCACATTGCGGCACAGCCCACTGCTGCGCTAGGGGCTAAGCACCTCAACATGAGAGACTGACGCACAAACCTTAAATACGATGTTTCCCTTTGATATATATTTGCTTTTTAGGGTTTCCTTTCTCCCCTAACATTCATTATTTTACTGCCTCCTCCATGTCCACAAAGCAGGGCCCATAGTTAAGTTCAGCTCTGTACAGGATGACCCAAGCTGGCAGAATAAACACATACACATGGACAGACAAAAGTCATGTTGTATAATGGCAAAAAAGTGAAAACTATGTGAACATGAAAATCTAAGTCAAAGTTTTATCACAAAATGCCAACAAATTATGCTGTGCCTAAAGAACATGATAATAATCATTCCTATGCCTCTCTATCTTTACATTTGTCAAAGGAAAGATATGAGGCAGAAGAGCAGAGTATTAAAGCATCAAGTAAATGATCTAACATTTGACATGTATGGTAAAGAGATGACTGAGATTTTGCCCAGTCATTCTGTTTAGTGGGAGAAATTATGAGAAATTATTCCTAGCTAATCACAACATTTTATTTTTTTTTGTATCTTTATTTTGGATGTAAAGCTGCAGGGTCCAAATTTGATGCTAGACAAGTCTTTTCATGAAAACAAAACACCAAGAGCAAGCCAGTATATGGAGAAGATGCAGACTGAAGTCTAGTTTCTAGTAAAGCCAAACACCAGAAGGAGTTAAGTATAAACCAAGGACATTGTGTGCAGTCTCTGCTGAGGACGAATATATAACTGCTCTACACTTCGCCTGAGGGATATTAATTTTAGGATACAAGACTACTGTAGGATAAGACAAGAATCTTGTATCCCAAGATTAATTCTACTTAGCTTGGAAGTCAATGGGATTACTCAGAGTGAAACACACACCAAATGCTTTGCTATATTGAGCCTTCAGTGTACCAAACTAATTTAGTGCTTTCCTTGTCTCCACAATCAGATAAATCTCTAGCTTTAGCTCTTCTGGTGAAGGGAATAAACACAAAGTAGATGAGTAAAATTTGTAACTACCACTGAGGAAAATGAGAAATTTTATGACTTATCCCAAAGAAAAATGGTTCCAGATCTCATTGTAGAAACAGAAACAGTAACTAACACAAACTACACCAGCATCTTTTACTGACAGAACATTTTGCAACTCATCTATATTTAGAGATAAATGACCTCTTAGCTGAACTGCCCATGGATCTGCAAGAAAGAGCCAATAACTACCAAATGATAAGGTGTCACTTTTACTATTGAAAGTAAGATAGAAACACATATAGCATGTATGATAGCTTACATAATAATTATTTGTCTTTAATGAGATGAAACTCTGTTTACTTTTCAAATTTATTCAACCACTTCGTGCTAAATGCTTCAGTTAAAAAAAAAAAAAAAAAAGCTGTGAGATGTAAATTCCTAGAACAGATCACTGTTAAAGTAGTCTGTAGAACATTCCTGTCGTCCTATCTGTATGGCACATAAATAAAACAGGAGAAAAGGAAAATGAAAGGTCATGTGGTATACAAGTTAAACATTAAAATCACCGCCAAAATATAGTACTTACATCCAGCTTTTCACAAGCAGATTTGCAAAGGACATCTGTGAATCTCTTGTACATAATGAGTATGGAGAATTCCCAATATTCCCATTCATAAAACAGAACCTGTGACCATCTGTTGAATAACACTGCCACGGTCATTATACAGGGGTTGGCATAATTAATTTGTTTAATAAAATTATTTTATTGCCAAAAACCTATCAATCCACTTTCATTCAAAGAACTCAACATAACACGAAAAAAAAAAAAAAAAGTTTTAAGAAAACACAAACTTGAAAGATACATGCCAAAAGAAAAATGTCATGCAATTAACAGAGATATTCTAATTCCAAGATGGTTTTCATAAACAGGTTACAAGAGCAGGTCTCCTCATTTTTGGGAAGTTTATGCCCCCGCTGGAGTGTAGCAGTGTGTTGGAGGGCTCATGAATGCCATTATCTGTTCTTAAGAACAATCTTTTCATATATAGTTGATTTTGACATAGGAAAGACTTTTCCACCCATGTGACAAAATGGTAGACTCTCTTCAATAAAAAATAAATTAAAAAAAAAGTCTTTCCTGAACTAGAAATGAAAGGAAACAATATAGACTGAAAGGTAACTGAAGAGAGGGGAAAAATACACCCCCAAAAGAGCCCCAGAAGCAAAATGTCAGGCATTATGTTTTCATTTTACTGCTGCTTAGGATTTTTTTTTTAACTTTTTTTTTCCCACATCTTCTCAAATCGTAATGAAAAAACGCAGCATACAGATAAACCATTAATGCAGAAAACTACTTTCATTTGAGCTTAAATGCATGACATGCTGAGAATGTTAAAAATTAAGTTATTAACAACAAAGATATGTAACACTTGGCTGCATTAAGCAACATAGTCCCAGATTTCTATTTGTTCCATAAATGTCAGGTCTACATTCTGAAACTCGTATCGTGAAACATAACCTTTGAAATTTCACACATTATGGATCAGAAACATAAAGATATGGAAGTCTTGCATTCTGCCATGTAAAAAACACAAGCTATGATACACTGAGAAAAGTCTATTGCACAAAATAAATAACAACTCT
Organism: Aythya fuligula; assembly: GCF_009819795.1. Classification (NCBI taxonomy): domain Eukaryota; kingdom Metazoa; phylum Chordata; class Aves; order Anseriformes; family Anatidae; genus Aythya; species Aythya fuligula. Next base: position 114,513,880 of record NC_045560.1, read on the forward strand.
ACATTATGGTCATGGATCCTGAATTGGCAAGGATGAAACGAATTTATAGTTTATCACTGATTCACTTAACACCACCATAAAATTCACTCTTTGTCCCCTCTTTCACCCTCATTTTGTTAGTAAAATTTAGACAGACTTTAATTCCCACATCTCTCTTAAATTAAAATCTCAGTGGCAACCTGTTTCATGGGTACACAGAGCAGTTAAAATAAAACAGCAAGCACCACAAATCATGAAGAGTAAACACATTGATTCTATAACATTATTATTCTTGCGATGCCACCACTTCTTATAGTAAACATATATTAAAAGCAGTTATAAGCATGCAAATGTATGATTAAAACAATAATAAATATCTCTCATGGAAGCTACTGCAAAATACAAAGTGTCATTCCTAAAGCACAGAATAGATTAGTATACTTCCAGCCAGACTCATATACCAAACCCAGCCAGACTCATACACCAAACATAACAGCACTGGTGCTAAGTGTACACAACTGATCAGTTGGAGATGAAAAGCAGTGGCAGAATAACTGGAAGTTTGGAGACCTAGGTTTTATTTTCAAATTCTTTTAATCACTTTTAGAATAAGTGTCTATGCTTGTCCAATACAATCCTCCTACCCCGTGACACTTCTTTTTTGGAATAGAAGTAATTTCTTGCCACATATTTGTTCTTTAGGTCCCAATAGTGGTCAGTCTTTACACACAGTTATAGTACACATTAACAACTGAATATTTTTCTGTGTATTAACCAACAGTGAAGTAAAGTGCTTGTCCATCTGTAGTGCAGAGAGAATACGTGCATTTCTGTGCATGTCCCTACACCTGCAAGCCAGTACCATCTTTTATAGGGGTACAACAACACATTCACAGCTACCACTGCTGCAGATCACAATCAACTGCAAAGTGTACTTTTTTTTTTTGTTTTGCTTTCCCAACCATAGTACCAAACGAGAAGGACAAAAGTGCACAATGTGTTCAATGCCTGTTCTGACTTGCATGTGAATGGGAATGACGATGGCACATGCATTGACTCAATGACACTTTTTTTCCGAAGAGAAGAGTATGCTTAAAAAATAAACAAAATCATGTATTAAACTAGTAACAACTATCAGCTGAAAGGTGCTTTATGGGAAAGCCTACTTCTTTGCACAACAAACACATATAGCGAAGAAAACAGTTTGCATAAAGCAGTTAAAAAAACAAAATAAAAACCGCGACATCCATAGAAAATTTTGAAACAATCATCAATGTTTTCTTTCAGGTCAAATTTACAAATATACTCTTGCAAAAGGTGCAAAATATAGTGAGGGGACTACAAGGCCATCCTACCATTCTCCTGACAAAAACATCCTCTCACACTACCTCTCAATGAGACGGGCACCAATTTACATTGAACCAACGTAAGCAGTTAAACTGTAATGTCTTTATGCCAGACATTCCTACTCCAGCCTGCATTCTACATGCCCTATACTCTGAGGACACAGTCTGCTGAGGACCTACCCAAAAGTTCCTATAAAAGCACTGGTACATCACTGCTTGTCAGCATTTTCAGAGGCCTGAAGATTTGTGTGCCATTGCAACTCCTGTCTTTCCCTGAAAAGGCCAACCATTGCACTTCAAAAATTGAGGCCAGGTTCATTTCCTCCTGGGTCTATGTTATGTTATAGAACATTCAAATCAAAAGCTGTTCTTCACATACGGCCCAGCAGAAGATACTCACTTAGAGACTCATTGCCAGTGTATGGAAAAATCATGCAACATCATTAGAAAAGCTTGACTACTGTGCCCAGCACCCAACAAAATGCGAGTCTCATCTACAGTGATGGCAGTTGTCATTAGGACAGTAGTTATGACCAATCCATCTTAAATAGTACCCTAAGTTACTTAAAATAAACGTTATCAGAAAAGTGAACCGCTTATAACTTGAGCACTGCCATCAGCTTGGCTGACTGATACTTGGGACAAGAAACAGCAGCTACATACCAGAACTATGCATGAATTTTCAACATATATTTGGGAAGAAGATTCCACTATGTAGGGGTGGTAAATGTAACCAAAATTAATGTTCACGGGCATATTTTAGGTGAGGGGCTCTGTCCTACAGTGAAGCAGAGTGGGCAACAATGCTTCAACATGGTAGTGATATAAAGTTGCTTTAAAATTCTTAAATATTTCTCAGAGGAATGAATTCTGAAAACCACATTTATTAAAACAGAAAACATGCAGGACAGCTGCAAAAAGCATGCTATGCAAACAACCCCACAGGGAAAACAAGCAGAATGCCCCAGCAACTGGGAGTTAATTACTAAAAAGCGGTACAAAAAGAATACAGGGATCATGTGGATTCCTGCCCCTTCCTTTCCATCACAAGTAAGGGCTGAGGACCATGGAGATGACCAAGAAGAAAGTCCCATAAACACTGTGTTGTGTCTTACCAAAGCACTGTGTTGAGCAGCTGGTACATGCTGCCCATGCATAGGGACCTTTAGAGGGACATACCGTGCAGCCTGCCTTCGGGCAATGCATGTACTCCCTGAAGAGCTCCTGCTGGAACTCTTGCTCTTCCAGCTTCTTTTCCCCATTATGCAGTCTCCCTGCCATAGTTTCTCTGTCCTCTTCCCTAGACTTGTCTTGGCAATCAGAAAATCAGTTTAGTTTATCATCTTCAAAATTCCATTTTCCTGAACGCATTTTGTAAATTCCACTGTCCCTTCCCATGTCTCTCTAGTAGTCAAAAAGCAACATGTTTTTCTTGTTTTCCATTTGTTGACAGGAAAATTTGTCAAGAATCGTCACTTATGTTGCCAGACATCTGATCAAATGCTTCAGCTAGGGAGCCAGAATTCTCCAATTGTGTCCTTGGTAAATCTGTAGTATCTGAAATGAAACATAGGAAAATGGTTAACACAGACACTGAGACAGTGCAACAAACTCTCTATTACCAAGGAATTCAGTACAAGAAATCTCTCTCAGTTCACACTGGAGTTTCAAAGACTTTCAGGAAGACACCCGGTGCTCAAACTCTTTGTGATCAGGACAAAATCATAATGATCTCCTCTGTCATCTTTATTTCTTCAGGGGAGGAGAAAGGAAAGGAGGGCAGGCAAATATATCAGGCTTGCATCACAACATATGAGTGAGTAGTTCTTCAGTGAGTCAAAGGACAGACACCACAGACAGACTCATACTGGATTACTTTCCAAGGACAGCAAAATGCTTCAGGATAACTTGTATTCAAGGCTGTATTCAAGGAGAGAAGTCCTAACAGAATGAGTGTGGAGGGAGCAAGACTGGTGAGTTTGCTCTTGTTCTTCTCCCAAAGCAAGATAAGCGGTGTGCCTGAGGTGAAGAAAGGAAAGCAAATCCACACCAGCACCAAGGGAGTTCAGGATTCTACCACCAGTGCCAACCTAGGCACTTGGACGCCTGTGTCCTTAAAAAAACAAACAAACAAACAAATAAACAAAAACCTGATAAACTAGTCCTGTGAATTTGGGCAAATCAGGGCTAAATTACACTGTTTGCCATTCTGCTCTGAAATTTAGTTTTCTGTTGCTTCAGAAAGACTGTAGATTTGTTTCTAATGATAATAATTATGGATGTGCTTGAAAATTCAGCCTGAAACATTATTTGGAGCTTTACAGGTCTCATGTACTGTAATTCAGGAGCAATACATGAGCCAAACTGCAACTTCCCCCATAGCTCTCTTACTGCTTGGGGCCTGACAGAATCCAATGTTAAAAAAAAAAAAAAAGGAAAAAAAAAGAAAAAGGGCATACAGTTGCCACTTTTGCTGTAAGAACAAATTATATGGATGGGTGCTTCCTTCTCCATGAAAAACTGCATCTACCCACTTTATGAATAAAATAGTGGCACATATTACGAACCCAGCCACCAAGCATGCAGACAAAGCCCAAAGTTAAGAAAAACAAAACAAAGCAGCAGCAGTAACATACCTTGTGTAGATTCCCTTATTTCCTGAGCTTCTCTCCTCCCAAACCCACTTGGCTGCTGTCTCTGGAGTTCTGTCTCTACAAAGAGATCTGGATGCCCAGCACAGTCTCAGACATGTCCTGGTCTGTATTCAGATTCTGAGTCTGAATGAAGTATCCTTCTCTTCTCCCAACAGAAAATTTATGGGTACCCTTCTTGGTGCTGATTCCAAAGTGCCAAAAGTGAGGCAGGATTTTCTTCCATGTCTGGGAGGTCTAATATCATCCCAGACATCGTTATATCGCATCTTCAAGTTCTTTATCCTCTCTTGGATACTGCCCCAGGAACCAACTGGTACACTGATGGACAAGGTGCTCTTATAGTTGGCTATCAGAGTCCAACAGACACTAACACCACCTCAATGTCCTGGATATTCACACATGCTCAGTGTTACCTACTTGAGGCCAGTTTGCAGGTATGATCGTTTCTTCTGAGAAATGTTCCAAGAACATCTTGATAGATACAGACAAATCTGTACATAGCGAAGACTTCCAAAAAAGTATCACCTCAAGTCAATGGAACAGAAACTGGACCAGAGAGGAGCATGGTAGACACTACGCCATGACTTGATGTCCATACTTGAGTTAGCCTTGTCCAGAGCAAGAATAATTCACACAGTAGTGTGATCATGTACCACTGTTAGCAGATGCAGATGTAGTTCAGTACTTTCCTGGTAAGAGGTCCTGACATGGGTCTGCATGCCAAAATTCTCAAGTGTGAAAATGAGGTAAGTCAGTGTGGAACTGATCAGTACTGATGGGAAATCAGTGCGTGACAGCATGCCATAAACCCCTCTTTCAATGGTACTAGATAAGCAGCAGCTGGGCACGCATACCCAAGCACTTCCAACAGCAAAAGGGAAACAGAAATCTTTAAAATCTGCCACCAGAAAGACAAGCGTAAAAGGCAGCTCTACACCACAGACTCTTTTGTCTAAGCCCTCATGAGTGGGAACTATTTTGTTGGACTTTACACTCATACTATTCAGGAACAAAACTGAAACTTCCTCAAAAACCAAAAAAGTAACATGAAATACACTCAGTGGTGAAACATTCAATCTTTCTCCCAGAAAAATGACATGATGGAAGGTCGCGAAGCTAGAAAGTTGCCAGACTAGAATAGCAGCCCAAGCTTTCAAGGTGAGGAAATAGGGTCTGAACTGTGAAGCAGACCTTTTGAGTCCACTGGAACTGCAAACCTCCCTGGCCCTTACAAAGTACCCTGGCTCCCTGCTACCTGAGAGAAGTCAAGACCAATAGCGCGGGCTCAGAAAATGCCCTGTCATCCAAGCTACTAGAATAAGGTTAAGAAATGCAGTGTTGTGACTAATTTGATTCTTGAGAGCATCCTAAAATGTTACAAGGAAACGTGAGATTGCTCTTTGCAATCTAAACCCAGTAATATCTCTAGAATTCATTAAAAATCACATATGTAAATCCAACATAACACTTGAAAGAGAATGGCATATGACTAGAGTGGCTAATAAGTAGACAAACAGAGAAAATCTGCTAATTCTAGTTCTGATCTTCAAGCAATACTTCACATTATCAGCTTGCCTCTCACTTTAATTTTAATGGACAACAAAACAAAAACACACAAAATCAAGCTAATCAAAACTTACTGTTTTTAAATAAGTTGAGTTGGAAAGTGGTTGAAAGACTACCTTGTCAGTTTTCTTTCTGTGAAGACTGTTAAGTAATAGAAAAAATACAATAGCTAGGGAAGACTGCTTTCTGACATTTATAAAGTATATATTTATATGTTTATACATTATAAACACTTCTTGCTGAGAGTATGTTGATGGCTCATCTTCTGTCACTTTAGCACAGAACTGGTAAGTTAGCAGCAGTTGGAGAAGCACTGAATCCAACTGTATGCAGTTTTTTGTGTATTCAAAAGGTAGTACAGGCACTTCTTTGTACAAATTTTATGTGTTATGTGCATTCATAAAAGCAATAGAAAGATTGCGAAGTGAAAGAAAATCACTGTTGAAGTTTTTTCTCCTCTGCTGCAATATCAAATTAAATCAAATCTGCAGCATGCATATGGCAGTAGCCAACACCTGAAGCTTTAGAGAAAAATTAAAACAAAGGAAAAACCCTCTGGCACTCTGCAATACAATTGTACATTTGTCTAATACTGTACATACAGAAAACATTTTACTGATAGGTGTAATAATCTCATACTCTGAAGTACAAGATCTAATTACCATTAACTTAATTAAAACTGATTTCTTTCTATTGATTACTTAACTTTCCAATTCTGCTCTAACCCTACTGCCTTAGGGAATGTTTTCAAAGATTTCCATCAATGTTATGACTTTTTATATTAATTAAGCTATTTTGATTAGTTTGCCCTTTTAAAAATTATTCTCAGAGCCATATATCTGCTAAGTGACAAATGACAGAGTTTAAACAGCTTACACATGTTCAAACACTCATAGCTTTGCTTTTTTTCCTCCTTTCCCTTCCCCTGCTCCCTCCACACCTCAGAAAGTTTATATATTATAAAAGATCTATACAGAAGTTTCCAAAAAGTTGAGTGCCTTTCTCTGAACTACCCAAACAGCTAGAGAGCTGCTTTGTGCACTGTCCAACCTTCCTGAGCAAGCAGTTGTGAGACCCCAACCTAAGAATCCTCCCCAGTCCTCAAACCCGCCAGTAAAAGATAACCTTATAGATACGATAAAGGTCTATTAATTTTAGTGGATATACACTTAAACTGCATGAAAAACTAAGCACAAATACTGAAGTGTTTCGAGAAGGAGATGTGGACAGGCTTTGCTCAATTTAAGCCTAAATCAACAACTCTGCAATAAACTACCCCATGAAATACTATACTTCAGTTAAACATAACTAAGAGACCAGTTACCAGAAAAATTAAAGCAACATCATCTCGTTAAACTAACATTTTAGAAAAGTTGTATTTCGTTTTTTTTGCTGTATTTACATGACTAAAACAATTCCTACATATTCACAACTGAGAGGAAATACTGATATATATATTTTTTGAATTATTATTTTTTTAGTTTTTCATTTGCCCTGTTGTAAGCTGAACTAATTTGGCATTGTTGGAAAACAAATTTCACAGTTATGATTTCTGTTAACATCTGACTTTGAACACACAGTTACTTTTGCCAAACTTTACTACATATCTTCCAACCTAAATCATCCAAATCACAGGTTATTCAAGAAACAAAAACAACCTCACTCTTATACACTGTAATGTCAGATACAGTACGCAAACTATTACTAAACAGACCATAAAGAAAAACTAAAGAGCAAGTATACCCAGCTTCTTACCTATCTGCAGAACTTCTTTCAAAATGTTTGCTTTATTTTAAGTCTCACATAAAATTTCCAGTGTTAAGTGCTTACACACAAAAACCTGGGATGTGATTAATACAAACAATTCTGCTTAATTGCAAAGCACTTAAAACAAACAAAAACAAACAAACAAACAAACAAAAACACATCAAAACCACAGTAAATGGCAGGACTGCACCATTGTTTTTTTTTAAAAAAAAGGGGGTGGGGAAAGAAAAAAAGAAGAAAAACCCAGCAATACATCACTAAACAAAGCCCTAAAAATCCCATTAGAAATGTCCTGAAATTCTGCTGAAATCATGTTCATATCAGACTGACACCCATGCTAGAGGAAAGCCAACTGATGACTAGGCAGTAGGTGCTTACCTGCTTAAGTGCTTTCTTCGTGTGCTGCTGGAAGGAAGATACTAGCTTGCTTTGCACTGGTGCATTTGTAAGGCTCGAATCACGATTGGAAGACATTTCTTCAGATGTCTGCTTTGGGCAAACTATATAAAAGAAAAAAAAAATACTGTTATGGGGTTTATCTTCTATGCATCTTGGAGAGCCCTAAGAAAAGCAGGGGGGGGAGGGAGAAGCAAGTGCCCGGAAAACAAAAAAGCTCACTTCACTAAATTCGACTAATCTTGAGGTCCAAATGAGCTGGGAATGAAGCTATATTCTAAATACATGAATTGCTTCACAAATATTTGTACCTCACCAGCCCCTTTCTGTGCAGCTCCGGAGACTGCAGATTTTGCCTGTCAGGTCCTGAAACGTAACTGAGGAAGCTGAATAACAGTTTTCACACAGAAGCCAGGCAAAAATTATCTTCTTCACCAAGTCATTTCTAACAGATTACTATGTGTCTAAACATGTATTTATACAGAAGACACTGATGACCCTGTATGCTGGATTTATGAGTATGCAACTGCATTCCAGATCGTAATGGCGTCATAGGAGCCAGACTAATCTATTTTGTAAGTACTTTTTGGTAAAAGTAAGAACACACACTTGCCTGTTTAACAGGTAGACTGGAATATCCTGCAAAGAGGAACTCTGGTCTCTCAGGTAATACACACTGCTATTTGTCAGCCTTTTTAATAATACATGTTTTAATGAATAAATACTACTGCACTTGTTTTAATCAGCCTCTTGAATACATATTGTCTTAGACACAGAAAAAGTCTCCTGGTTAAAAACATGATTTTTTTTTTTTTATTATTTTTTATTTTTTTAAATCCAGCTTTATTAAACAGATATGAATGCTGTGAAAATGCCTGGAGCATCCTGTTAATCTTGGTAGTCAACAAGCTTGGCCAAAAGGGCTGTGAAAACCTTTCCACTTCTAATGCCTGGCGTTACTATCACTCTTATCAGTGTCTTAAGGCAGCCCAGCTAAAACAGACTGAGCACAGATCCAGAAATGGAGCAGCTTTCTTCTTCCCTCCTCCTCTGACTGGGTTCAAGTCTGGGTTCCCGTGCGCTGCCCCAAGCCGGTTTGCATGCTGACACGCTTGCTTTAGAAAGTCCCCAAACTGCTTATGCTTTCCTCGAGATCTGCCATACGTGGTGAACCTATGAAAGCAGTTTGAGGACACGCAGAGGTTGCACAGACATGGGCCTGAAAGAATTTTAGCCCAATATTTCTGTTCGCGTGTGGTTTCCTCCTCCCATCCTTCAATGGGGCAAGCAGATAAGTGAAGTAGCATTCCAACTCCCGTGCCTCTAGCAGTGCTTCATAAAATAAATATTGTAATGGCTTTTTCTTTGGGTTTGTAAGAAAAGAGATAGAATTGAGACAATTTATCTATCAATAAGTAATTGCCAGTGTAAGATGCATGGGATATTAAACATTTCTTTCCACACTGAAAGAAAAAAATAATTAATACTTATTTGACAAGCAGAATATATTCTGTTTTATGGTTTTGGCATTATGTCAAGATAATTTTCACATTAGATTAAAAAATTTCATTAGCAGATAAGACAAATCCAATTTTGTCACAAGACTTCTAACTGATACTTTTCACTTTTTTCCCATGTACTCAAAGCATTTATCAAGAATACACAAAGATGCAATACAAAACAGATCCTAAGCTTACAGTGTCACCTGGTTGGATCAATGTTTTCCACATGATAAGCAATGCTTACTATCAAAAAAGGCAACTCAGAGGAGCAGTAAATTGTCAGCAGAAAACAAACAATAGCTATTTTATATAATCTAAATCACTATAATAGCTCCTGAGATACAGAACACCTACACCAAAATAAAAACCTGACATTTCAAATTACTCAACTTATGTTTTGATTCTTATTTTCAAGATTTATATATATATATATATATATATATATGTATATATATTACTGTTTTCTGGCAAAGACTAAGAGTCAAAGAACTGAATTAAAAATAGAAATAATGTAAGCATACAAATCCCAAAGTTAAGGAGAACAGAATTGAACAAATTTAAAAATGGCAGAAGAAGGAAAACTATTACGTATATAAGTCCCCCTTCTAAGTGAGGATACAACATGAATTATAGTGAAGAATGTATTTCTGTTCTCCAGGATGACTAGAACTCCTAGTTCGTTTTTGACTAAGTGGGAAATTCTGGTTCTCATGACTTTGATTCAGGACATTATCCAACAGTATTTCCTATTTATTTTAGTGATAAAGTTCATCACAGAGAGGTTTGGCACCACTAACTGATGATGCTCAACGCTACAGCTGTTAATGTCAAACTCGTGATACAGCATGGGAATAAATATAAACATGGCTCTAAATTAATTTTAGGCTTTAATTCATTTTTATTCTAAGAATAAACCCTTTAATTTGAATTAAAATGAAATCGTGACAAGGTCTGTTAGAGGCAATACTCTTGATTTCTATCATTACCTTAATTTCGCATAAAAACTAGTATCAATGTATTGTTTCCTCTTGCTTCTGTTTCCTTAAAACTTTGACAGTGAAAATAAACCAAGGAACAGGGCTTGTTCTACTTGTTGAAGCAACTGGAACTAAAACCTGCTGAAATAATAAACCAGCTTTCCATATCTGTGATCAGTTCTGCAGGTACCTCAATGTATGATGGTTCAGTTTAGTGCAAACCAAAACTACGTCCTTCAGATTTCTGAAAATAATTGGAGAACAAAGTATTTCTGTTTCCTGTCAACTATAGTTAAAGAAATAGATGTATGAGGCTAAAATCCACTGCTTAAATTTTTTTAATGGCATTGTGATTAGAGAAACTCAACTTCATTTATTAACAATAAATATTTCCTTCCTAAGATATATTTAGTACATTAAAAATAGTTTCCTTCACATATCCTGTAGCTTAAAATATTAAGAAGTTATTCTAAATATTGTTTTCCATGATCATTTAAATTTCTATTTCCATTTAAAAGCAGCTTGATACAAATCATGGGTAAAAACCTAACCATCCAGTTAATAAGACATGTCATTGCCTATTTTCCAAAAATAGAAGATATAAACACTAAAAATCTAAATACATTATGTTAATTTATATAATTGCTTAGTAGTTTATACAGTATATTCTCTTGATTAGTAAAAAAAAAATAATAATACCAAAGAAAATCAATATATTAATTGTTTACAAAACAATATAAATTAAAATTTTCTTTAGGAAATTAAATACAAATATGAGATTATCAATAAATTTATTCTTTAAAGCAAGTTGTGCTGCTTAGTGATTTAAATCAATCTATGCCAAAATCTCAGTATACTACAAAGGCTGCGACCACAGAAAATTGTATTTATTTGTTCATTCAAATGGATAAGGTCCAACTGCTTTTCTCTGCATGAGTCAGAAGTGAAAAAAGGGAAAAACGTGATAGAAAAATATGTCAGTGTTTGAAGTAAAAATTGATGGTCCTAGTGAAAAAAAAACAACAAAGACTTAAGACTGCAGCTATGAAAACCAAAGAACACAGTAAAAGAAAAACAATTTCATATAGAGTCAGTGGTCTTTGTACATATGTACAACTTTGGAAAGCTGGAACTACTTTGTCCATAAGCACTGAAGATGCATGAATATTATCAGATCCATGTTACCTTGAAAAACTCTATCAGAAAAGAATGTTAAAAATAAACTAGATGTTGGGGAGGAAGAAAAGATCCTTGAAAGAATGCAACAGACTAAGCAAAAATATTTGGGTAGCAAATAAAGAGGATTCACCATTATTGCTACAGCAGAAAAAGGGAACGAGAGCAGTTTTAAGCCTACAGGAGGCATTTCGCTTTAATGGAGAATAATTAAGCTCCATTCAGCTTCTTCAAGGACCAGGACTGAGTGAAGAAATAAAGCAACTATTAAGCCATAAACTGTTAGGTTACGAGCTGGAAGAGCAGCTGGGTCTCTGAAGATAAGACCTCCTTAGTGAGTGTTCAGGGAGTGTTAACATGAATGATAGAATTAGAATTACTTAATGAAAAGAGGATGTTAAAAATGTTTTTGACAACCTCCAGTTAAAATAACCTCCTCTCTTCCATTTTTCCAAGACCAGTTTTGGTAATTACTGTGACAGGCTATGATTTGTAAAAATCAGCAATGTTACCTTTTAATTTCAAATTTCATAAGGTATCTCAGTATTTTTATGTTACTACAACCTCCCTACCCCCAATAAATATGATACGTACTTAAACCATATTAGAAGATACATTTCTTCAAAGAAACAGTCTTTTGTAATAATACAACTTAAAATTATTCTGTCTCAATGTCACAGAAAGTTATTAGGAATAATTATAAACAGATTTATGTAACTGGGTGGACAGAAAAGTTCCTGGAGTGCTTTATGGGGCTTATTTTCCCCAAATAAATAGCACAATTAATTCTGATTTCAGACAGACCATACTGATTTAAAATCAAACCAGTAAAATCAACACCAGTTCACTTCCTTCTTTGTTACAGAAACCACAGCAGATGAGAAGGATTGTTTACTAATGGCCACATTACAAAATTCAAATTAATATTGCTACCATATGCTAAAGACTATAATCTACCTCAAGCATAAAATGTATATACACACTCTAGAGATACAAAACTTCACAGAGAACCCCCTTACACACAAAAACTCTCTCTGAAATATCCATAAAATTCAATATTTTCTTTGGGTGACACAGATCTATACTTGCATTGACATAAATAGTCACGCTTTGCCAACACAGACATATCAAGTAATTCACCTCCATCACTCTTTGATCTCTACAGCTCAACTTGCAAAATCTGAACAATTCAGAATGCGACTCTTGCCATCAGCTTTTGAAAATGAAAACCAGTTTGGGAGTTGGTTAATTGCACAAGTTCACCAATGCAAGCAAAACCAGATGCATATATCAAGGGCCCTACTGTGACTGTAAGATTCTTTTCAAAAAGTAATACTTGCACTGTGAAATGATGAGTAACATTCAATCATGTTTTGGAAATAGACATCAAATACCCTGTCAGGATGGTAGCTTGCACTGAATCACATAATAATCTGAGGAGAATTTTGTGCCCAGACATTTAATAAATCTTTGAAAACTGTGAAGCCTCGTTCCAAAGGAAGTCAACATTTTCCACTAAAAATGTAGTCTGTCATCACTAAGTCACCAGTTTCTAAGGCCTCATAACTGCTAATGTACAGAAAAAAACAAAACAAAACAAAACAAAAAAAGAGATGAGAAGATCCCTCCCTCAAGCTCTATGTTATCTTCTCATTCTTATGCCTTATTGCCACAGAGGCAGTGAAACATACAGAAGTTAAACTTAATCTCAGGTATAGTAATTCTGTTTTGTAGCTACTTGTGGGGAAAAAAACAAAACAAAACAAAACAAAACAAAACAAACAAAAAAAAAAAAAGCAAAAAACCAGGAAAAGTCTCTTTCTGATGTGTCATCCCAACCTCAGTATGTTTGGGCTGCTATTCCTTTGCCACTCTACTGCTTAGAGAGAGCCTACCTAGCATCCAGATATTGCCACGTACAACAGACATGCTCAGTGGAAGCAGCGGCATCGTTCTCAAGAAACAATATGCTAAGGATGACAGGTTTCCCTCAACTGCCAGAAATTCTGTTCTCAGAAAGAACCTGAATACATAAACGTGGACTCAGCTTTCAAACAATGGTGAATGCTCATTCCTCCCAATAGGATTTATCCTAGCAGCTTTCTAGTCCAAAAAGCATAAGGCATCCAAGATCACAGCAGCTACAAAGACAAAATTTCAGGATTCAGCAAGAATCTGATCCTCTATCATCCATTTACTACCTCTAAGAAAACTGCCTAAGAGATTAATTCTGCCAGTTCATTTTTATATTGAAGAACTTCCAGTTTTCGGAAGTGCTGCAAACCACGGCGTCTCAAGAGGAAATTATATTGCTCAGCTCTGGGCAAACTTCAGGCCCTCTGTTTGGGTTGGGCCTGGGGAGGGAAGGCATGCTACCGCAGGGATTGCTACCTCCTCCACAGTTAGATCATTGTGCATTCCACTGGCTTGCATGAAGACAACTTTTAATCAACTGCTCTCCGTGGCTGATGGATTACCCCTGGCTTCGGAAACCCTGGGGACCAGTGCTTTTTTGAGAACAGAACATCCTATTGATGGGCAAGAGGATATTATAGTCATCATTTTCCCAGGCAACAGTAATTGGGATTTTAATTCTTTTACTGACTGTGCCTTTACTTGCTGCCCTGGGTTTGAGTGAAATGGAATTTACAAAAAGATACGAGAGACTATTAGAGACCTTCTGTAGAAATCCCATTCCAAACAAAATCAACGGTAACATAAAGCGTTCATTTCACATGTGCCTTGGGAGAAGGTGGGGAAAGAGATTTCTCCGCAGCATCTGCAAAATCCTGAGGTGTGGCCTTTCTGGTTATCAGTTTAACAGTACTGATGTGGACTAAGAGCTTTTGCCACGTCATGCATTTATAACTGTGAGAAGTTTGTATTTTATTATGCTAATAGAATTGTTCAGTAGCTTGCATTATACTGTGACTGCTGTTTGAATGTCAGCTGGTACTTTTTAGTCAGAAAGCTGAAGACTGTCATCTAAAAGCCCACGAAAGGACAGGGGCAATTGCTGAAGTTCATGATAGGGTCTCATCCTCAGTTTCCAGCTAATTAACTTTAAAGAGGCACTTTTAGACCCTTACTAAACAACTCCTCTTGGCATCTGATCGTTCTGTTGGAACTGGGGCTTCTGGACTCTATCACACTGGAAACAAGAGCAAATTAAAAATGCAATCAGACAGTTAAGAATACAACATGAAAACAATATCTATTGTTTTATGTATCATACATATTAAGGCTGAAAGGAATTGCTGTATCTATTGACCTTTTCTAAAACATCAGTCAGAGCATTTCATAAAGCATTTCTTATACTGGAACTTTTTTTTTTTTTTATGCCACAGAATACTTTTCTGTAATCCCAGTTTTAGTATGCATAGTTAAACTGATAGGCATCTGGTTAGGTTTGTTCTGCTACACCAAATATTTTCTATAGAAATAACTTTTTAAAAATATTTACAAAACGATCAAGTCATCTCCTCATCTCTGATAAACTAACTAGACTGGCTTTCTTAAATTTCCCAGAGAAATGGAGGTATTTGTTCACTCAGGAGTTCTAATATCTCTTTACTAAATCCTTTCCTATTTTCCCTAATTCTTTCTTACAGCTATATTGAATGCAGTACACCACTAATCATTTAACTACTGCTATACCCAAAGGAAAAATTGCACCTATACACTTTAATCAGTATTACCAGAATTATAGTCCAAAAACTGCATTGGACTAATTAGCAGAAGCATCTCATTTATGTTGAATTAATTTTCTACTGTGAAATCTGAAATGCTTTTCAGATTTACTGATTTTATTGGAAAAATATCTCCATTTCACAAACATAACCTTTTTAATTTACTTTAAATTCTAATAAAATTCATGTTGCTCTAATCATTTAGAAGGCTATTAGAAGGCATCTCTACATTTTTATTTATTATCAATAAATTTAATCAGGAAGGATTTTACACTTTTCAAAAAGTAATGACAAATACCTTGAATGAAAAAGGATCAAATCACGTCCTCAAGAGAACAGCAAAAATACCTATTTTGGATGGTGATTCCTACTCCTCTGCAGATCTACTAACTTGCAATTTTCAATCCGCTTAGAATTGGCTGCATTTCTTGGTCACGGTGCTGTTTTTAAGCCAAGCATTACACACTGCAAACGTACACTTACAGAATTCTAAATATATATCAATAGATGCCTTTATCAACTAAACTTTCAGTCTGACGAAAAGCTATTATCAAACATGTTTAACAAAGCTAAGTCCCGTATCAGCTGGCTGATACAAGATATGCTGTCTTCAATTCCTTATTGATTACACCCAGCCTTGGTCTTTCTAAATACAATATAGACTCACTATTACCATCCCAGTTACTCTTTTTTTTTTTTTTTTTTTTAATTTACAAACTTCATAACACTAGAAAAATGAAAAAAGTCATGTTTTCAAAAATTTAAAAATATCACAATTTGTTAAAGAGGAAAATATGAGGGAAAGTTCTCAGCTTTAAATACAATCTAGGTGTAAATTACTGCTCTACCACAAATATTTAAAAATGTTTAATTTTAGCAGCTGCTCTTTTATGCCACCCTAAGTGCTAGAATGATTTTTATCACTGTAAACTGTGAAAATAGTATTCAGCCTCCTCCCAGTCCAAACCCAACAATTTTCTACTTCTGGCATTGTGGCACTATTATTTACATCCTACCATCCTAAATAATTGCCAGGGTTTTGCCACTATTTTTGTTTGTTTTTAAGTAGCAACATAAACTTTACTGCTTTCCTGTCTATGACTTGAAATGCGACTATTTACACTGCTTTTCATTGCTGGATTCTTCCGGTGACTTAGGGAAGTGTCCATCAACTGAATATCAGACAGGAATTGTTGAAGAACTACAAATATGTATGTTCACTTTATACATGTACATGCAGTACAGACTACATAAGAATAAAAACACAGCGCTTGCAGTATTTAACTTTTAAACATAAAATATCACAAAGAAGATGTAAAGCCGTTTAATAATTTATGACTTTTGTTTTTCAATCAAGCTTCATAGCTTCACCAGCAGATTCCAAACAACCTAGGAACACAGAACCACAACACATCCTGAGTTGGAAGGGACCCACAAGGACCACTGAGTCCAACTCCCAACTCCACACCGGACCACCCCAAAATCAGACCACGTGTCTGAGAGCATTGTCCAAATGCTTCTTGAACTCCAGCAAGCTTGGCGCCGTGACCACTGCCCTGGGCAGCCTGTCCCAGTGCCCAACCACCCTCTGTGTGTACACCCTTTCCCTAACCCCCAGCCTGACCCTCCCCTGTCCCAGCTCCATGCCATCCCCTCGGGTCCTGTCGCTGTCCCCAGAGAGCAGAGCTCAGCGCCTGCCCCTCCGCTCCCCTCGTGAGGGAGCTGCAGGCTGCCATGAGGCCTCCCCTCAGCCTGCTCTGCTCTGGGATGAACAAACCGAGGGACTTCAACCTGTTTTAGGCAATCCCATCACTCCTATCACAGAATATTTTGTAATTTTTCAATGCTGTAATGAGCAATACTTAAACAACAGTATCAGTCCTGTACAGCTCTAGCATAGAAGCCAAGTGAGTCACCAAAGATCAAAAAGGGCAATCTGTAGTAGAAAAAAAGGCATGAATCTTTTCATGTCCTAGTTACAAACAGGACACCCTCTCACCATACACAAAGTGACCCAGAACAGTCAGCTGCAGGCAAGCAGTGGGACAGGTTCTGAGCAGGTGGGCAGAACTGATGAATGGAAGATTTATTTCAGAGATCCTCAAAAGTTTATTTTTTTTAATAAAACATTCTCTTTACAAACACTACATGAGTGTACCTCTAATAAGAACAATATTAATTTCTATTACTTGCAAGTTATGTTAGGTGACTGAGGAACTGTTTTTTGTTTATGAGCGATTATACCTTTCAGAAATAAAAATACTGATTTTCTAAAACTGTTTGAAGCCATTTTAAGTGCTTGCAATGTTTCAGTTTGTTGTTATTTGACAAAAGAAAAGGAAAGGAAAGGAAAGGAAAGGAAAGGAAAGGAAAGGAAAGGAAAGGAAAGGAAAGGAAAGGAAAGGAAAGGAAAGGAAAGGAAAGGAAAGGAAAGGAAAGGAAAGGAAAGGAAAGGAAAGGAAAGGAAAGGAAAGGAAAGGAAAGGAAAGGAAAGGAAAGGAAAGGAAAGGAAAGGAAAGGAAAGGAAAGGAAAGGAAAGGAAAGGAAAGGAAAGGAAAGGAAAGGAAAGGAAAGGAAGGAAAAGAAAAACGAAAAGAAAGGAAAAGAAAAAAAAAAAGAAGGAAAAGAAAAAGAAGAAGAAAGAAAATGCACAGGATCCAATACTTCAATATGTCTTTATGCCAAACCAACATGGCATCCAGGAGAACCTCTGCCTGAAATAAGTAAAAACCTCATCTTTATCCTGTGCCCAGAACACTACTGAGGGACCCCACAGGTCCATGCCTAAATGAGTGGGGTATATCAGTATCTGGCCACTGCAAGTTTGAAGCCTGGTAATGCAAATTACTCATTAGCTGTAAGGCCTAGAACAATGATAAACCATGAAATTATCTACTCAGCATACACCTAACAGCACTACTCATTGTCTTTTACAAAACAAAACATTGTCTTTTACAAAAAAAAATAAAGGCACTTGGTGTTCCTGATTTAATTATAAAGGCAAAAGAGAGAAGCTACTAAAAAATAATTCTACTGCGCACAAAACATTACTCTTTAGAAATCACACCGTGAATCACACCTATGTAAACAGTACTTTATCTTTTCCCCAAATACGTCCTCTAACACTGAAATTAAAACACCTACCACCATTTTCTTCTCCATTATTATTGTTTGTCTCAGCCATTTCAGTGCCATCTAACTCAGATTCACATCCTAAATCCAATGTTCCATCAGTAGGGCATGTTGATTCTTCTTTCTATGGTTAAAATGAAAAAGAAAACTAAAATTAACAAGAAAAAATTATACATTATTCCTGCTGCATCTCCAGAAATAGATTGCTGCAGTATATTCGTATGCTTACATTTCAAAACACAGAATAAAATGAAATATGCTTGTGAGTTATTTCAGAAAAAGACATAAAAAGCGACCTTCATGAAACAACTTTCAAAGCAAAACCAAAAAAGCTACTCTGTGAAGTCATAACATTTTTATTTAAAAACTGTCAAATAAAATGCAAGTTTTTCCACTTTTTATTTTTTATTTTTTTTATCTTTTTAACAGAAACAGACTTGTTTGGCTGTTAAAAATCCTAGTCTTCCAGTTGAGTGTCCAGAATGCTGCAGCAAAACACAAATCCTTTAATGTTTCTTTTTAGCTTGTGCCTGTTTCCTGAATTCAAATAGCTAAAGCAACCTGGAGCTCACAAGCATGGGAGTGACTGTGAATACCTGGATTTGTGCCAAGAATATCTCCACATTTAAAGCAAAACAACAGCATTTGTTTTAGTAAATTAGGAAATGGAGCTTCTGAAATCTATTAATTCAATTTTGCATAAAGAATTTTTAGTTATCAGGAACAAGCAAATCTGTACGATTTTATGTTTTTAAAACCTTTATACATATTTTTTCTGCCATAAATTACAAAACATCCTTTCCCTCACCCCTCTAGCCCCAAATTTCAATTAACTACATTTAGACTGCCAAACATATAATCACACTCTCTTGTTTCTCACCTCCACTTCACATTCCTGCACCGATTGTGAAACCACTCTAAATTTGATCATGTACAATAAAAGAAAAAAATCCATCCATAGAAATCACGAGAAACACACCAAAAAAAAAAAAAAAGACAAATAAAGAGGAACAGAGAAAGCATAAAGACAAAATTCCACCACTATAATTAAATTCCCTGTCAAAAGTAATGACACAACCTGTACATTTAAAGCTGATTTATATTAGACTTGCAAACAATTTTCCACTATGTAAAAATAAAACATTAATCTGATTACTTAACAAGAAAGTCTGTGATTCTCTTGAGCTCACTGCTCATAAAACAAAGGCCTTTCTCTGAACAACTCTGAAAAATCAGCATTTTAGCTAAGCTACATGTTTTTTATACCATATGCTAAATTCAAGAACATGTATATGCTTTCTAGGATAAAACATTCAATGTTTACTTTCATTATAAATCCTTTTAAAAGACATCTGAAAGCAGTTAGAAGGACTATCAGGTCATTTCCTCTCCAAAGGATCTAATCTGTTTACTTTTCTATCTATTGAGACATTCATAAAACGGATTAATAGCACTATGTACTTTCTATACACAAAATTTAAACTTACTTTGAGAGCATAGAGTCCCGACTTCCCAGGGATTTTGAAGAATGTTCCATCACCTACACGAGTGTTAGTATGAAGCATTGCATTCAGGCAAGCTAATGGAGAGGTTCCACTGAAAAATAAAATTGTGCAAAAATAAAGCAGTCCAAGATTGAGTGCCTCTTGTAAAACTATTCCCTCAGTCTATTTTTTTTTTTTAAACTCATGCTTGCCTGGCTTTTTTTTTCTGTTTTTTTTTTTTTAATTCTCTCAACCCTGAAAACATCTACATTACAATAACAGGCCAGTTTCAAACTTAATCATATGCATCTGTCCCCTAGGCTCGAGGCAAAAAGTCTGTGAATTATAATTATGCTTTTCTTCATACAGCAACCAGCTCCACATTTGAAGAGAACCAAAGTCCAAATATTTATGTGAAATTACTTCGTAAATAACACCATGAAGCCTCATTTTTAAAATGTTACAGACAATGTGGCTGCTGCACATGAATGATCAAAACAGTACCAAGTTCAAGGGCAGCTGCATCCTATAGGATGAAAGGCAACAAAAGAATAATAAAGAGCCCAGGAAGAACACATTAAAATTAAAAGTGATATATAGTTAAGCCTTCTCCTGGCTTAACATGGTCAACATGGATTACTATATATAAATATAAGTACATTTATACCTTATGTAAAGAACTATCTTTCCAAATTATAATTGTTTTAAAGATTAAGAAATCAACCTACTCAAGACAGTAATTAAATGCAATACCGTTGTGAAATTACCGTGCATGTTAAGAGACTATTTAAAAAGGAACACAACATGTTAAAAAAAAAAAAAAAAAAGAGTACTTGTACACAAACCTCCCTATAATAAATATGTTTTAATACAGCAGAAAAATAATGCAAATGTTTCTACCCTAGATAAACCTATACACTATTTATACACTATTGTGAAAAGCTGATCTCAGAAACCTGAGGATGTAAGTATTCATAAATTGTTTTACTTCATTTTATTTTTAAAATTAAATTTCTGTACAAGATTTAGAGAGGTACTATAACATCTCTGTCCCCATTTACTGACTACTGTACATGGCGTACTCAGGGACTGAATCGGAAACTGTGCTTCTTCCCTGGGGTCGTCAGCCGGCACACGCGCTTATCTTTAGCCACGTAAATATATTCCACTTGGTTAAGTGGAACAATGCCTGCGCATTAAATTAAGTGTGCTGCTGAGTATTTCAGGTTTAATTATATACTCAACTATAAAGCAGGATCAGGCCTTCAAAAGTCCATTAAAAACTACTGCTCTTTATTATGCAGTATTTTAAGAAAGCATCCAGTCCTTGTCGCAAATTGCACGACTGATCTTTTTTTAAAAATAAAACTGGACTGAAATTGTCATCTTTCATATGATAATGGTGCTTTCTGTTGAATTCCATGGCTCTGTAACAACAAAATTCTTCCTTACTATAAATATATTCATTTAATGGTAAGACAGATAATGTGGTAATTGCTCTTCCAGTAAAAATTGAACAATGATAAAGTGTCCTCAGGACTGGAAGTCCTGTCCAATATAATGTATTTACTGTTGGTCACATTACTACATCCAAGAAGTACAGGTAAAAATGCTGCTAAAAAAGCATCAGATATTTAATATATATATTTTAAGGATTTTAAAATGTCCACATGTCCAAACGTGACCATGCAATATGCAAATTTATCCATTTTGTTTTTTTTTCTAAAAAAGAAGAAAAGAAACTAATCCCACATCTGTTTTAGATATAATACTGTAACATAATATAAAACTAAGTATTGCAGAAATATAATGATATTGCTAGCAGTAGCAAAGAAGATATTAACAGACTTCATTTTAGTTAAGTTTAACAATTACTTTAAAAAGTTTTGGAATAAGTAGTATACATCTCTTTACACATTTTCCTTATTGTATTAATGTTTGACAAGCAAAGACACAAGGCGTTTAATAGAGCAGTTCTAGTTGCATAATTTCTTCCATATGGTAGCATACATAACATGAAGCAATTTAGACCCTCACAGTCTTGGATCTTTTTAGTGAAACATTATCACAGATTAAGATTTCTCTGCAAGATAGAAAGAACTTGCTGACTCTGCAGTGGAAGACAAACTCAATACATCAACAAGAAACAAAACTGGGTATGCTTGCATGCAGTGATCTGCTTCATTCTCTTATCCCTCTATAGAAATTCTGGACCCCTCAGTTACTTTTAGGTATCATTAAGCAATTAAAATGATACATGATGAATGAACCCAAACTAGAGGATTTGGCAATATCTCATGACCACTACTGTGTTCACAGCAGATATCTTAATCTTCGAAGTCTAGCCAACTGGCAAGTGGACAATAGAAACTACTCTGACTTACAAAGAAATCCGTATCAGCTACTGAGCCAAGAGGTACTTTAACTACTGTTATGCTTGTTTCATAAAGATATGTGCAATTCCTATGTAATTTGGCTGTAACCAAATTACTTAACCAAATTACTGTAACCAAAGGGCTGTGTCCACCCTTCTTGAAAAGTGGACTTGCATATGTCTATAATGGTTTACAAAACAAAACACAAATCCTAAAGTTGCAAATGAAGTAGTAATCCGGATATTGTGGGGTAGGATTTATTTTGAGCTTGCAGCTCAAACTGAAATCCCGTGGTGTCACTGCTATTTTGACCCATATTAACCAGTCACTTGCCTATTCTTCTGTCAGTACAAGCAACTTTAAAATTCCCAGATATTACCCACAAGGGATGCTGGAAATGCCTGAAGTATACTGTATCACAACACAGGGAACTGCGGTTAGAAAACCTAGCAATCAGAGGTCCCATGGTGCAGGCTGATGTCTGAATCATAGGGTAGTTTCTAAAGGATCCATACTACTTATTGCATGCTTTCTAAATTCTCCTCAGCCTAAGGCCATATTCACTCTTCTCAGAACTGCTGGCATATATTAATACAGCAGCCAAGCACAGCCAAATACAAGGCTCTAAGTATCTTTGAATGTGAAAGGTTATACAATTTGACCTAAGTTCTTGAAGCACTCCACATCAGTTCAACTTTGATTCCATAAAATCAAATTGCTTACAATAACTTTTAACTTTGCAACTCAATATCTGTGAATTTTCACAGCCACAACATATTCAAAACCAATATGCTGAGTTTTGTTGCCACAGTCTACATATGAGGAATATGTTTAACATTTACAGTCTTCAGATGCAGAACTTCCATACTATTTATCATCTCTCAGGTGAGATCGCTTTAAACCACTGTGATATTCTTAAAGTCATATGTAGTCACCTTTTGCAGCAGAATGTCTTTAAGATTGACTGTTTTCTGCTGGTAAGTTATTTTATATATACATGCTTTTTTTTTTTTTTTTTTCCTGCTGGTATGTTATTTTATATATACATACCTACCTACATAAAAGCAGTATACTTATATCTGCATGCTTTCAAAAAGATTTTTAAAAAGTTACTTACTTTCTGCAAAGTTGATATGGAGTCACAACAACCAGCGACATAGGAAAGAGAAAAAATGACTGATTAGCCTTCCAATATAAAAGTTCTTAATAAAATTTGATCATTTAAAAGACATCACACATTTCAAGTTTCAGATACGCTCTTCCCCAATGTCACTGTAAGTTGGCAGTAATCAAGCATCCTTCCAAATATCACAAAATTCCTGCACATTATAAAAGCAAGCTTTTCACCCCAACTCCTCCAGCCAAAACTATCTCCAATATTTTGTGATTCTGGGCTCCCTCTACTGGTCACGAAGCCGGTGATACCTAAATCCTAACACCAGCCTAGACAGCTTCTATACACAAAGCTGTGCAAACACATTTCAGGCAAGTACAAATTTCTGTTACTTTCTCTGCTGATACCTTCCCCCCAAAACCAACAAAACTCTGTGAAACAGAAGTATAAATACTATTTATTTTGATATTTAAAACTTCTCAAACACACAGTTTTATCAGAAAAAAAAAAAAAAAGAAAAAGAAAAAGAAAAAGAAAAACTTCTGTAGTTATACTTTTAATTCTAATGGTCTTCACTAGACTGCTTGCCAAGAGAAAAAGGATGATGTTGGCAAACAAGATGTTTTAAATATGGAAAATAAAATGCCTAAAGCCAACCTGTCCAGACAATATAGTATGGCAGACAGTGAAAGTGCCCTGCCGCTTGGCAGCAGGCAGCATTTCAGCCCTTCAGCCCCCGTGCCTGCAGTGCAGCCCCTTCCCAGAGCTTCCCAGGGTTCCCGCTGTGCTCCTAAATAGGACGATGAGTGCTGTAAGAGGAGCACTTAGCTGTCATAAATGTGATTATTATTTGTTTGAAATCATCTGCTCATCTCATACAGATCCATAAATAGTCACAAGGCAGCAACAACATTTTCTGCACTGTTGGAAACAAAGTGAAGGGTCCATAACTAATTTCTAGACCTGATATGAAGTCACATAGAGAAAATAGGCTTATTGTGTATGTGAGTTAAACCAGTTTGGGGGGAATTGCAAGCCCTCTGGAAGAAAGAGCATAAATTTAGAGGTATCTTGATGAACAGGAGACAGAAATTAAAATCAACATGAAAGTCAGTCAACAAAATAGTAAGTCCTATGCAACAGAATATGAAATCAAATACTGAAAATACATATTTTCATGGCAAGTCAAAGGGACAAACACAAAAGCACAGTGAAATGGGTCAGAAAGTAATGAAAGCACCACCGACTGTATTAACAGAATGGGTCAACTCAATTGCCATCAACTTGATTCTGGGCCCGTTTACACAGAAATGTAGACAATAAGTAGAAACGCTAAAAAAGAACAAGTGTGATAACAAGTAAGAAAATACGGCTTATAGGGAAAAGCTGTAGAAAACCCATTTGCATGGTCTAGAAGAGTAAAAGAAGGCCTAATGGTAATTTTTCAGAAGAATTTAAAATGCTGTTGTAAGTCAGCAGAGACAAACATTCTTCACATTCTTAACTGGGGGAAGAAAAAGAAAGTTCACAGATTGTCTAAAAGTGTGAAAGTAGCTGTTATTGTTTTAATCAACACTATAACAGGACAAGGAAGTTTGTAAAATGACCTTCATCAGAGGATTAAATAAACACCTCTCCTGGCTGGTTCACATACTGGAACCTGTCCCAGTGATAACATTCATATTGAATCACCTCTTGAGAATATGTCCAGCACTGCATCCTAGGACGTCTTTATTAAATAAAATTTTAAGCCTGAGACTAACTGCATGCCCAGACCAATGAGTGGCTGCTGACCACTCCTGAGCTGCTCTCCCCCACAGCCGTGCTTGACTGAGCAATGACACAGCAGCCCTTGGCACTGGGGCTCTTCCAGCCCAGAAGAAAGAACCACGAGAGGTCTAGTGAACAGGAGACTGAAAAAAATAAAGACATTGTACTGTATGTAAGTGGTACAGCCACAGGATTATTCCCCTGGCTCACAGAGAAGTAGAGAGCATGAAGTGAATGGCTGAAAATGATGCTGATCGGCACAAAGTTTCCTGTCAACCATCTACAAACTTTTCAGCAGCAAAAGCTTCAAGTTTGCCTACATGTAAATAAATCAAATCACAGGATGGTGAAGTCTTGCCCTCATTCCACTATCTTCCCTGGTTATTTTGTAGATCTCTACACAGGAAGACTGAAAGTAGTATATTCCCTTTCTCAACCAATGTAAAATATAGACTGTGTTCCAGGTGTAATTGCATTCAGACTCATTGTCCTTCTTTCAACCGACAGCAAAATCATGGACTAAGCATGTTAACCCAAACTAAACCAATTTAAAGTATCAAACAGAAAACTTGATTTGAAAAATTAATTGAAATCTTGCTTTGTATTTTTTTTCCGTTCATTTTCCTTTGAGAGGTTAATTCTTTCATTGCTCAAAATTATTAAAATACCTCAATCAACAAATAGACATTTAATGTAATATTACTCTTTGATAATCAGGAGACTATATATACATTCAGCAATTATCTAACTTACCTTACAGAAACTAATCTAAATTATTGTATTTTCTTATGTTAAAATAGCAATAACATCTAATTTACTAAAAGCTTAAAAACGTACTTATTTGTGGTAAGCTGTTTTGGGAAAGAAACTGTCATTTGATTGGCTTTTAAATACTGAATGAAAATACACTACATATATGTTGGATAGAAAAAGGAATAAAAAAAAAAAAAAAAAGAGAGTTTTCAAAATATTACATATCCAACAATTTATTAAACAATACAAATATTATCATTTACTATGTAAGTAGTAGGTAGCTAGGGAACCATCTATTAGTTTTATGTGAAGACTAGTGAAACTGCAGAGCTGGCAGATCTCAGCTTCTCACGCAAACTTTTTATTCATAATTTGGAACAAGAAAAAAGCATTTTTCTTTTTGAAGTTCCGATTGGATTCTGAATTTTAAAAGGACTACTAATTTGCACTACAGAAAATTCTCTTGATACCTACAGTAGGTATGACTGTCAAAACGAGTTATGTTCTAAAGTCTTAACCACTTAAATAATAAATATAGTCATAATAAATAAAATCTTAACCCTTAAACAGTTCTTTCATATGGTTTTATAGGAACTGAAGTACATATGAGTAGGATATATGTATATTTGAACTTTATATTTATACCATTTGAATAATAGTTACATGTAAATTTTAATCTCCCAATTGGGTACTTCCATATTCTAAAAGAAAGTTTTGAAAAATCTTAAAAGAAATTGGTATTCATTTTTAAGCTTATTTTTTGATCTATTTTATCCATGTTACCCAAAATTAACATCAAATTTGTTCTCATTTGGGCAGTACCCTAAAGGAAATGTTTGCATCTCTGGTCCTATTCATGCTTCACACTTGGCACTTAACTTTCAGCCTCAAAATATTACAAATATAGCTACTATTTTTGAACTGAGTAAATAGCCAGAAAGCTTACAGCTATCAAGCAACAAAACAGACTGAGACAGCTGATTTGACCGCAAAGTCTCATAGACTGCAAACAAATCCCAGAAGGTGATGGGGAAAGAGCCCATATATATAAATATATATATATTGCTGACATCACTTCATACCCAACCCTTACACAGATTTCTTGGTTTTCTAGACCAGATGAAGACAGAGGCAAGAGTATTATTAGTATGATGGGAAAAACACAGACCAGTACAGACATGCTAAAACATAACACATTCTTCACAGATACCCCGTGTCTGCCTCTAGCTAGCGGAGCATACCTCTCAGCTTTCACTGAAGTTAACCCAAGTAGTGACTCACAAATATCTAAAGCAGAAGAACCAGCGATGAACTCGAACCTTGTCCGTTGTAGCTTGTGAGGGAGTTACAAGCAGCTGGAATCACGGTTGACTGAAGTATCTGATATATCACCAAGAAAACAAATCTTTTCATTGTCCTTCAAATGTGAAATAACCTGCAGCAATACTGGAGAGAAATTCAGCGTCGATACTAAGTTCAAGCCAAGTATCACGCAAGGATATTTTTTGCATTCCTTAGCAGGATAATAGAAAAAGCTGCTTGAAATCTCATTAACAAACTCACCTAGTCTGGTTTTACTTTCTGAGCTCAGCAAAACCTGGAATCAGGCAAGGAGCCAGAACTGGAGCTGCTTCCACAGAACTAGCAGGTGTCCTCTGTCTGTTATCAAACCGTCTCTGAAGTGTAAAACAACTCTGTCTTTCCTGGGAGGAGTGGCAAGCAGCCACCCAAAGAGACAAAATATTATTCAAGTCTTCTGTGAAAGGATATATGTAATAAACAAAAACTGGAGATTAAGCCACTACCCTTAAGACCTGTTCCTACCACTTCTAGGAGCCTCCCACGTGAACCAATTTCCCTCCCTGCCTTTTGTATGTCTACTTAGAGCCATTGTGGGCAGTGACTACATGACACAAGCACACACAACACAGCACAAACCTAATGAAGCTCTAGCCATGTGTCATCCTATAAAAATCACGGTGGACAGACTAGTGGATGAAACTGCTGGAAAACAAGACCAAAAGACAGGGGATTCTGGTAAGAAAATGATGTTTTGTTTCTCTGTTTAGGAGTTTGGCAGATTGGTTGCCTTCACCCACAGACAGTAACAAGTGACCAACTGACCACACAATCCAAGATACTTAGGTTCCTGTGTAAAGCAAAGCTCTTATACATGACTACCCACACATTATTCTTCTACGACTCTGTAGCTAAGAGTTTGGATTACTCTTACAAATAGTGGCCTAGCTTTAGTTGTTTTTCTTTTTCTTTTATCACCTCTTAGTTGTATTGTGGCACTATAGTATATCTGATTTTTCTTTCTTTTCCTGAGGTAAAGACTACTGAAAACACATCAAATCTGCCCTCTGCTCTGTAAAACAGACTTTGATAGACATTTCAATCAAGTTCAGCATTTCTACCCCTACCTTTAGAGAACACTCCATGGTCTGAGGCCACGACATATGTGCTTTCTGGTACTCTACCACACTGATAATGAGTCTTTCTAATGTCTAGAGTAAAATGTGCTGTAGCTCCTTGTAGTGGCAGTCTGGAAAAACTTCTGATGGTATCAAACCTGAGGACAACACCCATAGCAATATTCCAGAAAAAATAAAATAAAAACTGTTCTGTGGTGAAACCAGAGCTTTGTCAGAACTCATTTAAAACAATGAAATGAAAAGCCCCAGGAACTAAAGTTCATCACAAATCTCAGTGCTCCTTGCATCAGCTAGGCTTCTTGCTTTTTAATAAATTGGTTTCTCCTACATAAAAGCCTTTATATATAGAAGTTCCAGAACCTGTCTAAAATTTAGAGTGTACAGGAACACAATTTTACACGGCATGTAAAAAGAAAGAGCTATTGCCATAGTTTTCTGAAAATATATTTTCTCAAAAAACAAACAAACTGCAAAACAAACAAAAAACCATAGAAAATACCTTTGGAGACATAGATTTCCTCAAGGTTTATATAATACATATATATTAAAACAAGATGAGAAGAAAAAATTAAAAGCACACAAACATATCCTACCAACACCAACTTAGAAACTGCAAACAGAAGGATACCTGAAATTTTCCTGAAATTTAGATATTCCTAGCTATTATTTTTGCTGATTACCCTTGCCCCTTTGTCAGCCATTCCTCTGAGTAGGTCTCCCTAAATATATCTCCCTTTTTTAATGTTCTAAAAAGTATGCTTGTAACACCATGACACCTCTTTAAATGATATTCACATGTGGCAACAAGCATTCCTCAACCACAAAGGAAATGAGACAACAAGTTTTACAGAGAATGTTTACACTTCTCTGTGTTCTGAAACACCTGGGAAAACCTCGGGTTTCTCTGCCTTGAGAAGAAAAATCTCAAAGAAAGTATACACAGTAAAGGCATTTCTGTACTTTGAATCATTCCCGTTTTGTTAGATGTACTACAGACAACACAAGAATAAAGCAATGCTAACCAAAGAGGGAAAGGAAAAAAAAAAAAAAAAAAAAAAAGGATTTAAATGTGTTTTTAAAAGACACAGGCAAAGATTAGAAGAATATCCTTTGAAATCATCCTAAAAGAAAATGTTTCAGAAAGAAAGTTATACCAAAAGAACAAGAAATCCACATGTATCAGAGATGGTCACAACAGCTAAAGTGTTCTCCAGACTGAGAACACCCTCCTCATTCAATTTAACTTGAAAGAAACTTTTTGATTTCTTTGTGTAGCAAATTCATATGCTGGTCAAATAATATAGTTCTCTCTGGCAGCTACTTCCTACACAAGAATAAGTTTTTTCTTTTCTCTTTTAATAAAACATTTCCTTTTAATAGTTTTAACTGATTTCATTAAAAAGCAGTAGTACATTTTTAATTTTCTACTCTAATACCTATGATCAGCACGAAGGACAAAATTATAAAGAAAGGAAAATATGAATTCCTGCCACATGAAAGGCACTCTGGAGTAGAGGTTAAAACACGGCTTTCTTAAAGAAACCATGGTTTTGATATATACGATGTCTTATTTTAGTATCAGATTTCACAAGCCCTTGTGGGTTTTAAATACATATGTTTAGAAAAATGAAGTAATGACTGTGCTACAATCAGAAATGTACTAAGCCCAAGAAAAACATTGCCACAAAATGTGCAATATATAAAATGAAAAATAAAAAAAATAAAAAAAAAAAAAAAAAAAAAAAAGGAAAAACACTCTTCCAAATATTCTTGGCTTCATGTTGGGTGAAGCTTACTCTGAAAAAAAATAATAATAAAAAATAAAATGGTGGAAAGTGACTATGCTGAACAAGAAATAGTAATCACCAAATGCCTTTTGGCCTCTAAAATTTAATCATCCTACACAAGGGACCTCTATGAATTTATCCCAAGTTTTCTTGTTTAATTTGGCTTTTTAACTGGCCAGTCGCCACAATGACAACTTTCTTTTGGAGTATCTTGTGTGTGTTATTGAGATATAACTGGTTAGTCAAAGGCAAAATAAAATATATACACACACAGAGAGCTATTTTTAACAACATTAAGCTCCACCAAGGTTCACACTCTCATATCACTGTAGATATTTTATAGTGGAAGGAACTTCCAGAAGTCATCTAGTTCAACCTCCTGCTCAAAGCACAGCCACTTGGATCAGGGCCTTGTCCAGCCAAGTTTTGTGCAGTCTCCAAGAATGAAGACTTCTCAACCTCTTTGGACAACCCCCTCCCATGCTTAACTGCTCTCACTGGGAAAATATTTTCCTTAGTATCAAATCAGAATTTTCCATGTTCCAACGTGTGTCTGTTGTCTCTCATGCTGTCACTCTGCAACCTCCAAGGGAAGCCTGGCTCTGTTTTCTCTACACCCTCCCATTAGTTAGCTGCAAACTGCCATGAGATCCCCTTGAGCCTTCTCTTCTCTCGTGTGAACAAGCTCAGCTCTCTCAGCCTCTCCTCACACTTCACATGCTCTAGCTCCAACCATCTTGGTGGACTTCGCTGGACTCATTCCAGTATGTCAATGTCTTTCTTCTACTAGCAGGCCCAAAACTGGACATATCACTCCAGATGTGGTCTCACAAGTGCCAAGCAGAGGGGAAGGATCAGTTTTTCCAACCTGCTGGCTATGCACACTCGTTCTGACATGGCCCAGTGCGAACTTGGCCCTCTTTGCTGCAAGGCCACGCTGCTGGCTGACATCCATCTCCTTAACCACCAGATTCCCAGGTCATTTTCTGCCAAGCTGCTTCCTAGCAAGTTAGCTCCCAACCTGCACTGAACTGTGGGGAGCAGAACTGGACATTACTCCCGAGTGTGGCCTGACAAGCACTGAGTGTGATGATTACATCTCTAGCTCTGCTAGTAACGTCTCTGCAAATGCAGTGCAGGATCTGATTTACCTTTGTTGCTCCAGCAGCACGGTACTGACTTATGTTCAGGTTATTGTCCACCATGACCCAGGTTCCTTTCAGCAAGGCTGAAGGGCCTTGTTGATCCCAGCCTGTACTGAGCTTTTTGGTTACATTGTCCTAGGGCAGGAGAACCTGCCACATGAGGCAAGACTGAAAAGAGCATCTTTTCATGCCGTAGAAGAGAAGGCTCAGTGGGCCTCACCATACTTTTCTAGTTCTTAAAGAACAACTACAAAGAGGCTCTCTCTTCTCAAGAAGCCACATGGAGAGGACAAGAGGAAGTGGGTACAAGTGGCAGAGGTTTTGTCTTGGTATCAGGAAGAAATATTTTATAGAGAGAACAATCAATCACTGAAACACCTTCCTCAGGGACATGGTAGAGTCTTCATCACTGGCAGTTTTCAACATGACTGAACAGAATGCTAGATAATCACATCTAGCAGGTTCCCTTTTCCACAAAAGGTTGGACCTTTTGGTCCAAAGGATCATCAGTCCTTTGAGGTCCCTTCTAATCCCTGTTCTATGATTCTGTGCTGCTGCATGGGTTACTGTCTCCCAGACGAAGGATTTTGCTCTTTGTTGAATTTCTTGAGGTTCCTCTTTGCACATTTCTCCGTTGTCTCAGTCCCTCTGAACAGCAGTCCAGTCTTCCAGTGCACCAGACACTGCCCACTTGAGGATCATATCCAAACGTGCTGAATGTGCACTCTATGAGAGACTCTAGGTCTTTCATAGCGACATTCAACAATAAGTTTCAGTACCAATGCCTGAGCAACACCACTTAGTAAGTGGTCACCAAGTGGACGTTGCACCTTTGATTAATACACTTTGGGCATTACAGACCTGGCAAATTTCCATCCAACTTATTGTCGTTTTCCATCCACCTAAGTCTCTATCTCAACAATTTGACAGTGAGTATACTATGGGAGACTATGTCGAAGGCTTTGCTAAAGTCATGATGAGGCTGGTCAGTCATGGTATGTTTTCGCTCACTCTTAGCAGCTTTCTGCCACATTTGTTTAACTTGAAGAAAGGCAACTGAGACTGTCAGCAAAGACGCCACACAGATCCATCCCATGGATCCTGTCCCTGTTTAGTAGTCCTTACTCCTCAAAGAAGGTACCGCAGCCTATAACACCAGCCATGCAGTTACATGTTGACTTAAGGGATGTATCCTTGTGACCTCCACCTTTTCCTCTCCCCAACAGGACTGAGAACACTCCCTGGGCATTTGTGCCATGTACCCTGCAGTCATGATACACTCAGGTTCACCGCAGTAATATCATGGTGGCAACATGGATGAACAACAGATGAAGTTTGAGGGCTGGACAAGCTTCAGATGTATCCCTCTGCAACATCTGCTATTTGTATAAACATGTAAACATCCAGATACAGCAAGTATAGCACGTTGGCAGATGGGTGCCTCTGTCTCTGACAGGATAGGGTCTCCAATAACTATCATCCTCTTTCTCCTATTCATGTACATGTTTGGTGAAGCCTCAGCTGGGTCTCATGTCTCCACTGACAAACTTGTTCACCTCTTTCCAGGGCACTTATGCCTGTCTTTCTCTGCAGGCAGAGCATCTTCCTTCTATTGCCAGAAGTCACTCATCGCTGCAGCCCAAGGCCCAGCGTTCTCGTTGGGTCATGGCCTCTGATGTGTCAGGAATAGTTGATGGTGACCACGTCCTATGGCACATCATTACCATCAAAGTCCAAAGTTAAGTCACACGTTGTCCTGAGCTGATTTTCTGTGCCTCATTGTGCTGTTCTTGCACTAACTGCTGTGACAACTGCTAGGTCTGTCTTAGCAGCCTGTTTCCTGGGCTCTGGGAGCTGTACTCTCTGTACCAGTTCTACAGATGTTCCTCAAGCACTCAGGTTCTTGATACTGCTCCATCGAGCTAGCTGAAGACAAAATGCATAGGTAGTCCATAATCAAAAGGTAGCCAACAGAAGCTGTCTGTAAGAGCTGACGGAGGCAAACACCTCCTGGCTCTGACCTGCAGCAGCAACCCACCAGAAGTCCCCAGAAGCAGCAGCTCCCAGATGTTTACTGAAGCTTCCTGAAGAAGAAGCCTGGAAACTGCTGCATCTGCTAAGTCTCTCGTTAGCTGTCTCTGCTGCAGATCTGAAACAAAGTGGCAAATTGTACTGCAGAACAACAGCAGGACTTCAGAGCTGCTTCACCACCCACAGAGCAAGCCCATGAAGCATCTGAGAGCAGCTTCATTAACTTTGTTGCATAGTGAAAAAGGGGAAAGGAATCAGAAAACTTGCCAGAAAACCATTGTGGGCCAGGTCTAGTTCAGAAGGCTGAGCGGGACACCTACTTCAGCATGCTACAACAAGAAAAGAAACCCTGATGCAGCCACAGCTCCTAGCCGCTCTCCTCCACTGACCGATTAGAAGAGTCTCCTGCCTTTCCTAGCAACCACAGCAGGGGGTTTTGTTACTGCAGTTGTGTCGGCAACAAGACACCACACTAGAGTTAAACCAGTGATAGTTCATCTGTGTACCTTTGTGGAGTAGTTTTCATTTTCAGCAACAAGCACTGCATAATACTGGGCTCATGTCACTTCAGCCAGCTCTGCCACTCAAAGCAGCAGCCTCACTTCCCTCTAAGACCTCACATTCCTGCCTCCATGCCTTCTCTCCCACCCCTTTTTCCCTTTAAACCTTGATTATCTCCCCAAACAGCCATGTGCATGTTTGTGCCAGCACCCAAGGAGGTGTGCAGCCCAGAACAGGAAGAGCAGCTTGGAGAGAGCAGCATCATTCTTTCAGCTGCAATATTGGTTTACAGTAACTGGAGAAGGATGGCCTCAGCCTGACACAACTGGTTCCCATTTCGGACTCCTCGGAGCAAGTCCTGTATTTCACCCTCTGTCAGCAAGACAACATGCTCCCTCCTTCAATCCTGAATTTATGTGCCAGCTGCAGCTGAGCTGAGCAACCCTTGGATTGCCATGTCTGGCCCATGAAGGCACAGAGGAGGGAAGAGGTGGAGGTACCAAGGCAGGATGACCAAGGAGCCCCAATACCCACATTCAGGCTCGAGCCTGAGGTTGTATCCCTGCTCTTGCATGATTTCACTGCAGTTTTCCAGTGGCTGCCATTAAAACCAACTGCAAGCAAGTTTATAAAATTAGAATAGGTGCTCACGTACAGACATCTCCCACCTACACCTCAGGAAAAGAAAGAAAACACAAGAAACAAAACAAAACATGCTGTTAAGTGGTATTAGAAAGCAAGTTTAAAAGATAGGTATATTTCAGAGAAAGGGGTTAAGCTGCAGCGATACCTATCCATTCCAATGAAATAACAACCCACCAGCGCTGCTGAGCAAAGTTCACTAACTACTCTACAGTTTTAAAAGACTGCTTATATTTTATTAGAATTATGCTTTTTTTTTTTTTTTTTTCAGTTCAGAAATCTTTAAATCTTGTAGAAGTTACTCAGTGTTGAGCAACTAGACTGTAACACAAGATTATTTTATTAAAAAAAAATATTTCTCCCTGACAGGATAGCATTAAAACAAATTGCTATGCAGAACTTAAAAGTGATTTATTTTCTTTACTTTCAGTGGCAAGAATCTTAATAAGCTTGGATTATCCTAATTAAATAGTTTTATTAACTTTGGCCAGTCTTTAAAATTGACATGTGCCAACATGCCAGCCTGTTGGAGCTTGTTATATTACGCCAATTTAGCCACACCATCCATC
Source organism: Aythya fuligula (assembly GCF_009819795.1). Lineage (NCBI taxonomy): Eukaryota > Metazoa > Chordata > Aves > Anseriformes > Anatidae > Aythya > Aythya fuligula. Next base: position 114,548,673 of record NC_045560.1, read on the forward strand.
TGGTTAAGTAACCAATTTTCTAAATCATTAAGAAAGTTTTTAGCTATGACAATTCCTATGGAAGGCTTTACGTGGAAAGATTATTATCTATTCATTCAACAGCAATGCTGAAACCACCAAGGCTGAATTATTTTAATATAAGGATTTAACTGTTTTTACTTGCTAGGAAGCGATTTCCAGGGTCTTGCTTACCACAAGCTAGTACTGAATACAAGTTCTTCCAGTCAGTTCAAGTTTTTGATTTTGCTTCTAACACTGTTAAGCTATAAATCCCTCAGCCACAGTGGAGTTTCTTGGATTTCTTTCCTTCTAATTATTTTCTTTTTTCTCCTTCCTTTTCCTTCTTTCTTCTTCCTCATTTATTTATTCCTTTTTTTCCTCACTCTTTTCTGCTTTCTCCTTGCTTGTCTCCTTTTCTTTCCTTTCTCCCATTTTCTCTCCCTTCCCTCCTTCTCCCCTTCCTCTAGCTCCCTCCTTTCTTGTTCTCTCTCTTTTCTTCCCTTCATTCCCCTCTTTTTTTTTTTTTTTTTTTTTAACTCTATCCCCTCTCTGTATATTCTCTTCTTTCTCCTTTCCTCTCTTTCTGTTCTTATCTCTTGTCCTTTATCCTTTTATCCCTTTCATCTTTTGTTCCCCTCCTCCTTTCCTTTTCTTTCTTTGTTTCTTCTCTTCTCTCTTCCTCCCCCTCGCTCTCCTCTTGTGATCAGTTAGCCAAGTGCCCACCCAGCCACCCACCTAATACTCCTCCTCAACAGAAAATAGGGAGAAAATAGGATGAAAAGGGTCAAGACAAAGACAGGGAGATCGTTTACCAGTTACCACGAGATGCAAAACAGACTCGACTTGGAGAAAATTAATTTATTGCAAATTAAAATAGATTTGGGTAGTGAGAAACAAAGATAAACAAACAAAAAACCCACCAACAAAACCAAAATGCTTCCTCCCAGCCACTTTTCCAGGTTCAAATTTCCTCCTTCAATTGCAGTTCCCCTACCTCACCCCATACTGAGTGGTGCATGGGGATGGGGGATTATGGTCAGCCCGTCACAGTTCCTCTCTGCAGCTCTTTCTTCATCACGCTGTTTGCCCGCTCCAGCGTGCTTCCTCTCCATGGGCTGCCGTCCTTCAGGAGGAATCTGCTCCACTGGGGGCTCTCCATGGGCTGCACTTCCTGCCAAGAACTTGCTCCGGTGTGGGCTCTCTGCAGGCCACAGCTCCTTCAGGAAATACCCCCATGCTACTGTTTCACATGCTCTGCTTTCCTCCCCTTCCTCTCTGTGTAGCTTTTTTGCCCTTTCTTAAATATGTTATCATATTGATGCCCTGTCACAGGGCAGCCCCAGCCTCTCCTCACAAAGGCCGCCCCTGCAGCAAACCCTTACCATGTAACACCTCTTCTTTCTTTTCTTTCCCTTTCATCTTTGTTGTTCCTCTCTCTCTCCTTCCTCTTCCCCTCCCCCTTTTCTTTCATCTTCTCTTATCTATTTTCCTTTTCCCTTCCCTTCCTTTCTCTCCTATTTCCTCACTCTTTTTTTCCTCTCTCACCTTCCTCTATCCCCCCACCCTATAATACACTGTATTTGTAAAAACTATACTTTTAAATCAGAACCATAGTAATAAATCTTTTTACGAAATAACAATAAATGAGAAATTAAATTAATAAAACTCTGTTCATGTCTACTCAAAACAAAGAAAGGGTAACACTTCATATTCCTTCTCACTAACAAAACTTCAAGGAAATCTCCACAGTTTCTTTCTGTTTCCTTTATTTACAATTAGGGCATGACTTCTAAGAGAGACAGAATTTTGAAACTAAGCATCAAATTATGGGATAATTATGCAGAGGTGTTGTATTTACTTTGAGCATCCAAAACATTGCTTTCAACCCAAAAGAAAAAGGAAGCTAGAAGTTATAAAAACAACTTACTTCTACGTCTTAAGTTCATACTCAATTGACCAAAAAACTACTTAAAACAATTTTATAAAATCTATTATGTCGCATAGAAGAACAAATAAAAAGAAACGTTCATTCCCTTTCAGAAGATTTTCCTCAATGTTCTTGTACTTAAAGAGTAATTCAGCATGTGAGTATGTTTTACTCAACCACCAGAGGCAGGAAAAAAAAAAAAAAATCAAACACTGATATAAAGAATGCAGACAGGGAGTAATCATAAAGATTTCATCCAAAAGCAAATTATTGTTTTCTAGTAATATTTATTGCTACAAAAATATTTCTGTAAGCAAGAAAATACTATCATACTTTACATCAAAATAAATGCCACTACTATAATTTTGCTGCCTAATAAGTGTCAGGTATGTCTTTAAAATATTTTTGTTAAGAGCTTGTATCTGTATTCAAAGCCTGGAAATAAATATAGAACTGGCAATCACAGGAATTTCTGTATCTTTAAAAAAATATAGCAATGCAAGATTTATTTTATCGGTTCAAATTAAAATATTTTGGTGGATATAAAAAGTTTAAGTTATATATTTGTTGTGCATAACAGAGTTTAACTTGGCAAAACAGCATAGCAAAAGGTTGGTTCTTTCCCTCAAAGCACCAAGCACATACTTTTATTTTTGTTTTAACTTAATCCAGCTGTTGTTGCAACTCATGCTATTAGTAGATCTCCTTATTCTTTTTTGACTTAAAATAGTTCATTAAGACTGGAACTGACAGACAAATTTCTATTTATCGTATAACTAAAAATTAATCTTATTTTAAAATGTCACAGAAAACACTTTAAAATTATAAAAATAAAATTATAAAAATTCCATCAAATAATTTGTGGAAGTGAAGCATTAGTAACTAAAACAAATACATAAAAGTTTTAGATTAGCCATACTCAATAGGCACACTGCATTCCATCTGAAAGAAAGCTTGATTCTGCTGAAGTCATTAATAAACTCCCTTTAAAAGTAGGGGCTGAGATACACATACAAAGAAAGAGTCAGAAAAATGTAATATAACGTGGCATCACAATCAAATTTCAGTCTTAATGAGAAATCGTTGTCTTCTATCAGTCATTCTGATCACGGTCTCTAAATATTTTTTAATAAATAATTTAAAGCCTAATATAATATTAAAGCAATTGACAGCATCAATCGTGTCATCAATTCAAACTCCTGCCTTTTTAGAGTTTGTACTCAGAGATTGCTTTTATTCATACTTCTTCAATAATGGATTTAATTTGTACACCCAATAGCTGTAAGTTCTAAGACTTTATTGGCTACGCTCCGTTTCACTCACTACGGTGTCAGAAGCATAGAAAAAATCTTCCAGCCACAGCCTATCAGAAGATTTATTTTCCCCTGTGTTGTATGAAGAGGCTACCATAAATGAGAGAGGATCACTACTAGTAATGTTTTACTTCCAAAAGGCAAGTTGGTGGCTTAAGGTGGCTTTTGCAAAATCTTTGCTCTGAAAATGTTGTATGTATGTGCTAGCCACCTATATAATTTTCCATTCTCAACTAAAAGCAGAGAAAGTTTGAAGGTTTGAAAGGTTTGAAAGGTTGGGAGTGCTAGTTTTGGGTGAAGGGGAGCAGACAGGTAAGAGTGTGTGTATGTGTGTGTGTGTATCTATGCTGAAAGCCAGCAGTCTTTTTAAATCTTCCCCTTTGTCATGTATTTTTGAAGATTTCTTCTCAAGATGTTTCTTGCTGTCCTTTACTGGCTGTTTTTTTTTTTTTGTGATTCTGGAGGCCAGATACCTTTCTTGACACAAATGATTCCATATCTGATTTGGCCACCTGAAGTATTTAACAATTTATAAAACAAAACTCCCAGGTACATTGGTAACATGAGAAAAAAGAAAAGAAACAATATCAAGTAACAAGGGCCTTTTGCAAGAGAGAGTAATAACTGTTTACATCCCTCACCTGTTTTATTTGTGAATGAAATATAAAAGCAGGCAATTGAAACTTTTAGAAAAAAAGCTACAGAATCTTGATAGCAGATATTTTAAGCAATCTTATTGGAACATGTAAAAGGTACAGAAAAAGATAAACATATAAAGAGATAAACATGTAAAAGATACAGAAGTAGTTATGGATGCTTTACGATGCTAAATAGGATGACTATTGATAGCTATTTTTGCCCTCCTCCCCCCTTTTTTGTAGTAAATGTGTGTCATCAAAAGGGCTACTATCAACCATTTATTTTTTCTCATATTAAAAATATAAAAAATAAAATAATATAATAAAATATAAGAAAGCAATAAGAAAAAAAATAAAAGAAATGGGGGAAAATACCTTTGTCCTCTCTTAGCTACTGAGAGCTAACAGCAAAACAGTTGTTAGGAATGTTTTGAGCTCTTTCCCATACAGTCTTTGCTACTGGAATAACTGAGCAGAAGATATATTTGAATAAAGTTCTGTGATTTACAATTTTATATGTATGTATAAATAAATGTGAATATATATCTGTAGGTGTATTTACACACTCAAGCACATAAACAGTTTTATACATACAGCATTTAAGTTCTTCTATTTATACTTTGATTTGATATATATACATGTATGTTTTGCTTCTTAGATCTCTGTTGATACTGTAAATATTTGCCAGCCACACAACTGCTGGTTTTAGCAAGCAGCTACAATAAAGCAGCCTGTCTCACTGACAAATTATATGAATTACAAGCAGAATATGGGGGAGTTCCACACTCCTGAAAGAAAATCAGATATTTCTTAAAACATACTTTTCCTGCAGATTATACTAAGTAAATAAGCAAAAGAAGTTTGGGCACTTTTCATAATAATTCTGTTTTGAAATGAAAACTGTGTGCATCATATAATTCTACATTAATTAAGAGAACTATCTATGAGACTCAAAATAAAATAAAATGGAATTGCTGGAAAAGAAATCCACATCTGTAACAAATTTTCTGACTATTTATACCTGATCTTTGCTATAGTCCCTGGACATTGGAATTCTGAGGTTTGTTTTGGTCTTCACTCTACAAAAACATACTTCAAAATCTTAAATAAAATATGCCAATGCATGACTAAGAGAACTAGTAAATTTTCAGTTCTTACAATATGAAGAAAAAAAATAAGAGAAAATAATTATGTTCAGATATTTTTCCCTTCAGTTAAGAAATGGTTTAATTACAGGTAGACCAAACCACATACCCAAAACTTTTCAGAAACATAAAGACATCCATAGCAAACTGATCCAGAAAATAAATTACTACTAGAAAATGATGCTTTCATAGAAAGCCTGACAATGTTTTCTTCTTTCACATTCAAGTAAAATGCATTTAATTCAGTCTGCCAGAAATGGCTATGCTTCTGCTCTACGAAAAATATGCTAATGATGAAAATAAGTACTTGACAATTTACTGAATACTGAGCGGAAAATCTGTAATGAATTGCCTATGTTGTAGTATTCAGTTTAGGCTTTTTTTTTTTTTCCCAGTTGCTGTGGAATACTAGAAATAGCATAGAAACAGATTATACCATTTTGTGGGATGTTGAGCATGTCCCTTAGGACAGAGTGCTTAGAAATAAAGACAATAAAAGTCAGCCGTGGAATAAATGAAATTCAAAGCAATAATAAACAATAGGTTTAAATACTAACTCTTCAATTCAAAAGAGAAATGCAGAAACCAAAACAGAAATGCAGAAGAAATTCAACCCCAACAAATAAATCTAAATCAGCAACTAGTAAATTGAAACCTAGAATAATTAATCTTACACCTGCAAAAGAGAACAGCTACTTAGGTTACTTGGATGTGGCAAGAAAAGCTCGTAAATCCATTAAGCCAGGCATGTGTTCAAGTTACCAGCCAGATTTGAATGTTCACTGTAGGCTTCAAGTCTTCAACAGATTAAATTCTTTTCTTAAGAATATTTTAAGAGACAGTTCATTCAAAAGATGACTCCTTCTAGCTAGGCTCCATATCATTCTCTGTTTTAAAGTTTCATATATATATGGCTGCCACTATCAGGCTTTTGTGTTGAGTCACTTTTGCCCAAATAGTTCCTAAAGGAAATACAGCAGATTATTCTTGCCTTTTCTAAGCACAAGAGAGCTGAACAAGCTTGCTAGCTGGTTAGTAACTCTTACTGCATTTTGCCTCTAACTAGCACAGACTGATATTAAGCTCTCTCACAGGTCTTGTTTCTGTCTTTTACTCAAAAATGTTAGTTTATTACCTGTATGACAGATCTTCATTTCTGAGCCAGGATGGAAAAAGAACACATTCTGTCAAATCTCACCTTCACAACGATCTTTGAGAAAGCTTGGCTCTGCACAACAGTAGATGCATATTACTGGAAGCTCTGCTATGTCCTGGTTCCTCTTAAACCAAAAGATGCTGGCAACACAGGCCAATAGAGGTATTAAAACCAAAGAAAGTATCTACCTTCCACATAGTCATGGTTCCGTTTATACAGTCACAGGACAACTTTTAGAAAAAGGAACAGAAAAACACCATGTAGACTGTGGGAGATCTCATCTCTTCAGTACTTGAAAAAAAAAAAAAAAAACAAATCAGGCTTAATAAAGCACTACATTATAGGAAACACACTATACTCAAACAGGAAAAACAAGAACCAAAGAACGAACAAACAAACAAAAACCTTGCACTGCTGAGGATGGGTTACTGATCTATTTTCTTACTCATAGCTTCTGTATGTATCTGATAATTTTGAATGTGTTTATATCTCTTGGATATCCCTATTTAGTTTACCTTTCCGAAAAAGAAAAGGAAAATTCAATGCAGAACTACTACCTGAAAAATAGAAACATTAAAGAAAAATAGATAGTATACTTACACATTGCTAAAAGAAAAGTTGCACTTTCTAGGAAAAATGTGGGAAGCCAGTCTTGACACAATATATAATTTAGGATAATTTTATACATATGGCAACACCAATTTATAATGCAGGAAGTTCCTCTTTTCATCAGCCTGAACTAGATTATCACTTTTCAGTTTCTTTCAACAGCAGTCTACACTAAGATGCATGAAACAGGAGAAAGAAAGCACAAGTTAAATTCTTACTTTAAACATCAAAATATGCTGAGAAGGGAATTATTACAACTGTGCAAAAAGCCAGCGATGAATTTGTTGAGGAATTTACACACTTTAGTTTTCATAGCTGATGCCATTTACTTCAAAATAAAATGTCCACTAATAGGAAGTTTGTTTTTTATTGTATAAAAAAAATAGATCTTACAAGATCATCAACCTCTGTATTGCTATCCATTCTTTGTTACTGTTAAGCTGTTGGATTTACTCTTTTATTAAAAAAGGAATACCTTTAATATGGCTTTAACATATTACATGGATCTTAATTTCAGCAAATTAGAGTGTGATAAAGGAGAGTTGGGCATGCATTCAAAAGATAAAATATTTTTGCCATACAGACTGTTAAAAATTGAAACATGTTTATCACATCACAAAATTTAACCACCACCATTTTTTCTGTTACAGTAAAACAGATTAACTTTAAGATGTCAATGCTTCCACTGAATTATTAAACTTTAATGATCTTATGAGTCACTCTCCCTTACCAGTAAAGTGTCAAACAAATAAAAGAGCATTACCTTAGTATAGTGCTCTTTGAGAAAGCACAGGTTAGGTTTGGGAGGAAGGTGCAGAAACCTAAGTAACTGCACAAGTAAAATAGAAATATTTTTAATAGTACTGGGGAGGCAGGTGTCTAACACAGATTGCGTTCGTATTTTCCCAAGCTTTGCAGACATTCTGAAGAGAGCTGCTAATAGATTTAAAACAAACAATTTTATTGCAGATCTTAAAAATAATAATAAAATAATAATAAAAAAAATAAAGCAGTATTTCCCATCATTTCCATAAAAGGTGGAAACATTATGATAGATGTTTTAATGCCCAGACACATAGAACTATTGTACCAGTGCTCAGTAAATCAAAAAAAACGAAGTGTTGAACACTATATGCGTTAAAAAAAAAAAGGAGAGAATCAACTGAGCATACAGGCACCGGCCTCAACACTATGACAAATGAGGGACAAAGTACAAAAGGGGAAGCCATATGAACTTTTCTAAGCTGTTAAATAATATAGTGAAGATACCAGGCATGATAAGAATGATGGGACTGGGTTTTTATTTTCCTATAACTTCTCCTGGAACCAAACTAAAGAATAACACTAAGTTGGTCCTGAGCCAGAATATGAAGTAGATACTAAAATCTGAGATGTCGACATTGTAGTCCTTTAATAATTTCAGCCACACAGAAGGGTAGAATGAATGGAGTTTGAGTCCTCATACATGAGAAGGGATGACAGCAGATTGGGGTAATAGGAGACCATGGGATTGGTGACCTAGTTTGAGAAAGAGGGAGGGGAGGATTCATGTAGCAGCAACTCTTGGTACAAGAGACTGCACATTGATGCAAAGAGATGTTGCACCAAGATGCCAGTTTAGTAGACAGGATATTGGGAGTGGAGGAGAAAAGGACTGGGATATATTCTTAGCTTTGCATTCACTTTGAAAGAAATTACTTAGCTTCTCTCTCCTCCCTCTTCTTACATATGCTTAGTTAATATTCATAACAGTAAGAACAGTATCCTCCAAAGCATTCTGAGTAATACTCAAAAGATTCTTGTTATTTATACTGTGCCAATTATCATCTGAAGTATTTCCAAAATTAAATCCACACCTTAAAACTAACAAAGGCATCTGCATTTGACGTAAGTATGATGTTTAGCCTGCCTGTAACATCTGGGGCGCACATTACTACATGCACCATGTAAAAAACAAACTAACAAACTAACAAACAAAACAACAATGAATCAAGTAATCTTATCAAACACGCTGAACGCAGACTGATTTTACTGGACTGTTTTATTGAACAGACTCCATTGTCCTATGAAAGGAAGAGGAGCAACATTGAAACAAAAAACAGCCGCAAATCATTTCTAAAAATTGAAACATGGAGCAAAAATGAAGCTAATGGTGCTCAAACAAAAAAAATGCATTCAGCATAGTTAAGGATCTTATATTGAAATTTATAAGTATACACAATGGAAGAAAGATGATCACTAATAAATAAAAATGCTATCATCTGTGCAATTAGCTGATGGAATATACTTGAGATTTTGTAATTTTATATCTGTTTCATTAGCACAGAACGACAGTTTTCCAAATCAGTGCAAAGACAATATTACCATTGTACAGACATAAGCAAGTTACCTTCATACTCACTGTAGGGTAATCATAATGCAGCAACAGGGAATTGGGAATTACCAGACCTACCCACAGGGCTACTTTTAAGCTTCAGTTACTACTGCAGTTATTTCAGGCCTACATCACTATCAAAAACTGAACTTGTTATCACGGATGGTATGACTATGGAAGTTACAGTCCCAGCTTTGGAACGCAGTATGGAGGAAACCCACCAGTTTTTACCAGGTTAAACTGTACTGTGGCATAAACCATGCTGGAAGCACCTAGGCAAGAAGGAGCAAGCCTGAGATTTTCAGCCGGTGTACTGTAGCTATCAAATTGGGTGTTTTTTTGTTACACCATGAAGAAAAGTGTTTCAAAGAGGTATCTGAAGTGAACTTAGGTAGAAAGACAGGTAGTATTGAAAGATTGTTTCTTTCACTGCTCTGCAGCCAAAAGCCATATCTGTAGTTACATAAGGGTCAACCCTTTAATGCTAGGCAAAAAGAATGTGAACAGCTGTCCCTCTCTTTTCCCATCAAGGCTTCCTTTCAGCCCATTGCAGGGAATAACTACCTTCAAGACAAAACAACATATTCCTTCAGCTGGAAAAGCTCCCAAATAAATTCTATCAGACATACACAACCACAGAGGCCTTTCAACTGTCTGTGCTCTTCCTTTAACAATCAGAGCCTTGAGACAAAAGCTGTGGTTCTTTCAGTGAAATTTTAAGAGCCTTTGGTTATTAAAGGGCACTTTATTTTATTTTATTTTTTTTTAAGTGGAAGATAAAACCTGTAACTTTTGAATAATTACAGATCACAGTGACATCTTGGAATTATTTCACAAAGAAAGGAAAGAAAAAAATCTGTCTACGTGCATAGACAATAAAACAAGGAACTCAAGATAAACAACAGAAGAGAGCTGTCAGCTCATTTAGCCTATTTACAGAAACAGCAGCATTCAGAAAGGGTTTTATTTCTAAGTCAATAGCTCTAAGGATGAAGTATTCAAAGGCTTGAAGAGACACTGTCAAAGAGATCAAAGGATTCAAAGGTAAGGGTAAATTTTTCAGGAGTATGATCTCACTTCAGAGATAAAGACAAACCCTGTACAGATCATGTGTTTTATTCCATTGATGACTGTTCAACAACTCAAACTGGTTTTAATTCTAGCTAACCCACTATTTTAATATTTCCGAACAAAGACTGTAAACCTACTAAGAGTATCTTAAGATTTATTAGGGTCATACTTTGCTGCTTTCCTGGGCTCAGAAGACTTAATATGTTATGATATAATTCATGATAGATATTATCAACAATGTGAAAGAGAAACAGCACTATTGCCAGTGGCAAGCATCTCTTCTTAGTCTTCTGAAAGACTACTGTCACAATAATAAATCAATAAGTAGTTTAATCTTCCATAGGAAAATACAAAATATGCAGAGAAAAAAGGAGGAGAAGTTAGGACTGATGCCGTGATTTTCATAGTTGAAATAAAGATCAAACAAACACCAAGAAAAAGAAGTTTAAGATCCTACTAGAAAATGGAAAATGGACCTGGAAGAGAGCATTTTTTAACCTCTTCTGGGACTGCAGCACTAAAGGACATGGCTTAGCGATGGGATTCGGTAGGTCAGGTTGATGGTTGGACTTGATGATCTTGAAGGCGTTTTCCAACCTAGATAATTCTATGAAAATTCCTTGACAAGACAGAGGTCAGTTGCTCCAGCTGAACAGCAAAAATGTTATGAAAAAGATCCCATACCAGGGTTCGTAATCTTGAGTTTAATGGAGGAAGAAAGTAAATAGCTAGCATAGCTGTGGGCTAAAGTTGCACTCCAAAAATTAAACATTTCTTCTCCCATTTTGAAAGTTTATTGGCTTTTAACTTGTACTGAAAATCTTTGGCTTTAATCTTTTCCAGACATGAAGGCAGACAACGAGTCAATTTCCCAGCCTTACCAAGCAAGGGGAAAAGAAACTACAGAAAAGCCAACACATAATCTATGGCTATTAGCATCATACATCTATCAGAATTTGGCTTGATATTTTCCTCTGGGACTCAAGCAATATGTATGGCTCCAGTACTTCAAACTGATCTAAAAACATTCAAAGAACAATATGAATCAAGGGACACACTATTTCATTCCCCTCATTCAAAGCATGATCAACCAAACCTACATAGCTTCTGATAGATTAGTTACTTGTGTAACTAAATTGTTCTTAGAGAGATGTACATGTCACGTCTTTCTCACAGCTTATGACAAAACTCAATTATAGCCATTAGAAAAAAATCTTCTTTAAGTCTAATCTCAGTCTTTCCTCACTACAACTTAAAGGCCTTATTTCTTGACCTGTCCATATCAGATGGACAGGGTAATTTATTCCCTTACTTTTTCCCCCATCTTTTACGTATCCAAGGATTCGTTATGTCAAAACCCAATCTCATCTTCCTTAATCCAAACACCTAATTCATACAAACTTCTGTCCTATTTTTATCTGCCTGACAATTTTAAACTGTATTCTGTCAGTCCTATCCTCCTTGAAGTGTACTACCCCAAACTGAAGAGAATAGAGAGATTATTTCCTGTGGTCCTATAGACAATTTCAAGAGGGGAGAAAAAACAAGAATAGTATTAGGATCTTTCTTTTTTACCAAGAAACCAGGAGAATTTGAGAGAAGGAAACATTTTTTTTTTTTCCTGTGAGAATCAGCAGGTTTTTTTAAAGCACATGGCCTACTTAAATACTGCCATTATGACTGTGCAGGCATCCCTTGGGGGGGAGAAAAAAAAAAGTCATGGGCAAAAAGAAACATCTGGCAACTTATGATTCTTCAATTTTAGGAAAATAAGGAAAAACACAGAATGAAGAAAATAGGCTTCAGGTAATTAAACTTCAGGCAACTCAGAGAACTGACAGGCAAAGTCTCCAGAGAAATCCCTCACCCAGCAGGCACAAACACATTTCTGTAAGTGCACCAAGAGACAGGAGACTGGCTTGCTCTTCAGTGAAGGGGGTGGCACCAAGCACTCACCCCCAAAACAGAAGAGTGCTACTACGTTTTCTTTGCTGGTACACAATTAGGAAAATATCTATGACACCTAGTAAAAGCAATATCAAGCACAGAAAAAAAAAATGATTTGATAATTAAATAAGTTAGATATTCTTATATCAGCTAAGTCTATTTGAATTTACTCTCAGGTGTTTAGAGCTGACTGGATCAGTTTCAAAATTATTACAGATATTTTTGAAAACTTGTAAGAGCACAGCAGCAATTCCAAAAGACTGGAAGACACGTAGGGACTAGATTTTAAAAAGATGGAAAAAGGAAGAGGCAGAGAATTAGACAGTAATTTAATTCCAATTCCCCTGAAATATGGAATAAAAATTTTGAAGGATTTATCAGATAAGAAATCGTGTAATACATAGATCTGTCAAAAATCAGTTACTTCAGATCTATGAAAAATAACCTTTCTGAAACAGTACCAGACCCTGTAGATAAAGAAGGAGAGTAGGTATCATATACCACAGCTTCAGTAAGTTTCTGGACCTTGTTTCTCACGCATCCTTCATAAGAAAAGGAGAGAAATATAATGCTGCAAAAGGAAACAACTTCCAATACATAGGCAAAGATAAACTTGGAAGGGATGCATTCATGTTGAAAGACAAAACTACTTAATAAAGCAACCTTAATAGATTTGAGAAACCACATGCAGAAAAGCTGAATATAATTCATAAAGACACGGGGAATTCTAAACCTTGAGAGGAATCAGTAACACCACACATACAAGATGGAGAATTACAAGGAAGGTTGCAGCACAGTGGAAGATGGAAGAGGAGCACAGAGGTTAGAGTTGCCCATACTCAGACCAGCAGTCTATATCACAATAGCAAAACAGCTAAAATCTCATGCTAGGGTGCATAAACAGCAGGCTGCAAGTCCAAAGAAACCTACAGTGGGACATGGAATTGTTCTCAAAAGAACAGGGACAGTGGAGGCTGGGAAGGGAAATCCAGAGTGCTGTGCACAGAAGTTAGCTGCTGGTTATCTCTGTAAAGAGATTTCAGTGTCCAGGACTGTTGGCTTGGCACTGCTCACTAACGCCACAGGCATGAATGTAAAATTAATGCTTCTCACCTGTCTCCACCTCACCCCAAAAACACCATGTATTTTCTACATCCCTGAAAGGTTTGCCTTAAAAGTTTTTAATACTTCTAGGTAGCAAAAGAACTACTTGCCTGCTGGCCATTTGGCAACCAACCATCATAGCAGGAAAGGTATTAAAAAAACAAAATTGAACCGTACATCCCTCGAGATATATGGATCTAGGTAGGTATATAACCTCTCACAGTATGTTAGTAGCTTTTTATTTTAATTTCTAACTTGTATCTGCTTTGGAATTTTCCTCCTATTGTATTTGATTATTTCAGTAATAAAATATAAATGTGGAACTTGATGTCTTTATTGCAAACAAACAAAAGAAAAGGCTGAAGAGTCTGACAGTGTCTTTTAAAGATTACATGTAACAGCTACAATGAAATTGCTGAAAATCAGACATTATTCATTCAGATTTACTACCACAGCAAAAAGCTTTAGATTAATTATTGCTGCAATATATTTGAAAAATGACTAAGCCAATTAATCTCGTTCATCTATAAATGGAACAGCAGAGACAAGAATTTTTAAAGAACTTCATTTAGGATTGCCAAGGTTCTACTGACAATGATAATCAGTATAAAGGAATTAGTAAAGTATATTAATGTAGTAACATACTGCTGGCACAACTCCAGACTTGAAAAATACACAAATCATTACAGAATAAAATGTGCTAGTGACATTTGTGTGCTTATGACCAGGTGATTACATATAATAAAACATACACCCCTCACTCATCTTAGTTGGCTGCAGCACAGACCAAGAAAGATCATCTTTGGTAATGGCAAAGGGACCATGCTGGTAGAAAGGTACTAAAAGAAACTGCAGAGCTTGATGAAGTAAATGGGTGCATTAAGATTATGTGGCAAGGGTTTGGTAGCAGAGTAGGGCTGCAGGGGTAGCCTCTGTGAGCAGAGCCCAGCAGCTGCCCCATGTTAGATCAGAGCCAGCTCCAGACGGCTCCAAAAGGGACCCGCTGCTGCACAGAGCCAAGCCAGTGATCAAGGCTTGGTGGGCTCTGGGAGAGCAGATGTAAGAAAGGGGAAAACAAACAAACAAACAAACAAAAACCACTGCTATACAACAGCAGCTGGGAGAGTGAGGAGTGAAAACCAGCCCTTTGGCCCCCAAGGTCAGTGCAACAGGAGGGCAGGAGGTGCATACCTTATCAGATCTTAAGAGTTACGCACTCAGATGACTTTGCAAGTTTGTGCCTAACCAGTATTAAAACGTGGCAGAAACACAACTTTTAAATGAAATCAGAAATTAAATGAGAAACCAAACACCTCCAAATCAATAAACATCTTTGATTTATTATTATAATATTTTTTTACAATTGCAGCATCTAGAATTTCTAGACTAATCAATTCAGAATGACCTACCTTACAGCTTTATACAATTTTTCACATAAGAAATAAAGAATGTTGAATGTTACCCTTTTTCACTTATCCAGACACTCATCGCCACATATGGGATCCTGCAATCAACTATATATTCACACATACCTGCACATACCATGAATAAACATCAGGCCAGAATGAATCTCAGTTTCCTTCCTGTTTGCCTGAAATCCTCAGTTTCTTAGTAACTGAAGTAATGAAAGAGAAGATCTGGTTTTGAACCTCATTAAAGGAAATTTTATCCTATTATTTATTCTGCAGCAATTAAAAAGGGTTTCTGCATTTTCTATATTTAAATCAAATAAAAATGCTGCCCTCACTACCTCCCATAGGTTTTACGCACACAATTTTATTTACATACTTTTTAGGGAAACAAGAATTTTTAAAATTACAAAGAAATGCTATTATCAGGCATGTAAGCTTCTCCCATGTGGTTGCCTCATATCACAAGATGTAAGAAGAAAGCAATCTATGCACTGCTGTGAGAAACAGTATCTTAATGAAAACAGATTTTCAAATGTAGTTGTTTGGTGTGTTTCTTTTTCTTTTTCTTTATGCAAATCCTTGCACCATAACACATGTTTGGTCATTCGTTTTCAAAAGTTTTCATTCCCTTGTTTCTTTGGCCCTGCCAAATACACTTCAAGCAATTCCTTGGCAGGAACTAAAGCATTTTATATCTGTAAATGTGGCAAATTCAGCTTCATCTTGCACTCCATCTCTTTTGCACTCTTACCAAAATACAGATATTATAACCATGTTATATGGGTACCAACAAAGCAGTGCATGGCCACGCACTGCAAATGATCACGCAGAGCATTTCTGTTCCTTAGGAACAACAGTGAACTCAGTAAAAATATATCCCGCAGTTACTTCTGGCTCAACAGAGTACATTCAGAAGTAATGGAAATAATGCGTTACTACTGCTCTACTCAGGCTTTTTGTTCCCTTTTTCTAGATTTTAGGTACCAAATGAAGGAATATAATTAAAAATAAAAACAAATATTTCCCTTTGAGACAGCAACACATATTAGAATTACTTATTATAATAGAAAATTTTTATTTTATAATTTGGAGAAGAGGAAACTGCATCTTGTAGGAGTCAACCACAAAGCAAACAGTTTTTCCTTATTTTATTTCCTGCCCAAATTTCCATCTGAGGGTCACTGGAAGACCTACCAAGCAGAAACTGGATGGAGCATGCTCATCTGAGTAAACCATACTTATCTGATCTCAAAATACTGGAGTCAACAAAAGACAACTATGATTTTCATGGGCTCTGGATAACCCACCAAACCTCTAACAGCTTCATGATTATAGCTGAAATCTGCATCCAATGTATACCGCTATTCAGCAACTCAGGATCCAGGCGCTGCAACCACGCAGACTAGCTCTCAGTGCTCAACCACTGCTCTCCATCCATTCCCGACCCTTTATCAGCTCAACCCCCACTGCTGCAGGCAACACCAGCATGTCATAACAGCAACTTAAGTGCCAGACCACAAACTTAAGTGAGAGAAAGAGTGCTTCCAACTCCACCTCACACATTCTTCACACACATGATGGTATAGGCAACACAGCCACCAAGCCTGGGGCTTTCAGCAAAAATGAGAAGCAGCTCTGAGCTTTCTGACTAGATCCCACTCTCTTTGTAAAGAAAGGCTGCTGGACTGGAGCTAACCAACAGAGGCCTTTTGGAAGGTACAAAGGTATGCCAGTCACTTTCCATCTTAAAAGCCTAGAACTAATGAACAAACAAAACCCATCAGCTGTATTTCCCACTGTGGAACCAGAAATTAATTCAGCCATTAACCAGCACACTGTGTTCTGTGAACCACTCCTCGATGGTTTTCAAAAAGACAGTCAAAATACAGAATATATGACCACTGACCTTGTTTCTTTTAACCCTTCTTTCTGAATGACTTCCAGTATTTGTTTTGCGGTCATTGGTGAGTTGGGGTACTTTTCCAATGCCTGAAAAGAAATAATAAATGGGTAAGTGTCAAGACATAGCTGTCCCATGAATCTGAAAGGTTGTGTCTTCATGCAGTCTTTATATAGTCATTTGTGAAAGGCAGGGAATGGCAGTGTTGAGACTGGAATCCTTTGGCTGTTGGAAGGCCAGATACAAATCAGGAAACTGCAGCAACAGTAAGGTTTACTTGCTGTATCTACTGTGCTGCCTGGGAAAAATTCTCAGCAGGTTCCAGATAAAGAGTTGAAATACACAACTAATTTTATGACACAGCAACAGAATTCCTTTCAAGCAGAAAGGAAAAAAAAAAAAAAAAAAAAAAAAAAAAGCAAGAGACAGCTAATTGTGGTCTTCCTCCCACCCTCCTTTTCAAAATTATAGATAAATAGAACTATCTGAGGTCATTTGAATATTCGACACTTAGGTTTTACTGTGACCTCAGGAACAAAGCAAAAGCTAAGAGTTTCCATTCATAGAGTAGGAGTTTCTATGAAAATTGACACAGGTGGGTTTCAATTTTCAAATGTTCTTTGTTTCTAGAAACTGTGAAAAATGAAGTAGTCAGAACAGTCACAGCACACGAGATGCTACATGACAGCGTGCAATATATTTTTCCAGTTCAGCTCAGTTTTCCACTCCTTTGCCTTTTCCAATCGAGCCCAAAGTAACCCATTCTTCTTTCCAGATACAACCATCTTGAACAGAATTTTCTGGTTTTCCACTTCCTTTTAGTCCCAATCAGTTTTGAGCTGTTAAACAAACAGCTGCTCTTGTTCATTTAAAGTGCCAGACTGACAGCCCTGAAAAAAATGAAACCTTTCACTCGGCAGTAAAAGGTGCAGCACAGGCAAGAGCAATGCAAGCTTCCCAGAGCATCTTGCCAACATCATCTGAGCCAGACCTTGCATTTCTACCATGAGTAAACAAGAAATCAGTTTGGTCTCCGTACTCATCTAATCCTGAGCTTCTCTCTAGTATTTACCAAACAGTGGCAATTGTGAAAGTAGCTACTACTATGTGGATATGTGCCCACTAGGAACTAGAGACACCACCAAATCATGTCATGCCAGTCACCAAACTGTAAAAGATGCTAACCAGGGCTGTAATTCAAACAGCTCACAAAGCCAAAGCCTCCCTGCTCACTACCAATTGACCAGCTCAACCTTCTCTTGCCATTTTATAATTCTGACTTGCTACCTGTTCTCCCCTTTCTCATCGAAAATGGTTTACCAAATCCTTTGGCTGTTTTGCTGCAGGTGAGCTTCTTATCCTTTATCTTTCAGTTCCACAAAAGGAAAATGCAGAAGTGAGGGCTGCGCTAGAAAGGTCTGGGAGCTGAACTGAGCTTATCTCATGTACATCAATAGGCAAGATTCAAAAGGGACCTGTCAGGAAAGGAAAACCGAAAGGTGATTTGAAAGGAGAAAGAAGAGTGGATAGGAGAGCATGACAAGGAGTAAGGACAGAAGGAACTGCACAGAGCTGGGAAAAGGGCCACTGCACAGCAACGCATGAGAAGTGATACGAGGCATTAATGACAGAACCACATAACACATTGGGAAAATGACAATGAATTTAAGGACTAAGACTCTAGGATGAGAAGAAGTTGATGTGTGGGAAGATACAGAAATGGAAAGTTTAACCTTTGAAAAGACAACGAAGAATAGGGACGAGGTCAAATGAGAATACACCGAAATGGAGGGAAAAGAAGGAAACAGAACAGAACTGGGAACATTCCAGAGGGCAAACTGGAAAGGACAGAAGAGGAAACTACACTGTACTGGACACGGCTATGAAGGAAACTGTGTGCACTTGAAAGTGGGGTTACTCACTGTGGAGGATTCCCTGTTTCTCTTCCTGAGTACAGGCCCCTCAGCACACCTGGGCAGCTCCTCCCTGCAAGTGAGAAAATTTGGGTAGCCCTGTCCCCTTCTCTGTGACATCACATCCTACTCTGCAGAGTCAGAAAACGTGCCAGGTATTACCACGTGGATTTGACAATAATGGGAAGGAAACAATAACACTACATAAACATCAGAAGTCCCCTTGTTCTGGACAATGGGAGAAGGGAGAGCAGTTTGTGCTGAGGAAGCTGCACTGAACTGGTTGTGGAAACAATGGCCAGACATACAGGATACGGAAGATCATCTTCACCAAACAACAATGAAACCAACAAGCAGGATGCATAGCACCACTACAGAAAGCTTAATCAAACCCACAAGGCAGATTTCAAATACCACAGTATGAAGTGAACACATTCAGGGTATAATGACAAACTGAAACACAGAGTATGTTAGACAGGCTGAATGTGCTGGAGCAAACAATTGCTCATTGTGTGGATTTATTTTACTGCTGGACATGTAGCGTGGGCTGCAGTTCATATACTCTATGAATTTAATTCTGTTCATCTAACCCTTTAAACAGAGGACTGTTATTTAAAGAACTGTTCATACCCAAACTGAAAAGCATAAATTCTCCAATTCAGACACTACTTAATTTGAAAACCATCTTACTGTGCACTTGATTAAGTTTTCTTTATCGTAATGAAGATTAATCTAGCGGAGAACCTTAGCAAGGATACCTTCTTCTGCCCTTCCTACCATCCTGTGCCCTCCCCCAACAACTTTAGCCTAACCATTTATCAGAGGGAAAAAATAAAAATAATTACTTGGAAAAACATTTTAATGACAATGCCATTATTTTCTTCCCCCAGTTATGGAAAATAGCATCTGAGTATTATTTAAGAGCCTGTGAGCTAATGAATACACTGAACTGATAATTGCACAAGCGACTTTTGCCTCTGTATCTCACCATTAGCATTGCTAAAAGCCCACAAGCCTTTCTGCATTTCTAGACTTTTAAAAATATTAGAAATTCAAATTGAATTACTAACTGTCCCTTAAGGCAAATAAAATACTAAAATGCAGTAGCATACTTAAGTCATAGACTCCTTGGTCAGACAAAGTAATCACATCCTTTATCTGTTTTGAATATCTTTCTCCTTCCTCCCACTCCATCCACCAACACTCATGTCATGTACGGGTAGTGACTAATAAAGCTGGAATTAAAATATGCCAAAGTACTGTCATGAAGACCACGATTGTTTCGATGTGTTTTGTTGCAAAGGACAATGGCAGAAGAATGGTTTGCACTGACTGCAACCTCTATCACAGAGGATCAAATATGCTCTATTTATTCCTGCCATTCAACCACAGCCTCAAAAAGGGACAGCCACTACATAACTAGGACAAACGATTTGATATCCATCAGGACAATCTGGAAGGGAACTGCAGCAGTCATTGCACTGAACACATTCTTGGTGTTCATTCAAACACTGGTTAATAGCTCAAAGAAAGGCAACTGACCAAGCACAAACAGTGGAAATCAAAACTCGCAGCAATGGTTGCAGCCAGACAAACTGTTAGAGGTCTGTTTCACCTACATATATCAACCCACAACTTAAGCAATATTTAAGCATAATAGCTGCACAAATGCAACAAACAGGGACATTCCCAGTTCCGTTTCAAAAGTCTCGTCAGTTACATATAACAAGAAGAAATCCCAATTCCTTTTCTCGGCAGGGTATCTATCTTGTATACATTTACACTGCTCAAAAAACATCAGGTGCTACGCCAGGGAAAAAAGCATTTTCCGGTGAGCTGTAACAGGAGAACTCTGGAGCAGAGTCAAAACTCTCAGCTCTGCATAAGAGGGAAATCCTGAGTGCTCAGCTCACCTATGAAATCAGAACAGACCTCTAGATAGTGGACATAATGATTAATCTGTACATAGAGCTGCTGGAAGCTGATCTGCTCAACCAGTTGCACTTCGGCCACTAGAGGGAACACAAAGAGAGGAACAGCATGAAGAAAGGCAAACTAGAAAGTAAGCTTTATGGCCCCCCATAAAGGCTGCCCTGCAAAACTGGGAAGCTTTGCCAGAGAAGCAGCCACCAGTCCTGCAGCTAAGAGTTATCATGTTAGCAGAAAACAATTCTTCTCAAGGTGAACCAAGTGTGGATAGAAACAGCGCCATGGTTCAAAAGTGGCAAGCAGATCAGTCCAGTGGTCTTGGTGCTGCTGGTCCAGCCACGGTACAGTAAGCTGAAACTGAGCTGAGCCTTTGTTTTTTTTTTTTTTTTTTTTTTTTTTTTTTTTTTTTTTGTAAGCTCCCTGCAAGGATCTGAAGGTCAGATAGCTGACAAAAACCAGGATCATTTTATCCCATCTGCTTGGTCAAACTGTAGGCTGAGCCACAGCTCACAAAGCGGAGCAGTTCTCTGTAGAACGTTTTTAAATAATTCAGCAGGAGAAAAAGGAACAGTACGGCTATTGCCAGCGCTCCCACTCAGCAGCTAAAATACAAGTCTGGCTGAACTGCACAACAGGCAGACATTCTCTACTGCCCAAAGAGAGCAGGGTGAACAGAAGAACAGAAAAATATCTTTCCTTCTCCTAAGCAGTAAATATATGATCTTTCCTAGCCACCCATTACTAAGTTAATTGAAAGATGGAGTCCCAAGCAGGGTACAAGAACAGCGTCCTGGAATAAATCCAGCATTGTCTTTTCCAGCTGCTTGTGTGAGGTTAACAGGAGGACTGACTTCTATTGTGGGAAATGCCCCACTCAAATCTTTTGTATTCATTTTTGATTAACGGCTTCAGTCATTGGGGAATTATCAGCAGCCTGGTAAAAGTTCAAAGCCCTTTGTGTGAAGAAAGATGGGTAAATGGTTAGGAGAGGAGAGGGTTGGGTAGGGTAGGATACAGAGTGGGGGAAGAAAGGAATTGGATAGACATGGGTGAGAAAGAAAACAGCAAGGCTGAGCAGAGGGAGGGTACGTAATATTGAACAGCAAAGAAGGAAGAAAGTAACAAGGGAAGATGCACTACAAGCTATTTTAAGAGAAGTTCTCAAATAGAGGTTCATGGAGATGGTGATTAAGAGAAAGGTAAAGACTAATTTCCAAGTACTAAAACATTAAAAGAAGCTGAGATGGGAGTAATAACTCTTCTGGTAGGCCTTTTGTCTGTAAGCTAGTGCAGCTACTATAAGGAAGTTATAAAATTTGAGTGGAGGTAGATGTATTTCATCAACGATGTCTTTCACGATATGCTCTATACTATGAATTTGCCTTTGTAATTCATGCATCATTACAGATAAGAAAGAAAAGCAAAATCAAGCAAGGAAAGTAGCAAAGATGTAATAGGAACATGAAATCAACATGCGAAGATGCCTAAACTTGCTGAAATACATGAAATGTCTGATCCTCATTTAGGGGATCTGTCAGTACAGATCCACGAACACTTCAATGACTGTAACAGGATGAACCCAGAGTAAGCAGAATTCTTTCAAATAGATGTGGAAGGTCAGGATCAAAGACACACATGCCAGCGAGCAGCATGTCAAACTTTCTACCCTGGTACGGGTACCACTATTAGCAGAATTACTATGAATATGAGAGTGACACTCATCTTTTGACGTATGCAATACCTGTAACCTCCTTATCTCCCACCTTTCCACATCCCTACTAAAACACCTTTCTTCCCCTCCCTTTACCACAATACATTCCTGCAGTACATTCCTACGTCCTCTACATCGTGATGCATTAACACACCCATACAGAGGCTGTTCATTGCTGTGGGTTCCCCAAAACCAACCACAGGCACCCAGGCATTGCCTAGGTAGCCAAAATGTGTGTGTGCCAAGTAGCTAGCTAGCAGCATGCTAGCTCCGAGTTGCTGACAGGACAAACTGCGTTGTGAACCTCCCATGGCTCGTAGAAGATATTCTCTGCCTATTTAGTTTACAAAATGAGTGTAGAAGTTTCAATCTCTGTATCAGTGCAGTCAGCTGAAAAACACGGGCCAAAGCTGTATACAGTTAGGAATCATTATTCCAGGGAAGAGACCAGGAGCAAAAAACAGCTCTGCCACCCAACAAAATTACTCCAATCTCCAGTAGCTCTACGGGATCAAACAGGCCACGATCCTGAAATGCCTCTAATTCCAGCAGGGATCAAAATTCCCCTTTGGCTCTTACCCCTGTACAAAACGAAGAGAGGCCATGTTTAGGTGACTGGGACTAACGGAGAAGAATGGATGCGAGCGCCCTGCCAGCTGCCTTTGTGCTACTGATAAGAGAGGGAAGGACCACCACCAGTGTGGTGTGTCCAGCACTACTCAGGGAACAAGGCAGAAATACTAAGAACCACTGAACCCCAACCATATTCACTTCATATATGCTGTTTTCTCTATTGAAAGCTGATATAGATTTTTTTTTTTTTCTGGCACTGGTTATGCAGCAGTGTTTTTTCCAATGTTGCAGCATAGTAAAATCAAAAGAAACATGAAGAGTAAAACTCCCATAAAAATCAATAGAGAGAATGAGTATGTGCTTGTTTTAAAAGCTTTCGTCGCTTAACTTCCTCAGGCAAAAGTAATGTGTAAGGGTTACTTTTAATGTGAGAAATAAAATTCCTACTGGCTACTCTCTGAACATACCAGATGTAACAAGAGGCGACAGTTATGCCGGTTTTGTTGCCATTGCTTTATTACCAGAGCTTATCTTGTTTGACAGTGTCCTAAAGATACAGAGCTAAGATTTCCAGAAGGTGGAGAAAAAAAAAAAAAAAGGAAAAAAAAAAAGAGAAAAATAAAACCAAATCTAGAATCTTAGCAGAATGAAATATTTTAACTGTGTACTCTAGCTAAATATTCTTACATACCACTTTTGGCAATTTTAAAGTATTTTTTCCAGGTAAAAATCACCTACTAAATGGATAAGACAAGTGGCATTCTGCAGCTGACATTGACTCCATTGATGCACCATGTATACACTTAACCAACCAAGAAGCACTCCTCTTCATGTTTGAAAATATGGCTAATGACAACATATAAATAACACTTAAAATTATGCTTCCATTTTAATTCTGTAAGAAAGGTGGCATGAGACTACCTCACAAAACCTGCAGCACATTTTGATGCTTAGGTGAAAAGCCAGTAGAAGTGCCAGTTGATCCTCTTAACCTCACAGGGCACATCCGTAAACTTCACAACTCACTTGTTTGCTCTGTTCCTCACTCACAGGATGATACACAGCATTGCTCCCTTTGGATTAATAAGTAAGAAGAGATGCAGAAAATTACTAAGAATCTGTCTTAGCAATTTTATTCCAGAAAAAAAAGACCAGAATGTGTCCAACACATAGACAACCTGGAAAGAAATTTCTGAGATGAGTGAAGCAAATGATAAAGCAAAAAACAAAAAACAAAAAAACAAAACAAAAACAACAACAACAACAAAAAACCCTCTTGCAATTACAGAATTACAGCCACAACAAAAAACCCACTTTCAGTTTCCTGAGCCCACCTGTACTGGAAGCAAAATGGAACACAAAAACTTCCATAAAAGAAAAAATGATGAAAGCTCTGCTGGGTCTTTTTTGCTTTGTTTTTAATTGGAGTTATTTGTTCTTGTCAGAACTCGCAATTCAAACCAGTAGAGTCTTATCAGTCCCTGTGCATTATGTACTTTTTTCCCCCAAAGTTGCACAATGATTTCGCATGAGTTTTCATTAGTCTGCATCATGACATCATTGCGTGCAGAATTCAGTTCACGGGCACAATGCAGATCCACTGCTTATATTGCTCTGAGAGCAGATAGGGTAAGTCGCATTTTTGAACTAAAGAAATACAGCTTTCTTAGAGAATGTGTAAAGAGAGAATTCTTTTGTTAGCTGTCAGTGGGATTTTGCTATCTCTGTTAAATATATAATGGTTAGTGTCATAACAAAGATCAGCCATCATGTTATGGCATTTATCTTCATGAGTGAAGAGAGGAAGGGCTACTGTGATTTATTCCATCTCTCCTCATGAGACGATTAATGTCATAAGAGATCAGCCTTCAGTACTGACTTGTACACAGAATAAAACATAGGGCTGGAGTGGGATGCTAGGCAGTTTTAATTGCCACAAGTTTGGAAGCCCACATTACTTACAGATGGCACAGTTGACAATTACTCATCTAAGATTTTCAAAAATAGAAGAATATTTTGTGGTTCACTAACTCATATCCATTTTATGTTGCTTACTTGTTCAGCCCTCCTTACCAGTCCTTCTACAAAATCCCTTTCCCCATCTCATCACCCAGGTCCACCCACAGTTGTCCCGTTAAACACAGCATTCACTGCAGAATTGAAGTGCATATTGGCAGTCTACGGTGATATTTGTAGCATCTGTTTAAAGCCTTGAAAAATATACTATTTAACAACTATTACTAAGAAACATTTGTCACAATACAGACAGATTACAAAGAACATGCGATGGCTCTGTATCTGAGTTTGTATGTATATGTAAATACATATAAATAAAACTTTGGATAGAAGGAGCAGCTTTCCTCAAGTTTTGAGAAAAGTTACACAATCTCTTCTTCCCAAAGGTCTTATAAAACAATCTGACCATTTCCAATTTACATTAATAATCTTTCAAAACCCTATCGCTTCAGAAAAAGCATACACATATTACACTGTTTACATACTCCCAACTCCTTCTCATAGAAAAAAAAAAGAAAGCCTCAGATTATATTGTGGTGTTGAAAAACATGATAAGCAAGAGCTCTGTTAAAGAGGAAATAATTATTTTTCCCCCAAATGGAGCGAAAATTAGTATCTGGATTTTCTCAAATTCTCCTTTTCTGGATATTGATAAATCATGCCACACTGAGTAAAATTTAATTCTTGATTTTTTTTTCCCTTTTAAAAACAGCGAATCTTTACCATTGGTTTGCATCAACTATAATAAGTTATTAAAGAGCTCTCACCACAAAGCATTATCCTTATCTGCGTTTATCAAGTATTGACTCAAACACTTTTATCAGGCTGTTAACTATGTCCACATATAATGTAATCAGCACCTGAGGCCAGCCACACCAGTGAGAGCAGCCAGGTAACAGCGTAACATCAGGGCAAGAGAGAAGTATTATGAAAGCTAAGGACGTTTTTTTTTTTTCTTGATAGGAGGAGAGGTGGACAGGAGAGAAAGATCAATGGGACCTGATCAGTACAGCTGTCTTCCAACTGGATGCTGATTTCCCTTAGAGATTTGAACCAACAGAAGCAATTGTTTGGCATAGGTAAGCCGATTCAATCGTGTCTGCAGCCTATAAAGAAGAAAGATTAACTTTCTTCAGAACTGGACTTGGTAAGGAGACAAAATGCTGACTGTTAAACCAACTGTTTGCAATCAAATCTCAACCCAAAACAGAGAACGTGTCATCCTCCATGAGGGAAAATCCTGAAAATGTTCAGGATAATCTGTAGTTGTGGAGGCTGCCAACTCCTGACCCTTTTGGAAGGCGTTATTCCATGCTGCAAGGCCAGACTCCCAAAAGTCTATCTGGTGTATCACTGGCCAGGTTGCAGCGGGAAATGACCATCACACAGCTGCTAATGCCGAGCTCTGGAATCACAACAAAGTAATTGGTCAACAGAGATGAAGGATTTGCTAAAGGAATGTAAATACAGAGACTTCTTATAAAACTAGGCTTCCTGTTCAAGGCAAACCTCTATCTTTAAGGGTCATTAACTTTACAGCATATTTCTTACCTAAGACACTTCACTATACATTCAACAGATTAAACTGTTAACTGTCGAGAGAATACCCAAGAAAAGCTATGCAAGGGCAAAACACGGCTGTTAGATAGTATATTCAGTCATTAATTTTATTTTTTTTCTATGAGCACCGATATAAATATATGTGAGTTTTCCCAAAGTTGCATCTCCTCTGGAAACGCAGAAGTAATAAATTGTCTGCTCCTAGGAAATGTTACTGGCAAATAACTTCAATGTCCATGGGGCTTAGACACAATGTCTTAGATGTAATGTTTTAAAAGATGATAATAATACATGTTTTTTGCTCCATCTTCTATTTCCTCTCTAAAATAGCAAGCAACAAAAAAGTGAAAATTGTTTCATGTGAAGTTACACTGCCTCAGCTTGGGCTTCCAGTGTAACTACTGAATGCACACCGTGCCTTTGAACCAATGTGAGGCAGTAACGAGATTCGACTCAAATCCTGGAACTCAATCTTCTTTAACTATGCCAGACAATCTCATCCAAAGACATAAAATTATACACAGAAGATTTAGGCACTATGTTCTCTGAGGTTAAAGAGAAAATAAGCCATGGTGTCCAGAATCACAATAAGAAAACTAGAACAGTCTCATCGTCAAACATTGTGTCGGACAGACTTTAGGAGATTTTAGGAGATACGTATGTTTTGCTGCTCTAGAAATAACCTTGGCAAGATCATTTGAAACTAATTCTGAAAATTCTGGTAGGAGATCTTACTACCAAACAGATGAGAGAAAATTTCAGAAGATGAATTGGCCTTTTCCATTATTTCAGAGAGATTACTTATAATTTCAACAATACCATTTTGGCTGAGATAGCCCCCATATTGGAAATTGTTCTAAACAGAATGCAACATAATAAAAACACAGCATTTCATTTCCAAAACAAAGATTTTGTCTTTTACAGAAAAGACATTTTTTGGTGGTGGTGGTGGTGGTGTATTGTTCCCCCCCACACACACACCACTTTTTTTCCCCCCCTCTCCATTTCCACCCTTAAACTACCACAGTTTGAGAAGAATCCAATCTCGAAAGATGAAGATTTGTTACCTAATTAAATGAAATGGTGAGAGAATAAATAAACAAATGAAATGCAATTTCATCCTAGAATTCAGAATTATTCTTTTCCGTTTCTTTCACTTTCAGTCATAGATTGTCTCATCCATTACATTCACTATACTATTTCTCACTGGTAGAAAAATATCTCCTCTTCTTCACCATTTCCCAATGCAGCACTACCATCCTTCCTGCAGGATTACATCAGAATTACTCAGGCACGCTCTCTTTTTACCACATGACATGCCACCAGACACAAACCCAGTTTCATTCTCTTCTACTAATCCCAGAAAACATATGCAAGTACTAAAAGTAACAAGCATCGTAACTATTATGTATGCTTGTAACATTAAAAAAAAAACAAACACATTATTTTCAGAACATTAATTATCAGAATGCCCTCCCCAGATCCTTTTCCTCCCCCACCACACCCATGTTTTTCTCTAAAATTAACTCCACCATTTAACAACACTTTAACTAACACATGAGACTTCTTCCCATAGCAGCTCCAAGAATGCTGATAACAGCAAACAGGTGCAGTGCTTTTTTATTATTATTAAAAAAATAAATAAAAATCTTTCAGTCTCTTTGCAGCTCTTCGAGAAGCATTTCCCAACCACCATGCATATATACCAGCCTCCGTGATCCAGCCAGCTTCTTTTACAGTTCTGGCTCAGAATGAGAATAGGAGCATTATTGTACTTTATTTTAACATTACTTTAAACTGTTTGAAACATTCTCCTACAGCTCAGACACAATATATTAAGTTTGCATATGGAAATTACAGTATGAAACCAAGTCTGTCCTCATTAAGGAAAGTCACACAGCTAGAGACTTTTTATTTTACTTTTTTAATTAATGTAATCGTTAAAGGTTTTAGCAATTATAGAAAGATAAGAATGTTTTGAGGATGTGTCAAACAATCTATCTCCAAGCAAGGCAGATAACCCCACAAATGAACGGAGACAGAATTGTTCTCTATTGGAACATATCACTTCTTTCATTAGAAACTAATCTACAAAAAAAAAAGTCTAACGTGTCCCTGAAGAAAATCCTACTTAAAGCCATCTAATTTGAAAGATCAAGATCTCTTAGATTTTTGGTTTGCCAGTTTTTCAAACAAGTTAAAAGACAGCAAGACAACACTCTTCTGGTCCACCTTCTAAAGCTACACAAAATAATCCTGGTCAACTGCCTTGATTCCATTCCTTCAGAATCTTAAACGTTTCCCAGTTTCTTCATCTTCTACTGCTGTAGGTTTCAAGCCCGTGGTTCGCAGACCAGTTGGAAGATTACCCTTCTGGAGTCCATGAGGCAGTACAGCTCAAATGATTGCTCAGACACTGACTATCTTTAGCGTCTTTCAACATGCCCCCTCCTCTTATTGCTTATGTCTTGCACTGGATCCTGCACCCTTCATTCACTTCTCCCACACTTATGCTCTCTTTCACTGTACACCTCCCCAGGCAGCCCTAGGTGAGTTCTGCAGCCTCCTCCTCAAGTGTTGCTGCTTCTGCGGACCTGGAGGCTAAATTAACAACCCACAATGAACGTCAGACACTTAGTGCAAAGGACTGCTCATTGCACAGGCACAGAGAAGTTCCTGTGGAGGTACTTTGTAAATGCAAGAGTCATCAGTGATGGATGAGTAATGGACATATACAGCATGCAGTAACTTGCACAGTCAGACTGATAAAAATCTCCAAATTTACCTTGGGAAGTCATAGCACTCCAGCTCTTAAGTACTTCTGCTACTCTAAAAAAGAGCATGTTTTAAGATCACAGCCTCTCAGAGGGGCTCACTGAGTCCTTGGAACACTGTGTCACAAAGAGCACAAAAGATCCCTCTTCATAGGATAACCACAGTGCTCAAGCAAGCTGAGAGCAGTAATTCCATTTTCTTTCAGCATCTACTCTTTGAGTGCTGATCCCATGCTCTGTAAACCATAACATTCACCAACAGACTCTTTACTAAGGAAAAGGAGCACGACTCCACAGCAAAGACACAGGCTCGGTTATCACTGACAAGTTTCACTCAAATGGGTAACTCATTTCAAAAGTGACAGGGGAAATTGGCAGTGAGTCAACTGATCCCTGAGCACTGACTGACTGGAGGAAACAGTATTTTAGTGCAAAGAATTTAGTTTGCAAGATGAAAAAACAAACAACTGGACCAACTCAGGAGCTGAGAGCAGTGTCCATTTCTTGCTGGTGCTATCTGTTTCCCCAAAGGATGCTGGGGCTCATTACGAGCAGACTGAATGTCCCAGGCATGCAGACTTGTGTCTTTGATTCTCCCAGCCAGTCTCACGGAGCTGTAACCCAATACTTAACATCGCATATAAGATTTGGGCTGCTAAGTCAGGAATTTGAGGGACCACATCAAAACAGGAATCCTTACTCTATCCTCTCATCAAATATTACTTACAGGGATACCTGGCAAAAATCACTTCAGCTATTGCTCACAAGGCTACTGTTTGACTACCACCCACATTCAAAGCCCCCCCAGCTGCACACATAGACTGGGTACAGTGAAGTAAACCAATGTTTTAAAAGATCAGTAGCCTTATAAACAACAAATTATTCCGTATACTGCAGCTTCCCCTTTCTTTCCTATGATCTGGCCCAACAGACCCAAGCACTTGCTGAATTGTCCAGCCATGCCACTGGTGTGTGCTTAACAGACAGCAAATGTTTAATAATGCAATGCAACTTGACAGCACAGCGTCCTGGAAGCAGGACAAAAGAAAGACAAACAACCTGTTTGACAGGCATTGCCAATGTAGCAGAATTGGCTACACAGACTTTTTTTTTTCCCTCTTGGAAAAAAAAGAAAAAAAAAGTTTAAAACAGAGAGCTCAGTACAAGATCAATCCACGCAAATACCAGGTAGTCCCTTGTACCTTCAGGCCACTACACCCTGCCACTGGTCACCTTGAAACCAGTGACAAAAAGGTATTAACATATCTCCAGAAACTTATTTGAAAATGTCTTCAACAGTGATTATGTCTTCAACAGAGCTTATTCCACAGCTACACAATGAGTCCTACAAAGTTGTCATACTTACATTTTAAAACAGAAGATGAGTGCTTGCAAAAATCTCCATTATGAATGAAATAGCTTATGAAACAGACTAGAATGCACTACTGACTGCTGCTGTTAAGTATGAACCTGCTGCAGCATTGCTATATCAAAACTGCTGAAAACATCCAGAGGCTTTAAGTACTAAAAACCCTCAAAAAAGACAGAGGAAGTGAGTGAGCACCATTAAATAAATACAGAATTCTCAATCTGAACAATAAAACCAGTGCTTGCTGTCTAGTCACTGTCAGGAAAATAAAAAAATAAAAAATAAAAAAAAAGAGGTAAAGATACATTTGAACTCTAAATGACCTCCATTGGGTCTCTTCAGGACCACTTTTTTCTCCTAGTTCTCCCATTTTTAAGTAGGACATGAAATTCCACAAAAAGAGCAGATGCTGGCAAAGTCCAGAGAAATCCTAGCTCAAAAAATGGGTAAAGAAAGTTACCAATTGATTTCACAAAGCTAAAGCTAATTTGGGGCATCTGATTTTAGTTTTAAGTCTGACCAGACAATGTGACCTTGAGGCCCTTTCCAAACTCACTCTCTTTGATTATCAGTTCTATGATTATCAAACTAATAGTTTAATTACGATGAACACCAAACTCCACAGAGGTTCTGTTTGGTCTTACCTGCCTAGAATTTCAAAACAAGAGAAAAGCCCAATGAAATGAAAGAAGCTGATGTGATCAAAGAACACCATAATTTTGAGACAGCTGCTAGAATCTCGGTCCAAAAGAAAGACAGCCGGCTATGGCCAGTGACTATTTACTCCCATTTACTTTGCTAGGTAGTACTGGCAGACGTGGTGACATGCATTACCACGCAGTACTGTATTCCTGGTACAGAAGTGCCAACAGACACCCCAGCAGCTGGTAGATAACTGGGAATTTTGAGACATAAAAAGAATCAACATTTATCCAGGAATAGACATCAATAGATCTACTGAAGCAACTGGGTGTGGAATTTATCCAGTTACAACTGATGGGACTAAAAGAAAAATAATAGAAACAAAGTTATCACTTACTGAAGGACAATGTTACGTGCTTAGGGAATACAATGATTGTGGTAGAGCCTATCATAAAAAAGGTTTGAATCATAAACGCGAGAACAAATCCCATGGGACTTGAAGATTGCCTATGACTTACTAGATTCTGTAGACGTTTCAAAAGGAAACTCACCAACCACTACAGGACTTAGGTGTGTTCTCCAGGAAAGGGAGACAAACTTTGACCTTCGCATGGTTGTTGTGTACTTTGGTTAGGCCTCTTTTCCCTCTCTAGACATCAGGTTATACAAGGAGCTGATCAGGATGACTGCTTTACCAAATTCATGGCTGTATCTATATTTGTCCAAGATCTCAAGAAACAAAGAAAATACCTTCAACAGTAAGTTCACCGAATCACTCACTAGCCCTAGACACTTGTCTGTCAAGGAACACTTCTGAAGTTGTAGATAGCAACATTATCAAAACATGCAAGTTAAGCCATCCTCTACAGAACGGGATTTTCACCCACAGGGTAAGGTCCAGCAGGATGGGGCTCTGGGCAACCTGGTCTAATGAAAGATGTCCCTTCCTATGGCAGGGAAGTTGGAACCAGGTGATCTTTAGAGGTCCCTTCTTACCCAAACCATTCTGTGACTCTGTGATAATGATCTCTACGTAAAGCCTCTACAAACAGTGAGGAGATACTCATCACCACCGACTCAGCTAGATCAATCCATGCATGTAAGAGGGCCATTTTTAAAACACAGTATAGGATTTCTGCCTTTTAAATAAATCATTTTCTGCTGCTCTACATCATGAACAATCAATTAGAAAATGTTCTGAAATACCTTCTACAGAGAGCTATAGCCCAGTCCTCTCAATGACTCAGTGAATGTCCCTGGTGCTTTGAGAGCACTGACTGAACTGTGCTTGTTGATGACGGCAAAAGTTGTCGGACAGAAACTACGTTTAGTTGAACTACACAGAACAGGTCTGCCTCAGAGAGCTGAGGTGCAGGGTGCCACATCAGATTCAGAACCTGCAGGTTAACAGCCGGACCCCATATATTAAAAACCTTACCTAAAAGTTCCAACGATACTGAGGGAAGCTACATGTGAGGCACCACAGAGACTTCATCCTGCTGAACTCAAGCTGTTAAAGCGAGCTGAAACTCTTACCATTCACAGGATGTAAACAGAAAACACAGGACTGTCCCCGCTTCCTGTTCCAATGCCACAAACCAGAACTTGCTCAGGCCAGCCAGTGGTACTGCCCTAGATCCCTCCTACACTAACTGCAGTCCCCAACCCCTTTCAGTGCACTTACACTGAAGGCAACCTAGGGAGAAGGCATGCACTGCCAGATGGCTTACTATCTATCTCCTGATACTCTTGGTGTCTGTGTTAAAGTACGATAGCCCTAAGTGGATATAACTGGGGACTGGGTGGCTTAAGGTATGGTACTTGGAGACGCAGGTCATTCCTCTAAAGCTTAGCTTAGCTGCAGGTAAGAAGGGAGGCACCTCTCCACTATGTTTACATTCTCAGTTTGTACATCTCCTCCCAAGGAAGTCCAACAAGAAGGAACTACCTCGCAGGACTTCACAAGGAAGGAGCTGCCTGAGAGGACTGACCATCAATGGTTTGGGTTTCTTTGTGTAGGGTGACTGCCACTCAAAGTTGGTAAAAATTCGATGGGTCACCTATGGCCAATCTGTTGTCACTGAGCACCATGGTGATTTGCTACCTGAACTAACAGGATGAGCAAGTGTGCTGAACGAGGGTATGCTGCTTAGAGCAGGCTCTGCTCCAGGTTGTTCCTCTGACTTTGCAGGGGAAACTGACCATTCCAGAATGACAACTAAGGTGGTTGATTCAATCTGCAAGTCTGTAAATTCCTCAAAGGAGGCTTTGGTCAGTTTCAACTGGAACCCACGGAAACACAATGAAATATTTTGTGCTAATCACACCTCCTTCCAGGTCCCGATAAAGGACATATTGGAAACAGAGGCTGTTATTTAGTTACTGCTAGTTACAAAGCATGCCAAGATTATCATCAGATAACCAGGAAAATAGAAATCGTTTTGAAACTTGCAACATTTCAAAAACACCTTTTGCTCCAAAGCCAACAGCTAAAGTTTAGCAAATGACTCTCCAAGTGACTATAACCCCTAGTCAGAGTATAAAGAACAAAGCAAACACCATGGCAGGATGCAGAATGAATTTGGCTTTTCGCCTTGAGGAGAGCATGCTACTTGATCCAGGCTAGGTTGCTGCAGTGACACAATTTGATCCAGGGAAGTGGTAAATTGGACTGGCAGATCCCAAGCACCCTAGCTGTGAATAGTAGATACGGCCTCAGGTGTGGTTACTGGAAACCATTTCATTGTGATTCGAAAAGTTTCAGGTGAAACTGATCAAAGCATGCAGCATCACAGGAAAATATTGGTTCTTCTCTACAAAGAAATATAAGCCAGGAATCATTCACTGTATCAGTAAGCATTAAATCGTACCTTCAGGCACTGATAACACAATCTCATTGTTGAACAATGCTCATATTTAGATTCCTGTAAGAGTTTTCTCCTATTTTACCCTGATTTGTAGACATATTGTAACTTTTTCTCGGAACAAGTTCCATTCTCAGTTTGGGTTACTGCTTCCCAAAAGGTCTGTGATGCCAAGGATGAAAGGGCCATCTCAAGAGTTAGAATCTCTGTTCCTCTCAATCTGCCCTAGAAGAATGCAAAGGATGAGCTGAAACAGGAAATTTATGGTTTTTTGACCAACTTTTTAAGTAAAAATAAAATAAAATAAAACGTACTAATTCCTGTAGTATTTTATACTAACCAAATGAAAAACGCAACCACAGAAGGTAAAAAAAGAAATGCAGGTTCAACCTTGTCTAACAAGTGCAAAAATTATTTTGAATAAAACAAATTGGAGGAAACCCTAGAGCAAACCAAAATAATACATAGTTCTTCAAAGCAGCATTGATTGTGGATCAAAGGGAAAGGCCATCAAAACTTCCCAAGCCACAATGTTTCTGCATGTCTGAAAAAGAATTAACTGAGAACAAATGTGGAAATAATAGTAGGTCTGTGCTAACCCAACAACAAAGAAATCCTTAATACTGAAAAACAAAGTCATGTCAAATCGCCTATTTTCAGAGATACATGAAGCTCCTTTCGCAATGCTTTAAAATTTATTTATAGTAACAAGAGTGAAGACTTCCGATAAAAGCCAAAGGCATTATTATCATCAATAGTCTAACTGCACAGAAGTTACTCTTCTATTTTTTTTTGTTTGTTTGTTTCATTTGTGGTCTTCAAATATGAAGATGTAATGCAAAAATAGTTCCATACCACTGTATCTATTTCAACTACACTATCTTAGCAGAGCAGATGAAGCAACAACCAGCTTTTGGACAGCCAGCCCCAATAAATGGTAACATGCAAGCTAACAATTCCGGTGGGCTTTTGTTGCTTTTTCATGTTTTCCTTTTTTTTTCCTTCAACATCTGTTTCCTTAATTAATTAGCATAATTTTCTTAAAGTTTACAGGAGCAACAGAACAACTTGTAATTAAGAGCTGGATCCTGTCAGGAGACTAGCGCAAGAAATACAAGAATTAAGGAATGAATATTAGTCACCCAACATTCACACATCAGAATCATGAGTGCTCTATGGCACCATAAAACACACACAGCCATCAGTAACATAAGAAAACCTTTCTCTTCTCTAAATTTAGTTTTGAAAGAGAGCAAAAATACTGGAGAGGAGATGGGGCAGCCAACACATGAGTAACACAACAAATGTTGCTTTTCTCATCCTTGCTACTCTTCTCATTTTCTTCTGCTTTATTGTCAACTAGGGGTAGTAACTTAACTCAAGTGTGTTTCGAAACACCACTTACAGGAAAGAGAAGAGGGCAATAATAAAGACGAGCTATCCATTAAAAACAAAAACAAACAAAAAAAAAACTTTTAAAATGTTATCATAAAATGTTACTATCACCTTTCACAGACATTCTGTGCTTCATGCATATGCTGAGCACTGCATTCATGAGGTGAGCAGCCCGAACTCATTTTGTTCAGGCTTTTTCTGCCCTCTAGATCACAAAAACCAAAGGGTTTTGCCTGGCAGTCAAAATCAATGATACAAGTTGAATCGCTGCCTGTTTAAGACTGCTAGCAGTTTCTATGTGGCACAGTATACTTGGACATATTTTCTTCTCAGTAATTTTCATTTTGATATTTCTTACACAGTATCTTATGGCATGAAATTGAGGCAGAATTCAATATTTCAGGACTTTGAGAATCACTTGAGAGTCCTAGTGAGCCTAAGAACAGCTGAAACTCACCATATACAAGTTTTTTTTTCAAGTGAATGGGATCGTTATAAATTGAACTTCTCAAGTGCTTAGCCTTTCTGTTCAGTTTTTGCAAGAGCCACATATGACCAGAAAACAACAGCTTCATCACATTGGGATCAACAAGAAGACAGAGGAGAAACTTCCTCCTTCCTTTAAAAATTTTCTTTTGTTCTTGTTAAGTGTTGTATCTTACTCTATCTGACACAAAAAGCAAAAAACTGGCATGGAGATAAAGTCCAGGTTGTGCACAAACATTGCTGTAGTCTTCTGAAAGTACCTGAGAGCTGACATACCAGGTCTAGAAAGGTTTGCCCTTTGGCAGGTTGCAAAGACAGGTTGCAATTTTGTCCATAAAAATGTGTGTTGTACAAAATGGGTTCTGTAACATGAACTGTTAGAGGTATGCCACCATTCCACTGATCCTGCACATGCGTTCATTTCTCAGGAATGCTTGTAAGCTGGGTTATGCCTTGCCCTGAGATAAGCAGACTTGCGCGAGGAAAAAAAGCAGCGTGCCGCACACAGAAAGATTCAACTCTCTGCAGGAGACTTCTTCCACGAAACGCAAGTCCCAGTACAGGACATTCCAACAGCTCCTGTTTTACCGCCTATGTCACAAACATGGTATGTACAGCAAGAGCTGAGTATAATGGGAGTCCTTTCCTGCTTCGGTTCTAAAAATTGAGGGAGTATCTTGAAAAAACACTGCATTGCAGGAACTTGAGTTTTCAAAGACCTTTTTAATCAAATACAAGAAATGGAAATGCAACACTGCCTGTCAGTGTGGAGCCGCACCACTTAGGCTTACACATTACAACGTATTTTAAGACTGTCATGTAATATATTTTTCTAAAGCACTTCTCTTTCTTTCATTGTGAACGTGGGAAATGGAGAGCTGTGTAATGATTTCAGGCTTGAGTCCAGTTTTTGTACTCCTTTTTATCCATGACAACTATTACATGGTGCATTATGAGTTTCAATATAGATTGAATAGAGACATGACCATATCCATTTCTTTCATAATTACTGTGAGAGAAATAGTAAGAGAGTGAATGAGGCAAAAGTGTAGCCACAGAAGGAAGATGATTTTATGACTAAGAAACAGGACTACTACCGAGACACTGTTGGTACTATAACTGCCTCTCCCACAGATTTCCTGTACAGCTTTGAGTAAGGTACTTAATCTTTCCGTGCCTCAACTCTGCATGGGTAAAGCAGAGGTCAAAATACTTAACTTCATAGGCATGTTGTAGGTATAGAAACATTTGTGTTTGGGAAGCTACTGGGTGTTGCTAATAATAGCTACATATGTGACTGAAACATAGGAGAAAAATGTATCTTAGCACAGACTTTGAGAGGTCTACAGAAAATAAAGTACAGCACCTCACAGCAAACAAAGAAAATTAAAAAATAAGCAGGTCTAGTGAGCAGGCTAGAACTACTCGGAAAACTAGCATACAAGTACATCATTCAAAGTCCACATTGTAACAGATGCACATGCACAACAGAGTGAAAAAGCAACATTACCTATCTTCTTTTATACCTTTTGAGCAGTTCACTTTGAAAGCCCAATACTGATGTAACGTAAGGGCTTTTGTGGAAAATTTAACACAAAAATTTCCATATGTTTGCTGTGTGAATTAATTCAACCTCTTGTTTCTAAAAATAATTCAGTACTATACGATTTTACAGCATATTGATCTAGGTAACTCATGAGTCGTTTTTCATGAGTGCGTATCAATCACTTCATTGTTTACTTGTCGTTGGAAAGAAATTGATTTAATCAAACCTTGCAGTAATACATTATTGATGCATCCCAAGAAAACGAAGTCATAATGAACCATCAGGGTCCTAACATAAAACACTGTAAGGAGTGGCAATTTCGGCTT
The DNA here is from genome assembly GCF_009819795.1 of Aythya fuligula. NCBI lineage: Eukaryota > Metazoa > Chordata > Aves > Anseriformes > Anatidae > Aythya > Aythya fuligula. Next base: position 114,586,373 of record NC_045560.1, read on the forward strand.
CGATCTTTCACTGTGATTTGCAAACATATGCCACTATGTTAATAAAGCTCTGTACAAGACTGGCTGCTCTGCACCGTACTATGCGTCATTCACATAACAGACTTGGGACAAGTTCTCTGTAACACAGCAGACCCCAGGGAGACTAGACAAAACCACACTGTGGACCTTGTGCATCTCCACCACTTATATACAGCGATGTATCATTTTTACTGGATTTTTGCAAATCATGACCCTTCTGGGGGGAGCACTAGGTGGTATGACATCACGAAAATGAGAGACTTCGCCTTTCTCCTCGGCACTGGCTCAGCCTTTGTTCTCCAGGGGCTCTTAAACTTTCCACATATTGGACCACATGGGAATAGTAATTTTAATAAATACACATTAAAATTCTTTTATGTACATTCATCAAACAAAAGACAGCTTACAGTGGCATCTGCTGCAGTCACTTGGAAGAGGGAAGCTAGGAAAGCAGTTGATGGATTTTATAGACTTTTGAATACATTCTGATAGTTTAAAGCTTTAAGAAACAAGCACTGTAGTAACACGCCCTGCCACCGTTATTTTGTCAAAGATGAGTGTTTTACTGCAGATAAACTTTTGTTACAATTACGAGAAATGGGAGAAGACAGTGGTGACGCTGTATCAGAACATCTTCACTAAAGCTGAGTTATTAGAAAATTCTGTAGGACATACAACGAACCGTATCAGAATCTAGCACTGCCCAAGCGTATGAGAATACCTAGGTACAGCTTACAGAGACATCTATAGGTAGTGCCTGTCTAATACCTCATAATTATTTACATGAGAGAGCAAGGCTGAACTTCTACGTAGGAATTCACATACAGCAAGGTGAGAAACATTTTTACAAGAAATGTCTAGTTGTGAAGTACAACAGTAATAAGATATCAAAACACATTACCAGGAACAGATGCACCATTATCACAGACACTTTACTTAAGCAATTAAGTCCGTATCCGAGACAGATAACATATAAAGTTCATGTGGATACAAAAAGCAAAAAAGCAATATAGCCAGTAGCATAAATCCCTAGCTTTCTGATCTTTCCGTGCACCCAGTTGAAGCTGAGCCAGACGCAAGTTTGCAGGAGACACACACAGAAACGTGCACAACCACACATGCTGTACTGTGCATAGACTATTTGTTGTAAAATTCCTAGAACGGAGCGAACTCACACACACTCTGAAACCGAAAAACAACATAAACAATGTGGGCTATTACACTGAGCAAACAATAATACGGAATCATGAAAACAGATACAGTAGGGAAAAGGAGACTGTTTCCTAATGAAGTGGGAATACACTAGGTCTCCAGAGCCACAGAGCCTTCAGAGAAGCGGGTCTGATTGCCCTGAATATTTCCCTGCTCAGCCGGGAAAGTAGAGAGGGTGAAGAGAAATCCCAGTAAGAGTTCTCTCTAACGTCCTTGCCCCTCACCCCAGTCCTCCTGTCCGCGCTAACGGGACGAAAAGGCAATTCCCGGATATTTCACTTTTCTCTGCGCTTTAACGGAGGGGTTTTCTTGGGATATCTGATGCGTGAACTCACCGAGACAGAAACAATCCCTGGATATTTACCCACACACACGCGTGCGCGCGGCAAGAGGAGAAAAGAGCAGGCATTTCCTCACACACACGCACCGGAGATGGGCCGCAGCTCTTTCTCCTCTCGGGCCGGGGACGGGAGGAGGCCAGCGGGCTGCCCGCGCCTCACGCGTGTCCGCGGCATGGGCGTCACGGGCGGCGGCAGCCCCTCGACACCACGGCCCCACACGTGCAGCGCCTCCGCCTCACGCTTCGTGCGGGGCTGCCCGGCCTCACACGTAACCCCACGCCCTCACACGTGCCCTCACACACCCAGATGTGCCCTCACACGTAACTCCATGCCCTCACACACCCACACGTGCCCTCACACCTAACTCCATGCCCTCACACACACCCACATGCCCTTACACACCCACATGTGCCCTCACACACCCGACCTCACACTCACAGACACTCCCTCACACACGCGCGCGCTCCCCGTCCCGCCCTTGCACGCTCCCTCACACTCACGGACTCGCTCCCCGGCCCTCCTTGGCACACTCCCCTCACACACACACACTCCCCCTCACACACACACACTCACACACTCCTCCTCCCCCCCCTTTACACACTCGCGCCCTCTCGCGCTCCCTCTCCCCAACGGCCCCAACGGCCGGCAACAAAGCGGCGGGCAGCGCGCGGGGCGGGACGCGCACACGGGCACACGCAGGCTCACACTCACTCACACACTCACACGCTCACACGCTCACGTTCACGCTCACACACACAACGCTGCCGCGGCACCTACCAGGCGGGCAGCCTCGGCCCAGGTGCGGTCCTTCTTCTTCCTCTTGTCTTTCATGTTTGCATCTCATTGAGGTGGTTCTGAGGGGAGGGGAGGGAGGGGGAGGGCGGGCCGGGGAGGGGTGTGTGTGTGAGTGTGTGTGAGTGTGAGTGTGTGTGTGAGTGTGTGTGAGTGTGTGCGTGTGCCGGGGGGGCCCGCAGGGGTTCCGCACGGACAATGATACGGTGACACCGAGCGCCGGAGCCCCCGGGGCGGGAGGGGCGGGGGCGGAGGAGGCGGGGGCGGAGGAGGGAGGGAGGGAGGGAGGGGGGGGAGGTTGAGGAGAGGAGGGGAGGGAGGGGAGGGTGGGTGGGGGGGAGCCGGGCGGGTTCGGCTCCGTTCGGCTCCGCTCGGGCGCGCTCGGCCCCGCTCGGCCCCGCCGGGCTCCCCGTGGCGGCGCTCAGCTGACAGCCCGCGGGGCGCCCCGCCACGCTCACAACAATGCGCTGTGACGTCACGGCGGGCAACGGCGCCCGCACCAAACATCCCCCCCCTCCTCCCCTCCTCACCCCCCCTCCCCTCCATACACACCACCCTCCCCTCCCGCTCCCGAGCAGCGCGCCCGCCGCCAAGCCTCGCGAGAGCCCATGCCGAGGACTACAACTCCCGTGGTGCCCCGCGGCGGGCGGGGCGGGGCGGGGCGGCTCCCTGGGGACAGCAGGGGTCGGGGCGGCGCCCCCGGGTCCTACCGCCCGCCCGCGGTGCCCCCCGTCCCGCGGGCAGCCCCCTCCCCGGCACGGGGACCCCTCCCGCTGGCTCCTACCTGCCTGCCCGCGGCTGGAGGTGTCCCGTGGGAAGCGGGGCGGAGGCGCCGCGTCCCCCTGCGGACAAAGGCGGCCGCGGGGCTCGGTCCATGGGGCGGCCGGGGGACGCGTGTGTGTGTGTGCCCTCCGCCGGGCGGCGTGGGGCGGAGGTGCCCGCCGAGGGGGGAGGCTGCGGATTCAATCAGTGCCCCTTCCTGAGCCACAGGATGTGGCGGGGGGGGGGGGCTTTCTCCACGATCTCTCCTCCCCTCCCCCGAATAGTGAAGTATTTTTGGAATACTACCGATTTTTTATTTATTTATTTATTTATTTTTCAGGCTGAAACGAGTTGAGAATGATTCGGGCTTTGTCCAGTGCCTCCTTCGTCCCTCCCCAGCCGTGTGCCCTCTTGGTTTCCGTAACGTTAAAACTCGCACAGCTTACTGGAGAAATAAAAAAAATAATAATAATAATTAAAAATATCAGTCCCAACTAGCACAATGTTCACAGAATCACAGAATTTCTAGGTTGGAAGAGACCTCAAGATCATCGAGTCCAAGCTCTGACCTAACACTAACAGTCCCCACTAAACCATATCCCTAAGCTCTACATCTAAACGTCTTTTTAAGGCTGTTTTATTTAGAAAAGGACAGGGGACAGCCCTAGGGGAAGCCAAAGTGACTCCCTGATGGCACTCCCTCCAGGAACACTCAGGTGGTGTGCAGGGTTCCAGCTGTTGACACATCCCCCTCATCCCCCTCATCTTTATATTGGAAATGGTACGTGGAACGTAATTCCTCACTGTGACGCCTCTCCAGATTTCATATTTCATTTTCACACTCAAAACCATTAACAAAACAAACTCTATTAAAGCACTTTCTTCTGAATTTTGGGTTGACGCCACACTGTGTTGACTCCACAATTGACCAGGGTATTTGATATTGCCTCAGAAGTGTTCTTGGGAAAAATGGTGTTGGAACTGGGAATTTTCAGGTTCAACGGAGCTAGGTAATGTGTAAGAGCTATTAAAATCATCCAGTTGTAGAAACAGCTACATATTCCTTAACTTTGATATTTACTGAATATTTCATGTCACCTTAGAAACAGCTAGAAAGGAAATGCTCGCTATTAGGATAACTTCATTGTCTACGCTTTGTTTCATTGACTTTGCTTTCTACCTTTTATGTCTCTGTCCTACTTTTCTTCTTCCTTTTATATTTCCTTCCCTTCAGTAACTTCCTACTCCTTTATGATGACAAAAAGGAATCATTCACATCTCACCCCCATTCTAAAGACTAAATCTTTAGTTATTAACAACTTCCTTACAGCTGCCTTTGAAATGCCCTGATTGTTTTCAGCATTGAAACTGCATTAAAACTAAAAAATGCATAAGGAAGTTTATCAGTCTTTCTCATCGTAAGAGGCTGTTTTCAGACTAAAAAAAATGTTTGCATTAGATTTCTGTCCGTTCACAATTAGATGACAACCTGGTTGCTTTTCAAGTTGCGTCACATCCCTAACATGAACTGAATTTCCATTACTCTGTTGAGCTGGAGAGCTTTGGTCCTGACACATTGGTGTTGGACAGAGGAGGACACTCCTTAGGTAAAGAGAAATTCAGGGATCCTCTATTTTTTATTTTTTTTTAATTTATGTGTTTGTGTGTTTAGTGGTGGTGGTTTGATTGGTTTGTACTATTTCCTGTTGCAGTCAGGATCACACTTTCATCTGGTATTTCTGCAGACATGTGGAATAGTCTTTACAGTATTGCATCCTTTATACTTTACATTCAGCTACTGAAGAAATTGGACCAGTTTTTGTACTGCAATTGAATTCATCTGCTTAATTCCTACAAAGTTTGGGTGCTCTTAAGTTCCTTCTGTTGTTCAAATACAAATAATTGAAAATCATATACTATGTGTCCCTGACCTTGCTGGAGAAAGAAAGCCATTTATGCTGTTTACTGTATCAGAGCAGAGAGCTGGTGTGCATTCTGCATGCTTTCTCTCATGATAAAAAATAAAATGAATTCATGCTGCTGCAATGTCTGCAATAAATGTAGCTGAATCCTGTAAACACTGCCAGCGTACCTAGAAACCAAGGGAATCAACAGCATGGTACACGGCTGCTTTAAGGGAGCTGAAAATCACATGTAAGTCTTGAAGCACAGGGGAAAAGGGTCAAATTTAGCTTATGGAAGAAAGCATTTCCTATTGATTATAGACAGCATTTACTGCATGAATTGGACCTGACACTACAGTAGATTGTAACCATTGCTACTCTAACTGAATTGACAATAGCAAAATTGAGAATGAGAAGTGGTGAACTACATTCAAACTGCAACTGCTGGAGCTACAGCTAAAAGCTCAGCATGTGTAATACACATCTCAGAGCCATGATCTAGGGGAAGTGTGTCCATGTATGTGCGTGTGTGTGAGATGCACACACAAATGCAACTCTATGCAAATACTGCAGAAAGACGTTATATTAAAATCCATCATGAAATTATAGCTAAGCAATATTTATGTGAAGTTACAGTGCTAGATGTTACTGTGTTGAGTGTGTGGATAGAAGCAGTTATTTATTATGGATGCATTTGTGTCCAGTTACCTTTTCTTCTCTCAGAATAATGTCCACAGACTACTACAATAATGTTGGACACCAGCTTCTGAGTTTCAGTGCTCAGTGAATGCATTTCCCTGTAATGCTATAGAAGCTCGACACTTGACATATCTAGTGAAGCTACCTGAAGAACAACATTGTTCTTCTTGTTCCCTGCATAGAAAAATGACTTTTGATACATATCGCTGAATTCTTTATTGTGTACAGTAATATTCTTGCCAAGCAGAAATCTGTAAACTGCAGTAAATACGCAAATACATATTGGGTACAGTGCTTCAGTACAATCAAACATTGCTGCAATACAAATTCCAGTTTCAGCTGTTACAAAAGAAATAGTATCAACTATTACATGGAAATACCAGATGTGCAGAAGGGTTTATTCACAGCATGAAAATTCAATCTAATGTGCCACTATTACAATGGAAATTATATTCTCTACAATTGAATGAGAGATGCTGAGTCACAAGATAATTAAAAAAATAGCCTGGAATGATACTAATGAAGACACTGCATTTTCTGAATTAATTTCAGCACAGTGGTAACAAAAAGCAAACCGGAGTATTTAGTTTTGTGTGGACTCAAGGAAGCCAAAAAAAGAGTCATTGTGATTGACAGTTATCTATTTACAGATACTGACACAGTATTTACAGAGTATGTTTTCTACTCTTGATTTAAAGCATGCATATTACCAAGCATTCAGAATGCATGAGTTTCACAGCATTTACTTAATGCACTTTTCTCTTTTATTCATATGCCGTACAGAATTGAATCAACATCCAGAGCTTTTCAAATATGTTCATAATTCTTAATAACAAGCTTGGAATCTAGTATTATCTGGATAATGTTGCTGTATTTGGAAAGACTCCTGAAGCTCATGAAAGAAAGAAGAAAAAAAAACAAACCCTACAGGCTGTACTTCAACATGTCAATACAGGAGGGCTGAAGTTGAATTTTGCTAAATACTAAATTGGGTGCACAGAGTAGTCTTTTCTTGGGCACACCATCTCTCCATTGGGACTGAAAGAGGTCACAGAACACATAGGAGGGCTCACCTTTCTCTGGGGAAAAACAGAAAGAAAAAAAAGAAAAAAAAAAAAAAAAAAGAATTACAACCATATTTTTCAGGTCTAAAATCAAGATATACATTGTCTATTACTAACGACACAACGGTTGTAGAACCATTGTTGGTTGGAGAACTCCTCCTACTAAGAACGGTAAATTGTAAAACCTACAATTTAACTGGGACAAATTTTGTCAGAGCTAATTTTCTGCCAGTGAAAGCTTTGACTGTATTCAGCCAGTAGTTAGACTGCTCACTTCAGTGTTCACCACAATTGTCATTACTTTTGTCTCAGGCCAGAAACAGCCAACTGCTATGAGGGGAGGGCAATCTCTTTTATCTCATAGCCCCCAAGAGTTCAGATAAAGGCTTAGGTTCGTTTCTGTGGCATTGGAGCTGATCTAATAAACCCAACTGTTGCTAACTGGAGGTTGGCTTTACCATCCCAGCAGGTGCCTGGTGGTACCCCAGTGTGGACAGCCCATCAAGCTGTCACCTTCAAATTGAACTGCCTTCCAAGCAGCACATCCCTGGGACACACTGGCCAACACTTTTTCACACTGTGAATATGAGATCGCTTTTACCCAGATGCATGGAAACAACTTCTATGAGAAGTCCGTTGTATGTGAACCAGGAACAATTTACAAGGTATCATAACAGTGATAGAAAGAAAACATTTATTTGTGCATCCACTACAGAAAGGAAGAGAACTTGCCTCTGAGGCATCACACTCAAAGTGCGTACAGATCACACCTCCCTGGCAGTTCTGCTAATGACAGAAAGACTCAGAGGAGCAGGAACCGTCTGCAGATGGCTAGCAAGATTGCTTTCATTTTTATATAGCCAAATCAAAAACACAGCAGATGATAGTTTATCTCATCTGCTCTTTTTCAGATGCTTATCTAGTTGATTATATAGAAATTGTTGCATGGATTATAAATATGACTGCTGCAATTACAGGAGAAGAATTTAAAGCTGTTATCTTGAAGTGTATGATTTAACAGAAATTACATATCTTCCTGTCTAGGAGGTGATCCAGGAATCCTGAATGCATGGATGCTATTCTAATACCATGTTTTAGCCTACGGAATGAACTTCATGCACAGGACAGATAGGTAATAAAATGTCACATCAAGTTATTTGGAATTTTAAGGAATTATAAAGGTGTACCAGAAAAATTACAAGCAAAACTTATATATCATGCTAATGACAAGTCTCAGGGGATTGTCAGAACAAATCAAAAATGACAGGACAAATATTAATGGCCAGAATGATACGAAGGACTGCAGTGTCCTTAAAATTACTCACCAAAATGAAAGCAAGTGACTCATGCACTACCATACCATTACAACCTACTCTTTACTTTTTTTTTTTCTCCTTGAACAAATAACATCAGAGTCCATTTGGGCAGTTACTCTGGCTATCTAGCAATCTGTCTGTGATAGACAACATCGTAAAGTGACCAAACACAGCATTTATATTGTGTGACATCTGCTGCTATAATCACTTTCTTTTCTGTTTTCAGCCAAGAACAAAAGCTGTAAGAATTAGTACCATTTAGCTTCTTACAATGTGGAATTTTTCCAAGAAGGAATATATAAAAGACTGACATTGAGTTACCTTAAAGCCAATGAAGAACTAGAACATTCAGTAAAAATTTGGAAGTCTTCATAGCTAACCTGGAAGGAAAAGCTTGGGATACCTTCTCAAAGAACTAATTACAAATTTAGAAGTAACATACTGTGTAATCACAGAAATTGCTTCCTAAACTAATGCCTGGAGAGCTACACATACTGAGTTAAACGTTGCTAGGTTGAAGATCCTAAACCCAACATAATAGCACAATCAGAGACAAAACAAGGAGTCCAACAGAAAGAAAAGTAGTAAAGTTTTCATTGTTGTACTATGGATCTGCAAGTCTGATTTGTCTTTGTAAGTGCAAAACCCTGGCAACCTATGAAAAGGGGAGTCAGTTTACGTCGTCTCAAGATGGCTGGGAGAAAAAGACTACATCTATAAGCTATCTTTTGGATAAGTACATACCTGCTTGCACCTGCTTGCCAAGGGCAACATAGAAATACTTTGAATTGTTTCCTTGTAAATGGTTTTTACCTTCTCTACATAACAAAGCAAATGACACCAGATAGTCTGGTCAGTCTTCTGCTAGTTGCAAATGAGTATCTGCACGCATCAGAAATTTTCAGATAACAATGAATAGCACAAATATAAAATGTTAGTTTATTAATGACACTAATTACTCAAAAAGGAGAAAAATATGGTAATGCAGTTTTGGTGATAAACAGCAGAGTGCATTTGTCAAATGCACCAGTGTGAAAAAATAAATAAATAAATAAATAAAAGTCTGGGGACATCTCTGTGTTTAGTCCAGATTCTTGCTGAATATATGGTGGGGTGGTTTTCTTCCCTTGTTGCTCCTTTATGGAAACACTTTGACTCTACCACATAATATATGATACATGTACTTTGATACAGGACCATATGCAGTTCTGATTTGGGTGTGTTATCATAGAATCATTAAGGTTGAAAAAGACCTCCAAGATCATCTAGTCCATTCATCCCCCCACCACCCATATCACCCATGTCCCCAAGCACAATGTCCAACCTTTCCTTAAACATCCCCAAGGATGGTGGTTCCACCACTTCCCTGAGCAATCTGTTCCAATGTCTGACTAATCTTTCTGAGAAGAAATGTCTCCAAATTTTCAACCTAAACCTCTCCTGGTGCAACTTGAGGCTATTCCTTCTAGTCCTGTTACTAGTCACCTGTGAGAAGAGGCTGACCCCCAGCTCCCCACACCTTCCTTTCAGGTAGTTGTAGAAAGCAATTATATAGAGTATGCAGAGAATATATAATATTTTGCTATTTTAGCTGTACTGAGTGCAGGAACAGTGAACATTTTTTCTTTTGAATTTAGCAGATTATTCTACATTGATTGCAAGATCCCCTACTCAGGCAAATACTTGCAAAATTAGTGCTCTTTTACATAATCACTTCTATTAGCTATTTAAGTCTAAAAAATTTAAAAGCCAAGTGAAAGCTGAATAAAATAATCCTTAAAATGACAACTTTTTATTAACAGTAAATCTATGTGTTGTTACTTGGGGCAGGGACTGATCTTTGGCAGTATGTTTGCAGTGCAGCTACCACATCAAACTGTGGGCTGTAGGCATCCCAACAATAACAACATGTACATTTAAGATAAAATTACACACATTTGTCTTATGTATATTGGACTTTAAAAACTGTTACAAATAATATGTTACAAAATTATATCACACGAGAAACCAGGAGCCTTAATTAAAAACAGGCTAGTCAGAACAATGAGGTTAAAAATCTTAATGTCAGAGTATTTGGTGTTGGATTTCTTCAGTCTTCCTTCTGTTTTGGGTTGTTTTGTTGCTGTTGCTGTTTTTTTGTTTTGGTTTTGCCTTTGTCCTCATCTACACTCTGATCTATCTCTCGGATAAACTTCTGCCCACACAAGGATATCCTAAATTCTATTACAGTGAGCCATCCATTTTCTACAGTCCAGCCCTCCCATGACAGATCACTTATACTCAGACCTTTAAGAAAATTAATATTTTAGATCACCTTTTACCTTCTGTAAGAATTTCCCATTATAGGTAAGAATTAAATCTTTCATTAATATTCTGTATATACAGTTCACAGTGCTTATTACAGGCTGCAAAAACAAATTAAAACATATTGTAATATTTAACATGGGACATGTCACAGTGCAGCTGGCATGTCCAACAATATTTCCAATGATATTTCAAAGTTTCAAGCAAGCTGAAGTATAAAACCCTTACTATTCCTAGACCTAAACATTCTTCAATTTAAAATGTGTTCATGAAGTTCATGAGACTAATCATGTTCAGGAAATGCTTAAACCATTAGTAGAACTAGGCTTCCAGCATGGCACAAGTTGGTACAGACATTGGAAAACATTTGGCTGGATTGCCAAGGGCACGTGGAGGAGATGCATGCCTGTGATGTTTGGATCTGCTTTTTCTTTATAAGCCATTAAAAAATGGAAAGAGAGTGTAGCACTTTTTTAGCATGCCTTGTAGATCTTGTAGTGAGATATGGGGATAATTAATAGAGATTTATTTTTGATTTTTTCAATCTCCATATATTTTTTAAAGCATCCTTTAAAAAATGTAAATTTATAAAGTTAATCCTGGCTTAAGAAAGTTATTTTTAGATAAACATTTAAGAATTGGACACACCTTTGGATGATTTTATATGTTCCTCTAGAAGAATAGCCATGTATGGATGTTCACTGTCAGAACTGCAACTTACCTACATAACTGCATTGGGTTTTATATGGCCATTGTGAAGTTTATGGATTGGAAACACCTCCACTAAATTATGACAATTTAGTGAAAGGCTAATTTGGAAAATTTAAGGATTTGCATGGCAGATGACTCCTCTTTTTAGAGCCTGAGGTTAGGGCAGGGACAGGAAGTAAAGGTTACAAGGCAGATTATAAGTGTGCAATTTGTAATAAAGGTTTGTGGACCGTGAGCTTTTTAGATCACTACATATAGATGGTTTTTAGGTTATATTCAACAATTATGAGGGGGGAATCCTGTCAGGAAGTTATTTTGGGAAATGAAAGAATCTAAAACACATTATTAACAGGAGAATATCACTTCTGATCAACTGCTTTTATAGCTGACCAGTTTGTTTCACTCAATTTGCATTTAAGAGAGTTATCTATATATTATCTATATATTAACATAGTTTTCTGCATTCATTCTGCTAGAATTTATGACATGGGAAAGAAAAAAGTTATGCACAAATACTGAAAATGGTTGCAAAAAATAATATGCTGCATGCACAACATGCCTTTATCAAGGCTAACCATCTATGTACATATGGGAAAAGTAAAGGGAAATTACTTCTTACACAAAAAGGAGCAAATGCCTTTCTCGATTTGATTTAAAATATCTAAACTGGCTATTTATCAAAAATAAGGTAACTGGTACAAGGAGGGCATTATAAGCATTTTTTTTTCCTGAGCCTTAGACAATGTTCCATGTTAATAAGCACTAAGGAAAAAAAAAAAAAAAGTCATTTATACCAAACCATACATAAGGATATTTCAGATAGATAAATCTGTTACAGATCAGCAGCAAAAGGCACCCTGTAAAACTTCCTTAAACAAAACAGTGCATATGCTGCCTAAAGTCTTAGACAGAAGTTTGCCATTGAGCAAGGGACCAGCTCACAACCTATACATCATTTACATGGCATGCAGCATAGCAGTATACATTAGCTATTGTGCAATAGAATATGCTATAGCAAAAATACAAAGATGTGCTTTTAATCTACCACCTGATAGAGATTACTGCTCTTGTGCGGATGATCCAGCACTCCCTGAGCAGTCCAAGCATATACACTGCAGCTGCATCCAGTCCCAGGTGCGTGCAGCCCGTGATTAAAAGTGTCCTTGTGATTTCAAAGAAAAACTGTTCATTTAAAGTTTTCCAAATGAGGAGCAGTCTAAGGTTACTAACAAGTATGCGATGCCGTCCCTTTAATTAAATAACTCTTTTTAAGACAAGTTCTGTAAACATTTGCATGGAGGATTCATTTTATGCATTCATGAGGTGATCACGAGAAAAATTTCTCATGCTTGCAGGCCAAAAAAGGCCAAGATGCCTGAATTAGACTCACGGAGAAAAATACATTTATCCAAGGACACAACCCCCAAAGCTGTTTAAGATTTTCCCTGTCTGGAAATGCTCGAAGTCCCTGGGAGCCTGCCCATTCTGCCACCAGTTCCGTGTGTGCTTGCTACTACACAGCTTCTGTGCGCACCTTCCTTGAGTGTTCTTGCAGGGTGCCTAAAACTACCTTAAGGATAATAAGCAGAGTACAATGGGACCCCAGGTTGTGTTCAGGATTTATATCTACATTAATACAGTGAAAGAAAATGGTCTACCTGTAATTGAATCCTTTAACAAATGCCTAGTACTCCATCTCTGCTTCTGAAAAAATAGGAAGGCATTGTTTTATTTACTTATGTTGTAGTTATATTTTGAAAAGAGTCAGTAAGCTAGCTAGAATACACAGCTTTTCTTTGATTAGATCAAGTTTCACTTAAAATTACTCTAGCTTTACTCTTGTGGTTACCCATATGTTATTAAAGCATTTTTTCTTTTGGCATTTCCTTTGTGGGGAAGAGATTGGAACAAGAGTTTCAAGTTCCAGAGTAAATGGAGGATGGTTATTCTGGTCTAAACAAGAAAAACTGTGGTTGCTGTAGTCAGGATTGCAAACCAGCTTTGGTTTAAAAAATAAATAAATAAATAAATAAAAATCACGTCAGATCCCACTAGGCACAGAAGGATAGCATTCATATTGAGATGCTGCACCATCACAGAAATCCAATGCTCAGATCCTGGCTCTGAGCCCTCTTTGAACCCCTGGCAGTCTTATATATATATATATATATATATATATATATATATTTTTTTTTTTCCACTAACACAGTTCTCCAGACTACAGATATTAATATTTCATTTCTTCCTCCGTTTGTCTTCCTTGCTTATTCAAATTGAAAGCTTGTCAGAACAGGGACTGAAAATCTCTTGGTATGTATACATCATGAAATAAAGTGGAAACCTGATCTAGGTTTGGTCTCTCAGGCTATCACATGAAATAATTTATATATATATTTGTATATATATTAAAATAAATGGCAATTGTACGATATTTGAAAAATACAATTTTCCCAGTGTAAAATTATTACCTCATGCTTTTTTTTTTTTTTTTTTTTTTTTTTTTTTCCCCATACAGACATTTGGAGAAAACTGAATGTTGAAATGGGAATGGTCCACTGTGACACTGACTGAGGGGGAAAAATTGTCCTCTGGTGAATGAGTACAGCTTTCTGGATATTTTGCACAACTAGAAAATCACAAAGATGTGAACAAACAATAATATTATCACAAGGCAAAACTGACTGAATTTGGCAATTCTATACAAAGGGATTTTCAGCACAGATGCAAACATCAGAATAAATTACTGTCCTAATGGCAATATATCCTTTCTACTTAGAATTGTTTTGATTTTTAAATGAGAAATATGAGAAATATAAATTGCATGTCTTCTTTTTCTTTTTTTTTCTTTTTCTTTTTCTTTTTGAATAATTCCATTTTCTGAGGAGTTCAAGGATCTGAAAACAGTGAGACAAATCATCATGATTCTGTTCAATTTCACAGGCCCCCTTAACTCAGACCTCCCCTACTGTTACAATTTTGTGACTGAAAGCCACAAAACCGACATTGTTAAATATAGTCAAAAGGCATACATTTAGATGACATTGGTCTTCAGTTTTAACCAAAGACAGTTATCCTTCAGAAAGGTATTATTGGCTAAAATATGAACTAGAGAAATTCAGACATAGATTTAGACCTACTTTCACTACTAGAAACTTTGAAGCTAACACGGGTTGCCTAACTTATATAGCCCTGTACTTCAGCTTGCCATTACTAAGACCTCACAAGTCTAGAGGTAATGAATAGGTCTACATTACTTTTCTGTGATTCCAGTGAGACATATACAACACTTCATGCTGCTTATTTTGTCCCCAAGTAAATATATATCATTTTCCAATACAAAGGATTTATTTTTCACCATCAGTGAGAGGGAAAAGGTAAAAAGACACTTCCCAGACTAAATATTTTTTTGTGATCAAAAAAGGGGAGGATAAAAATACAGATAAAATGTGATATGGTGACTCTTAAGGCATTCTTCTTTTTTTTTTTTTTTTTCTGTTTGTTTTGTTGTTGTTGTTGTTGTTGTTGTTGTTTTCAACATGTTATTCTTCTAAAATCCATGTTCTCAGTATTCTTTGAACACTGACACTAATGTTCTATATTCTACATTTATGGATTTCAGCTTTTGGAGTATTATTCCTTCTGGAATTTATAGGTTTCAACCTTTTATCCTAAAGGCCCGATTTCAATAGCTTTCCAGCTTTCTATAATCCACGTGGTATATTTTTTCCATATTTTAACAGTCTCAGTGTGTTCTATAATTGGTTGGTTAAAAATGCAAAAAGTTTGAGATTCTGAACAGTTTGCATTTCATGCACCTATGATATTTATACTTCAAACAGTTCCCTGACATTTTATTTGGAAACTGATACATTCTTCTTCCAAATAAATAATTCAGATAACGTATTACATTTTTGTAACTCAGGAATGAAAGTCAATACTATTCACAGTGCTGTTGACATGTCGTCTAGTAATTTATGGAATAATTATGACCATATTTGGGATATGCCTATTCCTTACATTTCTGATCTGTCCTCCTCCAATACATCTTGACAACGTTGTAATTCATGTGTACTGTACAGAGTGAATATATTTGAAGACAGACAATTCAATCCAGACAAATACATTAAAAATATAACACAGTTGTTTGGAGTTGATATTCTCCATGATAATTTAACAGCAGACATTTTGTTAGCAATGAAGGAATTCTGCAATTCTACCCTTTATTCCTAATCCATGAGACCATGAATGCTCATTTTTACTGAATTGTTATCTAAATCTGCTTAAGCTTCCAAATAATTCAATTGATATATATATGAAATACTTTATTTTAGAAAATGAGTGGGGGTGGTAGGTAGCATTGTACATACTTGAAAATAATACTCAACATCTTAATCCAATTTTATACAAACATCTGGCCTTATTTATAATTTTATCAGTTTAATTTTATCAGTTAAAAGAACTACACAAATAAGTGAATGTATTTCCTCCTTAGTATTTTTAATAATTCTCCTTAAGACTGTGTTTTACGTGTGTTTTCATCTTAAAAACAACAACAAAAACAAAAACAACACCACTACCACCACCACCACCAAAAAAAAAAAAAAAACTTTTAACTGATATTAACACAAAATAAAGAATGGGGAATTTGACTGAAAAGAAGAAAATCATTGGGAATTTTGCCATTGACTTCATGAGGTCAGGATTTTTCAACCCCCCCTATATTACCTGAGAGTGCTGATTTTATGCATCTTGTTGAAATTCATGTTTCCATAGTACATGGCTATTATTCTATGATGCATAGAATTTGCTAGTGTAGCACTATTAACAGGTAAAAAGCACAACTAATGCTTTTCAACATATGTAACACATGTGTCAACACATGTAACGTATCTTATAAACCTACACACATATTGTGATTCATTGTCATATAAAAACAGTTCCATCAGAAGTGACATGGCTATTCACTTTGTGAAAATAGTTCATTTAAAAATTTTATCTAGAAATTAACATATTTGTCATGTTCTCTGAAATAACTGAAAATATAATTGAAATATCATGACTGGGTTTACTGAGAGTAATAACTACCAGACTCCCTTTTGTTTAAATTTGCATTTTTCTTTAGGAGACCATTGATAATTTATTTAAAATAATTCCTTGAGAAAATTAAGTATTAATTATGAAATTACTATTTCATAATGGCACCATAGAAAAATGCAAATCAGGAAAAGATTGGCATGCTTAATTGTTTTTCTGTAGTACTCATTTTCTTTCATCATAAATGAACACGGGAATAATTTCATTAACAAAAAATATTTCAATAATATGAGAGCATTTAAAAACCTTGACTATTGATAAAATATATCTTGCCACCGTTACCTGATTATGCCCACGATTAAGAGAATAATCAGTCTCTGGCTGTTGATCAAAAATTAAGCCCAGAGAAAATATACATAAAACAATCAGATTGTAATTAGATATTTGGTAAGCAGAAGTGTTAGCAAATCTGGAGTGGCAGAATGGGGAATTTTGACTAATTTTATTGTAAATATTTAACGTAATATTTATGTTGTAGGAATTATTTATATTTATTTTTATCTCTGGTCAGATTTTGTTTCTTTAAGAAAGCCATAGAAGAAAATATCTGATCTGGAAGGATGGTCATTATTTAAATGTAACAGAACATAGAAAGTACAGAAATATCTCTGCGCTCCATGCATCGAATATATAAATATATAAACTTCCTGTACCAGTGAATGTTTTAGATTACTTCCATATATATAACCATTCTAAAAATTACCAACGACAGTGTTATTATGGGAACACTTGCCTATTTTAGAAACGGACTGCAGAGCAAATGTTATTAATAAATTGTGAGCCCCCAAATGAAGATGTGATAGGTACTGTGTTTCTTTGCTGAATACTCTCATAACCAATAGAACATTATTCTGTGTAGGTTTTGGTTTTGCAGATTGTGAAGTCATTACAGAAGAGCTCTTCAGAGAAATGAAAAGTTAAATTTGAAATGGAATATTTTTATTTTCTGAAAATACCATTTTGGTGTTGAAGCAAAAGAGGTCTACATCATCAACAGGAAACTATTGCCTTTATTAAAGGAAAAGGTTTCAATTTGATACAATACATTTTTTAAATACCATTTAGAGGAAATACAAACAGTGCATTTGTAGATTCTGATTTAGAATGACATTCCCTTCCCCCATTTGCATTCTATTTGAGACAAAAAATAACAGTAGCTGAATCTACTTTCTTATTGTATTTCAGATAATTCTTTCATCAGCCAAGCACCTCTTCCCAAGACTCTGCTGTGCTCCCTGTAGATTGAATCCCTCTGAGATATAACTTACACTCCAACAAAGTAGGTAAAAAAACAAATGATAAAATAGTGAACTTAATTTAATTAAAATACCAAGTATAGCACTACAGAGCTTCTGGGAAATATTTCCACTGTCAAGGTCTAAGCAATGTTGGCACTTTCTGAAAATTCCAAGTAGTGTATCAGTTAGTTCTATTTTACTCAATTTATAACATCTTTTATTTAATCTCTTTCTGCTGCAGTATTTTTAAAATCAAAGGTCCTGGGAGGATCTTGCTATAGAGCCTTTTTATCCAGAAAAGGAATTCTGTTTGATATATGGGGATATTAGAAAATACAACAGTGTTATATCCAAATGTATGTGCAAACTACTAACTGCATTTTTAATTACTGGAAAGAAATGAAATGTCTCTTTTAAATGTAATAAGCTATTTCTTGACAAGTCCACATGGCTTCATTTTCTACTTTAAAATAAACATCTGCAGTTACTTAGGAATGTATTTAAGCAAGTATTAAAAGCAATGATAGAAAGGTAGTAGTTTACATGCTGGCACAGACCAATATGATTAGGGAATCCATTTTCTCCTTTCTCTTTCGCTTTTTTATTACATATACTCCTAGGCAATTTAGATAGCACGTAAAATCATTCATGAGCATAACAGACAAAATAAATCAAAGAAAATTCTGCTGCTATTTCTCTACAACGTAATGAAAACCTTAGAATGCTTTCTCAAAATCTGTTACATATATATTATTTAGTCTTGGGCTCTCACCAGATATCATACCATGAAAATATACTGCAAATAGAAAGACATAATTTTTTTGTTCAGTAATATCCATGATGATAATGATGCAAAATAAGAATGTCACTTTCTTCAACTAAAACAAACGTTATCAAACAATATGCATTTTCAACTTATATGAAATGTTAACTAGATTAAAAATTCATTAGGTCCATAACAGAGATCTCTGAAATTCAGAAGAAAAAAAAAAAAAACAAACATCTCTTTAGTGGATTTCTTCAGACTTGTCCAATGAGGACTACTTTAATAAGAGTTCAAACAATAAAGTATAATTAAGGGCTTAAGAGTATTGCTGCTGTGAGTACATGGGCTGTTGTAAGTATACAAGATTTAACCCTTTACGTTATATAAGAAGCATACTGATAGTTAGAAAACACACTTGCATTCTCACAAGGAAACAAAATATAAGCTGTTTAATCTGCTTTCTTTTTGAAAGCCAATCAAAACTATGCAATTTTAAGACCTTAGACCTTCCGTGACAAAAGTTTTGAATGACAGTTCAAACAGGGGAGATATGGTTTGAGGTATATTAATTGCAGTCTGAAAATAATTTAAAAAAAGCAAACACAAAAATAATGTTATGAGAATAATTATTCTTTTTATTCATCTTCAATTATTTAGTTGAAGTTTCATTTAAGCTATATACAAAATAGTTAAAAATATTGCTTTCCATACATGACATATAAGATAACATTACTGGCAAGACTTCGGTTTTAGGCAGCTTCCAAGTTGCTAAACACTTCTGGTTGCCAGCAGTACACTTTGGAAGATATTTGCATTGGCTCTTTTTCTCATGTTCATCAGAAATTCCACAAAATAAATAAATAAATAAATAATAACAATAAAAAATAAAAAGCATCTCAAGTTGATACCACTGCTTTCTGCTGCTGTTAGTACTATATTGTGTATAAAATTAGCTTCCATCTAAGATACAGTCAGCAACCTCTTCTGGTTCAGTTTCATCTCATAGAAGTTCTCATGTAAGAAAGGGATCTCAGGAGAAAAAAAAAAAATTAACTGCTGTTATGATAAACAGGAAATTATATGGTGAATATCAAAGAGGGTACAAAATATGCCCTTTGTCAAAATATTTGAAATTATTTTCATGAGAAATAATTTGAGGTAATATTATTTTTGAAATTGTCAGATTTTTCATCTTGAAATTTTTGAGATAATATTTTTTGTTAAAAAATAGGATTTTAAGCATTTTTACAGGAAATGACAATGGAACACATATAAAAATATTTCTCCAAACTGAAAAATCAAAACAATTAAAAAAAATGCTTTTCTGTTTTGGTGTATAAAAAATAACGAATGAAACATTGAATGAATGAATAATTTGATTATATATTCTTTCATTGAATGAATGAAAGAATAATTTAGGTTGGAGGGGATCTCTGGAGGTCACCTTATCCAACCCACTGGTCAAAGCAGGGCCAACTTCAAAGGTAAACCAGGTTATACAGCCATATCTAGCTGAGTTTTGGACATTCCGTAGAATCATATGATGATTTGGGCTGGAAACCCAAGATGACCTTAAAGATCATCTAAGCCCAACCCCTCTGCCATGGGCAGGTAAACCTCCCACTAGACCAGGTTACCCAAAGCTCCATCCAACCTGGCCATTATTTGCATTGATAGAAATATTCATAGATATATGCTAAAGAAATGAATATTAAGAATGTCTTCTTTGAGGGAAATAAAAACATTAATTAGAACCAAAATCTTCACACAACTAATTCACGTGAAAAAAGCTGAAGTGGGTGGCACCAGCATTTGAAGACCAGTTAGGGAGAGTGTCTAATAAATAAGATACAGTAATGGTTGGCAAAGCCTGTAGATGGTAAAGCAGGTTGAGTATCACAGTGCACAACCAGGTATTGTTTTTCAGTTGTGAAACAAATAGGAAAGAATATGGATAATTTTCTGTATTAACGTGAACAAAGTCTCTTAGGTTAAAAAATGTTTGTGTTTTCTTTTGTTTGTTTGTTTGTTTGTCTGTCTATTTCTCTGTGTGGAGCTGTCTTTGAATGTGGGAGTGTACATTGATTAATTCACAAACTAGTAGCCTGTGGAAGGTTTTTCTATGCCTTCAGTGGTCTTTGGATGCCATTGTGCATAAAGATTCGTGATGCTATATTGCTGCAAAGTGAGAATTTTAAAAAGGGAAGTAATGACAATGAGTCAATGAAACAGCAACTGAAATCGGCTTTGCTAATGGGTAATTTCTAGTTAGGAGTGCTGACAATCATACTTTAATGTGCGTATTTCTGGATTATGTAGAAACACAGATCCATATTTTAGTATTTCTCATACACAGATGTATTTTTGGGGAAGAAACAAAGATCCAAGCCCTCAGCTGGTTTAAATCAATGTTTTGTTTTTGCTTATTTTGTTAAAATTGATTTTTATGTCATTTCTAGTTCTTAGATTCAGCATTTTCTAATCCATAACTTACCTTTAAATGAATATAAAGTCAACCATAGTTTTACAAACAGTATTATTTCCCTGCCATGTAGTGATGCATTTCCATATCTATTATTAATGCCTTGGTTGCTACTGTCTCTTTTAAATTACTGTGTGCATTAAGCCTCTAGCATGTGTTTGTGTGCATTATCTTCACATGCCTCATCTTGTTCTTGTGCTCCGATTTGAGTGGGGAACTCTTCCATTTAAATTCAAGACAGCAGCTTCTGAGTTATTAACAACTCTGTCACAAGAATTTGCATCTGCTGTCCCATCATGGTGGGAAGACAATGTCTGTCTCACTACACCATGTATTTTGATACTAGATATGATCTTTATCACTTGTTCAACACAAACTAACTAGGCTCAAGTGTGTAACTCTATTCCTTTACTGACAGTTTCTGTTAGACTTACAAGAATCAACAGCAACTGGCTAGATAGAAAGAGGTACCCTACAAAATTACTGTCATAGCTAGCTAATTCAACAGAGATGTCCCTTATCTACATAGAGACACTAACCCTATAAAATGTTTTTGTTCACCACAGAACCTGTGTTTCAGCACAAAAAATAATAATTTTGCGAGAGCCATGATAACTTTCATGTGCAAGGGTATTAATTTAGGCAGCTAAGACACCATTTCTAAGCATAATATTTGACTTTTTAGCATTGTCATAACTGCAGCTTGTTCTAGAGCATTGCATGAATAATTGAATATTTGCTTTCACAGACAAAGAGAAAAATATGTGTGGTGGGAATGAGACATAAAGAACCAAACTGTGGCTTTTCACACTAAAAATAAAGGAAGTTTTATGCTAAGTTAAACATCCTGCTTGTTCTGTAACAATATTTTTTATTTCCAGGCACTTAAAGAAAAGAAAAGCATATAGATACCCACATATACAAAACTGTTTCACTTCAGTAAGCCAGTACTGGAGCAGCCAACCCAGATGCAAGACTGCCATATCTAGTGTTTTCTTCTACCTTGAGGAGCTCAAGCTCTCATTTTTAATCCCATGAGGATGCCTCAAAGAAACTGTGCCTCAGCAAATGTTACTCAAATATTTCATAATTTCACACAGAATCACAGAATGGTTGAGGTTGGAAGGAACTTCTGGAGGTCATCTGGTCCAATCCCCCTGCTCAAGCAGGGCCACGTAGAGAATATTTGAGACCATAATATAAACCATGGAAAATCTGAAAATTGCTGGAAAATGCTCTTCCTCCAATTTTCATATTAAGATTTTCTCCATTGCTACTAAGTAATGATCTGAAGTGTCTTGTTCTGATTACATTTGACTAGTATTTTTCCCTTATTAATGTTAATTAAATAATTACAGCACACCATTCTAAAAATGACAAATACATTTGGTAGAAAAACCTATAAGATTGCAATAAAAATTCTGCATAAAAATCTCTCTTTAGTGTTCTTCCACAATTTTATATAAAACACTGCTTCTGCTAAGTGCTCATTTTAATGATATGACTTGTTGCAATGCAATTGCCACAACCAGGGATTGGACAGTATAGTATATCCTGCAGTACACTTTGTTTTCTCCCACCCTACTTATTACATGATGAGCTATTAGAGTGTTATAAGGAGAGCGTAAACATCCCTCCAACACACTAGGAGTTCTTCAAAGTTGTAGAATGGCCAACTGGTAATGCTAAATACAATTAATTTTGCACTGCTTGATTTGTTGAAAACAGACAATATGAAATGAATCTGGGACACATTCCTTTTTCCCCACTTAAGACAATACTGTATTAATAAAATTTTGCACAAAGGCTGAAAATGTAAAACCACTTTAAAAGGCAACCTTAGGGTCTGGTTTTGTTCTGAAAATGTACTTAATGAAAACAGCCCACTGCTAAACAAGTACATTCTCTCCTCATATCTGCTAAAACATTTGTAATGCATATAATGAGTAATTGGGATGGAGGTTCAGCTTTATGTATCCCTATTAGCATGGCAGGGTGAGTTGGACTGTCTTGCTGTTTGCACATTGCCAAAATTAGTGTTAAGTTACAGACAGTTCAATTTTCCATATATGTAATTAAGGACAAAACTTGGACAGATAATAAAATTTATTAGTGATTAAGTATGAAAAAGGAGGAAAAATAAAAAATAATAACAAAAAAGAAGGGAACTGAAGATTCTATGTTACCAACATTTTGGTTGAAAGCAGTTTCAGCCAGTCACATGAATCAGACTGGGCAAATCCTTTCCATTCATTCAGATGTAACACAGAAAGATAGCACAGAAGGGATTTTGTTCGGGGCAAACTCAGGTCATGAGGTTTTGAGACTGGGTGATTTTAGGTACCCCATTCTGGATGAAAGCATTGTGTTAAGTTCTTAGCTACCAGTTAGGTGCAAAAAAACTGTTGCAGATACTGGGTAGGTGCCTCTTCTGACGTGGCCTAACATCTCCCCAATATTTGTTATTTCATCTTCTTCATTGCTGCAGAAAATACTTTAATTCTGTGTTTGTTTTTGTATTTTTTATTTTCATACATGTAAAATATTCTCAATTACATTGCAGAAAAGATGATTAAAGAAATAGACCCTGAATTTCAGTATTGCAACTCAGCATTCAGTGCTAAGACCAAGGCTTCTAACAAGGTTCAGTATGCCTTGCTGCAGTGTGTGCAGGCTGGAATAAATGGCAGAATTGGTCCCATGTTTTCAAATTTTCCTAGTAACTAAGAGTTCCTAGTTTCCTAGTTTTTCAAGTAACACACACAATGCAGACCATCTCCTTTCCTTTGCAGACTGATCTGGCATATGTTTTACTAACAATAACAAAATAAAAAATAGCAGTTGTAGACAGTGGAACAAGCCTATATGAGAGTGAAATGATCCTTATTTTAGAGTAAGGTGCCTTTTCCAATATTCTTTATTGTATCATTTTACATTCTGTGGACTATAAAATAAATATGTGAAAAATTCTCAAAGCAGTGATGGGTAGTACATGTTCAGGATTTTTCTTGTTCTGTTAAGACCCTGATCAATCTTTTATAAGGGTGAAACATTACAAGAGAGGTGCAAAGAGACGTTCACAGGAGATACTTACTGGTTATCACACCAACGAGTAGTTAGTGATCTATATGTTTTGTTTTGTTTTGTTTGTTTGTTTGTTTGTTTTCCATGTTATATACACCTATAATTCCATAATTGTAAAACTTAAAAATGTTCCTTGAGATACCCATATGTGAGTAAACATTATGTGCTTAGTCCTGTTTCTTTTGAACACTGATCCTACCTTTCACAGCATACAGCTGCAAGAATAATCTTCATGCTATTCTAAAAGAAAAAAAAAACTTTCTGTTAAATTAATATTAATATATTAATATTAATGTGTATATTAATTAACTGTTGTATACACAACAGTGTATATTAATACACTGTTGAAGCTTTATTCCCAAGTATGAATAAATTATAGACCTAACTACAAAGACACTCAACTTTTGGGTAGATCTAGTTTTTACTAACACTGTCTACATTTTCCAAATGTATTAGATAGCCGGCAGCTATCTAAATTATTATTATTTTTATTTTCTGCAAGAAATTCTACAACTAAGGATGACCACAGAAGTCTTACAATAGTAATCAAAAGATAGACATGTTCTTTGTCTCAAAATAGCTACAAAAATCAGTAACTACTCTGCAAGATCAAACACAGTAACAGTGAAACTTGTATATTTGTGAAGCTCCCTTCATTGCTTCCAGAGTTGTTTCCTTTTTCCTTGCAAAAGCCTAGAAGAAGGCAGAAATTGTGTGTTGCCAAATGAGTAGTGATAAATCATAATATGAGAAATGTGCAACAGTCTGGGGTCTGAAGTCCTGGATTTTGCCTGAAAAAGTAAAAATGTACTATCTTTCTCCTTTATGTATCTCCACTCTTCAGCCTTGGTAAAAATAATCATCTCAAGGTTAAAATTATGATTTCAAAACCTGCAAATAATCTAGGAACATAGTATTTCTTCTCCTGATAATTGTTGTCCCATAGTTTTCTTCAGTAATGAAGAGTATTTTTTTGTTCTTTGTAAAAAGGGTAGTTATTTTGAGATATCTATCTCAATGCAGTACTATTAGAGAGATAAGAGTACTTTTGAATTCCAGCATGCCAACATTATTAATCCATCTCATTGCATGAATCAGACAATTACATAATGGCTGAGGCTGGAAGGGATGCCTGCAGGTCGTCTGGTCCAACCCCCTGCTCAGGCAGGGCCACCCAGAGCAGGGTGCCCAGGCCCGTGTCCAGGCAGCTTCTGGAGATCTCCAAGGTGATCTTCAGCCTCACTGGGCAACCTGTGCCATTGCTCCATCACCCACACATAAAGCAGTGCTGCCTGGTGTTCAGAGGGAGCCTCCTGTGTGCCAGTTTGTGCCCATGGCCTCTTGTCCTGGCACTGGGCACCACTGAACAGAGCCTGTCTCTGTCCTCTTTGCTCCATCCCTTCAGGTATTTACAGACATTTATGAGATCCCCCTTGAGCCTCCTCTCCTCCAGGCTGAGCAGTCTCTCAGCCTCCCCTCATAGGAGAGGTGTTCCTTCTTCATCTCTGTGGCCCTTTGCTGGCCCAGTATGTCCAGGTCTTTCTTGTACTGGGAGGCCCAGAACTTGACCCAGCACAGCAGGTGTGGCCTCACCAGCACTGGGCTTAGGGGAAGAATCACTTCTCTCGACCTGCTGGCAACACTCCTCCCAGCACAGACCAGGATGCCATTAGTCTTCTTTATGGGGCACTTTGTTTTTCACCTGGTCCACTTTTGCTAAGGTAAAAAGCATTTACATCTTCCCTTCTCTAAAATTATACTGAGGAAGTAAGGTGAGGTAAGGCAAACACTTCACCCCCCACTGCCCTTTCTTTTTCTCTTCAAAAACAAAGGTGTTGAACATACTAAAATGCACAGAAAGCACAAGGAAGTGATGAGGACACACAGAGAAATGGATTTTTTGGTTGTGTCCTCAATTTTTCCAACTTTTTTGTTTGTTTGTTTGTTTTGATATGGTACAAGGTGTTAAAATAGAAAACAGTGGTTATTTTAGGAGAAAATAAAAGCCTGTATCAGTTCCAAGGCACCCTTTTCCTACTCCCCCATCTTAATTTTGTGCTCCTACTCTAAAATGAGGGAGAAGTACAGAAGGCTGAGAATATACTTCTCATGAGGGAAACCCAGATTTAATTAAGTCTTATAGGAGCCCTAGTCTCTAGTCAAATTTGAGTGAAATAGCTTCTCACATCATTATACCACTGTGCAAGAATTTGCAGGGGTCGATTTTAATGACCGGGACTGACAGACAGCAGCCGTGGGGGGACTGCTCGAGACCAGGCTGGCAAATGGGTAATTGACATGGGGATGAATTACACGGGTGAGGATCATCTTTATTCTCCCAGGCAGCGGTTCCCGAGGATTTCTGGATGGGAGCAGGCTGGGGGGCACCCCAGCGGGGGGTCCTGCTAAGCCAGCCTAGAGCTGAGGCCTAGAACTGAGGCTCCCCGCCGCCACTCCGTTACCGAGGAACCGGCCCCAACAGACACCACGGCCGGGGCGGCGGCGGGCGGCCGCTTCCTTCCCTCATGCCCGCCCGGAGCCGTGAGTATCCTTTTTTAATTCCAGACCATGCCCTCTTGTCCTATCATTAGCTACCCAAGTAAAGAGTCCCTCTCCATACTTTCTGTAAGACCCCTTTAAGTATTGAATGGCCACAATGAGGTCTCCCCAGAGTCTTCTCCAGGCTGAACACCCCAAGCTCTCTCAGCCTTTCGCCATAGGAGAGGTGCTCCAACCCTCTGAGCATCTTCATGCTCCTCCTCCGGACCCACTCTAACAGCCCCACATCCTTCTTGTGCTGGGGGCCCCAGACCTGCATGCAGCACTCCAAGTGGGGCCTCACAAGGACAGAGCAGAGAATGGAGTCTCATTGTTTCACTCTTTAGTAACACAGGAATAGACTTTGAAAAAAAATAATAGTTGAAGTAGATTTTGAAAAAAATATTTCGAAAACCTTACAGAAAGTAGGGGTGGCTGTTACTACAATGATGCTAACTGGTCTCTAATTTCTGTTGGTCTTGCTATTTCTTTGGGAAATAGTTAATGAGGAATGGGGGATTTTGTGACAGGTTTAGTGGACTTGCCTTAGCTCACAAGGTTGTGAAATTTTGGTCCCACTCCAGTGGTGGGAGCCTAAGTGAATATATTGAAGAAATATATATCAGAAATATTATAAAGTACTGTAGTCTTGGCTGTTGTGCTTCAGCACAATATACCCCAAGCAGCAATTGTTTCTTGTAAGCTTTTCCATATTGGTCATATTGAGATGTATTTTGGAAGTTGAGAAGCTGGTCATGATCCCAAATGAAAAGCCAGAATCTATTTGTTTCGGGTATAGGTCTAATCTTGTTCTTTCATGTTGTTTTGCTTGGAAAATTGAATACATTTGCTAACACAATGAAATGCATTTTGAATATGCTTCCAGGAATTTAGAGATCTGCTAAGGTTTGAAGGTGTTTGGTCTGCAGTCCTTTAAGATTGCTCCTTATGGAGGTGCAACCTGGTTATCTTGTTAGTGAGATAGTACCAGTATTAAATAAAGAAATCATTTGATTACAAAACTGATACATGTGTTTCGTAAGCTTTCCTCCCTACTGAGGGGCTTTAACTAATTTATTTTTTTTTTTAATATTCTCATCTTTTCTCACATATTGCCTATGTGAGATAATAGACATTGGATTTTTATGCTGGTACAGTATCTGACTCTAAGATCTATGTTTATGATGTAGATGTGATGGTCTGCATTTTACCTAGCTGTTTTGTAAGGAGCTTTTGGGTGGAGTTCAGTAAAAAGAGGGCATGGTAGCAGTAATGACAACTAGACTACTGTCTCATGTTTCATAACTTACATAAAGGACAAGTAGGTCAGAAACTGTCAAGATGGAAGCCAGAATTAGGGAACATTTCTCCTATTGAGGGGTGATGTGAGATTGTTTATTTCAATTTGGACATGAAATTGAGAACTTTTCTATTCCTCTTTTGGTACTTGTTGCAGTTTTGGATGAAATTACCATTTGGAAGATTGTTATCCACACTAATTTCCAAAGTTAATACTGCAATAGCTGCCCACAGATACTTTGTATCATGTCTTCAGATCCCATAGAAATTATAGTGAAATCAATCTAAATGACAATGAAATTATTCCTAATATTTTCAAGATGCCTACTGAAGCACTACACTTGATGTTAAAAGAGAGACTGGAGTAAGAATAGAAATTGAATGGTTAAAATGTTCGTTATTTGTAAAATGATAAAAATCTCATAATAGAG
This sequence comes from Aythya fuligula, assembly GCF_009819795.1. Taxonomy (NCBI): domain Eukaryota; kingdom Metazoa; phylum Chordata; class Aves; order Anseriformes; family Anatidae; genus Aythya; species Aythya fuligula. The sequence goes on from NC_045560.1 coordinate 114,614,428, forward strand.
AGAAGCCTGCCATTCCAGCTTTCTGTGGGATTCCTGATTTTGCATACTGTTTTGATCTTTATAGTAGTTGCAGCAGGAAGCTATTGAGACTAGGCAGTATGTAGGAAAAAAAAAAATTATCTGCTTTTGAATTCTGTATCTCAAAGCTGGATATTAGACAATTTGCAGAGTAATTATAGTTTTCTGCATCCTTTTCCTTCACAGTATAAGCAAGAAACAACTTAATAATGAATACTGAGAAAATTTGGATCACTCAGACTCTTCTTATTTAACCTCCAAGGACTTGGCTATACCCAAAACCTGTGCGGTGAACTTTAGTGAGGTATATATAGTGCATACTGTAATTTTCCTAGTACTGTGCTAGTTATGTACTTGAAAAAGGGCTTTGTACTGGCATAGTTCATTACTCCTATGAAGGAGAATAAAAGCAAGGATTATGCTAGTCTGTGCATGTTAATAAGAAATAAATCTCTCTGCCTAGCAAAAAGTGGGTGTTTACATGAAATTGCACATTTACATTACATGATCTGTGTATATTGTGTTAACTTTTATGTACTTGAGAACAATTCTGTGAGTGACAGAATGAATAAATCTAGCCCCAACCCCCCTCTCCTGCATTCTTGTTGTTCAAATATGTAATAAAGCCTCATTAAATGTTGCTTTTTTTTGTTTGTTTTGTTTTATTATTTTTATTCTTCATTATACTGGGTGATTTTAGCTTTGTCTGAAAATTAAGTTGAATTACTGAACAAAAACTGCTCGAAGCTAATAGTCACATTTCCTAAATTAAAAGATTTATGGTTCAGGATATCTCACTCTTGGAAGGTACACAGTAAGGAAGCATTGGCTTGAACAAGCAGCACTTCCAGTCAGCTTGGGGGTATTGATGATTTCTTAACTATCATCAAACTTTTTTTTTTTTTACACAAAACTTTGACTTGGAGTTGTCAACTTCTAAGGGTGTATTTCAGGACAAGTACAAGAAATGTGGCTGCATTGCATTGCATAGGTTAGTCTTTAATGTTGAATGATTATAAAAAGGTAGTCTGAAAATGTATAATTAAAATCTCTCTCTTAATTTTCTTTCTTAACAAGGTTTTCTATTACTTTTCCATTTTATTTATTTATTTTTTTTTTTAACAAGAGAACATCAAGAATTAATTAGCTGCTAACATCTCAGCAGTGCCACAAAATGCGTCTTGCACCAACTGAACAAAAGAATGTGTTTATAGTTACTCAGCTCTTGAATTGGAGTTTGGCAAGATCTTCTCTTCAAACTAGAAAACACACAGATGCAATTTCATATTATTTAGTAGTGTGTTGTGTTCCTTTTTTAATATTTTAAATAGACTGTATGAACCTGCCAAATTTTCAACTCATTTTGTTTCTTTAATCTTTGTGACTAAACTATTTATATAATATACATAGTGGCTAGAATTACTACTTAACCAGGAGCTCCTCTGAAACATGAAATGATAAAGTGCATACAACCTAATGGGAAATCAAATAAAGATGGATCACTGTTTTAGAATGTTTATTTCTCCCCATTTATTTGTTTATTTATTTATTATTTGAAACAGCATGGTATTGTCATATGAGGCACAAGCCATGTCTAACTCATGTCCCTGAAGAAGAATGGAGGCACTCTGAGTAGTAGGGACAGCAAGGGCTTGCCACATGATTCTTGCACAATGTGGACACAGTTCCTTCCTGGGAAGAGCTGCAAGTACTGGAGGACAGGATGATCTACAGTTTGAAATGATCTGGAGAAGTCAGAGAATAGGGTGCAAATAAATAAGAACAAATACTACAAAGTAGTATGCTAAGTAGAAATTAAGTGTACGAAGAGAAGAAAATGCTAAGTAAGGTAGTGAAAGATCCTTAACTTACAGTGCTAAACATGAAAAACAGCGTCATACTGTAGTGACTGAACCAAGGGTTGTATCAGGATACAAAACCAAAAGCATTGTGTAATGCATCCATTCTTCTCAGCACTGATGAGGTATCAGCTGGAAGGCTGTGTCCTCTTTAGGATGTGTCCGGGAAGACCTGGACCAGCTGCAGAGAATGTGGGAGAAGATAGTGGAAAAACAATAATAATCTTGGGGGCATGGAGGATTGGAAGAATTTGGTCTGTTTAATGTAGAGAAAGGAAGAGAGAGCAGTTCTCAAATATTTAAGAAATTGTTTACAAGATGAAGGTAATCCATTATTTTCTATGTTCATAGAGGTATGACAGATTACATTACGCATTAGGAGAGCTGACTAACAGTTTGCCATGATGGCTGAGTTTGGTTTAAGTTTGCCTGCGTATTTGGTAGAAACTATCTCTAAAAGATTTTAAAGTGGGTTTGACAAGCATTTGTCAGAAATGGTTTGGATTCAGTTGAAAATGCTGTGGATCTTTCAATTCATCCAGGCATTATTTTGAAAATGGCATCTGTTTTCACGCTCTGCTATGCTCCTGTCATTATTAGAGAGGAAATAAAGTTTCTGCTTAGTTTTACGCCTTAAGTTCTGCTGAGAAACTTGGTATCTGCTTAATTAAATACACAATTTCTTTTTTTTGCTTTACAGATCCTCTATCCTTTTTTGCTTTTATTGTCCCATTCCAGTTTTAGCAGCATGTCTTTGTCAGCCTCTTTTCCTTTCAGATTTCTCATTTATTCTGTGTTATCTTTGGATCTTTTTAACGGTTACCTTTCCATACTGCGTAATGTGTTTTCCAGCTTTGCCTTGCAAACACCTTCGTTCTCATGAATGCCTTATCTCTCCTGCTTTACTTCAGTATGCCAGCATCCTTGTACTTTGTTCGTTTTTTGTCTTTTTCTTCCTGTCATTCTTATCTTGTTTGTTGTTGTTTTTTTTTGTTTGTTTGTTTGTTTCTTTCTCTTTCTTTTTTTCCTTTTTTTTTTTTTTTCTTTCTTTAGCATATACAAGATGATGTCTCTTTTTCTTTGTCCTATATCTACATTACTTCTAAAATATCAATTTTTAAGATCCTTACAAAATACAGTTTGATGGAAAGATCATGAAAGAAGTAAATACAGTCACTTTAGGTAGCCTCCACTTAAAGAGTGCGTTTTGGTATATCTAAGGAAACAAGGTCACTGTATATGGTTTGTCACTGTATATGGTCTGTCAGTGCCTGTCCTCCAGAAGCTTTTGAACATACTGTCCAATTTCATCCAGATTTGACAGATAGGTGGGAGTCTCAAAGTTCTTCCAAGTTTTATGAAAATTGGCAGCAGAGTAGGAGGAAGAAAGACCCAAATTATTCCCTCGACTGTAAAAAAGGAGTTACAAATTAGCCCTTTACATATTCTGTAGGGTAGCGGTCAGCTGAATAATCCACTGTGCTTTTGGTTAGCAAGCACACGTCTGTAAAGCTCCCATCCAGTGTGCACACCCAGAAGGGAATACCAATGGAAGCTGTGCTGGTCAGGCTCTGTGTCGCTGGGAGGAACTGGCTTTCTTTGAGGGAATGTTGCACAAAATTCCAGGGGAAACCAGGCTTTATTATTGAGTCTAATTGTTATGGGAACTGCTGGCTTTTCTGAGCTGTAAAATGTTTTTTGTGGCTTTTTTTCTGTTCTTTGCAACATCAGAGAGCCCATTAGGTATTAAATAGTAACCGTTTCTAAATACTAAAATGATCTTTCATTCATCTCTTATCCTTTTTTTTTTTTTTTTTTTTTTTTTTTTGAGAACCTATTATATCCTTCCAAATTTGACTGGATCAGTTCCATCAGTCCCTTGACCCACTAATCTTTTAATGATCTTTTAAGATACCAGGGAGGTCTGAGGAGGCAAAGTAGACCAAAACTATATTGTTCATAGTTCAGGCTAGGAGCATGACAGCACATGCTAAAGAAATTCTTGGACTTTTTCTTTGGGTCCCTTTGTTGCAGCACTGATAACTACAGATTCTTGTGCAGGGTTTAACAGATTGAGAAAATGCTTTAAGTCACCAAGAATTAAAGTTTTTGACTAGAGATGATGTCTGTGTTTGTTTTTAAGCAAGATCTATTTGCCTGTTTATCTGTTCGGTATTGCCAAACTCTTTCTGAAATTCCAGTGTTTGAAATGAAACGTATTCATGGCAATGAACTTGGTAAGTATAAGGCAGCTCTGAAACAGCCAGTGCAGAAGTTACTGAGCAAACAAAGCTAGGAATCGGAAAGAACAGAAGACTTCTAGTGTTGAAATAAAAACATACAATTGTCCTGCTCATCTGACTGGCAAGGTTGTGGTGGTTTGATTTTTTTTTTTTTGTTTGTTTGTTTTTAGATGCTTATGATTCATTCATTCTGAGAGCTGATAAGGAAGTAAAGAGGAGTTTGTAGCTAATTCACCAGCTGGTTGAATTGAGTTAACTTGTTCCTGCTGAATGCATGTTTTTTAATATTGTTGAGACAATTAGTCTGTTGTAAGACTAAGTGTCAGCATGCCTGGAGCACTTTTTCCTTTTCTACTATTTCCTGAAACTAAAGAAACAAGCAAATTCATCCTTATTCAATGTGAACCTCATTGCAAGTGAAAAGAAATAAAATAAGTTTGTCACAGGCTGTTTCTTTTTGTTGCTTGTTTGTTTGTTTTTTTTTTCTTCTGAAATTTCTCTAGCCATTTCTGGATGTTTGACTATTTATGTATTATTATAAAATAGTATTTTGAATCTAATAGCAACAACAGAACTGGCTTAATTATAAGTAAGTAAAAAGATAAGCAGTACTTAATGGTTTGATAAAATGCAAGATCTGTAAATATTTGATCAATTTTTTTTTTTGTTGCTCCTTCATTACTCTATTTTTAAAAAAATGAAATTCAAAAATGTCTACATATCTAATGCTCAGAATAGGAGATGTGATTTGTATGAACATATGAGGCAATTATGCCAAAACTAAATTTCTTCAGTTCTGTGGTTACTATGGTAACCAATATTCACTGTATTTCATTTAGACGTATACAACAGAAGAAAATGCTAGGTTTAAGGTTTAATAATCTTTTCAAAAATATTGTGCTATAGTACGTGATATTTTAATTATGGATATGGGGATGGATCAAATAACTAACACGCTTAGTAGCATGAACGTGGGTAGTAATCATCTTTAAAACATATTTGGATGATTTTTCTGGTAATGGAATTTCGGATGCTTATTTCTAACAATTGAATTGAATTAGTTTTTTGCTTGAGCAGAGAGATTGTTCCTACAACTGTCAGGTCTCTTTGACCTTCCAGGAATAAGGAAGAGATTAATAATTCTGTTGTTTCATTTCTGGCCTTAGAATGTGTGAGGAGGAACATTGAAATAACAAATTAGGTAGTGCCTTTAGTCAAAGGTAGTTGCATTTTGTGAGAATCCATGTCACAGAATGTGAGAAGCTCTTAAGGCATTTATTTTCTCAATGCTGCTTGATAGGAGAGTAATTCCTCTTTTCTGATTCATGTCACAGAGGTGGAACTCGAGAATATATAATGACAAAGTGCATCATTCAAGACTGTGGCACAAAGCACATGGATTTAATACCCTTACCTCTTAGAGATTTCCAGTTGTTTTTCAACTTGTTTAACTGTCTGGTTTTTATTTTAGAGTTCATATTTACACTAAGGCCTTTTATTCCAAAAGAATAGGAATTAAGTTCACTTCCATTGCAGACTATATAGTTGCAGTGAACCCTAAGAATAGTGGAATACTGGACAAAAATTCAAAATGATTTTGATACAGAACTATCAAAAGTATTTGGATATTTTTGGATAGTGGTAAGATCTCAGATACAGAATATATAGTTGTGGACACCAGTAGAAGTTTGTGAGAGTACTTTATTGATTTTATGTCCCTTCTTAAAGCATGTAGTGGCTAGTATGAGGGACACTTTCTTTTACAGAGATCTTGTTTCTGTGAACGAAATAATTCTGATTTTTGTTATTCCTTTTGTTAGTATTGTTGGTTTATATTAGACTGCCTACAAGATTGTGCATGAAGTCTTGTTTTCAAGAGTGAGACTTTGGTATCACTATAAAACATTTTAATGTTGCAAACTGCTATTTAAACAACACTGTGTACTATTTTGAAATACCACACTAAATGTAGCTTGAGGGAATAATCCTAGGGATATTAATCGTTTTTTGCATATTCTGAAGTAAACCTGGGCTACATTTCAGTGATTAAAATGATTCACTGCATCGCTTGAGGACAAGCAGAAATTGTGCAAGAGGTCCTAGCACCCTAACACCAAATGATAAAATGCTGTATTTGCAGAAAGCAAGCACTTGGAGGTCAGGAAATGATAGGATAAAATGAAGATTGTTCACGGAGTGTTAGCTCCTTTAAACTATGTATTAGTTCATAATTTTTATTTATGCTAACTGCATTTGGGGGAAGGAGAAAAAATTCCGAGACCAATGGCATGGCCACAATGAAACAGGAATCAGCAAAAACACTTCTAACAAATTTCTCCTGTAATTTGGCCATACCTGTTAGTCTTATGAGATAGATAATTTCAATTTGCACATAGTTTGCTTAATGATGAATGAGAGTTTTGGTGAAGAGGTAAGTATTGGAGTTGATGAGAGAAAGGTTCATATGGAATAGGCTATTTATGGAGTATTTATGAATGTCCCCAGACTCTTCCTGGGGAATGGTTTTATGATGAGAAATAGTAGTAGTAATTTATGTTACATGGACAGTAATTTTAACGTGTGGAGTCTAATCTCTTTCATAGAAAAACATTTGTTAATAGTTTTACTTTTAACAGAGTTGTTAGTTCCTCATCTTTCTATTTGAGATGTTGTCATTAAACATTTGTTTTTAGCAGATGACCAATTATTTCTATTAAAGTACCTAGAAAATAATTTAAGAGTTGTATTTTTAATTTAGCTTTAGTCATATTTAATAATATATCTGATATATATTTTTAATAAGTTTATATACATACCTGATGAAACATTCACAATGCTTGTTTTTCTTACTCCTTTATGAAGTAGCATACAATGGCTTTTGAAAGGTATGCTCTAGCAGTGTGGCTTAACATAGTGGTTATCTTTGGCAGAGTGAGAAAGTCAGTTTGAATGCTGTAAAATTATTTGTGCAGAATAACACTTCCTAGAAGTTGGAGATACATATTACAGAATTAAAGTGCTAACTCACTAGATTTGGCTTACTGGTCTAGGTAGGATAGTATCAAAGAAATTTGTTCATCTGTATATTTATAACTACAGCTATGAACATAAATAGTATTTATATACATGTATATCGAAGCTAAGATTTTCAAAAGATAGAGTGAACTAAGTGCTGACTATTTTTTTTTCCAAGCCTCAGACAGGTACAAGACTTTTGTCATCAAGTCTGGATTTGTCCAATATAGTTTGAGCAGGTTGTCATGCACAGTGAAATGAGTTTTTTGTGTTCTGTATAATGTGAATGATTCTGCATCAGGCAAATGATGTTCACACCTTGTTCCTAACAAGGTGTATATCAGATTGTATAGTAGGTATCTCTAACTTGTATATCAGATAATAGTCTGTTTTGTACCTCCTTCCTGATGCATTGCTGGATTTATAAGAAATGATGAACTGGAACTGTTTCTTAAGCTTTTTTTTTTTTTTTTTTTTTTTTTTTTTCCTGGATTTCATACTTTTGTATATATGGTTTTTCTTCTCTTTTCTTCTTGCTCTAAAGCTATTCTGCCTGTAGATACTTATTTTCATTGACTTTCTGAGAGTTTAAGAATCTTTTGTATTCCTTGTTGGAGCTAGTGTGGCCCATCAGGTCTGACTGTTAGGATAAGCCAGTAGGAGGCTAAGGTATTGCTTTGCTGAGTCCAAGAAGCTGACATCCTATCACACGTTGAGTTAAAAGTTCTTGCTTGCCAAGTTGGCATATTTCTTTAAGTAACGTTGAGACCCACCAATAATTGATTCAGGCAATAATTGTTTCAGGAAATGGAAAAAGCTACCGTTTTGTATGCAAGAGAGATTGTTTTGTTCTGTGTTATCTATCCGTTGAGTGGGCAGTGGTTCAGTTGACAGGTTTATGGACTTCCACTGACAGTTTTGTAATGAAAATTCATCTCATAGGTTATCCACTCTACACATCTGTCCAGTTAGGGCTAATTTCTACTGTTGTGGGATTCAAAAAAAATCATGTAATTTAAAATGCTGGGCCACATAGGTTGAAATCTGCCTGTCTTGTTTTTATTTATTTATTTATTTATTTTATTACAATTTCATTACTTATGTAGGTTCCACTGGGCAATTTGTAATGCCAACTGGTTAATTGCTGTCTCTCTCTTAGTAGAAAAAGAGAAAGCAGATTTACTAACCTTTAAAAATACTACAGATATATGTCAGTGATAGGATGAATTTTGTGCTGATGAAAATAAATGTTTAAAAGGTGTATTTATGTATATATGTATTATTATTTTTCTAATTATTAGGCTGCAAAGCACTACCAGCAATAATGTTTGAAACACAGATGATTTCCTATTCTAAGGACAGTGGTGAGGCACCCCACGGTATGTCAGATGTCTTCTGTAACACAGTTTTCAAGTAATTTAAAGAAGGGCTTAGATTTAAGACATAATTAATTATTTTATATTTTGTATTTTAATAGTGTGCAATGCTAGTTCTCTTTCTAGGTTATCTGTCATGCTGCTCAAAATCCTTCATAACAATTATGCATTTGTATGTTCTGAGTGTCAGCCATTGATGTCACTCGTTCATACTTCAGTTTTTCTGTCTGGAAAAAGCAAAATTAGCTGTATTTCACATCATATAGATTTATTTTTTTTAGATTGTAAGAAAATGGTGAATGGTTCCACTTTCTTACTGAGTTGTATTTCTAATTTGTTTTTACAAATGGTTTAGAAGACTCGTAAAAATGTTTGCATTTACCAAGGAAAACCAAAGAAGTAAGAGAAAAAATCTCTTTTTATTATGTTGTTTTTAAGTTCCAGATTTTGTTTACATTAAGTTATTGTTAGTTACATTAATGATGTATGAAAATAAATAATTTTTACAACAATATTAATGTTCATTTAGTAAAACGTGAAAACAATAGCAGTAGAAACAACTAAGTGAAACTGAAGTAATATTGATCTGGAAACATGAACTTGTATGTTGTGGATCAGAGTGTAAGAACGATCCAAAGTCTTTATATGCTTTGTTAGGACAGTAGGCATCCTGTGAAGGCTCTAGAAACAAGCAGAGTGAGATCCTGTGAGGTTGTTTGCAATACTAGTTTTAGTGGGCTCCTTTTCAAATAAAATTTTTCAAACCATCTTTTCCATTCCAGTAAAGCTCTTTACATAAAGGAGTAAGGTTAGAAGGATGTTATGTAACCTATAGACAAGATGCAGATCAAGATACTAAGAGTTTATTCTTAAAAAGTAAATAAATAAATAAATAAATAAATAAATAAACACAACCACCCACAAACTGTATATGAAGGTTGTCTGTAAATCTATCTACTTTACTGTGTAATCCCTATTATTAATAATGCTATTTTTGGTTAATCTCCAAGGCCCTTATAGCATTTTGTCCCCCTGAACATAATTAGGTTAATGTTCCATCTTTGTAGGACAGCTGCTTATATTTTTTTCATAGATTAGCTGCTAGCTTTCAGTGTCTTGTTCTGATTCCTGACACCTTTCATTAATGATCTCTGCAGTCAGATTACCATTCTGTGTATTAATTAGTTAACATTAATAGTGTGACACAGTATAATTTAATTATGTCATTATAAGGCTAGCAGAGTTTAAGAAAATGTAGTTGTTAAATCTGCATGTTTTCATAAGATACCATATAGCTTTAATTTCCCAACATGAGAACTACTGTTTTGGAAGTTCATCCCTTCAAAAAGTTGAAGCAAACACTGGCTGGAAGTAGCAGTCTAAGCTTGCCTCTTCAAACCTTTTTTTTTTTTTTTTTTTTTTTAGTATCTGACAGCTTTGCCTTTTTGGTTTCTGGTATTTTTTCTGGTTGGACAAAATCTTCACTGAGGACTAGCCTAAAATTATCAAATTCAATTAATTTGGGATTAATTACATAAAATTAATTATAACAAACCGTATTCTGACCTTCATCCATTTTTCTCATCTTTTTGAAATTATTCCTTCATATTCTTCATTCATTTTTGAGTCTTCCTCTCCTCATTTTTGAGATTGTGTTGAAAAGGAACAATGTTTTTTGCATAAAGTGTGCAGCATAGCAATAGATGCAGCTGTTACATTCTCCTAGTCAATGTCAAGACCAAGGTTTATCGAATCCCAAAGTAAAGGAAAAAAATTATGTATCAGAAAATCTGATATCTGCCTGCATGTAACGTTTATCAACCTTCTGTATTTTCTTTCTTTCTCCAGGTAAGAACGAGTGGACCACCATAAGGCAACGTAGCTGTGCTTTTGTAAACACTCCATTACCATGTATTAATAAAGCTATTTATCACATTCAAGAGTTGGAAGTAAAGCTGTATAAATGCTTTCAACAGGTACATTTATGGTTGAAAATGTCCAAGTGCTTTTTTGTGTAACAAGTATTTTTAAAGTAAGATTACTATGGTGATTTCTATTTAAAAATGTTACTTCAGCTGGTATGTGTGGTCCAAAACAGTGCCCAGCATGTTTTTATTACTAGTTATGATGTGTTATCTGCTTGATGGTTTAGGCAAATCAAACTGTCTCACAGCATCTTAATATAATATATCATATATATATTAGTAAATTCATATATGACAATTCGGATGCACACAGAATCGTTGTTTCGATGATGTAGATAGTCTGCAAAATATTTCTTGATACTAGTCTTGACTAGATACTCAGACTGATCTCTGTGCCATCAAGTGACATTTTCTGTCACTTATAGTAAGCAATGTTCTTTCCTAAAAAGTACTTAAAAATTCCTTGATTAAATATTCTTTAATCTTATGTTCCGTGAACAGAGCTGTGAATTTGAAAATACTATGTTTCTGTTTCTAGCAATATATGATGTTTTCATAGCCTATACAGATTTTGTGTGACTAGAAACAAGAATAAGGGGGAACTACAAATGGGTAGGTAGATGAATAAAAGTGCAATATATTCTGTTTTAAAGTATAGTAAAATCTTCCCATTAACTTCTTTGAGAACATGATTAGTATTATTTAAATAATTCACTTTACTGGAGGAGTGTTTTCCAAATGTTAATAAATTCTGTATATATCTACACTGCAGTAAGAAGATCTGATTGCTACTTTTGCAGACAAGTTATATTTAAATAATTTAGCTCGAGTATTGACCATAGTGCCATCATAGCAGCACATCAGGAAGACTATCTTACATTAATCTTCCAAAAACATTGTTAAACATGCTTCAGGGAGATTTCTGCAACTGCAGCATAGGTAGTAGAGGAATCCAAGGTGTATGAACTACAGTAATATCTCAATTTACAGCATAGACTTAGGTAGAAAATTTTATATTGTCTCATTCACCTGTATTTAAAATGATGTGAGAACAGTGAAATGATTTTAGTATTATAATTTTGTCATTAATATACATGAATTAGATGGATAAACACTAGATATTCGTTCATATTAATATATATGCAGTCTTGTGCATGTTTTCCACATCTCTTCTAACTTTGTGAGCATACTTAATACACAGAGCTTAAAAATAGTTTAAGGCCTTTAGACAGTGACATCGTTACAACTATGACTTAAGATGAAAAAAAGACAGGGTGGCTTCAGTATCTCTATTTCAGGAATGCTTCTAAAATTCAAAATTGGGAACATTTACAGGAATTAATATACTGCTACAAATATAGAGAGCCTTTGACTTTACTAGTATAAATATGAATTTATTTACATCTCTGATAGTAAATTAAATATCACCACTAATGTGTCCAGTTGAAATGGAAAACCTCATGTCCTTATTGTTAAATTCGTACCCTGCAAAACAGGATAAACTGTGTGCACACTGCTTTGGGGACTGGTTTCTCACTCTTTCCAGTTCCTGAACTGTGCTTGGAAACTGGGAATGATTTGCAAATATGGTAATTGTAGCAATAAGATTTTGTAACAATCTAATCATGTAGGTGATAAAATTGCTGGGCTCAAACAGCCTAGTAGTTTTTTACTGTTCTAAACATAACCCTAATGAGGAAAAAGTATACAAAGTTCAGACAGACACTCTCCAATATTTTTGAGATTAAAAACAAAGTATGGAGGTTACAAGAGCAGCAATGGTATTAACAATATAAAATGAGTTTTAAAAAATTACATTACAAAATTAAGTAATACATGACTGTTATCTGCAAATATTTTATTACCAGCCTTTTGAGATCACAGTTTTTAAAAATTCAAAAACTTTGTATTTATTTTAAGATGGTAAGAAACATACATCTGTATGTACACTGATTATATCTTCTTATGATAAAAAATGCGGTGGCCTTTTTATTAGGAAAGAGGAAATGTATGTATTATCTGAGATGTATGATGGAGTTTTTATTTTACTTTTGCAGTATGACCATGTGTTTAAGGAAGAAAAAATGCCACGGTAAGAATTGTATACAAACCATACAAAGAAACACACAGAATCATACAAAATTATGTATTTGTTTTAATAATTAAAACAGGTAATTAAATGATGAGAAGTTAGTCTGACTATAAAGTCTGCTCTGTGAACTATAGACTTTACTAAGTTCTTCTGTTGCATAAAACTTATCTAAAGTATTCTTAGTACCTGCAGGAGCTGGTTATTTCAGGAGCCCTAAAGTATTTATGGAATATTTCTTATATCGCTCCTATTCAGTGTTTAATTTTCAAAGTGATCTCATGTCTCAGGACCCACCTAAATGATGAATTTCTGTTGGTAAGAGTTGTTCAGTTTTTGGTACTTCTGTAATTGTGCCTAATCCTAGGTATTAAATACAGCTCATTGCCGTTATTTTAAGCTCTCATTGCTTCAAGTTAGAAGATACCCAAAATAAAGCTGACTGTGTGACTTTAAATTGTATTATTCATGATGCAGGCTACTTTATAATGTAGTTCTCATAACAAAGGTTAAAAAGAAGAGTTTGAAGAGGAGAAAGTGTCTCATGCACACAGCTTGTTGTCCTGACTGTTTTGCTCAATGAACACTCCATTTCTCTGTATATTTCCACTCTGTCAGATATGCCTACTGAGTTACCTTGTGGTCAGTCTACTTAACCTGTTCATTGAACTCCTGCTTCTGCATCTGATTTGAAATCTTTTCTATCACCTAGTAGAAGTTTTCCTATCAAATATCTTTTTGTTGTTGTTGTTCTCTTCCCAGTACTTTACATGCATTTTCTGTTGATCTAGGGAGGCTTTAGTTCTATTTTTGACATCAGATTTTATTTTATTTTTTTTTCTTCATAGAAACCCCAAATTTCAGTGGAGTGCTTTCAACTCTGCACTTTCACTTTATGCATGTATGCGCAATGTACCATGAAAACAGATTTCATTTTTGTCTTAGGTGCATGTGACAGACCTGTATGTGCTCTTTAACCTGCACACGTGGGCATAAATGGGTGGTGGTTATCTTTCATTCTCTTTCTTCTAAACTCCAGCAGGCTAATGAGCCTCGTGAGGTCACATGAGAGCTGTGGTTCGCTTGTGTTCTAATTTGTCTGTTTCAGTTATTTCTTTCCCTCTGTCACTTGTGGGTTAAACTTGTCCTGATCTCATTTTAACAATGCCCTCCTCTTTTCTGCTTTTGAGTCTCCCAGGATTTCAAAAGCTTGTCTGTTGGAAACTGATGAAGAACTTCGTATCTCTAAAAAATCTTTAATACTTTTCATTGTGACCCTTCAGTGATGACTTACCTTAAACTGATAAAAGTGAAACTACATCTAACTTGCAGTGTAAAATATATCTGTGTCTCATAGTGACCCTCAATGCTTCTGCTGTTTAGAAGAGTTTGGAAAGTATATATTGCTCCACCAAGTTCAGGGCTTGGAAAGAGTAACAACTTTTCCAGAACAGTTTCTCACAACAGTTTCAGATGTTAAAGAAATCTCTTTCTTGTATTTCTGTAAAGAAATGTGAGAAAAGAGTTTATATGGGAATTGTACAATTAAGAATTCTTCTGTATGACTTGCAGTGTTTTTTTAGCAATTATTCCGTTCACCTAAACCAATGTTTAAATATATAAGACTGAAAAGATACACTTTTGACTTAGTGAAAATAATATTTATGTAACAGTGTTAATTTAAATTCAGTCTACAATTTTAGTGACAGTGGGTTTTATCCACAGGATAACAAAACAGGTCAGTGCTGATTCTAATGAAGATATCTGTTTGTCATTCGATTTTCAAGAAGCTAATGTATCTTGTGAAGGTAAAATGTTTTATAGTACTCAGTATGAGTGGTTATAGTTACTTACCCTCATTTAATATATGCTTTGCATTTAATAATAGTTGTTAATTACTTGGTATATCTTATGTAAGTGGTGAGTGTGTCCTTTGAAATCTGTCTGTGTATTCTCTGTCAAGCTGAAAGACATATATTTAAAATGTTATATTAAGTACTATTAAATCATCCTATTTGCAAGACAGTAATTTACATTTCTGTATTTAGATTCATACTGCATTTTAACACATGTAGGAGTTGAACCAGTAAAACTAGTTACACTGGTTGCTGGAAAATCTAGATTTTTTTTTCCATTTAATTTCAGTAAAACAAATATCTGCACCAATGTTGCAGGGTTTTCATAATATACTCCTGAGACAGAGTTCTATTTTTTACAATTTGCTTCTTTATTCAGATTATACTTTTAAAATTATTTTAAGTATTAGAGAGATTATGTGCACTTTTTAAGCCACACTACATTTTAATTACTGCTAGCCTGAGGCAATCCTGTCTGCAGTAAATTGTGTGATAATATTTTTGTTGATGCCAGCAAAGCCAAAAGTTCTTTCCAGTGAAAGTAGCTTAAGTAGTTATCTTTTTTTTTTTTTTTTTTTTTTTTTTTTCAATGCTCACAGTTTTAATCAAAATAATTTGGGAAATTAATGATTATTGACTGTGGGATCTAAATGTAAAGGTCTTGAATTCTGTAGCTTCTTTATATCAGGATAATGGAAGACAGCCTCAATAAAATCTTGTATGGAAACAAATAACTCAGGCATTCTTGATAGCCACATTTCACAAAATAAGATGTTGATGACCCAACATTTGTTTGTTGTTTGCTTTTGAGATATTACACTGAATATGGTTAGAAATCTGAAGACTTTGATACTTCCTGGGGAAAATAAAATAAAATAAAATAAAATAAAATGAAATAAAATAAAATAAAATAAAATAAAATAAAATAAAATAAAATAAAATAAAATAAAATAAAATAAAATAAAATAAAATAAAATAAAGCAAAACAGGTATTCTTTAAAAATTGAGATAATTAGGAACTTGATTACTGACCCAAGCAACATGGCAAAAATGAAAATTTGGTACCATCTTTATTAATGTATTTTTGTTGTACTCTGCATTTGGCTTAAGCTGGAGGAAAATGCTACTGAACTTGCAAGTTTTATTTGCAACTAATTGTGCTTGCCTTGACGCTAGCTTTCTATTGAGAATGAAGCTGGAATTGAATATATTTTTAAGCTTTCATAAGAAGTAATTATAATGTATTTTTTAAAAGCAATGTAACTAATCGTGCTTACCATGATACACGTGGATAGGCCAACTTTGTGTTGAGAATGAAGCTGGAATTAAAAGCATATGACTAAGCTTTCATTAAGAAAATAATTTTTAATGTATTTTTAAAGACAGCAAGACATTAACCTTGAAGCGCAAAACAGAGGCTTTGCTACTGGAAGTTACTGAGCTAATTAAGCGACTGGAGGCCGATCGTGAGGAGGCAGAAAAAGCTTTGGAGAGAGAGAGACAGCGAAGGAAAAAGCTTGGCATGGAAATAGATCGTATGTCACTCTGGAGGCTGCAGCAGCTCCCTGCAGCTGTGCAAAAAGGTATCAGTATTGAAACTAAGAATATTTGTTACCAAGTACGTTACCAAGAATAAGAATTATGACTATAGTTGTGTTTAGTGTAATAGAACTACAATATTTATACTTCTGAATTTGGTATGCTTGAATATGTATCCATGGGAAAAAAGAAAGAAAGAAAGAAAGAAAGAAAGAAAGAAAGAAAGAAAGAAAGAAAGAAAGAAACAAACAAACAAACAAACAAAAAAAAAAACACAAGACAACAACAACACATAATGTACATTAACAGAATAGTTAACATTGTTTGAGAAATAGCTTAAGAATAAACAAGACACTGAAGATTATGAGAGATACTTAGCTTGTGGCAGGGAATGAGAAGTTTAAGCAGAATTACAAAATCATGCAATGTGTTAAACTGTATATTAAACCATAAATTAAAAAGATAGTTTTTTTTTTTTTTTTTTTTTTAAATAAAATGAGATAAATTTGCATAACATATTTACATGAATGGTTTGATGTAACCATCAATAGGTCTCCTTGAAATCTCAGACTCTATGGACATTCTAAGGTATTCTGTGATTAACTGACATCTACACTATAGAATTAAAAAAGAAAAGGAAAAAAAAAAAGCCGTTACTTTGCAGCTGTTGTTGTCTTCTGACTTACAAGGCATACTGGGAAACAGGTAGCATTTGAACCTAGACTTATAGCCTGTTGCTTGGGAGAAAACATATATCTAGAGGAAAATTATAAACATGCATTAGCATTATCAGTGCTGTATCATGTCAAAAGCCATTCATATTCATTGACAGTCGTAGATGCTATGATTGGGGGTGGATTACTCTTTCCAAATTCTCACTTAACTATTACAGCTTTTGTGTGTATGTGTTCTTAATACTGAAAAATGATGACAGCAGTCTTAAAATCACTTCTTTTTAGTTGTGATCACTTGCTTTTTTTTAAGGTTACTATCTCTTTGCTCTTGAGACTTATTCCCTGATCTTTCTTTCTGAGTACTGTGATCTGTTCTCTATTCTTTGACCATGTTTATTACTGTTTTTTCTTGAAAAGGTATGTATGGTTCTGCAATAACATTTTTTTTTCTTTTTTTTATCAATGTTAATGTTAGTCTTTAGTGCAAATATGATCAAGGTACTCTAAAGAATCTCACACAGCTATTTATCAAATCACATTAGGTGTTTGTAGGAAAAAGGAAAATAATTTTGAGAGCTCTTACTGGCATTACAGTTCAGTTTCTGAATAATTTAAACTTTTTACCAATAATGAGGCACTTGCCGTACTAGACCATTGTTAGGAACTACCTATGCTTGTTCCAACTAGGAACTACCAAAGAACTACTTAGGAACTACCAAGGCTTGTTCTTCTCTTGTATGCCTTGTGAAACAGATATTCTGCCCAGTTTAAGATGTTAAGAGACTCAAATACCTTCCATCCCAGTGTTTAAAGAAACAAAACATGGCAACAAACAGCGTGTAAGTCACAGTGCAGTCTACCAGAGCCCTGGTTTTTTTATCAAAGTCCAAGTTTTAATGAATCTTTTTGAGAGTGAGTATTAAGGAGAGCTTCAAATGACAGCTAGCTCCTGGCCTCTGAGACTGTAAAGAAACTTAACTGCACAATACTCCAGAATAGCCAAGCAAAAGAAGAAAAGAAAAAAAAAGTTTTGAAACAAAGCTTCTGTGAAAAATTGTTACTTGTCTGCCTTCTGTAGTTGACACTTTGGAGTTTCAGACCTGTATGGACACAAGCACCAGCCTCAGGTGCAT
Organism: Aythya fuligula; assembly: GCF_009819795.1. Lineage (NCBI taxonomy): Eukaryota > Metazoa > Chordata > Aves > Anseriformes > Anatidae > Aythya > Aythya fuligula. The sequence continues at coordinate 114,632,155 of NC_045560.1, forward strand.
GTCAGTCTTAATGGCTTAAAGAAAATGAACACTAGAGGACATGTTTAATGATTTCATATTCATGTTGTCAAACTGAAGGAGTTTGCTGGAGAAGAATGGAAGCTCTGAAGAAGCTTACAGAAGTCAGTTTAATGCAGGATCCAACGTAATTAATTTTCTACTTCATTTAGAGGAGTCTTTTTCTAACAGAGATGTTGATGATAGGGCAGTCAACAGATGTAAAAAAAAAAAAAAAAAAAAAAAAAAAAAAAAGATGACTGGCTGTCTTGGAGAACACATTCCATAGTGGTGGATTACTTTTCCTTTTAGAATTTGTTTTCCTGCACTGAATTTAGAAAGTCCGTTAATTATGATGAAAAAACTGCTCAAGTGGTTGTTCTGGTAATACCATTTGTCTGTATATTTCAAGCTATTCAGTGCCAAGAGAGAATGGCAAATATTGGTGAGCAAAATTTTTGATGTAGTATACCTGAGTAGTGTCATATTAGGTTAACCACCAAATTCCACCAAATTCTTTATTTTTTCTTGGGAAGAAGGGTATGTATGTCATCATGGTAGTGAACCCATGGTTATGGACTCTAAAATCTCTAAACTTTTTTTCCTTTGTATTCTTCTTAGCCTTATTGGTTTGAGTTGCTTGGCTTTGTTTTGCAATGTCGTTATTGAATAAAATAGGCTGTTTACTTATAAGGAAGTCTTAATTATTCTTGTCTAATATTAGTAAAAATTCACAAAAAAAAAAAAAAAATGAAGGGAATGATATGTGTTTCATTAGTAAAAAGTAAAGTTTCACAATAGTGGAAATGGCAGGTGTGTGCCAAAGTACACCAAGAGATCATGTGGACAGGATGGTCCTCCCCTTTAATGCCCAAGGATAAGAATGCACAATATCTGTAAAATCAGTAAATCAAAATTGTGGCTGGAAACCCACATACCTATTTGACCATTTTGACTATTTATTTTAACACACACACCCTTTTTTTCTAAATAGTTCATATTTCTAACTTTCTATTCATATCTATATATTTACATATATAGATATATATGTATAGTTTATATTCCTATAGCCAGGGAATAAGCAAGAACAACATCAAACCATCAAACTTCTCAGCTTTTTCTACAATATATCACCATAATATTTCAAGATACCATGTTTGTTTATTATCGGTGAGTAGTGGGTATCTTGGAGGCTGCCAAATCTGCCTTGGAAGTATAGTATCTTTATATCTGATTTTAGGGTACTGTTCTTAGTTCCTTTACATTCGCAACACATCACATTATGTGAAGGTACTGCACAATTCTCTTAAGTCTTCCAGTTGATAGCTATAAATCTCCCAATTCCTTTTTACAGAAATGCCTCAGGTTATCCTGTAGGTGCTGTGGGGGTAGTTTATTATTTTTATATCCAGATGTCTAACAAAATATACCACAGCAGCAAACAATAGTAAGGACCTTAAAAATAGGAAATGAGACTTTAAACTTTCTATGTTAATGCCTATTTTTTGGCTGGCAAATTATCTTTTATTTTCATAATGAAAACTGTTGAGTTCTGACAAAATCTAGGTTCTTGGCGTTAGAGATGCAGTGGTCAACGTGTCTTCACTCAACTGATTTTCATGTGATTTGTAACCATTTTAGCTCTATAGAGCTTCATCTTATCCTTTCAGTCTACAGTGCTTTTCTTACACTGAGAACAGTAGAGCAATATTTATAACTATTCCAAGAAAAAGGCCTCAGAGAATGTAAGTCCAGTCTTCCCAGTTGTGTTTTTGACTACTTTTTACTGTCTTGTTTAAGTAAGTCATAGAAGAGGAAAATACAGGCTCTGAACCATCATGGTATTCCATTACATCTGTTTGTTACTGTGCTGCTGCACTAAAATTAGAGGTGGTGGGACACCTGTTAATATTCCCAGACACTAATTTGAAAAGCATAGCAGTGGTTTCTCTACAATCTTCCCATCATTTTCAGAATGGTATCAGGTGCCACAAGAGATATGAAGATGGAGAGGAAAAGAAGTGGCATAATTTGTAATAGTAGGTTCCTGGATGTGAAATCATAGTCAGTACTAAGGCACATACTCTGGTGCACATCCTCCTAAGATTTTGACAAATACCTCCCTCACAATCCAGGGTATGGTTATGGAGCAAGAGTCTTTCAAAACTGTGTTTATTGATGGATAAACACTGCATGAAAATGAGTGCATAATGAATGCAAGCCAGTACTTGTTTAGTCCCAAACATATACTTTTTTTTTTTTTTTTTTTCCCTAGAAAGACAAAACGTGAAATTGGACAGATAGATCCCTGAAAATACGTGAGAATAATTTTTTGTTTTATATTTATTTTCTTATTTATTTATTTATTTTAGCCAATAACTAACTCTAATTGGAAACAAGAAACATGTTAAGGTTTTACCAGTTTGCAGAGATTTTTTTTTTTTTCTTTTTCTTTTTTAATCAGTTGCCTCTAAAGGGCGATTTATAACATCCTGAAAACAAAAGAAGAGATTGAATAAAGAACCAGAATTAAAATTCATTCATGGGGAGGTTAGAAACTGCTTGCAGGAGAAAATCCTGTGGCAATTGAAAGGTCAAAATTATAGAAGCAAAAAAAGCTTCAAGAAGATAAGGTCAATGATAGAGCTTCATTCTCTAGCACAGTATTTCAGGATTTGAACTGCAGAGATGTTACAAGTCAATTGCAGTGATGCAAAAAGCAGTATATATATATATACATATATATGTATATGTGTGTGATACTCTACAGATCTATTACTCTTACTTTGCTGTTTAACATTATCTGTAAATATAAAAAAAAAATCAAAAGTTTGGAATAGTAGAATATACTGAACACATTGTGTTCATTATGATAATATATATGTTCATTATGTTCATATATATAATGATACACCATATCTATTAAAACAAACAAAAAAGCACAAAACAGCATGAAGTTTGTCTGTGAAGATTAACCAACTCTCCCCCTTGATTTATGAGTAGACTATGGTAGTACGATGTTTTGTCCTTGGAGTAAATTTGTCATTTTCAGGATTCTAATATTTCACACTATTATCTATAAGACAAAAATTATGTTAAAACAGCATTGACGATAAAGGGAAAAGACCCTCAGGGATGTTATAATTATCCCTAATCTAAGTATTACAAACCCAGGAGATTCTTAATTAAGAGTTTGCATGACCCATTCAGAGTAGGCACAGAATCCTGTTATTTCTTCAGACTTCCTTTGATTTCCATTATTGCTAGCTCCTGCTGCCTTTTTGTACTGTAACACATTCAACTAATTGCAGTGACATAACCCATCTTCAGAACTGACCTTCTCTGAAATATAACAAAAATCCAGTGTAATACACATTTTATTCATCTTACTGTTAGGCATCACTTTGTATGACACAGAAAAAACACTTATTCATACAAAGTCCCTTTAACTTTTAGTGGCAATGAAATAATAAATTTCTAAATTTGTGATTTATGTCTTGTTAACACAGCAAATTTTATCCAATGTTAAGGGATTACACTGGATATTCCACAGCTACTTCTCAGAGCTTGCAAGCTGTTTTTCTCTGTGAAATGTATGCTCTCTCTCAGATTTGGAGCAGTTTACTCCTTCTGAGATATTTTCTGAATATATATATTTTTTCTTATCTGAATATCTTACTTTATTTTCCTTAGATTCATGCCAATACTTTTTCTCTGTGTAGAACATGAACTGCTGCAGGACTGTTATGACACAGTCTGTAATAAGCCTTTTTTTCTGAGCAAGATAAAATATATGCTGTCATTCAGCAACCAAGGATCTAGTTACAAATTTTCTTGTAAAGACCCTTAGGAAATTTATGCCGGAGTAGGAAAAGTAAATGCAATGAAGTGAATTAAGACTGACACAATTCTGTGTGGCAACATGAACATGATCTATCTGATGGCTTCAAATGTGTATCTTTAGTCTAGCTTTTCTGAAGCCACCTTAATTCAGGAAGTGTCCCTGAACTGAAAACAGTTGGCATATTAAGGTTATCTAGGATATATACTCGTCCTGTTCTTCTGCATCAATGTATGTCCATTGTTGGTGACAGAGAAGTTCTGTACAGCTGTTTTTGTGTGGTAATATCTCCCTCAGGATATAAGTTGATGCCAGGTGTTTTAGTTTCCTTCATAAACACAAAAACACCTCTCACTTTGACAATTTGCTTGAATGATGTAGTTAAATTATTAAGTATGAGTTTCTAAACAGTTCTACTGTTAACGCAGTATTTGGTGATGTCTTTTGTAAGCGATGTCCTCTGTTGGCCTTTAAAGTATTTTACAGCAAAATTTTGCAAGTCTTGTACTTGTTGTTATAACAACATATTTCCTAATCTCACTAAGTATTCATGGTTTCCCTCAGATACAGATTTTGTTATGCTAATTATCTTTTTAACAGAATACGAAATGTGTGCTCAAGACACCTTGGAGCTACGATGGCATTTTGATTGTAAAAGCTGTCAGCTGCGACAGGTAGAAACCCAAATACTTAAGATAGAAACAGTCAACAGAAAGATTCAGGAGGATATAGACTTCATGAAGAAACACAGCCCTCTGCTGGAAGAAAAGCTAAATCTGGAAGGTGAAGCTGTGAAGGATGTATTACTAGCTTATGAAAAGGTGAATACAAATCATGCAAAGACATTTCTATTAGGACCTTTCCACTAGATAAGTGTATATCCTTTTAGAGAACAGCAGTATTTTGGCATTACTAGTCTGTTGTAAATTTTGTACACAAAGGCTGAGAATTGTGTGCCTGTACATACAGGCCATTACATACAGGTACTCAGTGCAAACAGAATCCAGGGAGGATAATGCTGTTGGCCTTTAAATGCTTCACAAGCATACGTGTAATGTAATTCTAACTTTGTAAGTTGAGTCCATGTGGATTTTTTTTTGAAAGAAAGATAAATGTCATATATCTGATGTCTGCATAAATTCTTTTCAGGTTTCTCACAGTCAGAGGTTAATTTTTTTTTTTTTTTTTCCAGAATGTATAGGTGTTAGAAGTTGTAAAACAAACTAAAATTTAATTCTTTTCAAGTGTTGTTGTCTTTTTTTTTTTTTTTTTTTTTCCCCTAATTTATTTATTGGCAGTATTTATTGATAACAATATTGATAACCATATCTTATTTGTTGACAATAAATGCCAAATTAACTTAATTTCAGACTGAATAATCAAAGTTTAGCAATGTTGTAGGTAGTTTAAAATTGGTGTCTGAAAATGAGAGATACTGTGTTAACTCAAGTTTAGATTTTAATACTAATTACTTTTGATATATGTTTAATTGTTGCTTTATTTGCAAACCTAGAGATGAATCTATTTCAAGATTCTATATTTACATTAAAAATGTATTATGCTTGTGGGTGATTCTTAATAAAAATTCGTGATCTATATTATTATTTCTTTAATTCACATTTTGAGGAGTCAAAAAGCATGTAAATATGCTTCTAAAATTAAAAAGAGTTAATTGCATATTACATCATATAAATAATATGATAATTGTTATAAAGTCCTTCTGATTCATTTCCTTTTTCTTTGTTAAATATCAGCAGGACATGATCATGAGACAGTGTGAGAATTACAGCTTGAAAATTCCTTATTTCTATATTTTGGAAAAAAAAATCTGTACACCAAAACTTACACATCATTCTGACATTTAAAATGGCTGGTAGTTCTGATATATTGATATATTTTCAAAATACTAGCTGATATATACTGATATATTTTCAAAATACTAATTGCTATTGCTTAATACTAAATATTAATACTAAATACTAATACAAAATACTAATTGCTTAATACTGAATTTTCATTGCAATTTAAAAAAAAAATTTACTTTTGAAGCTCTAGTTTTTAAAATCCAGATAACTAGTTTGAGCAGGTAAGTGCTAGATTGTAATAAAGATTTTATATCATGTCATTTTTTGACATTTGTAATATTTTCAAAAGCCGAGACAATAGGCTTGTGCATAGCTCAAAGTTGATAGGAGCACTGCTGTTTATACTAGTGAAAAAGTTGTTCATTGTCTGCATTGTCTCAAGCCCCTCTTTTACACAGGTGACTGCAGGGCTTGTACATCCTCTAGGATATACTTAACTAATGATTCTGGCAGTGAAACTTCTATAGCTTCTTTCAGCTTTCTTTCTTTCTTTCTGCTCCAGAGGTCACTATCTTCCCATGGAAGTAGCCACCTTTTCACAATAACTTGTAAATTTTGCTACAGAGCGAAAGGCCTCTTGATAACACTTCTTGATGTCATGAAGTTTTACAATACACATTCTGTTGTCTTTGCAGAGCATGCAAAATTCATTGTTATGGCATCACAAAATACTGCTTCAAATTCAAACTTCAGTTTTAAGATTGCAAAGAATCAGACAAATCTAGATTTTTTTAAATATTATATAGGATTTTTATATAACATCTTTCGGAAAACTTACTTAATTTTGTTGCTTAGGCATCAAAAATATATAGCGATGTTCATTCTGAGCTCATGGAAATCCAAAAGACAATGAAGAGAATTGATGAAGAAGGGAAAAAGAAGATAAAATCTTTGTATGAGAAAATTAAATATTCTGGGATGCTACTAAGTCAATACAAGTAAGAGCTATTCAAATAGTCAAATCGTGTTACATGCTTGTGTTAGTTTTTAGTAGTAACAATGAAACTATAGAGAGTTTGCATGTAGAAAACATTTTAAATTTTTATTTTTGTAAAATTAAAGTTAATAGAATCAAACATAAAATATGTGTTTGCTTTGTCTTAGTTTATATTAGCAAAATAGGGAAGGGATGGTGTCCACAAATATACACAAATGTAAGGTTCCATGAAGCTCCTGAAGTATATATTTTTGCCTTATTTTAATTAATTATGAATTTTTATTCCCTTTCACAGGATTTTTTTGCTATAATTCTTATTGACTACACAAATTACTTGCATTGAACAGCATCTCTTACTGAAGTGTCATAGTACCATAGCTAATTTTGAATTTGCATGTTAAATAAAACAATTCTAGACAAGAAGTACTTTTTACCTTATCAAAATACATTATCTTTTTTTTTTTTTTTTTTTTTTTTTTTTATCCCACAAACAAACAACGTTAATATAATTTAATTGGTTTGCAAGGTAGCTTCTGTAAAATGACGTATGTTGCAGTCTCTTCACTCTCACCTCTGGTCAGATTACTAACCCCTGATTTATCAAGTAGAACTATAGGGACACCCGCTGCTGGTTGCTGGTTGGTTCTTTTAATCACTTAAGAGTCAGGACCAAGAATATCTGTGCATTCTAACATTTCAGCAATTTAATTTCAAAAAATAATTGGTGTTCAGGAACTTGAAATGCCTCTGTCGGGCCTGTAAAAGGAGTACTTATTGCCTGCCTTAGAATTTTGCAAGTCTTTAAGCCTGCAGCTGAAACACCAACTTTTGCAAAACAGAGCAGTCTCACAGTGTATTTTGGGGAAGAGATCAACCTCAGGAAATCATTAAGTTGCCTAATATGACTGGTGTTTTTGATGTCTGCTATTCAGGGAAATCTGAGCTTGCCAGTCAGCTGGAACAGAGGCCTTACTGACACATTCTGAGAAAGAAAGGTTATTTAGATGCAATCATTCTGTTTCTTTTAGAGATATACCGTATCACTGTGGATCTCTCGGTCATTTTCCCGAACTACATCAGAATCAAAGAAAGATCATAGCTCTTCCTGTCATATGTTTATACTTCAATATAGGAGCAGAAGGAATCCCAAGTCACATGTATTTCCCAGAATGACATTGCTACTCAAGAAATTCCAATTGTAACACTCACAAAGTGTTTGTGTACTTGTAATGAGATATAAACTGTGTGACATCAGTAAGGTCTAGTCAGAGTAGGATAAAAATGTATTTTTCTTTAAGATTAATAGTTTAGCTATTCAATGCTAGAATAAGTCTCTTTGTCTCACTTGCTTCTTTTGTCAGCGTTTTTTTCTTTTCTTTTCTTTTCTTTTCTTTTCTTTTCTTTTCTTTTCTTTTCTTTTCTTTTCTTTTCTTTTCTTTTCTTTTCTTTTCTTTTCTTTTCTTTTCTTTTCTTTTCTTTTCTTTTTTTTCTTTTCTTTTCTTTTTTGATTCTGACCTTTACTATGAATTTCTCACAGTAAAGCTCTTACTTTACTTGAGTTCAGGATAATTTTGACGCTACATTCTTTTCACCTTTATATTATTATTTTATGCTAATAAAATGTTATTTCTGATCAGAATAAAGGGATTCACACATGTTTATGTTTAATTAACTAAAGCTTAATGTTTTTCATTCCAGAGTCTAGTTTTTGCAATCTAGAATCAATCTAGATTGCAATCTAGTGTATTGCAATCTAGAATTGCAAGAATAATAGAAAATCTGGAAAGAATATATGAAAATTAAAATCATATTCAGAAATATAGCTAAATCCCAATTATTTTAATATACAAATCCTGAGACAAGATTTCTGTAATATCAATACCCGTCAAAACTGGCGTAACTTCTGGAAATCATCATGTGATTCTCCAGTTAAAAGTCACTACGTGTGTACAAAGGAAGAAGTGTGTGAAGGGTAGGAGTCAATACTTATTTTTGATGGGTATGAGGCTGTGAATGCAAGCTTTGCAATGTCTTCACAGTATTTGGAATTTAATTTTAGCTTAAATATAGAGAGATGTTCTGATCACATGCTTATTAGCTTCTCCGTGGGTTCCAGTTGAGAGAAATCTGGCAGCATTGGCCCTCATTCTGCAACTGGTAAAGTTCATTGCAACCTCATATTGATTATGGGAAAAGTCAGATCCTGGGTAAGAGGTATTACTAAAAATATAGTGTGATTTATTACTATGTATTCAGATTCACTGCAAATCTTTTTAGTGTTTCACTTGCCTATTTAATGTTCTGTCAATGTTCTTGTCTAAGTTACCAGCTGCTGGCAAGAATTGTTAGCAGTGGTTATAGTGATCCACTGCCGAACATGATTTTATTATACAATATCAGAGCAAACAATGCTACAAATATTTGACTTCACTTTCCATCATATATTTATATATATATATATATACATGTGTATATATATATATATATATATATATATCCTCCATTACTTTGGATTTTTGTTTTGTTCCTTATTCCTATCTCTTTTCTAAAGAAACTTTCTCTATTTTCAGTGTGATTTCAGACCTCTCCAGGGTGTCTTCTGAGTCTTTCATTTCTGTGATATGCTTTTCAGAAATGGGTTAAAAGCTAATGCAAACAGTATTCCAAATGAAGCCATACCAATGACTTTAACAGGGATGTCTTGCTTTCATTTTTTATTCTAATGTTTTCATCCCATTTCCTAATCTAATCCCTTAGCTTCTTTATATTTGTTAAATGTTGAGGAGAGCTTCAGAGTGTTTATGGAAATGTGTGCATGTCTTTCTTAATTTGAAATAATTAATTTAGAATTTTGAGGTGTAACGATTGTTCAGCCTCTCCAGTCTTATACTTCTTTTGAGTACAGACACTAAATGCTACATGCTGTTGTTCTCCCCAGTTTAGTTTATCTTGATTTTTTTTTTTAAGCTTCATAGCTCTTTTGGCCCTGCCTATCCTCAATCATGTTACATGCAGACTTTTACTTTCACTACACCTTACCCTTTCAGATCATTAGTAAATATACCAAAGCAGCAGATATGGGATGTTGAGATACCATGTTATTGACCTATTCTTTTAATGAAAATTGATCATTTAATTTTACTTCTGCATTTTATTCATCAGTATTAGAATTCTGTAGCTTGTGTTAGAACTACTTTAATCTTTAATAGTCTTTTATGCAGGACTTTGTTCAGTTCTCTTTGGAATTCTCTCACTGCATCACAGCTGCTGGCTTATTTAGTAGTTTTAGGACAGTGTGGGCAGTTTTCAAGTTTTGTTTTGGTACTCTTCGTGGAAATCAAGACTTTGAGTTTGTTTCATGTTAATGGAAAGAAATTGTGGTGTTAGTCTAGATCATCAATCATCAGGTAGTTACTGGTGAATTGTCACTTTTCAGTTTTCTTGTCACAAGCCTTTGTTCTGAGGAGCATTAACATTGCTTTACAGAAAAAAAAAAAATTCTCTGTCCATTTGAAACAATCATAATGAAGTGAAATCCCTATGGTAATGGCAATAGGTAACTAATACCTCAACTTCATCATGTTGGTAGAAATACACCATGTATGTTTTTTGTTTCACCTAGTTAAGGGATTTTGTATTTGTAAAACATGGCAACGATGAAGACTGTTGTGCATCTTACAACCTGTCCTGTTTGTGATAGCAGTGATTTTAGGAATATCAGCATTTACAAGAAAAAGTCAAGAATATTTTTTTCTACCCTTCACTGAGGAAATTAATTTTTTTGTCTACTGTATTTTTTCCCATCCATTTGCTAGACTTGTAATTAAAACCAGAAAGCCAGAATTAATTAAAGAATAGCTTACATTCCAGAAGAAGCAGACCCTTCAGTTGCTGCCTAAGGAGGATTAGAATAGTATAGGTGTGAGAAAGACAAATTTCTGATGGCATAGTCTTGAAAGACTGCTCTTCAGTTGGTGCCTTTTTCTTTATGTTCAATACCATAAGTGAGAGAATGATGAATGATGAAACTTGAAATACTGAGGCTGGGATACATCACACAGCACAGTCTGTTATTTTTGCACATATTCACTGTGGCTGATAATAGTGTATTTTTCCATGGGATTGTACTCAGAAAAGTTGTGGCTGATAGGCAGTATGAGAAGAAAATTACAGTCTATGTCTGTTAAATGTCTGTTATCAGAATAATTCCAAGTGTCATTTATATGTCTATCATGACTGGTGGGACCTGAGAGAGTAGATGTGTTTGAATTGTTGGTTTCGTGCTCATGATATATATTCTGTGACCTTTGGAATGTGATTTTGCAGAGTAAGTCTTTATCACTGGATAGATACCTTGGAAGCAAATAAAGGAAGTGTCTATCAAGTAATCTTGTAGGAATGGCTCTTGAATTACTGACTGAAGTCTTTTTGTCATACTGTTTTATTTATTTATTTATTTTTTACTATGTTTAGGTATGCAACACTTGTTCAAGGTTTTTTGTGGGGTTGTAATGCAGTAGATGTTTGTAAAATACAGCTACTGTTGGCCTTAGTTCTGCTGTGGTGGATTTATTTTGCCATTTAAGGTGTGCTTGCTTTAATCATGTTATTGGCTGAGTTAGTTCTCTGGGGAGCATGGGAGAGACTCTTTTCTACCTGCTGAAACAAAAATAGTGGAAAAACATCAGCAATCATTGTAAAATTTTAACCTGACATCCCTCTATTTCTTTTGCCTTTCACCAAATCCATTCTCTTACACAGCTGTAGCAAAAGACCTGCGCACAGCCTATAAAGAGGCCTAACAGTGTCTCCTGGGAGTGTTGTCCTGACTATTGTTGTAGTTACTACTACCTCTTTCTATAATTATGAGTACCTTTCCTTGTGATAAATGCAGTGTGTGCTGAGAAATCTGCTATTCAGAGCTAAATTAAGGTCTTTATCCCCTCCTTTGACCTTGTTTACGGTATGCAAGTTCCTTTTTGCATGAAGAACTGGCATTTTACTTGCATGGTGGCACCAAAGATACTGGTTACAATACTGGTTACAGAAAAAAAATTTCTTCAAAAATGACAATTATCCACAAAATGACAGTGAAGTAATATGATTAAGTGAAAATAACTCTAAATTATATTTAGTCTCTAGTAGAAAAAGAAATTGACTCCCATTTTGTTTAATAAATATGTTGAGGTATGATGGAAAGTCTTTTGCTCAACTACACTGATACCTGTTTAGAGGTAATTAGAAGTTTCAGTGTTGGCAAACGGTTTCAAGTACAAGTGAACTGGTAGCCTGATTAGTTTTGATTTCTGACTGAAATTGTGTGAACCTGCCAGGGTAGATATTTTGAAATTCTCTCATGCATACCTGTTCAAGAAACGTAGTAGAGAATCAAAATAAATCTTTACTAATTCAGATCTGCTTTACATTTTCCTTTATAGAGAGGGACTACCTTGGAAAATTTCCAAATAGATGGATTCACTTTCTGTGTATTTCTATTAGGAATGAGTTAAAGCATTCTGAATTTATTTGGACCGAATACTGTATGAAGTTAAAAGAAACAGAGGAGAAGATTATAAAGGATGAAAAACACCTTGAGGAGTTAGTGAAGCAAAAAGCAGAAATCCAGGAAGATGCAAAATGTTGGAACAGCAAAGTGAGTCTTGAATATTTATAAACAAGCAAGTAAATGAGTATCTTTTATTGAAAAGTACATGAATGCCTGAATATTTTTGTGTGTTTAAGAGTTACGGTCCTCTGTAAAAGTAAAAATACAAGTATTGATTTAAAAATAAAAAGTGGTAGAATTGTATAAAACTCTCTTATTAATTCTTGTGTTTTGTTATCAGTTTTCAGCATTTTTTTAAGAAAAATGTAGTCATCTTATGTTGCTTTGAGTGACCTGTGTATTTTTAGTTGTTGTATGCATATCTGCCTAATATTGCTTATCTTCTTAAGTCATCTGGAAGTGTGTATTTAGCAGTACAACACGATTGTCCTATTGAATTAGTAGATTTTTTGTCCTGAGTTGGCATATCATACCTTTTTCTACATCATGCAGAGTGACAGTTTCTTTTACTTAAAATTCCTGTTTTATCTTATATTTGTTGGGCATCCCTTTTTTAGTCTTGTATTGTTGTACACAGCAGTTTGAAACATGAACTGGAGATCCTTATGATGCTTGACTAGGAGTTTTCAATTAATTTACAGCTCCATGTGTGGGACCACTAGAGAAAAGGACGAATCAGGCCCAAAGCAATGCTCAGGTGCCTAAAACAGGATTTATATGCACACAACAGAACTTGTCATTTTTTATACCTATGCGTACACGTACATACATGTATATGTATAAATAAAATAACAGTAAAATAACAACAACTCTAAAAATAAATATTTGGAGTGTCCCTCACTGGAGACATTCAAACACTGTTTGGCCATGGTCCTGGGCATCCTGCTCTAGGTGGCCCATCTTGGGCTGAGATGTTCGACTAAATGACCTCCAGAGGTCTCTTCCTACCTCAAACATCCTGTGATTCTGTGAAATTCATTCTCTTGTGCCTGCCCAATACTAATATAATTTGTGCATCTAGATTGTGAGGTCCAGAATCTAAGTGGAGTGTTTCCTGCATTCCCCAAGAGACTGAAACTGCTTAGCATGACCAAAAAAGGTAGAGATATACAGGCATATTAGACAGCCTTTGCTAGATACGTTCTTTCCTTTTTTTCCAACACTCAACTGTGTATTACAGTTTACTTACTGTTACTGGCACTAGCAATTGCTACTGATATGTAGAAAAATGCTTTTCTCAAATTGAACCAGTACTTATTAGTAAACCTTTCCCCTCCACCCTGGATTTCTTTTCCATCTCTTTTTTTTTTTTTTTTTTTTTTTTCCTGGTCTGATACATTTCTGTGGATACCAATTGGGTATTAAAACCGAAACAAGGGAGAAGGTAAAATGTGCAACAGGGATAAGGTGGAGCATGGAACTGTTCCTTTTGGTGACCACTTCTGGTTTGATTAGTTTATGCTGAAGATGAGAATTAGGCTTAGCATACAGTTCAGCTGTTATTGTCAGTTTCATTCAAAAATATGGCTAAACCTTTACAAGCTAGTAAACCTTTAAAAGTAATTGAGGATTTTCAGAAGGCTCAAAGTGATTCTTCTGATCATCAGGGAAATATTTGTGGGAGAATGGAATTATTTTGGGAGTAATGAGAAAATATTGTGATTATTTTTAGCAAATTAAGTGGTGTTTGAATTGGATCTAAATTGCAATGTGCTAACTGTCACATACATCATTATTTTATTATCAAGAAACAAGTCTGAAGACATAATTAGTGATGTTATATTTTCTGTCTTTTTTCCCTTGTCTTGACTAATGCTTTTTTTTATATATTATTATTATTATTTATTTGACATGATCTAATAGGAGTGGTTTATTGCTTAGTAAATGTTACAACTTTTAGTAGTATAAGGATAAATCTGAGTATTATTTTTTTCCATATTGCTGAGGTTTGTGATAAGACAGGCATCTGTATGCATCAAAACCACCTTTCTCTATCTGTATGGGCATAGCTCTTCAAAGATGAGAAACAAGACTCCTCATAAAATTAATCTCACATTTACCTACATCTCCATTATTCTTTCACTTTCATTGGTGTCCAGCAATTCAACAACATTTTTTTTTTAACTAATGGAAGAGGATTTGGAATCTGAAACTTGGTGGAGACTTAAGATGCATTCATTTGGTAGCCTGCCATCGAAATACTTTTCCAAGCACTGAGGGGAATCAATGCCCTCCTAATACAGTAATGCAGCAAAATTAATGCTCTTCCGTTTCCACTAGCAGCAGAAAGAGATTGGGCATTGAATAATATAGTAGAAATGGTTGAGGCAGAAAACAGCCCATTAACAAATTAGTTATATAAATATAGTATCTTCATACCCACTTCCTTATAATGCTCTGTATAACAAAAAATCACAGAATTTTCTAGGTTGGAAGAGACCTCAAGGTCATCGAGTCCAACCTCCAACCTAACGCTAACAGCCCTCCACTAAACCATATCCCTAAGCTCTACATCTAAACGTCTTTTGAAGACTTCCAAGGATGGTGACTCCACCACTTCCCTGGGCAGCCTGTTCCAATGCCTCACAACCCTTTCAGTGAAGAAATAAACAAACAAATAAACAAAAAGTTATGAGGTAGGTGTATATAGAAAATTAGACTTAGGAAATTTTGGATGCTGATTTATTTGCAAACCTACTTTTAATGATCTGTACAGGGATATTCCAGAAATGTTTTCAAAAAAGAAAGGTTTATCCTGAGATACTTCTCGAGAAACAAAGGAAGTGATACATGTAGAAAAGTATCAGATACTAAGTATTACTTGGTTGTAGTTAGTATCTATGTGGCTCATATCTTTGTTGCACCTGTGCAAAGGCATAATTTGATGGTAAAAAGCTTAAGAAGTCTTAAGACTTCATCTAAAGGTGTTACTCAATCTACAACAAATTATTTGGAGTAAAGGACCAAGGGATTTGTATCTGAGTCCCCTTCGAGTTGGTCTTCTGTCCTTAAAAATTCTGAAGGACATTGTAAATCCCTCATAAGCAGGATACAGATGCTCTTAACAGTTACAAGAAGCACTTTGTTCTAATTTGCTTTGGTAATATTTGGTCTACTACTTTTTTTTTTTTCCTTGCTACATCAGGTACAAATAGTAGATTATTCCCTTTGTTGCTATGACCATATTGCATATGCCTGAAGATTTGTAATGTCTCTGCTCTGCCATCCCTACTCTAGACAAAATAAATTTGTTCAGTCTGATCTTACTGATCTGCTTTTTCTAGATTGCTAAATGTGCTTCTTTTCAGTCTTTCAAAATATACCATGTTTTCTAATCCCTAACCATTTTTCTTTCTCTGTGGACTTTCACAGTATATTTATATCTTAAATTATGGAGCCCTGAAATATACGTACTACTTCAGTTGAGGACTTTCTACACCTCAGGCTTTAATAAAGTAGTTTTTATTGATTTCCATAAATATTAAATAGATTTTTTTGACCTAGAAAATTATATGATTATTTTGTATTTAATAATGAACATTTGCAACTGTCTCTCTTGTAAAACTGGTCTTTCTACCATTATTTTCTGTTCTGAATTTTTCTGTCACATACTTCCTGAGTGTAGCATTTTGTATTTGTTTGGATTTAATTTCATCCTGTTGATTATATACCAGCTTCTAGTTTATCATATGCCAGTTAGACCCATATCTCTATAGAGATTGTATAGGTAGGCTCTGTCAGGATAGCTCTGTTATTTCAGTCTCTGCAGAGGAACGAGAGGGGAAGAAAGCACAGTTCATTAAGCTCAGTGTGAGCAGGTATGCCTTTACCTACTTAAATCCACTTTAAATGTTTTCCTTATCCTGTAGATGCTTGCTTCCCTAACATCCTCATTTTGCTTTAGTTCCGTTGGTTGGTCCATCATTGAATCTCTGTATTAATCTCTGTGTTAATTTGATAGATATTTCAGGATATTAAGGAAAATCTTGAAGCTGAGAGGAATTAAAGGTATTTTGTTCAATTGCACACCATATGTCATGTATGAATTTGCAGGCTGTGAGTGTGTTCTTACTGATACCGTGAAGTCCAAAGATTCTGCTTGGATACATAACGATTGGAATATGCGTATAAAAGAGCATGAAATACCTCCAGTTACTCTTTAATAGCCTTCCTTTTAAATTTTAATGTAAGATATATTGTTCAAATTTTACAAAGAAATGTAGGAGATGTTTGTATTATTAATTACTTAATTGTTTAAAATATATTCTAGGTACAAGACATGAATAACAGAATAGCTGCCCAAACTGATGAGAGCATAAAAATATCAGATACATCTTCTGAAATGATTAAAGCTATGGAAGAATTAGTAAGTTCTTTATTTTTTTTTTTTATGTAACTGAAACAAAAATGTTTGCATTTTTGTTTGCATACTTTCATTTTCTGTGTTGACTTGACTTATTTTGACTAATGTTAAAGGTGTCTTAATGTTTTAATGATCCTTAGAAATCCACCAGAGAAAGTGAACTACAGAATATAAAGCAAAAGCTTCTCAAAATTGATGAAGCACTGGATGCTTTGAAATATGAAAATGAAGGACTTGAGGGAGAAAATGAAGAGCTTTTGCAAGAATTCAGAGATAGGTAATACTAACAATATAAACATTAACATAGGAAACAAGCATTATTTTTTCACTGAAAACATGCCTATAAAACAGAACCTTGCTTTTATTTTAAGTCTGTCTATAATTAATATTTCAGTAATTTCAAGTCTCTTCAGGCAGAAATTTATCATTGAGATTTTTTGACCTTGACTTGAAAGAAAAAAAGCTAAAATTCTGCCAAAGAGTATGTACATAGTTTGACAATTAAAATGAAACAAGGAAGATTCTGAATTCTCTTTGTTAGAAAAAAACTCAGTCTTAAAAACATTTTGGCAAAGCTTGTATGGATTTTATTTTTATTTATGATCTTTATAAAATAGAATCCGAAATACTACATTTCTCTACTTTCTTCGAGTTCTTGTTAGACATTATGCACGTATTTTTTTGGCTCTTCAGTTTATTGATTCCAAATATCTGTACTTTAAACTATATTGTGCTTAATATTCTCAGTGCATTAATAACATAACAGAAAATAAAACCAATTTTCAGTTCCTTCTTCATCTGGACATCAGGTGTATGCTGTTTTTAGGTATTTGACACATTGCTATATATCCTCCCGATCTTGTGATCTTTTGGATCAGCAAAGTCAACTGAAAAGAAAAAATATTGAAAATAATTGTATTCTCACAAGTTTTTTAAAAATCAATAACTGAGTTCAATAGACATACTGTCAGCATGAAAACATTCCTTACTAGACCCCAACAATTCTATACAAGAGATGTAGGAAAGAGGGGAGGGAGGGTATAAACACAAAGATGAAAAAGAGAAGGAGGTATGTTCCTGCCCCTACTAATGCTCCCAAGTTGGAGCTCACACCTTACACAATCAAGCAAAACAGCCATAGGTCTCAAATGGGTATGAAACCAAGCTTCAGTAGAGTTCTGATACTCACAGAACTACTACTAAGAACATTTTAGAATTAAAAGTTGGTTATTTACCTTTACAAATTTGTTAGTTTCAACTGCATTTAATCTTTTTTTAAGCATTATCTTTTTCATATATAATTAGTATTGTTGTGAGTGTGTCATGATTACTGTGTCCTTCCACACGTTCAGGAATTCAAGAAATGCATGCTAAAGTTTGGATCACAGACCCGGATAGTCAATATAACAAGTACCTAGTAATGAAGCTCTCCAGGAACTCAGTCTCTTTATTTTTTCAATGGATGAGTTGAAGACATTCTGAAGGGGAAATACCTTTCTAGACAGCTATTTAGTTTAGTCCTAGAAACCAATGAGAGGAAGCTTATTCAATTTTAAATATTTTTTACAGAAAAGTGTTAATTCACTAGGAAAAAAAAAAACACAACAGTTTTAAAATATATCTTGCTTTAGTGGAAGAGCAGGATTCTTCGTCAGCCTAACACAATCCCTGATCTCTGTATATTGCTTTCCTATGATTAGTTAACTCTTAAAAGGATTTTCTGAGATACTTTATTATAGAACCGTTGCCTATTCTCAATCCTACTTTCATGACCAGTAACCTCACATGAGAAGTATTAATTCCTAGAGAAAAAGGAGTTGCTAATCCATACTAAAATTTCAGATAAATTACATTCCCCTTATTCTACTGAATACAAGCAAAACAGAAAGGAATAATGTTGTTAGTATGGATTTTTGTCTGGGTAATACAGAAATTGAAAATCTTTTATCTTATTGGAGTTCTTGGCTAAATAAGGTGTGTTTTAACTAAAGGCTATAAATAACTATAGTTCTCTTGGTTGTTTTGCCAATAAGTATCATGGAGGAAATAAGATGTTTATTCTCAGAAACCTTTAAATTCTCTCATTTTCTATTAATCTCTTGCATTATATTGGAAATATTTTGCATATCAGATCATTAGTGTGATGGTCTGAGCATTTTGTAGCCTCCCACAAACATTCTCAATATAATTGTGCTTTGTTTTTCACATTCCTTTCTGAGTATATCGTGATTTCTGTATGTTCTTTTGCATTAGGGTAGAATTGCTCCATTTTATGAAATTGCTATAGAATTCCTGAAGAAATTAGGGAAGGTGTTAAGGTTAGTAAGGATCTTGTTTCATAGAGAAGATTAAACTTGTTGCTCATGAACTTGATGGGGACACCCTTTAAGCCATTTCTGATGTGTTCACTAATAGCTTTACCTAGGTCCTTGGGAAGGTGATGGAGCATCTAATACTGGAAACCACTTTCCAGGCACATTTCACAAAGACAGGAACATCACAGAATCATAGAATCATTTAGGTTCAAAAAAATCTTCAAGAACAACAAGTTCAAACATCAACCAGACCTACCATGTCCACCATGTCCTATCAGTAAACCCTTAATGCTATGTCTACATGTCTCTTACATACCTCCAGAGCATCAGGAATAGTCAGGATATATTCACCAAAGGGAAGTCATGTTTGATGAACATGATAAACTATGATGAAATTACCAACCTGGTAGATGAGTGGAGAGCCATGGTTATAGTCTTCCTAGACGTCAGTAAGGCTCTTGGCACTGCCTCCCATAATACCCCCATATAAAAGCTGTTGATGTAAGGGCTGGGTGGACAGACTGTGAGGTGAACTGAAAACTGGTCAAATAGCCAGGCACAGAGGATGGTGATCAGTAGCATGAAGTCTAGCTGGATGCCAGTAATGAGCAGTGTAGCTCAGGGGTCAGTACTGGGTCCAGTCCTGCTTAACATCTTCGTTAGTGAGCTGGATGATGGGGCAGAGTTTACTGTCAGCAAGACTCCAGATGATACAAAACTGAGAGAAGTAGCAGACACACCAGAGGGTTGTGCTGCTATCTAAAGGGATGTAGATAGTCTGCAGAAATGGTCTGACAGGAACATCATGAAGTTCAAGGGGAAGCTGATAATTCTGCACATTGGGAGGAACAACCCCAGGCATCAGAACATGCTGGGGGTCACCCATGAACCAACATGAACCAACAATGTCTCCTATCTTCTTTGTCATTCTCATAATTTCTTTGTGTTGTTTCTTTGTGCATTCCAGTATTCAATATTCAACCTTTATGTTTTCAATAAGGAAAAGAAAGGGGGGGGGGGGGGAGGGGGGTATGTGCTCGCCTTACCTCACTTTAACTGTTCTGTATAATCTTAGAGAAGGGAACATCTAAGTAGTTTTTATCTTAGTCAAACTAAGGTGGAAGCCAGTATGCCCAAGCCATGAAGAAGGCTAATGGCATCCTGAGCTGCATTAGGAGTGTTGCCAGCTGGTTGAGGGAGGTCATCAATCCCCAAAGCTCAGTGCTGGTGAGGCCACACCTGGTGTGCTCAGTCTAGTTCTGGGCCCCCCAGTACAAGAAAGACCTGAACATACTGGGGAGAGACCAATGTACGGCCACAAAGATGAGGAAGGCACTGGAGAACCTCTCCTATGAGGAAGGTCTGAGAGCTGGAGCTGTTCAGCCTGAAGAAGAGAAGGTCCGTGGTGGATCTTTTTAAGGTATATAAATAAGCGATGGGAAGGTGCAAAGAACATGTAAAGAGTAAAGAGCATGTAAAGAACATGTAAAGGTGCAAAGAACTCTTTTCAGGGGTGACCAGTGCCTGGACATGAGGCCATGCGCAAAAATGAAAACACAGGAGGTTCCCTCTGAATATACGGAAACACTTTTTGACTGTGTGGGTAACTGAGTACTGGCACAGGTGGCCCAGAGA
This sequence comes from Aythya fuligula, assembly GCF_009819795.1. Lineage (NCBI taxonomy): Eukaryota > Metazoa > Chordata > Aves > Anseriformes > Anatidae > Aythya > Aythya fuligula. The sequence goes on from NC_045560.1 coordinate 114,652,674, forward strand.
GGCTGTGGAATCTCCCTCCTTGGAGATCTTCAAAAGCCACCTGGACATAGTCCTGGGCACCCTGCTTTGGGTGGCTCTGCCTGAGCAGGGGGTCAGAGCAGGTGACCTCCAGAGGTCACTTCCAACCTTAAGCATTCTGTGATTCTGTGATGAAGGTTAACAATATGGATATGTAGGAAAATAATAAAAAATAGGTACTTATAATTCTTTGATATGAATGAGCAATCAGGGCTTACAGTCATGAATAGAGAAGGCTTAAAGTTTTGAGGAAGAGCTTCATGTATTCAACATCAAATAAAAGGGTCTAAAATACTGCTTTTGGTTTTGATTTTCAAATATTTTTGTTTTACAGTTTGATACTGGGTTTTCCATTTAGTTACTGTACTTTATAAAAGGTTATGTATGATAATGTCTGTGTTATTTTAACAGTTCAAGAAAAAAGAAGTTGTATCAGTCACAAGTCCAAACTATCTGCAAAAACATACAGAAGACTGAAGAACAAATAGAAAGGCTAAATGAAGAGCTATGTAAAAATGAACTGTCTTATAATGAAAAAAAAGCTAAGTATGAGGAAATCCAAACAGAAATAACTGCAGAAAAAATCTCTTACAAGGTTGTGATTTTTATTATTATGATTATTTTTTAATTTAAATTCATTTTTAGATTGGAAGACTAGGAAAAAAAGATCTTTGTAACAGAGAAGTATTGGGCAAGCAACCTAATATTAAGCAAATAATAATGTAAAATTTGTGTTTTAACATGTACTTTAAAACACTTGAAAATGTGGAAAATAATAGCCTCTGAAAAAGAAAATAAATTGGTTACTAAGTGGTCATGGGTAATGACAGGCTAAAAATTAAAGTTGACAAATTTTAAAGACTACTAAGATTTTGTTATTCATAGGTGGTTCAACATGGATAGTAACAAATAACCATATTGTTCTTTTGTAACTACATGATTACAAGGATTTGCAAGTCAATATATTTTACTAGTTAGTAAAAGTAAACATTGCAAATGAAATTATTTAATTATCACTTGGATGTCATTAGTTATCTAGAACTGAAATTGACATTCATCCTCATGAAATTCATCCACAAGTCTTGACATGATTGTGAAGGCTTACGAGACTGAGAAGTATTTTTCTGTCTTTTCATTTTACACAATTTTTAATAGATAACACTGTACATATCTATACAGTGTTATTGCAAGGTGTAAAATTCAGCATTCAGAAATACAGAAAAGAAATAATCAGGGGAATTTTCAGGAGTCTTTATGCCAGCGTGTTTCGTATATTCCTCATTAGTGTTCTACTGTATGTATAGTATAGATTGCCTGGAAGAAAAGACTTTAACAGTTTTATTCTCTGTAATAATTTTAAGATTTCCTGACTTAATCAGTAAAATTAAGAACATCATAGTATTTTCCAGTTTATAGTATGAATTGGCATACTAGGCACTCCACATTTTTCCTACATTCCTTTTCACCTAAGTTCTTGGACATCTAAGTACCAGACTCTGCTTCTAAAAATAAACGAGGAACTGTTGGATGTGATTTAAAACCGAACCAGTTGAAGGACTTATGGAGCCAAAGCAAAAAAATGTAAAACATAGGCTAGAGAACCTTGGAGCTGTTAAGGCCTGTGCCAAGTTCTCTTCTCTTGGATTCAATTTATATTGTAGGCGATACCTGAATTTGCACCATGTAGTTTTGGCCTATAAATCATCTTTTTGGTATATTATGCTGTTCTGTGGACATGCATTTTAATGCTAAATTTGCGCTGTTTTGTTTGTGTATAAATTTGATGAGCACCATTTTCTCTACATTCTCAGTGTTGTGTGCTGAAAGTTTTACACAATTAGATGTTCAACAGCACAAGCAGGAGAGTCTATTATACTCCTAATTTGATTTTTTTAATGGTTATTTAGGAAATGATTAAAAATTAGTCTGAGAAATAAGAGTTTTAGAAGAATTTCAGGCAAACCCCCTGTTTATTTGCTGTCCTATGTCTTTTTTTGTCTTAATTTATCTTTTTAATGTAGCTGTTATATTCAGTTATATTTTGAATTTATAAAATCTGTAACATTTTGTGATAAAGTCAAATGTTGTGTGACGATTTTTTTTTCTTTATTTTCTGCTTTGGATGCCCTATCCATGTAAGGCCCCAGTTCTTATTTTCAAAGTCATTCATTCTATATTTACTTTCCACTTGTCACACATTACTTTTATTATATTCTTGCTCTTTTTCAGGCTGAAAACTCCTGATCCGTTAATTGTTTCATGAATGAAAACTGCCCCATATCTGTCATCATTCTGTTTGCTTAGTACTGTTTCCAGTTCTATTATTGTGGGGGAAGAAAGCAGGACTAGAACTTGCATAGAATACTCAATAAGTAGACACACAGTGGCATAAAGATGATCTCTTTTTTTGTCATCTTTCCCTTTCTTAATAGTTCTTAACATTACATTTATTCTTTTAGATGCAGTGGAGAATTTTATTCACAGTGTCATGGAACTGTCTGTTTTACCTTCATGGTGTTGTTCCTGTTTGATTACTAGCCACATCAAAATCCAGTCTTGTATAAAAAAAATACATTTTAAAAAGTGTCCTAATGTATAAATCTACATTTACATTAATTGAATTTTGTCTACTGTTAGCGAAACCCAGATGGTTTTACTAAGTCATTCTGCAAAATACCCTATTTTCCATATTGTCTCTGAATAAATTGAAAACCACAGGATCCATCATGGATACTTGCAGGACCCAATTGTAGCTCTGATGCTATGAAAACTGGTGATTTATTTCTACCTTTGAAGGTCTTCTACCTTTGAATGCATTACATATTCATGTTAGGACTGATCTCTTATGAAGTCATTTATATAATACTTTATGAAATACCAGCTAAGAGTCCAGGTAGACTGTATCACCAGACTCTCTTTTCCACATACTTGTTACATCCTTCAGAAAATTGATGACTTTGCAGCACTGCTTTCCAGTCATAAAATATATATATATATATTTTTTTTTTTTCATAATAATACATGCTATCAGTTTGCCAAGCAGGGCTTTTAATGTTTTATTTGCTTTGGGATTTAGTGTTTTGTTTTGTTTATGTTTGTTTGTTTTTGTTGTTGTTGTTTTGGTTTTTTTTTTTTTTTTCTATCATATTTTGAATGCTTCATGTTCAAATATGTATGTCAGTGCTTTTGATTATCTGTTGGTTTTATATTGTCTCTAGAAGCCTTCCTACTTAGATGTGTTTGGAAAAAGACTTGTTACTAGTTCTAATGTTCTTTGTAGGTTTTCTAAAAACTCTTACTTGTGTGGCATTATTTTTAGATTTAAATTGGTAAAGTTCAAGATCTTTTATGTTTTCCTTCTTTTAGACATAATTTCAAATTTTGGAGCATACAGTCAGGCTGCTAATAGCTTCTCTTCTGTGTGATGGTGTTGATTTTATTTTTGATATTTCCAGACTGTTTGTGAAAACTTGACATGAATGTGCTTTTGGTCTCCAATATTATATTAATTAAGATATATAAGTAATCTCTGCCTGACGTGCAAATAGTTTACTGCTTCTTGTAATGCTTTTAATAAACTCTTCAGAAAAAAAAAAAATATATATATATATATTTATTTTTTTTTAAATTGACTACAGCATTACTTTTTGGATTTTGTTGTTCCTTAATGTCCCTTCTCAAGTCATAAATAAAGTTGGAATCCTGGACAAGTAGTCAGTAAGAAATGTATCTCAATGCTTTACACTTATGGTAAGGGAATTTCATTTTGTATGTGTTATCATGACTTAACTTCTACATTAAACCATTGCTAATGGTCCCATCTCCAGTGATAAGATAGCTTTCCAGCACCACTCAAGTACCCTTGTTGTTGAATACCTCCATTACTAACAGTTGCAAAATGATCATTCTGTTATCAGCTTTAATGTTCCTATAGTTAGTCTCAGCTACTGTAACTTAGCAAAAGCACGGTGGTTATAATAATTTAACAGCATATGAAGACACACACAGGGAAGGTGGCCAGAAGTTGCTAGTTTAGTGAGAATAGAGTGCACAGAAGCTAAGATACCTCTCTGTCTAAGAAACAGTTGAACAGAGATGAATTTTGAATACGGCCATATAAACAAAGGTGCAATTTATATTTATATTTATATAATTTGACTGCCTGGTCTCTGCTGTTATTTTGTTATAACAATCAACCCTTGGTGTGTCTGATAAAAGTGTCTGTCTGTAACCACCAGTTAATCTGTTTCTGTGGGCTACTGAACAGACTGAAGAACTTATTCACACAATTACCAAGTGTTATTGTTAGCCATTTAAAATAATGCTGCATTTTGGAGCTAGATTCCACCTAGTAGACTAAGTAGATTTGGATTCAGAGAATCTATATGCATATGTGAGGGGAAATGTAGGGCCATGGTACAGGTTGTTGCTCAGAGTTTTCCGTGGAGCAAATGTATGAACTGTCATCTGGAGAAAAAAAGCTCATTGATTAGAGGATTTCCTTGCAATGTGCTTTCCACATGAACACTGATCTCCATGTCTTCTATTCCCTTGAAGATTCTAATAATCTTTGGGATTTGGGGTTTGAGGATAAATGGGGTTGTTTGTCACCTGCTTCTGTATTTTGCTATGTATGTGGCATCTGGGAAATGCTTATGACTTGCTTATGCAAGAACCTCCCTCTCCAAGTGTAGATGGCATATGCACTCCTGTAATGCAGACATGGATGTGAATAAATCTTCAAGAAGTACTTTTCAAAAATAGTAGTGATCGAGTCTGTTTTTTACTTCACTATTGGCCATGTTGCACCTAGTTTTGCTTAAGTAATCAGTTTTGTAGTCCCTTAATTCACTTAACAGCCCTAATTAGGATTTGACTTAGATTGTAATCAGGTATAGTTATGATTGTCTGCTAATCTGACACATTAAACTAGAGGTTTTCGATGTACAACCTATAATAATTTTCTATATAACTGTAATCCTAGAAGTGGTATGAGTAGGATGCTCATATAAGAAAGGCCTAAAATGTTCCAATTTTTAGTAGAAATTAAAAAAAAAAAAAAAAAAAAAAAAAAAAAAAAAAAAGTTCCATCATATAAAATACAGAAGGTACTGAGATATTTTTAAATTTTAGCATTTAATATTCAATAGCCAATTAGGTAAGCCAACTCATTCAGCTCTTCATGCATTTAATTATCTTAAGGTGCCAAAATTAAATTAAATTATTTTTATATTTATTCAAATTAAGAAAATATTGTTGCTTTTCATGTAGTATAATCTATATTTATTTACCTATTGTGCCTGAGTTGGTGTTGTAATTTCCTTTTTTGTATATTTTTGTGATACTTGAGAGAAAATTTAAAATCTGTAAATCTGTGGTCATCCTTACTGTGATGTTAGTGTTAATTTTTTTTTGTTGTCCATTAATTTGTTTTCTTATGTGTTGCTTATGGCTTTTTTTTTTTTTTTTTTTTTTTTTCAAGAATTCGGAATGGAATCTTAAAAAGGAAATTCAGGATGAAAAAGAAGTTTGGAAATTGATTCAGGTAAACATGACAGTAACTGGTTTATTTAAATCTAAATTCTTCTGCATTCTTTTTAATTCCAATCACAAATTAGCTTAGAGTAACTTCTGACCAATTCACATAGAAAGCTAATAGGTTTTGCTAAGTAGTAATGTTTGCTGTTTTTTATTTTCAGCTAGGAAAATTTTAATACTTATGAAAACATGGAATATTTTAATTGTAACCTACTTATTCACAATAATTTCCAATTTGCTAGGAAAGAAAACAAACAAACAAACAAACAAACAGAAAACCCTTCCAGTGATATATATATATATATATGCAGTGACACTGTAATTTGAATTTGTAAATTTTGCTTACTTCAGTTTCTGTAGAAAGTGCAATCAGACTTACTATACCTTATATTGACACATGCATATATAAAATAGGCTGCCTTAACACCATTTTATATTCTTCTGGTGTGAACTGCTGAATTTGAACAAGACATGCTTGTATTACATTTTTTTTTTTTTGTAGTCAAATATAGAATAATAGATTGGCTTGAATTAGCCGGGACCTTAAAGATCATTTAGTTCCAACCCCCCTGCCATAGTCTCCCACCAGACCAGGTTGCCCAAAGCCCCATCCAGCCTGGCCTTGAACACCTATAGGGATGGGGTGTCCACAGCTTCTCTGGGCAGTCTGTGCCAGTGCCTCACCAATCCCATAGTAAAGAATTAATTTTTCTCTGGAAGAGTAATGCTCTTCAATAATCCTCAGGCAAGTGTTGATACTTCTTCAGCTTTTCTGATTGAAATCCCAATAATGGCATCACCAAAAAGGATATTCCATCTATTTCCATCCTTTGGCAAATTGATTCCTTCAGATGTCTCCTATGAGAGCACACATAATGGTCATACTAAATGTGTTGTAGTATCTATAAAGTATTATAACCTTGAGCAAGACACTGAGTGGAAGCTTCAAGACTATTTTCTGAAGAAATCCTAATTTTCTGCATTTAGTGTCACCAGCAAGAGACAGGAGGACTTAAGGTGGGGTTATCAGAACCAAGCTCTAGCTTCTGTGAGATCTCTGGTAGTCTGAGAAACTTTCCTGAGCTCATTACATAATCCCCTATTATGCAAGAAGATGAAAATCAATGTTTTTTTTCAAAGTTGCAATCCAGTAACACAGAGACTTCCATGATACAGACAAAAATTAGCAAAATGCCAACATGCTGTTGGTAAAGTCCTTGCCATTGTTGCTTCCTGCTGACAAGAGAACAGAAAGCAGTATATTAACCATTTACAGTTGGGCATCTTCTATAAGGAGATGGGATACAGCGATAATGATCTTGCCAAACTTGAACCACCCTACACAAGCTGAATCAAATCCCTTGCAAGCAGTACAAGAATTGCCTTCTTCTTAGTTAAACTTGGTAGCAGCTAAGGAGCAAAATTAATCAATTTTTTCTTATCCAAGACCACTTTGATACTGGAAAAGATCTCTTGTGATGCATATTTAGCACAGCAGTAGACAAAATATCCAGACAGCCCTTTCATAATTGGTAAATGAATGCCATTGAGATTCACCTCTTCCTTCCTAAGAAGGAGACTTGTAATACTTCTGTGAAAAATACGTCTAGTATTAATATGCACACCCTCACTATTGTGAGATGCAAGATTGTTTGATTCCATTGATCCTTGCTGCTCATCCTGAAATGAATATTCACATGCTGTGAGTGTTCTGATGTTGGATTCTGATCCATGTATGTAGATCCTAATCTAAAGAACATAGCCAGAACTGTTTGGAGGCATTGCAGTCCTTTATTGCAAGTCCTCTTAACTCAGAATCCCTTTTTGCCTTCTTTTGCGGTTGTCTCAGACAGGAGGGATGTAATTTGAGAGGTCTTGAATGCTTTTCTTCTTTAGAAATGAACCTTGAATTTACTGTGATGACTATAACTCCTTCTGAGAGTTTTATTCCCATTTAATTTTTTTTGAGAGGTCTGATCCTTTTTTATTTGCTTGTGGATGTTTACAGTCACCATCTTTCTTCTGTTACAAAGCCTGTTCTTTACCATTTTGTGACTTCAATCTTGCAAGAGCTCAACAGCAGAATCTAGTATCTATATCTCACACTTCTAGAAAGACAGTCTCTAAGAGAGATTTTGCAGTTCCTCTTCATTCCTGACATTAGCAGGAAGTGCTGAATGCTCCTCTTCTAAGCCATGTGTTGAACAAGGTCTCTGCCATATGTACTTGTCTTTGATGCATGACTTCCTTTTGATTCAGTCTTTGCTTAAGAGAAGGCTGAAAGGAATGCTTCTGGGTCTGACTGATGCAGCATGACAGGTTTGATTTGGTGCTTCCAAACATCTTCCTTACTTTTTTTTGAATCATTGCTGATAATTTTGATTATTTGTTGGAACAAAAAGTCTTCTTCTTCTCTCTCAGTCTTGCAAAGACCACTCAGTGGCAATTCTAGCCCACTTCCCTTCTACAGATGGGAACAGAACACTTCCCTAATGGGAAATAAATTTGCTTCTCAGATCTGCTTTTGTCATTGTAGTCCATATGTTTTCAGAATAAAGAGGTTGATCTTTGTAAGTATCTTATAATTCTTTTAAGGAGACTTTTAAGTTCTTTTTTTCTACTAAAACAATTTTTTCTATTTTTTTTTCCAAAGCTTAATTTTTCTGGGTTAGATGAACTTTATATCCTTTATCCCAAGCATGTTTTCTTACTAATAAAACAAAATTATGATGTGAAAGGCTGTTGAAGAAGCAAAAGCTATCATTAACTAGTGACTCTACAAGTGCACAGCAGTTTAGACGAGGGTCTGTTCTAAGATAACTAGAAGGAATCCCCTAATGCCATCTGAGTGTAAAATACCAGAGCTCCAGAAATGCTAATGGTTTTCTGGAAAGCTTGTCCATTCCATCTACCGACCATGTTGTCATCTGGAACTTTATTCATAACTTCATCTAATATTGTGCCATTCTATAGGAATTCAGAATTTTTCCTGCATTTACTACTTGAAATACTCCCAGTAAGGATAAATATGTAGACTATGATTTAAAACTTCAAAAAGATTAAGTCATATGTATGGCCATTCCCAGACTTCTTTTCAATTATCTTCCTGGCATCTTTCATTCTGGTTCTACAGAGGAAAGGAAATCAAAATGGTACCAGTTTCATTCCGCTTGTATGTTACATATTCTATATATATATGTATAGAATACATATATAACATATTATAAGTTCACTCAGTGCTAGACAGGTAAATAATTATTTGAGTTCAAGTGATGGTGAATTGGGTGTATTAGAAATTGAAAATGTATGTAATGCCTGCCTGCACTTCCTGAAGAACATGTCTTGTATATAACATTTCTCTTTCTTTATTTATTTCTTTGGCAGGGAGAAGGTTCAGGTGGATGTAGCCTGGTTGTTGTATTTTGTATTTTCCAACATTGAAGGGCATTCATTTATCTATCTATCTATTTATTTATTTATTTATTTTCCACTCTTCATTTTCTTCATTCTCTCTCTCTCTCTTTTTTTTTTTTTTTTTTTTTTTAATTTAAGAACATGCCTATGGTGATAAAATTTACCCTTGGAAAAGATTTTTGCTCTTGGCGTTAGTATTTGGAATTTTAATCCATCTTTTATGGGATTCTATTCTACTGTTTGCTTAAGTATTACTGTAAATTCATTGTCTGCTTCAGTGTAATATTTGCATTTCGTAGTATTCCTTGCTGGTTCGTCTTCTGTGTTTGTTTGACAGTAGTGCTGGTTATTCAGCCTATTCATATGCTGACATAAAGGCCAACTTTTCCTTCATTCTGAAGACATTTCTAATCACCTTATGATATATTTGTTAACTTATTTTTGTATATGCATTTTTTTTGGTCTATTTATAGTATTCACTTGATGTTCTTTCAGATTCAGATTTTTCGTGTTTAACTTCTGCTTCTGATTTCATACTGAAAACAAATTCTATATATATTTTAATAAACAGGCCAGGATTAAAACAATATATGATGAGCTAGAGGAAGAGCGAAAAGAGAAACTGAGGAAAAGAGACGAAGATATGAAGACGATAGGAGAGAGGGAGAGAGAAGTAGCTGATCTAGAAACAAAGAACAAAAGAAGTAAAAATTTATTTAAAGAAAACCATGAGGTAAAAGTGGTAAATTCTGGATCATTTTGTAGTGTAATTTAATTTGTGCTATTATTTATTGAATATAAATATATAAATAAGAAGAAACTGATGCTTACAGGGACCCATAAAGATCATTTAGTTCCAACTCCCCTGCCATGGGCAGGGATCCCACCCACCAGACCAGGTTGCCCAAAGCCCTGTCCAGTCTGGCCTTAAACACTTCCAGGGATGGAGCATCCACAGCTTCTCTGGGTGGCCTGTGCCAGTGCCTTGCCACCCTCTGAGTGAAGAATTTACTCCTTATACCTCATCTAAATGTACCTTCTTTTCATTTAAAAATAATACCCCTATCACAACACTCTCTGATTAAAAAATCCCTCCACATCTTTCCTCTAGGCTCTCTCTAGGTACTGGAAGGCCTCAATAAGGTCACCCTAAAGCCTTCTCTTCTCCAGGCTGAACAACCTCATCTCTCCCAGTCTCTTTTTGTAGAAGTGCTCCAGTTCTCTGGTCATCGTTGTGGCCCTCCTCTGGACTTGTACTAATTCTTGCATATCCTTTTTGTAGTGTGGGCCTCAGAGCTGAAAGCAGCACTCCAGGTGGTGTCTCACAAGAACAGAGTACAGGGTCAGAGTCACCTCCCTCAACCTGCTGGTCATGACTCTTTTGGTGCAGCCCAGAATATGGTTGGCTTTCTGGGCTGCAGCATACATTGCCAGCTCATATTCAGATTTTTGTTCACCAGTACCCCCAACTCCTTCTCTGCAGGGTGATTCTCAGTCCACTCATTGCCCAGCCTGTATTAATGTCTGGTATTGTCCTGACTCAGTTGCAGGACCTTGAACTCAGCCTTGCTGAACTTCATTAGATTAGAGACCCACCTCCCATCAAGACTGTCCTGCTCCCTCTGGGTGGCATCCCTTTCAAAGGGGGCAAAGGAAATAAGTGGTTTTTCTTTGTACCTGAACCTGAAAATGCAATAATCAGTGTAAAAAAATTTATTTCTTAAGTATCTGAAAGAGGAGGGCATTACTGTCATAAAAGCAAAAGCAAAATACCTTTGTTTTTGTTTCAAAATCAACACTAAACAAAACTAGCTATTGATGGTTTTTGTCCAGAAGAGAAGTTGGAGTTTTCTGTAATCCATATACATCTTCCATATCATTCTCACAATCAAGCAAGGTCAACATCTTTTGAACCTATTTAGTTTAGATACAGGGTTTTTTATTTGGGGTAAAAGCCCAGACAGAAGAGTTTCTGCTGCCTCATCTATAAGAAACTGTAGCAGCATCACTCTGTAGGTTTATGATTGAGTTATCTGACTACTGGTAAATAGCTTGTTACTGGAGATCTTCTTCTCCAGTTTTTATTGTTATTCTATTTGCAGGGTTCTTGATATAGTCTGCAGGTAGCAATACTTCAATGCTTTTGTAGACGCAATGAAGAATGTTGAATAGTTTTATTTGAGATAATGAATTATGTGATAGTTTATTTTTGATTCAGGTTTAATAAGTCAAATTGAAAAATAATAATAAAAAAAATAAAATAAAATAAAGGTTCCTCTAATAGTTAATAGTATTTTCAAAACAACGCATTAATGGCAGTGACTAATATTGTTAGCCCTTCCCCAACTAAACCTGAGTAGAAACAATGTGACAAAGATCACATCATTAGTTTCTTGGAAACCTAGAGAGGTGTGGTATAAGTTATATATCATCGTCTATAGCTATGTATTTGCTTCTGTGTTAAAAGCCCGGAAACAGAATTTGCACAAGCAGATTTGTATATGAATGATGTGTGAAAGATACTGGTAATTTCAAGAAAGAACTTTCTTATTGATTAAAGGTTCCAAGTGTTTCAGAATGGAAATACTAATACTGATATTAATGTTTATTATTATAGAAGAAATTGAATTTAAAGGTTTTAAAAATGTATCTATTATATGATTTATATAAGTATATTTCATAATGTAAAATTGTCCTTATTACATGTATTAATAATAATTTCTATCATTTAATATTTGATGCTCATACTAATGATGCAAATGAAATTAATACAATAGACAAGAACTTCTGTTTTGTTTGAGGTACTAATTAATAACAGAATGGATTAATGAAAAATATAAAAGTGAAATATTCCAATCATTTATTTTCCTTCTTTTTCCTCTTCCCATTAGCTGTCTTTAGCTGTATTTTTCATGAGCTAGTGATAATAAGTAGTAAACATTTCTTTTGTCCTTTATACAACTTCCATGGAAGCTATTCAAAATATTTGTTTTGGTTACAGAACTTTATATGTAGCTTCCTAACAAAAGGAATGTAAAGACGCATGGGAAGAAGAGTAAGCAGTGATATTTTGCTGTATATTTAATATTTATAAACACTGATAAATATTGCAAAGCTGCATTTTAGTTGTGGATTTTTCATTCAAAGTGTACAGTAAATAAACATACAAATAAGCATACTGGTTGATGGAAAAATAGGTTTTTAGGGGTAAACAAAAATAAGCTTAAGTATGGTGACTATTAAAGTATTTAACAACTAATGTATTATCTGAATTCTCTGGAATGAAAGACAATAACTTTTGAATACTAACACATCTCATTGTGAATGTTCTCTCCAGAAGCTTTCCTATTTAGAACAGAGACTACAAGAGCTAGATAAACAACAGGAGCAAACAGAACAACAACTAGAGAAAGAAAGAACTATTCTGCTGAAACAATTAAAAGATATACAGGTGAATCATAAAGCTTTTATGGCTTTTTTGACATACATTTAATCTCAAAGGTTAGACTGTCATTTCTACACAATTGTTTTGGACCTATATACATACATATAGTGTACATACAGCTTTCAGTTTCTTGCTTGTACTAACCTATGAGGTCCATAGCCTTGAGACAGGGTAAAGTACAAAGCAGAATTGATATTGGGGTCATTGAAAAGTCCTTTGCTTTCTTCATTTGCTGCACTGGCTCAGATTGCTTGAGGGGCTTTGGAAACACAATGAAGAAAATCAATAAAGGACGAAAAGGATTCTAGTGTAATAGAAAGTGCCTGCTGATTGCATGTTTGCTCAGCAGATGGCATCTTTTTGTAAATGATGGCTTGTATCTCCTGTATCAGATACTAAGCTGTATAATCCACTGAAGGGAATTACTGAAATTCATTACTGAACACTATGCTGTATATAAATATAAATATAAGAATTACAAGAAACAAGCATTTTGTTTCTAAGAGTCTGTTCATTTTTATTACACTTCCATTTGTATATTGTATAAACTTAAGTTAGATATTATAGTCTCAAAGATGAGTCATATAGATTCAAAAAAAAAAAAAAAAAGCTTTCATGTTGTTCAGAATAGCTTTCATGAATCCAATAATTTCTACTGAAAAAACTCTGAGACTTCCTATTTATGATAATCTTAAATTAGGGATTGAGGAATTAATTGATTCAATAGGTTTCTAAATTTGGCAGGGAAGACAGAATTTATACATCCATTTCTGTTAAAGACTGTGCTCTAGCTAACTGCAGGTTAACCAACATATCTCAGATTATGTGGAAATGACTCATGAGTCAGCATACCAATATTCATTAATTCTACATTGTTGTTAAGTACAGTTCTTTTCTATACTTTTAAAAATTAATTTTAAAACTGCCTTTCCTAGTAACTGTAAATAACTGTCTCCATTAGTTGCTTTAGCAATATCTAAGTTAGTGTTCTGTGTAGGTGGAATAAAATAATGCACAAAGCCTATTTTGTGAGATCTCTAGAGTACTGAACGAGTAACAATACTTGGATACCTTAAATACTATATTTTTAGAACCTGATGAAGTTCCTTGATTGTAGCAATTGAAGTTTCATAAAAGGAGGGCTTTATAAAAGCGTCTGTCATATTTTTAAGAATAAATTACATTTCTAACTATGCTGGGGCATGCTATATTATTCTGTAATGTTATATTGTTTTTAAGGAAATTATTTAAAGATATATTCAGAGATTTTAATACTCAGGAATATGACATTGTCATGTTTAAAGCTTGTTCAGTGCTTGGCTTAAATGATTTTATGGAAGAAATGGCAATGATTCCACCGTATTCATAGTACAGGAGCAATATAGAGCCTGCAACTTCCAACTGATCAAGCAATTCACCCAGTCCTTCATAGTTTATCTATCTTAGGACAAGATAAATCACACACTGGAGGCTACTGCATCTTACCATGGAATTTGAAGTGATTTAGTTTGTTCTGCTGACATTCAAATGTCTAAAAGCTGGATATCATGATAAGAGCATATGAATTCTACCTCATAATACACTGGTAATCTAGTTCAGCAACTGAGAAGAATGATGAACGGTGTTCAATTGATAACATCCCAGTGTCAAAAGACTCAGTCAACTTACGCAGGATGCTCGACTGTTATCCACTACAGAAAACCCTAAAGGGTGTATATTCAGTCCATCAATATTTAGATTACAGAATGTAGCATAACTCATTTTTATTTGTTTGTTCTAAAATCTGATTGCAAGTTCTCTGTCTTCTGTAATAAGTAACAGAATGTACTGAGTCAATGGTTATTATTACCTATGCTTGGAAGGTTTTCCAGTTCTTATCTGCTTTATCTGCTAAAAAATCCTGAAATGAGTACAGGATGTCAAAGTAACAAAACTTGTTTTCACTGGCAGTTTTGTTCTAACACAGACTTTTTTTTTTTTTTTTTTTTAATGAAACAGAATAATTAAAAACAAAAACAAAACGACTCATCATGACTTCTTTCTTTATATCTGACCCTCATACCTCAATCATTTTGGATTTCATAATTTGATTAAGTTTAAGGCCCAAACAAGTAATCTGCTCTGACATTCTATATATCACAGGCTACCACATTTCTTCACCCCTGATGCTGAGACTAAAACTAATATGATTTTTCTCAGAGGTTTGAGACTCTCTATGGGCGGTTCAGTTGCACAGGGATTTGCATTAATTACCATATCTTCATTTTCCTTCTAATGATTCTATGTTTCTGCAGAAAACCTGAAATTTCTACCTAATCCTATACAGATGCATATTACACTTCAGAAAGTTCAGAGGCCTTAAAAATTTCATGTGCATGTGGTACCTCACACACTTCCATGCTTGTGCTCACATCTGTTACAAAAGCTTTGGTTACTGGCTTTTTTCAGCTACCTTTTAGGTATATTTTTATGAAGCACTTCATTTATAGGGAAAAAGATAATTAGACTATGCACCAGGCTACTGATTCAGAAAAATGGTGTGGTATCTAAAGAAAAAAAAATTAAAATACTGACCTTGATTTAAATACCGATGTGCACTCTTTGTCTACTAAGTTGTGATTTCTTAAAATTCTGTATTTATATGTGTGTATATGTAAATTATCTCTATATATGTGTATGTGTCCTTATACATAATCAAAAGGTATTTTCCTCCCTCTTACTTTAACTCATTTACATAGCGGCATACATCACATTAGTATGTGTTTCAAAATCTAATGCAGTAAGACCACTTGAGAAGTATCACCCAAATAGTAGACTTCCACCTGTTTAATACCATAGTACCACTACAGTGCTTGGTATTTACCTTTTTAATTCGGAAGAAACTGCATCTTTTTTTACCAGATACTGTTGCTATTGGAAGTAGTGTTTGCTTCTGTCATGAATCTTTCCTTTTTTTTTTTTTTAATTTTATTTTTATTTTTTGGTCCTGTAACTATCAGTCACTTTTGGAATGAAAAAAAAAAAAATTACAATTTAATATCCTTTCTGCAGAATAGGGAGTTTAGTGATTTTTTAATGTAATGTTTTTCAGCAGCTTAATGTCAACATCTCTCTAAGAAGTTGTGTACTTGTAGAAGAGGAAAGTAGGCAGGAGTTCAGCAGTCTTGTCCTCTGTGCTTCAGTCCTCTTCTGTATGGAGTACAGGGAAACTACATTATGAAAAAAAAAAAAAAAAAATGGTATCCAAAAGAACAAAATTCTCTATTTAAGCAACTAAATGAGTAATGCCAGTTTTCAGAGATAATGAGTAAACTGCATTCTGCCTCAAGTCAGTAGCATCTAAAAATACAATTTTTCCTGAAAGTTCATTTTTTTAGGTATCTGCCTAAAACACTTGTATTGTGTAAGCAATACAAAGCAATAAAAGTGGCCAGTTAAGACATTGACTCTGCATATGCTGAAATAAATAGGTCCAAACTTGGTCATATATGAAAATTTCTCCTTTTCACTGTCATTAACATTTTTGCTGTGCAAGCTAGTGTTTATTTGAAAAAGTTTTATGAATCAGAGCAAAAACTAAAGACAATATGTATTTTATCAAGAAGGTGGCCTACAGACTTCCATTCATACATATACAACATAGGCAACTGCAAAAACAGAAGTGTCATGATAATATTTATGGATTTTTAGATGTGTGACAAATTGGAAGGCTACAACCAGATGTGCAAAATCATGCCCTAACAGACATGCAATTATTCCAGTTGCACTAAGTGTTTCAGCTCCCCCTCTAGAAGTAGTTCTGCTTCTTCGAGTACACAATTTCATGAACTGTTGTCCATAATCATACGCTTAAACTGCAGTATTGGGAAGTCTAGCCCTGCTAGTTTACATGCTACATATTTTTTAATTCCAGGAAAAAAAATCATTTGTTTCCAGTAAAATTGCTGAAAACTCTCACACTGTGGAAAATTTAAAAAATGAACTTAAAGAATTTGCTGTGTTATGGAACATGAAGCAAATGCAGGTGGAAAACATAGAAAAATCTTTTGTCGATTTACGGTAAGACCTCCCTCTTACATGAACTTGTACAGGTAGTTTATTACTTTTAATAATTTTACTTATTACAATTAATACAGGTAGTTTTATTATTTTACAGTATTATTTCTAGGAAATATAATTCACTTTTCCTCAATAATTTGGAAGTATTTTTGTGGGATTACTGTTTCAAGGTATTTGTAGAAGTTATTCATGATACATTATCTGCCTACCAAATTGAATTTTGCATATCAGAATTACTTCAGGAAATCTAATAATATTCATGGTCAGTTGCATCCTTAATTAATGGAGAATTCCTTGCATCCTGTGTTTTCTCTAGTTTGAGAAGTGTGGACCTATGCTTATTGTGACTGATGAGTACTGAAAATAGTCTCAGAGGTCTCCATCCAACTGATAATGTAGACTACCTTCTAGGCCACTCAAGCCTTGGAGGGCCATGTATGTTGATTGCACAGCAGGCTTACTCTTTAAGGAGAAAGGTGAACCTGCTAAGCAATGGCAAAGAGAAAATAGCTTGGACTGTTGAGTTGTGCAAGATTGCTAAATAATAAAAAGCAATCCTGCTGTCATGATAATACAGCTCCTTCTCTGTCATCTCACTCACTTAATGTATTGTTAGTGTTGAAAGATCTTTGAGAGGTTATTGCATTAAATTCTTGGCTGGGGAAAAAAAAAGGTGTTTTTATAAGTACATTTTTATAGCTGTATATGTGGGACTGGATATATTCTTTTGCAACTCTTGATTCAAACAGAATGATTTGGAGGCACTCAGTGTGCAGTGGAACTTACTAAACTTACTTCAAGAATTGAAGGCATCCTTCCACAATTGGAGATATCTTCATATTTTCCTCATCTCTTCAGCCATTAGTTAGTAGTTTCATATCAATGAAATGCTGTATTTAGACTCACAGAAAAAAAAGTGATAAAGTCAATAAAAAGTGATAATGAGAGGTTATTCCAAAGGTTATTGCAAAATTTGGACTAACCTGCTAAACAAGGGAAAATTGTGTTGCAGGTATCCCACCTAGAAAGTGCTTTATACCAAAAAAAAAAATTTTGGAAAAAATTGTTTATGTACTCTTGGAAGAGATAAATATATGTCTTCATATATGAAGTTAAGAATGAACACGAAATACATTCACACATTTTTTATTTTATTTTTTTTTTTATTTTTAAATCTCAGCAAAGTGTGGTGCTAATTTAAGGATGATGGACAAATCCTGTGAACTTGAGATCTGTGTTAGAAGCATGCTTATATTGGAACCCCTACCATTGATATGCATCAGTTCAAATACCATGTGAACCCAGTGAGAAGAAAATAAGGGTGGGAAGCAGGTTAAGGGGATGTGTTGGAGATTAGGAAGAGTGGAAGGGTGTTTCAGTGAAAAGAAACTCCAGGTAGTTTCTGCTGGATCACTTACTCAGCCTCTCTTTAGAGAGATTTTTGTAGACACTGATTTAGAAGAGGCTTGAGATGCTCTAAATTTCTGCAAAGAGGTTTGTTTTGCTGCAAAAAGTCTCAGAAGAGACTGTGAGGTGGATATTGTGACCTCCAGAATTTAGAACTAAATCCAAAACCCCTAAATACCTCTGTTGTTTCAAGCATGAGGTAATTGTTAAGGATAACATATTACTGGTCCCAGCTGTTCCTAGCTTGACAGCATAAATGGCTCCTGAGAAGTAAACATAAGTTTTATGTAATAGATCTCTCTCTTTTTTTTTTTTTTCCCAGACTGTTAGATTTATTTTAAAATTAGAAAATGTTTTATTTTAGTATTAAAATAATTCTAAAGTAACACAACAAAGCCTGAATATTGGAAAAATTGGGCTTAAACTTGTCTATTGAGATTTTTCTTCTGTGTGCACATGTGCACATTGTGATACAGTCTTTATTATGCAGCCAAGAGTTAAAAAGGCTCTAGTTTAGGTTATGTTGCAGAAAAATAATTAAACATACTTTTTGTTTGTTTGTTTTCTTTTAAATACTCTCCTTTCTAAAAGCATCAGAAGAATAAATCCAGGGAGAACAGAAATTTAGTAATTATGGGAAACCTGTAAAAAATGCTTAATTTTATTTATTTCATTCCTACAGATTAAAGAAACAACACTAGATAAGGACAGAAATATAAAAGAAATATACAGATGTTATGAAGCTCCCATTTCCAGTCCTAACAAGTAATAAAATAGTGATTACCCAATATGTCACTGGTCATGAGCTCATTCTGGATCTCAGAATATCATTTTTCCAGAAGATATGGGAGTGAACCAGTCCATTCTTCAGAAAGTTATTTTTAGAAATGCAAGCTGTTCTTGAAAATTGTGAGACTTATGTATCGCAATAAACTCATTGGATAAGGAGACCCACTGTTAAGTAGAGTGTCTTTAAGTGGTATTTACAGTCATGATAAGCTCCATCTTGCAGCTTTTTTTTTTTCTTTTTTTCTCCTTTTTTTTTTTTTTTTTTGCTTTTTTTTTTTTTTTTTTTTACAGGGTAACATTATTTGTGAGAAGACCACCTATTTTATCTATTATAAAATTAAACATTGAGCATATAAATAAAGACTAAAATAGTGTAGCATAATCTTAATTACTTCACTGAATTTATTTTTTTTCTTTCAAAGGAAAAATTTAAGTGATGTGATGTATAAACAGCAAAATGTGCAGATATTATTTAATCATCTACAAGATGAGCTAGCAGAATATGAAAAAAGGTTCAAGCGTGAAGAAAAAACATATGAACAGTTGCTACAGACTAGAAAGAAAGATCTGAAGGATTCCGAAGTGAGTATTATCAGAGCTGGCTTTCTTTATGTGACAACTGAAACAGCTATTTGGTTAGTTTTGGCTCTTTTTATATGTAAAAAGATACCAGTTTTATCAAAAGTTTGAAAATATTTCCAGTGAAATGAATTACTATTTTTCCATAGTAGACTTTTGTATTTCTGTGAATAAATAAATTATTTTAGGAAAATTATATAAAATGGTTCATTTACTTACATTTAATTTTTCATTAATGTTTAGGATTATTGTATGCTTTCTCTCCCCTATTTTTTCCCTTTGATTTGTAGTTACCTCTGTGAAGGAAAAGGATAAAAAGAAGTCATTGCTTCTGCTGACTTGAAAATCCTTTCCTTTTCACCAAGTGCTCAATAACAAATAAAATCTCAGATAACTTTGACTAAGATCACCATCAATAAGTTCCCATTCCTTTTTAATCACTTCCTTGTAAGAATATTGCTCAGTGCACGCAATTATCTTGATAGTGTAGCAGCCCAACTTTGGTCTTTTGGATAAAGCTGTTTCTGAACTGTCAGAAGTTACTACATAATAGGGCTCTTATCTAGATCTTAAATGCTGCAGTTGGTACTAGGAAGATGGGAGCCACACCTTATGTAGATAATAATGAGGAATCAGAGCCATTTGAAAAAAAAATATAAAATATAGAGGAGTAAAAACCATCTGAGAAATCAGATGCAATACAGTTCTTCACATTGTTTTCTGTGTTGGTTTCATATTTACTCTTTTCCTAAGAAAATGGAAAAATGCCTAGTTCTTTGTATGTAGTTTTCTTCATTTTTACATGAAAATAGAAATAAAAAGCTTTGTTTTCACTGAAGACATTCCAAGGTTAATATTTTTGCAATTGTAGCTGTTTGAATAATAATTTAAATATTCACTTTTCATCTTGTATTCTTTACTTTTATGCTCACTTTGTACTTTTCTCAGTTGATTTAGAATAGATTAGGTAAATTAAGCTGCTCAATTACATTCTCTTTACTATTCACTTTTACTTCCTATGTCTAGTGTACTAACAGAGCTACGGTGCAATGCTGAAATTACAAAACCTCTGGGGAACTGAGAATATATTTTAGAGAATTATGTAAACATATCTACATTCTTGACTCTGAGTTATTGTCAATGGTGCTAGATGATGCAAAGTGTTCTACAGTGATACCAAATCTACCAAGTTCTTTGGTATTTCAAAATACCAAGTTCTTTCATGCTAGTAGTGAGAACTTTTAGACTGATTTTTATTTTGTCTTAGCACTGCATCACATAATGCTCTGTTGCAAATGTATTTTGCTTTATCTCTCAAAATCTGTACTCAGGGTTTGAAACAAAAGGGAAATAGCAGTAATAAGAACTTGTATTTTTTTTTTTTTTTAATAGAGATTGCTACTTTATTACTTTTCACTGTGATATCGGTCCTGTCAGAATACCATAACTGTCTCCTGTCTTGTGCTAAATTAATTCTAAGGTCAAAATTACCTGCTGGTATGTCAACTTGCTCATCTTCACCCTGTAAGGTTTTTTGGAGAGGTAGATTTTTATCTCCTTCGCTACAACACCAAGATTTGTTTTTCCTAATGTTTTCTGTTTCATCCTGTCTTCTCTTTACTCCCACTTTCCCTTGATGCTGAGTTGTGGGTATTATATGAAGAGCACTTAACAGTATTTCTTTATTAAAGTAATGTTGGGGTAATGAGATTATGCCAAGATTTTGGTGGTTAAATGTAAGTAGTAATATTTTGATGCATACTTGAAAGCCTGTTTTTGTTTTTTACTGGAATGCATTGCTGGTCTCTGTGATGACATCTCTCCATTTAGGCATGCAGCCGAAATGGAGGCACACACTGTTACCCTTTGACAATTTACTCTGTTATTACCTCATCATTTTAATGTCATTCTTTATTATTTTTATATGAAATGCAGATAAAAGCATTTGTTCACAACTTCTATAAAACCCAACCCCACTAATCCATTTAAAAATGTTTGGAAGTATTAAGAAATTTTAAAAGTATAATTCCTATATACATAGGTATATATATATTATATATCATATAATATTATAAAAATATTGTTAAAATATTATATAAAATATTTTATATATATATACCTATACTATAGATACTATACATAGTTATACATACATACTATATAGTTATACTATACATACTATACATAGGTATACGTATATTACATTAGAAATCTCTTTCTCTCTCTCGCTCCGAAATTTAGTTCATTTACTCTCACTTTCTTAGTAGTCATGAAATTAAACTGGAAGCAATAACACCAGCAAAGCCTTCAGTACCTTATGGACAATCAAAAAATTTCAGCAGGGACTTCAGTGTTTATTACCCAATAGAAATGAGCAGAAGGCCTAGTACCAGTGGGTGGAGAAGTGTGATAAGACATTGGAACTAGCATTTATAGGTAATTCAGTAAAAATCCAAGTAAATTCAGGCAGCTTCTTCAAGGAGGCTATCCATGATCTGTAAAATTTGGACCATTTCTTTAGAAGGATGGCTAATGTGGCTACGTTGAAATTTTCACTTGGACAGCTTTCAGAATTTTTTGCGGACGGTAAAAATCAAATAATCTAAGCTGCTAGATAAAGTCTATTACCTAGACTATTTTAAAGACATATTTTCTTATTTAATGGGTTGAATGAAAAAACACTTCAATTCTGTTTTTTGGATAAAACTATTTCTATATAAGTTCCAACTTCAGATATTGTGGTACAATGATTATGAGGCTTTCTTATCTAGAGTCTGGAGATGAAAACTGGTTTGCTGAAGTAGTAAAGGAGCATATGTTCTAGTTCAGTTTTCACAGGCTTTGTGTCTCTAGGTCTGAATATAGGTGAGGCCATTCAATCCCCTGCTTGTAGATAATGTAGTTAGACAAGACAGTGCTTATTTCTAAGGTCAGATATGGATAGCTGAAAAAGCAATCCTCATAAGATTAGCCCACATGAGGAGAATACAAACAAACAAACTACACCAAAAAAGCAATACCCCAATTTCTGGAATACGGTATATAGAAGGCAGGTTCAAGAGCTTCTGATGTAGGGCATCTAGAAACACTAGTCAGATATAGTACTGAATGAGAATCACCTGTCCTGATAGGACAAAAAATATAATACTTTGCTCCAAGTGTCATGAAGTGCAAAAACTGAAAGGAGATGTTTTCTAAATAGGCTATGGATATACATGGTAACATCATATGTTTTCAAAGGCAAGGTGAAAACAAAACCCCAAGCAACTCAACATGAACTGTATCATTTAATCTGGGAGAATCACTGTTAGATGTTTTGTCTGATTCAGGAAAAGAAAACAAACTTTTGACTCTGATAATTGAATGGATTGGTAGTTCCTTCAATTTACGGAGAAATACAGATGTTTATGTCAATACAAAATGTTAGAGGTACACAGCTGACCATACTGTTTCAAGCTTAGAATTATCAATCATCTTCATTATCTTGCTTATAAGATGGACAGGTATGAGCCCTCACACCTTATGCAGACAAGAATGATGCAGTAAGGAATGGAAAGACTAGTAAGACTGAAAAATCCAGTCTGAGATCTATGCAAAGGTCCAATTAAGTGTCCTTTTTTTGCTGACTTTTAGATTTTGTGAAGGTAAATAAAAGCCAGTAAGCGAGAACAAGAGGAAAGAAAAACTTGCCAAGAAGAAGGGTTTCAATGGCGTAAAAAAAAAAGGTATAGACATCTTTCTTTGAGCAAGAGGCCTCTTTCCTCTGGAGACTAGATGGTACTGTTATATCCATAAAAACAATCTCTTATGAAGAGACAAACTGGACACAAACTAGGTGAGAAATTTGATGAGAAATCTAGCAACCCTTGTTGCCATCACTGTGAAGGAAAATGGAGTTGAAGAATGGTTTTGCTAAGGGAGAAGCTGCATCAGAAACTAGTGGCCCTAGCACAGATCCTGACAGAGAAAGAATTTTTTTTGAGATTCCTGTGGAGCACTGAGGGATGGAAGTAGTCTTTTCATGACCAGGATTTGAATAGGATGAAAATCTGAAGAATCTGTGTGCCTGGTTCTTGTAGGAATACACATTGTGTGGTTTGGCTGGAGAGCTGAGTCAATGCTTTTGCAGATCTCCTTGACTTTGTCTTATCACAGGAGAGAGTGCTGCCAAAAGATAGGACACATGAATGTAACAAATAGGACACATGATAGGACACATGAATGTAACAAATGTCACAGCTAAATGCAAGGTGTGACTTTTGTTTTACTGATGTGCATGCTACTAAATGTGGTGAAATTTACATGTATAATGATGAAGTCATACCTTAAAGGCATATTTTATCACTTTGCTATTTGTAACTACTCTCATAGCGTCTCATTACCTTATGTTCTACAGAGAGAGTACGGTCCCCAAACTATCACATTGCCATTTGGTTCAGTGCTGATATGTGTGGTATTAAATGCACAGATAAGAATTCTTTGACATAACAATTCATAATGAGTATTGGATCACGTTCAGAATGATTATGTTGTGCCTTGTTTTCTTAACCTGAAAACAAGCCTGCTTGTTCTTATTTTCTGCCGCTAATGTGATTATTGTACTTGCAGTTGAAGTAACTGTAAAAATGATTACTGTGGTTTTTGAAGATTGAGCAAGACATTTTGAATGACCGAAACTCATTTGAAATGTGAAAATTTGACCTAATTAGTATTTGCTATTGTATACACAATGAAAGGCAGGTGTATAAATCTTGAAATTCATACATCTACCTATACAGACTTATACTTTTGATAAATGCATTCAATTTTGTTATCCAAAGCATTAACAGAAATACTGATACTTTTAAGTTCTGTTGGCTTTGAAATATTAGCAGTATCAGAACGTCCTCATTCTATTAATTAACATTAGTTTTCTGCAAAAATACCCCTACCACCTAATAACATTTCTAGATTTTCTGTGAATTTTTTAACTGATGGATGATACTGGATATAAGAAGATGATGGTAAATAGATATTTCTAGCACTGTACTTTAACACTGTACCAGCTTCAGAAATGTTTCATCATAAACTAAAAGTGAATTTCTCAGATATATAAAAGGGAACTTTGAAATTCCTTTACTTGAATGACAATATTTTTTCCTTTGTCACAATGCAGAAAGCTTAAAAGTAGGGGAATATGTGCTTTTTTTTTTTTTTTTTTCTTCAAATTTTATAGATATTAAAATAAGTTTTTAATCAGTTATTATTTAAAAAAATGTTTAGTCTGCAAATGTTTGATCAGAATGTTTGACCTTAACTTTAATGCTTTTCATTTTAAAACAAATTACCATGTTCCTGTGAACATTTTTTAATAGAAAAGCACCTTCTATCTGAGAAATAATATATCAGAAAATCCTTGACTGGTTCTAACACCTAGTCATGATATGTTAGATAACATGATATAGTCATGTTACTTCATCATTTATTGATAGTATTACTAATGAAATAATCTACAAAATATCATATTTCTGTTTTCATATTATTATCATAATACCTTCTGAAATATGCCAATATACTGTTGGAAGTTGAATTAAGAAATAGAGAAAAACAAAGTTAGATCCAAAGGGCTGTTTATCATCATGGTATTAGATAAAATCCACTGGGTGTCTTTTATCATTTACTTTTCATTTATTTAGGTCATCTTTTCTTCTACTCATTGTTTTCGGTCTTGCTGCACTAATACCTTCAAATCAGTTTCCATCTCTTATTTTCAAAAATACTGTTAATCAATATTAATGTTACTGAAGAGCTTTGTTGCAGCGTATCCATGTAAATGTAAGAGTTATATTTGAAGATATATGACAAAAGAGTGGTGTTTTTTTTGTTGTTGTTGTTGTTTTGTTTTTAATACCTAGAGAGCCATTGCTCCCTTTAGGCTATTCTATGTGTGTGAGGGATAAGGACAATAAGTAGTCTGGCTATAAAATTGTCTTTAATTAGTTGACTGAGTGGCTTCCAACAGTGTGCTACACTGGTATGTAGGACTCCCATGTTACAAGATAGACTTTTGAATCTTACTCCATGCTCCTGGGTAGGCTTAGCATATCAACTTACATACTGTCCTGTGGGAAGTGCTGTCAGTATTACCCAAATAATCATCCCACTGATTTTATTTGCTCACAGGGAAGTCATGTACTTCCCTTCTGAGGAATATACATAGCCAGAGGTTGGGTGCCATGATAGTAATGACATTCCCAGTGAAAATCAAAGGGATATAAAAATGTAAGGTTAACAGAATTTTTAAAGGATAGTTTTCTGCTTCTTCATTCAAAAATAAGTCATATACATAATAATTACAAGCAAATTAGCCCTCTCTGTACTTTAAGACAGTGTCAATGGGAACAATTATAGCACTCTAAAAGTTATTTAGAAAATTAAAACAATTATTGGTTAATCTTTCTACGGGCACAAAGGGTT